>NC_142633.1:11202500-12402500 GCF_059453375.1 Lepisosteus platostomus | reverse complement strand
GATTGTCCTAATTTTAAGGCTAATTAAAGTCCAATCTAGGTCTGTTGTTGCCAACTCATAGCGCTAGAGTCCTGTCATTGGTGTGTGCACACCTGTGGTTTACGCAACGTCTGGGTTGGCATACACTGTTCTGGACCCTAGTTAAAAAGGAGATATCTTAGAAATTCAAAATCATAATAAAGAGCAGGCCTTCATACTAACAAGGACAATTACATTTTTTTCTGATATTTATTGTTACCTCACATGCTTTTATATGCAACCCCGCAAAAACATCTGCAATACTATAAATGTACATGTCCTGTAACAGCTAATCTCTGGGGTAACCAAGTGTTATTCTACTGCTGCGCTACATGCATTTAAAACAGCTGTTTCATACTTGTACATAAGGCAGTGACTTCTCGTTGTCTCTAACTGTGGATACTGTAGTATCTCATAGCAGGTTTGTAACAGCTCACATGGGGAAGCAGCTGATGCACTGCATAAAGAAAACTGGATTCAGCATTTCTGTTATTACCCAGGTATTGTACTTGGGGGTGATCATTGGGGCCTCAGATCAAAATATAAGGAACATTCTTTATAAACAGAATTTTTTAAGGGCAACAAGGTTACCAGGCTTGATAGCCTTGGCCACATTCCTTTTTACAGAAGAATGTGAGCAATCTAAGGTTACATTCCTTTTCACAGAGGGGCAAGACTGTTGACCTTTGCCAAAAGAGGCTTGAGTTCTAGTCCTGGCTATTTCTCACTACTCCTCCTCTTGATCTCCAGATAAGTGCTTGTGATTTGATCAGAATGCGCTTCTGAGGGCTACTGTGAAGACATTCAGATAAACAAACACATTGGACGTCTACTATAAAGCTTGCAAATGGATCTCTGAAAGCTAACAAGCAGACTGCAAGCTGGTTAGACCTGTACGTTGGTGCCAATGCTCAACTGGTCTTTAAGAACATTTACACAAAGCCAGAAGATAGCCCTGCTGTTCCATAAGAGATTAATGGAATGGTTTCTTTTTTCCCCATTTGGAATTCTCACCAACACTTGGGCTTTACAAATGCATCGGTTCTCCATTTTGCTCTTGTAGGCAAACTCACCATAAAACAAGTATCAAAATCCAACCCAATCCCATAAAAACACTTACGCAATTGTATTTCCAGTAGCCGGCTCAGTTTGTGATCATGCATCCATCTTTTTCATACCGCTTCTTCCAATTCAGGGGCGTGAGGGAGCTATTCCAGCCATCAATGGGTGCAAAGCAGGGCACACAGAGAGACGCGCACACCCTCACACCAGCAGCCAATTAACCTACCACTTGGTTTTTGGACTGGGAGGACGATGTTTTTCCCCCACTTTGAAAGACGATTTTATTAATCAAGAAAAGAAGTAAAGAACTGAGGTCCTTTGAGGCCATAAACATGAGGGAAGAACACACAAACACAACACCGATAGTAACCCAGCTCCACACTCACCCCTCTGCCACTGTGATCAAACAGAAAATGCCAAATATTTGTTTTTATGCAAAAATGCAATCTTGCCAATACTGGTTAAGTCTTGCCAGAAAACTATTTAACCAGCTTTATATGAATATCAAAATGCATAGAGAAGCCTACATTTGGCAGAGCTGCTCTTAAAATGTTTTACACCCTCAGGCTGTTACACTAACAGACAGGAGAGTTGCAGGAATCAGTGCTGTCATCTGTCATGTCAATAAAAACAAAGATAATTGTTTAACGTGAGAATACTGGTGCCAAAGAACGGTTAAACATTAATCCAGTGTTCTGAAACATTAATAGGCATTTTAAATCCCTCAATGTGTATAATAACCTGCCATCGGTCAACACCTTGGGCTCTTTTTATGAAGAGTTTTGTGCCAACTCTTTTTAACAGAGAGCAATTAAAAACATTCCCTAGAAATTGGGTAATCCAAGACTTGTTTTTTCCTCCACCTTTAAAGACACCTTTATTTACCAAGAAAAGAAGTGAAGAACCTGGGTCCTTTCAGACTGAATTCCACAACTGAATCAAGACTGCCAGTTGTTTGCTCAACTCATACTGTATTTAGTCATAGGTGCTTTGGTTTAAATAAAATAAGGTTTAGATGGGGGAAAAAAGATATGGTTTTAATGCCAGTAAATTTGTTTTCAAAAGGACTCGTACAGTACCTGTGGACAATTGTGCTGATTCTTATACAGATTATCAGAACATTCTGCAAGACTGAGAAACTAAGGAATCTGAACTGGGATGGGTATTTGGCCCCTCAATTAATTGATGCGTTTCACTAAATCCCACAGTAATGAAAATCCTAATCCCAGAAGAGTGGTTTTAGGGTCACATTCTCTAGAATTTATAAAAATGGTTCAATGCAGTCTGAGCTCTAAACAGGAGGTCAAGTGAGATTTGAATAGGTCCTCCTAGCCAGCCTCTTTATTAACTATCTGATGGCTGAAATTAATTTCATTTCCCCATACCTCTAGTACTTCATAACTGCAACTGAAGCTGGTTTACCAACACACTAAGTAAACCTGCAGCCCTTGTATATTTCCTTATGGCTTCTTATATCCCAGTGCAGCTGTTTACTCACCTATGGCATTGATTTTAAAACTGAGAGGCAATATGAAAGGAACATGCCACTGCTTCCAATATGTATGTGTTCCATTTTAACGCTACTCAGTAGATTTATACAGTACATTTGTGAAAAATTCTACAAGTTTATTAAGCATGCCAACTTCAATCTGCCTTGTTAAAAAAAAAGCACGACTGATTTTTACTGTGCTTTAAAATGATCAAAACTTGAAACTTGAAAATCAGCAGAACGGCTATTGCACATAGATATTTTTCTGAATATTTACAATTACATTTTGTATAGATTTCAATGCTGTTATTCGGTATTAAAATGTGCAAATCTGAGTTTGGCGATCCTGGACAAATATGAAAAGTCAAGGCAAAAGCTTAAGTATCCATCAGTAAATCTGTAATCAAGGAGGAAATAATAATTAAGGTCATATTTGAGCAGGGCTTTAGTAAGAAGCTCATCTGAAATCACTTGTAGGACAAATCCCTCACATAGGAGAGCACTTGCTGCAATCAAAGCTCATATTAGCTTTAAAATGATGTGCCGTCTGTTTTGGTTCTCCTGACAATTTCCAGCTCTTAGCTGCTTCTAACTACAGAATTTCCTGCCAAATTGAGCAAATCCAGGCATTTTAACAGCTTTCTTTTTATTTTGTGACTATTTAAAAAAAATCCTTAGAACAGCTGAGAGTTAAAAGTGAAAGATTCACATCTTTTCCTGGAACACCCAACCACATTTTAGCCTGAAAGAAAATGAATCAGACTAAACCTGCTCACGAACGAGGGAGATGAGAGATATTACAACAGGCTAATATACACAAATAAATTTGGCCAGACACTCAGTTATTAGAGCTTTATTAATTTTTAGCTAATCCAAAAAGCAAACATCCAGCAACAGTTGCACATTATCGCAGCAGGAACAGGCAAAAAAAAAACACTATGAGGTGTGAAGCAAACCTTACACCATGCATTCAGCTTTGAGTACAACGGTGCCCTTTGAAAATTTGCATATATGTATACTTTTCTTGTATAGAATTCCCTTATCACTGAGAATGTACTCAGTGGCACCATACTTGCAAAAACATTAATAAAATATCAGCTTGATTCTTCCATTGGATATTTTTATATTCTGAACTCAAGACAATTTGCAGAGGGAACAAAAACTGGGTGGAGCTCTGGGCTGGAGAGGGGAGATCAGAGCCTAAATTGAAACCAAACCAAATAACTACTCCCCCACAAAAAAAAGAACTCCTTTTAAACAGAGAACAGGCCATTTCTTAATTTCCTTCTTCAGGACAGTGCTACAGCACCAGCAATAGAAATTGTAGGGCACGTCAAAACATGTCATTTCACTAAAACTGGGTAATATATTGTTAAATTTTAAAAACAAACCATTTTTTGTCTGTTTTTGTTTTTCTCTCCTTTTTTTTGTAAATAAGAAACACCTACACACGCATGCTGCTTTTTAAACATAAAAAACAGAATTTTAACAAGTCAGAGTCGAGTCCAATGACACCACTGTAAAAACCAAGGAAAAAATTGAAGGACACAGGACAGAGATCAGGGTCCTGTGATTTCAAAGGAAACCTTTTCTCCAGCTTCTCAGAGCTTTATTTATATTCTTTAAATGAAAACGTCTATGCACTGATCAAATTAGACTAAATTTGTGGGTCCACATTTGCTAGTGACCCGCAATGTTGGATCAGTCAACATGGGGGTGAATCTTTGATTTGTGTGTTGTTACATGAACCTTTACGGTTCTGAATGCATAAACTCTTAAGGCTTTCTTGTTTTAAGAGTTACGTTTCAAGAGAATTCCGAAAAAACAAAACAAAACTGAAGGCTGCTGAAATGAAAGTCTTGCGCAATGGAGGTTGTGTGTGCTGAAAGAGAGGTCAGCCCCAAAACTCAGGGGTACCCTGGGAGGTGCCTGCCGCAGAGCCCTGGTGACCAGACACCAGCGCAGAGAAGTCAGAGGTCCAGTGTGGCAGGGTTCTTCTGTGGAATCACACACTCAGGGCACAGAGTTGAGAAGGTCCTGCAGGAAGCCATCAGGGTCTGGGATTTCAGACAGCAGTCCTGGCAAAACGGGGATTAAGTCATTTTTAAGATGGTGTCGGCAGCTGCCTCTTACAAAAGATCTATGTGACAGCTACAGTGCATTGCTGTTAGGAACACATAATCCAGATGTGTACCGAGCATTATCCTAAACAAAGTAAAAGCTTTTGGTTCCCTTTATGATATTAGTTTGGCTGCAACCAAAATGGACTTTGTAGATCACTGTTCCAAATTATAAGGATATTTTCAGTCAAGAGAAACCAGTTAGTATCAACATTGGGAGGAAGATATTTCTTAATAAGAATCAGATATGAAATAGATCTTGCAATTCCCTCACTTATATAAATCTACCTTAATCGTGTCTCATCACAGTGTTAATAAAAATTGTCTACTTATAAAAACGTCAGGCAGTCCTGATTGCTAAATCCTTCTGCTACTTCACGAACACCACAGTTGTCTGTTACTGACCTACAACATCCAGGAATTCAGAGAAGGACTCCGCGGGCATGAGCTCTTCCTGAAAGGTGCGCAGCACCTTTTCTGAGGCCTCATAGATGGGCATGTCGTTGTGCCGCACATACTCTGCCAGGGAGAAGGACCAGCCTCCCTCTGTATTGCTGGTGGGCACTTTCTGTTGAAGAACAAAGGCAGTAATGTCAGGGCAGGAATTCTGTATTTATGTAGGGTCAGACACTGGCAAGAGCAGTGTTCTTCTCGAATAGCCAGCTGAGCAATGCCATGACAATGGATTGACTTTGCCACAGCTTACCTGGTGTGCCCACTGGCACCCCAGGAGTTCCCTGCCTTCATTCACAAAGACCAGCCTTACCTGGAAGAAATTAACACTGTGCCCAGCCCCTGGCATCAGTAGACAATTCAAAGCTATCGTGAAACCTGTCTGGAGAATCCCTCTTCAGCTGCAGTGTCAGACTAAGGAGGAAACTGAACTCCAGTTGGGGGAAAACTGATTATAAAGCAGTTCTGTGCATTAACTGCTCTGTTATGGAACTGACACCATGCGTGTTTAAATTGTGTCACAAAACAAGGCGTGATGCCTGCTGCTTGTGACAGTCTGTAAAAAACAACTTAAAAATGCTTAAAATGTTTTCTAAAAAAACAATTGCTCAGCATGAAAGCTGCTTAAGATACCTAAAAAAACAAACAAAACAATGAACCCTACTTGACAGTAAAGCTCCTAATGGCAAATCCCCTATTAAAAGATGTAGCTGCAAAGTCAAACCTTTGACATTGAATTATCAGTGAATCTCTGAGCTGTTTGGGCACGTTTGTTTGAGAAGAGCGCTCTTGATTACTGTAGTGAAAAAGCTTTGTTAGAATAGTTAAGACTAGAGATGTGATATTGTTAAATATAAGCCTTCACTGGAATCATTGCTATCACATAATAAAACCATCTTATTTTTCAGTACCATGTGATAGACCTATTTAATTTAAATGAAGAAATGCAAAGGGATAACCTGCTTAAAAAGATTGTTTACACAGTTCCAATCTCATTTCCAAGTTTTTTTTATTCCTGGAAGCTTTACTGTACATATTTTTTAAAAAAAGATTTTGACCAAAGCTGGGAGTCGAAAGACATTCCTCAGCATTACTTCATACACAAGGAGAGACAATTGCAGGGAAACGCATGTCAATCAAAAGAGGTCGACTGCCTTTGGCAGCAGATCGTCATGACGGCAAAGAGGAATTACAGCTTCCACTTTCATCGTAAACAATTCTGTCGCTAGGTCACTGCTGACCGTCTCTTTCTTGTGCTAAAGTTAACTCATAAACAGCAGATCACATCGGACACTAGGCATTATGAGAGAACCAGTAGGGCAATTTCTTCGCCCACAGGGTTTCTATGAAAAGGTCCCTCCTTACCTTAAACATATCGTAAATGAGGTCCACCAGGCCCCAGAAGAGAAGAGGAGAGCGGTACACTGCGTACTCCTTCACAGCTTTGTCTGTCAGTCTGAAAGACATCACAGCGCGTGGCTCAGTCAAACCCCTGGCGCAAAAACACACTCTCCGTTCGACAGACCACAACCTCACTCAGTCTTTAGTTCCAGCTACAGCTTTCTAGAAAACTCTTCCACAGGAAATAAAAAAAAAATGTCCTCGGTGCGAGGCCACAGTCTTACACTGAAGTTTCAAAGTCTGATGGCTGTTCGTAGACTTTACACAAAACCCCGTTATATACGCATTCTCTCATTTCAGTGTTTAAAATTGGCATGGAGAACATCGAGAAGTAAAAGGTTTAAACAATTCTTCCATGATGTCAGCATATACAATGCTGGCCAAAAGATCAGTTTCTTAACAGGTTTCTATAGATGTCACAAGTCAGTGACTGATGCACCATATGTGTTGCTCATCATACAGAAATACAACCTGAGACAGAATACTAAACTCCACTCTTTTCAGTTTAGCTGGGATTGACCTCTTTAGCTCTTCAGTGCACTCTGTTGATTATCTATAACAGCTCAACAACAATGCAAGACATCTATCTCAAAAGAAGTTGGCCGTTGTCTACTGTAAATACAGTATACACCCGTGCCTGAGGTGAGGTCCTAACATTATGTAACTTTTACTGAAAAGATACAAGGGAAGGGCTTAAGGTGGAATTTTGGACTTGATACAAAATACTTGTTTTATTGTAGCATGTAATTATCTTAATTATTTTTGTAACTGTATCATAAGTGGCACGTTGTACCTGCTTTGTGGGTGGGTACCAGTTTCACTTCAGCACGTGAATCAAGGTTTACAGCGCCGTGATTCTGTCTGCAGTGTACAACGTGAAGTCTCTGTTTAAGTCCCCACGCACAAGAAATACCCACTGAATCCGGATGAGCACTAACATCAGGGTATGATCAGGGTTTTCTTCAGCAACAAACATGTTAAAAATTCTTGCTTTATCAAAGAAGGGCTGGATCTTGTATTGACTCTGTCACAGAGGCATCGTACTACTGACCTGTCAGTTAAATATGTATCCCCACTGCAGGACATGTATTTAAGCAATGAAGAAAAGACAGGTTTATAAAGCAAGCTATCATATGCAAAAATGTGTACAGTCAATGCTATGCACTGAAGAACAAAGAATTTTAGTATGCATACAAATGACACCGCAGGACAACAGTTAATGGACAACAGTACACTCAGGCCATTCTAACAGTGTAAAATCTCTAGTACCCCTATGTACTGTTCCATTTGTGTGCGTACCAGATTTCACTACTTCACAGTGCAGGGTTTACGATATATTTTCAAATATATTATTATATTATCAGCCAACCTGTAACCTGTTAATTTTGCTGCATATCTGACATTGTCAATGGCTGTAAAAAAAGGCTCCCTAAATCCAGACAATTTCATGCCAAGACGTCTGAAATATACACCTGAAAATGAAATCCCTCTGCAGTAACAGGCAAAGGTTATGACCTCCAGATTTATTTAGGACCTATAGATGAAAAGATAACCACTGCCTTACCCCTCAGATCTGTCAGGGGAGGAAGAAAGCTCTCTGCTTTCATTAATGTCAATGCCTCATTTATTATTCAAGAATAATGTAGTCTCTAGCTGGTGAAGCTATGACAAAGCTGCTGCCTGTCCTAGGCACTTAAAACTATTCTTCCACACAAGGCTGGCCAAAAGCAAGCAGCGAAAATGCCCATTCTGTAAGTCTTCTTTGCATCTTCTAGCTCTTTAAACCAGAAATCTGAGAAGCTCTTGAGATCCACAGGCTTTCTTGTTTCAGGGCTATTAGTGGATGTGTTTTAGTTATGTGATGCTAAACCTATTTGGCGAACTGTCACAAGGAAAAACCTGAATGGACTGTGGGAAAGAGTATTTACTGTCTGGAAAGCAATAGAGAAGAGGGTCATTATGGACATATAAACTACTGCAGTTTATTTCTCACCACGTCAGAATGGGTCTGCATTGCCAGAGAAATCTACAGGAGGAAAAAACTGAATCCCCTAGAAAGGTTCACCCGTTAAGTCCATTGATCTTATGTTCTTGCACATTTTAACAGCAGTGAAAAAGCAGAGATCCATTAAAAACAATACAACAAAAAGAAATCAGGCAGCTGCTGTGCACAGATTATAGATTAGTTTAGTCCTGCATTAATGGAAACCTAAAAGCTTTATTGATTAAAAAAACACTGGTGAAGTTGGTCTCTTGGAATGATCTTAAGCAAAACATTTAACACAGATCAAGATCACAAGACAATAGTAACAGGTAGGGTACAGTTCAGTCCATCAAATCTTTCATTGATCTTACAAAAATAGCTGAGTTCAGATCAGATCGTGAAAAGTGCAGGCTGCAGAACTGAAGAGCTTGCAATGTACAAACTTTGATATCTCCACAAAAATCCTAACCAAGAAAAACTGATCCACCAACTGCTCTTCAAAGCAGAGTAAGGACATCAGAGTAAGGAAAAACAAACCGTCACAAAAGAAAGTCATATGGGGACATGTTGCTTCCACAGGGAATTTTTTTTTTTAAAGCTATTATAACAACTACCCAGCTGGTGAAACGATCATATTTCCAATGAACGTTTTCATTGTGGTTTCGCCCTTTTTCAGCCAAGCAGCTGGAGTCTCATGTGAACAGGAGACTTTTGACACGTTTAACAGCCACCTTGCAATCTCTGCAGATGAATGGAAGTTGCAAGTTGAACAAAGATATTGGAACAACATATCTTTTCAGAAATAATCAATTTCAGAAGGGAAACCACAGTCTTTGATTTTAACAGGTACTAAATTGAAAATAAAATATTCAAGCTTTGTGGTCCACCAGGGTGTACTGCACAATGGACCTCTGCAATTTTTTAATGCAAGCAAGTTCTGGAGATCACCAATTAATAAATGATTTAGAAAAATTACTCGTTTACAGTGCACCACACTGATTTGTGTTTGCAATGCAGCGAAATATTTGTATTTTATAACTTAGCATACTTGCATATACTGCTTTTTGTGCCATGGCTTAAAAAAGAATTTTCCTTCAAGTTAAATACTTCCACGATTAATTGCTGTGAGTAACAGAGTAGAACCTTTAGATTTATGAAATGATAGGGTCTTGGATAAGCCAGTTGCTTGAGAAGAAAACTTGTCTCAGAAATGTTTAACAATCAGACACTAGGACCAAGACAGAAGAGGCCGTAGAGAGTGCACTGCAAAATGTCTGGATAACAATTTATGCTGCGGGGTGGTTCATGGACAGAAGATGATGATTTACTGACTTGAAGTAATAGCTTGTTTACAGGAGGATATAGAAGGAAGCCATGTTTTTAGAATAGCCTATTAATCTTTTGACAAAAATGAGCTAAAGGCAGATCGCACTAAAAATGACATTTAATCATTCCTCTTTAAATACAAACTGACAAATTGTATAATTAAAGTGATAAAATGCAAATGATTCTCTTACATGTGCACTTGAATGGATTTAAACGGACAGCTAATAATCTATAGCACAAAAATTAGTTAAAAAGGTATACATTTTTTAAAAAAGTGCATAGAGAACAATAAAAGCAGTGTCCTACTTTTAGATTAGATGACATTTCCTGAAAGTATATTACAACATGTCATCCTCCTGAGCTTATTTCAGTGTCCTATATGTTAAGGACATTCTGGAGCAACCCAGCCCCTCTAGTCTCACAGATGGCAGAGCCAGCAGTGCAGTCTTCCAGATGTGACTGGGAGATGGCACATCATGCCGTTTGCTCTGCCACTGGGGTCACGCCCGCCCCGGGGCAAATGACCACTAGAGCAGCTGAGGAAGCCTGCCGTGCATGTTGGGAGGTGGGAGTAAACCCATGTAACTTCCCCAGAGAGGGCAGCCCTGAGCCCGCCATCACACCCAGCGGAGTTCCGACCACACCACACAAGAGGAGGCGACGCGTCGTCCTGCAGCATTATACAGGAGCAGCGCCGAGGCGCTTCCCCTGTCATAGTACACACAACGCTGGTCTTTTTCTTCCCATGTTCCACAGCAAAGGACGGGACTTACTTGGTGGCGCCCCCCGGGGAGACCTTGCGGGCGTGCGCGGCGACGAGCAGGCGGCGCAGCACCTCCACGCGGCTGGCCCTCCAGCGCTCGGGCGGCAGGACGTGCAGCGCCAGCACGGTGTGGTAGTGCGGCCCGTCCACCTCGTACGCGCTCTCCGCCCACTTCTCCCGCGGCTGCTCCAGGAAGCTCTGCAGGTTCTTCTCCTCCCGCGACGTGGCTCGCGTCCTGCCACGGCAACACGGCCATCAGACACCCCGTTTCCACGGGCGTACCCCTGGGGCAGGGCTAGTCCCGGTCCCAGTTATCAATGACAGACTAGAACCACCCTTCAAACTAGTTCCCATCTCCAATTCCATGAAGCTTGTTTGACATTGCAAGGTTTATCAAGCTCGGTTCCCCAAAGCAATTCCGATCAGGGGTTCTCCTAAAGGATCTGGGTTTGAATGCTTGTCCAAGCTAAACCTTGTGGGTCAGGGGTTAATCTGGGACCAGCAGTGGAGAGCTCCAATCTTCAAGCACCGGAGCCCTGTGGGCTTAATAGGTAAGCCTATTAAAAAAGGTACAAAAAAGCCTATCTAAAGGTACATTTTTAATTCATACCTGATTAAGACCAAAAGTAAACTCAATTTGATAATTAAGATCAAGAGTGGAATGAAATCCAGCAGACCCTTCAGCCCTTGAGGATTAGTGGTGTGTGTGTGCCTGCCCTCCACACGAGAAAAATGAACACACAAAAACCAAGACCGCAGCTCACTGCGGAGACTCGAGATCCGGCAGACAGCGTGGCCAGACTGCGTCTTTCACAGCGACAGGCCGGGCACCTACGTGTTGAGGACGTAGAGCACGGTGTGGATGATGTAGGGGATGAGGTGGATGTTGCTCTCGCGGCCGCCCCCGCCCGTGTCCACGCTGAAGGACTGCTCCATGGCGAAGCGCAGGAACAGGAGCTTGGTGTCGTGGATGTTGAGCTGGTAGGTGGGCTCTCGCTGCCCGGTGCACTCCTGCAGGTACGTGTTGTGCCTGTGGGCAGACGGGGAGGACAGAGAAATACTCGGGGTATGAGCACTGGCAACGTCTGCTTTTTGTCAAGAAAACTCCAAGACTCACTATTCTGTGTAGAAAGTAGTTCTACTGTCATCTGAAGCTGAAAGTTTAAACAGCCTGGAGTACAGGCCTCGACAACACGACTCTGTAAATGTTAAACTTTCTAGTTTTGTTTTCTAGTTCTGGTACAGTTTGCAGACCCCAGCTTGTATTAGCACTGAGAGAACACCTTGCTCATCTTAAAAAAAAAAAAAAAATGCACTTAAGAGTCATTTAGAAAGACTCAAGTAATCTCAATCAGCCTTGATAACTCAGTTACTATTCTCCGGATTTTTTAAGGTTTTAAAACCGTTTTCGACGGTTGTCGTGCAGGACTGAGGAGCGGCGAGACTGAGCTCAGCTGACCTTGCCAGGCAGGTGGCGAAGGCGGACTCGGGCACATGAGGCCCCCACACCGGCAACAGGCCATTGCATTTGGTGTTGGCGTTCTGCAGGGCGGCGCTCTCCCATTCCTCACGCCCACGCGCCAGCCTGCAAAACAGGAGGGAGAGGCTCAATTCCGAGATCAAACCTCCCAGCTTCTCCAGGGAAAAGAACAAGCACAGCAAGAGAAACATGACCTGCCATTACACTGATTTCTTTTATTAATGTACAAAGAACGCGTAACAAAATCATGCTTGATGAGAATCACACTTGAAAGACCAAAGTCATCACTGAGCATTAGGAAAGAAAGAATTCAGTCACTGGCATACTCCAGAAAAACATCAAATCCCTGAGAATTTGTGCTGCGACTGGGAAATGTCAATCTCAACCACTATAACATGAATAAGACACGTCTTTAGTGTTTTAGTTACAGAAATCTAAACTAGTACATTTTTGTGACAGCTGGTGGTTTTGCTCCAGACAGAAAATGGACAGCCGTTCAGCTGAAGGGCTGAAGC
Organism: Lepisosteus platostomus; assembly: GCF_059453375.1. Taxonomy (NCBI): domain Eukaryota; kingdom Metazoa; phylum Chordata; class Actinopteri; order Semionotiformes; family Lepisosteidae; genus Lepisosteus; species Lepisosteus platostomus. The sequence goes on along the minus strand of NC_142633.1, from coordinate 12,389,889 downwards.
AGAGGACTTGGCGACGTTCCCCAGTACCTGACAGCAGCTAAGTGGCAGTCGTAGTGGACGATGTTAAAGTGCGAGACAGTGCTGTAGCCCTGCTGCTTGCGGGGCTTGTTCTCAAACTCCTCCAGCGACAGGCGCTTAGTGAAGGTGTAAATACCCAGGACCTTTGTGGGCTGTGGAGAGAAAGAAATGACAGCATCAGCAGCTACACTCGGGGAAATGGCATATACCACGCACCAATGCGACATCTGGAAGCATGTGAAAACAACAATTGGAAACATTCCAAATAAAAATGAAACCGTTTCCCCTCTTCTTCCCGCACTGAAGACACACCTGGAACTTGTAGCCTTCCCTGCAGATGCAGCATGTCAACCCTGGCTCTTCGATCAGCTCCTCCATCTGCTTCAGTAAGGAAGTCTTCGTCACAACCTGGCCCTTCTCATTGGTCTGAAACACAAGGGCGCACACTCTTCGGTGGTCTTACTACAAGCAGATCATGCCTAGGGGATGTTACACTCAAAATAAATTCCCAATGGTCAAGAATCAGGTTATGCTGCAATTTCGGACATGTAATCCAGAAGAGAAAGATCTAAATCTTAAAAGTAGCTTAAACACTGAATACGCCTGTCCAAATCAAGCCCACGTTTGGTGTAACGAATACCTTAATTGTATAACGATTAACTGCTAATCAAACAATGAACTTTCCCCAAATCCTGCAGAGGATAGAACTGGAAGATTGCACATGTCACCCTCCTTGCTCAGTACCATTACACAACTCCATCTAGCTGTTCAATAAAACCCAGGAGGCTAGAAGCCATTCTCTCTCGCGCCACTGGAAAGGGCACGCACCGTCATTCCCAGAGTGCCCAGGGCTTTCTGCCTCATGGCCATGGCCATCCTCTTCTTCTCGGCCCGCGTCTCCCGGCGCGCCGCGTCGATCTTCAGGTTGACGTCGGCGTGCTCCCGCAGGGCCTCCAGCAGGTTCTCGGCCAGCGTGCCGATGCCCTCGTCGCTCGACACCTGCTCCAGCTTGTGCAGGTTGCTGATGGAGTCCGTCCCGATTAACACCTGGGCAGAAACGAACACGGTGAGGAAACGAGATAAAAGACCACCACTACACGGCAGCACTCTGGTTCCCATAGCTCTGAGAGATTTAGGAATCTTTAAGATGCATCAACTTCACACTTGAAAACATCCATTCCCAGAATGATCAAAAGCATATTTATCGCAAGATGCTTTTAAAGGAAACTGATAATTCATGCCTGTTTCTAGGAAGATCACCGACATAAGAGTTCTCTCAAATTCTTTACTGCTGAAATTAGAAATTATCAACAGCTTTCACTTATGTTGCTGTGCAGAATGAGCTAAATCAGTAGTAGCCAGGCTGATCATTCAGGTGGAGGTTCACAACCCTACGTGTCCTTTAAGCCTGATTTCAGCAGTAGGAAAAATACGTTGTAGCTTTAGTGTGGCTCCTCTGGCCCTGCCCACAGTGCTGTACCTGAGTTGGGGGGTGCTGGGTGGCCAGTCCGCGGAGCAGCCTCAGGATGAAAGGCAGCGCTGGACGGGAGAGGAACTTCTTCCACACATCAGCATCAAGACTGAAACAAGACAAGGATTTCAGGGCAGGACTCCAGAAGGTCACATCTGAATAGTGACTGGCTTCTAACTAAAGGCAAAATGCAGATCAGAAAAGGAACCAAGTCTTGCTAAGGATGACTTGTTGCAAGTTACAAACATGCTTGTTGGATTCATTAAAGCATTTCTCTGATGCATACTTTTTGGCGCTGGGGATATGCTTCTTCATGTAGTCCAGTGCATTCTGAGTGATTCCCTTCTGAAGGATCAGGTCCTTCAGCTGGTGGCCATTGCTGTTGTTTTTGATTCCAGCGGCAATCTTACAGAAGCAGTCAATGAAGACCTTGTCGTCCGCGCTGTGCTCCTCATCATACCTGAAGAAAGCACAATCACAAGGTGCTTAAAAAAAACAGTGATGATTACAAGACATGCCTGGGACAGGCTTAGTGGTAATCAATCATGCAGGATCAGTGGGAACTCTTGCCCCTGTGGTATGTTTAGAACAACAAGCAGCTTAAAACTGTTTCGCCTATGAACACTATACATGACTAAAAAAGCACTTTGACTTGGAATCCTTGATGGTTGAAAGCAGGCTCTTACTTGTCAAAGTTGCAGCAGGGCTTGAAACGTTCCACCAGGATGTGCATCTTTTCCAGTTCTCCAAAGGACAGGTATGGGATGATCCTGAGCAGGCCCTGCAGCACACTGGGATTGGAACGCACAAAGGGAGTGTTGATCTGGTCCAGCAGCATGACCAGTTGGTCTTTGTCTCCTGTCAACAGTAGGTTACCCTGCCAGAGAAGGAAAAAAGGTATGAGTATTAGGTGTAAGGCCATTTTTATACATCAGCTGGTGAGTTTTACTATTTGAAGCCTTGAATGAAGCTTTTAAATATTTTTTTTTGCAGCCAACCCAGAATTATCTGGATTGTTGTATCACAAACATGTGCCCCTGTGATAGTTCTGCTTGCAACTATTCCTCATTTCAATATTATAAACCTGCTCTTAAAATACTGATAATGCCAGACAATGGACAATGTGACAGACATCAAATAAGGCAAGGTGAGAAGTGCTCCATTCAAAAAAGCAAAACGTATGTGCAAAAGAGAAAAAATGAAAGGCAGTTACTCATCTCATTTCCCAGCACAGTACTAGCGTATTCACTTCAATCATCTGTAGAATGAGATCTGGTTACCTGTCCCAAGGCCTGTAGATGGAACATATGAGGAAGAGGAAAAACAACCTCACCTTGTCTTCAGACACTGTTTCAGCGTTGGCTTCGTCCAGGATGATCTCCATTATGCTGAGGACCTGCTCTGCAATGGAGGCTCCTCCACTGTCTTTACTCTCCTGCTCAGCCACCAAAGCCTGCAACAATTATACACATCAGCACAAGCATCTACTGATGATGTAGATGACATCACGGTGGTGAGCCCACCCCCCTTCAAGACTTTGAAGAAAACTAAGAAATATCTAAATCAAAAATCAGTTCATAAAATGGAACTAACCTCCCGAAGTACACTACAAAAAAAAATAGTGTAGTACTCTTACTCCTTTAGTACACATTTTCAGTTCACACATACTGTACCTGCATGCCATTTATATAACCCCTACATATAAACCATGGCAATCACAAGGAAGCACTGCAGCACAGATCCTAGTGCATCAGCACAAAGATAAGATTAGATGCCCTAAGCAACCATTTTCAATTGTTACAATAGGGTTAGATTGCTTCCACAAGCCATCCGAAGTATTCAGTCCAAAGCACTACTGCATTCTCCCTTGCGTGTGTAATATAGTTTCAGCAATAACTTAAGCTTTCTGGTGGTTGGACAAGCAGTAGCACACTCAACCAGTGCCTCTGCAGTATGTTGTGCAGTGGGCAGGTTGTTACCGAACTGGACCAGTGGGAGCAGGGTGGAGAGTGTCAGTCTCACCAGGTTCAGCGTGCCCAGCATGACGTTCAGAGTGTTCATCTCTGGCTTGACCAGCTGCTGTCGGTTGATCTTCACTTTCACACAGAAACTGAACAGCTTCAGCAAGACCTGGGGGGGGAGAGAGCTTAGAGCATATTCCTGGGGTGCAGCCTTTCAGAAAGATGCGCCTGCTTTCTTAAAATGAGGCATCAAACCAAACAATTGCTGAAAACTGATAGTTTATATTAAAATCTTTTTCTAAATTTCTTTTAACTGCAGATCACTGTTGTCTGGGCAATGCCATGATGGGTCACCAGTGTTATACTAGCTACTCGAGACGACAAACTTCCATGTGGCTATGGGAATGACTGCACATTTGTAAATTTCATCTTCTACATGAAGATAAAGTGCAACCACCAGTCGCCATAGAATGACCATTTATTTAAATGTAATTACAATAATATTGGAAACGGGCAAGTATAATACATAAAAAAAAAGTCTACAGAGTTAAGCATTAGGGCTTAAGGAACCAGTACATAGTGCACTGAATCAGATTCCTAACAATGACATTGGAATGGGGGTGAGTTCCCCATCTACAGCACACACACTCACGGTGAGCAGGTGTCTCCCTTGCTTGAAATCCTTGATCCCTGCCAGTCTGTTGAGCATGCACTCCAGACCTCCACACTGTGCCATCACTCCTGCCATCTTATACACTTCCTCCTCATCCTCCTCTTCATCTGCAAAGCAGCAACAGGACAGCCATTAGTGCACTCGGGTCACAGAGTCTAGCATCACAGCTACAGACAAAACTGTCACAACAAACTAGAATTGAAAGGAGAAACACATTTAATAAGACGGAAGTAAGCTCTGTAAACTCACCATTCTAGAACCTTAGTATTAATGACTACATCAGTACAAAGCACTCAAATACAAATCATATTAATGGAATAGCTGCTTGACATGAATCCTGATTATCTTTAACATATATGCTATTGTAAAAATTAATATGAATGCAAAAGCTGTCAAACCAATTCTAGCATTAAAATTATTTTTTTTCATGGAAAGCATGCCTCAGGCACAGGAGCCAGAGATGAGATAGGCAAAGGAAATGCAGAGAAGTTTTGTTGAATGAGTGTACAGTATGCTGTGTAATGTATTCTCTCATAACTCCAGTACCTGTAGTGGAGTCCAGGGACTCAATGAACTCCTCTGTGGCATCCCCCAGCAGCCCCCTCATACGATAGATGATTCGCATTGGCTCTCCCTGTAGACGCAAATTGAACTGCAGTCAAAGAGAGACTAAAGCAAACTACAGGGACCTCAGTGGAAGAGCCACCTGCTAAAGATTTTGAAAGATTTTTTTTTACTACACAGGTATATGCAATTACATTCTGGATATTACTAGTTTTTTTAATAGAGGGTACACTCCAGTAATGCTGAATGCATGCGTTATTTCAGTGTATGCATTTTATCAGGGCCTGATACAGAAACCTATTTAAAAACAGACACCTGAGAAAATGAGGCAAAACCCATAAGTCTTGGCACTTACCTCATTAGTAGGGCACCAGACCTTCTTATAAACTTCAGCAACCGAGAGGTCCAAACTAATGATTTTATTATTCACCAACAGCTAGGGCAAGAAATAAAAAATATTTTAGACAAGCTGCATGCTTTGTAAAACTTATTTCTATACTAAGGGAATGTAGGCTAAGCCTAAAACTCATTTTCAAAGCACTGAAATAAACAGGAATAACACTTCATACCAGCATTTAAAATGTTACTAGCACTGCATTTCAGTTAAAAACAGGACAACCATCTAAATAACATGCAAAAGGGTTCTAAGTACTAGTGGCAAGGAGTTGTCACAAACAAGATTTGGTTTCTTGAGGTGCACTAACTGGATATTATTCTTTCATTAAAATGATTGCTTCTCTACCAACAACAAGAGGAAGGTTTGCAATAGGCGCAAAAACACAGAATAGAGTTTCTGCAGATTTCTGAAACAGCGCAGACTGTGCCAGAGTGGGCACCGAGTGGCAGGCCGGTGTCTGACGGTACCTCCATGCCACTGTCGTCCTCCAGCAGGGCCACCAGGTCGCAGTCCTGGCAGATCTTGTTCTTGATGTCCCTCATGAGCGGCCCGATGCCAGGCTCATTGCTGCTGTAGGGGTTCCCTGGCATGCGGCCCTGCAGGAAGTCCTCCTGCTGCGGGTCCTTCTCTAGCGTCACGAAGAACTCGGTCACTTCGTTCTCCTCCTGGGGGGAGAGGGTGACACAATGAGGGGAACAGCGGCCAGTTCAGGTCAAGTCTCAGTTCAGCTAGCTCTTGGCTACGGAGGAGCAAAACAAATCACAGCTCTTTAAGCTCCTGCTCAAGCCAGGAGTGACACACCTCAGACAGTGGCAGACCATTCCTGGAACACGAGCTGACAGGGCTGATCACAGAAGGTACACATTGCTCACCAATGCGACAACGCAAGGAAGCCCGACATGAACAAAAGCAGAGGAAAAAGCGCTGACAGGAACTCAAACTGATTTTCCCTTGGTTTTCTCTCTCATAGGTGCGGAAAGGTCTATCCAGAAAGAAAAGCCACTCACAGGGTAGATGATACTGCAGAGCCTCTCGAAGATGAACACTGGGGTCCTGTAATCGTCTAGACTGTAGCGCTTGGCGGTTTCAATGCATACAGCCATGAAGGCCTTGGTTTCTGATTCCGTTCCTAAAGAAATAAAAATGTTTATTTCCACCTGAATCTTCCGAGTTTAAATACCAATTTGTTTTGAGGCATCTGGATGCAACGACTCATTTTTTGCACACCATGTTGAGTGATGGGAGTGAACACTGGAAACCCAGAACGGGGCGATTCAAATACTGTTGAAATGTTCACTTTAAAAGAGAAACTGCAGAAGGTCAGTTCTTCAGCAGTCACAATTGTGGGCAGAGGGCGTTGGGCGGATGTGCCGGTGGCAGGTGGTCACCTGTGGTCATGTCCTCCAGCATCTCCAGCAGCATGTCCTGGGTCTCGTCTATCAGCTTGGTCCTCTGCACCACCAGCTTCCTCAGGCACAGGTAGCCGTTCAGCACCGTCCCAACCAGCCGACTCTTGAAGTGCCGCTTGATGGACTCCACCTCCACGAAGGAGGACAGCAGGCCTGCCAGAAAGGAAAAGGCGCCTCCATCACCTTCTGCTGGCCCACGCTCCTACCCGTTTGTACTCTACGGATTTTGCTTATTACAGCGGAGACGTATTTTTGAGCACTCTCAAATACTCCCCTCCCCAGTCATCTCCCTAGCGAATAAAGATAAGATCTTATCCTAAAGATAAGATCACTTTATTAGCCATATACAATTTCTTGCATTAGGAATGTGACTTTTTACATACCCCAACTTGCTCTCCATGGGACACACAGACAGGGAGAGAAGCTTGGGGTCAGAGCGCAGGGTCAGCTATTTATATGGCCCCCCCTCGAGCAGCTGGGGTTAAGGGCCTTGCTCAGGGGCCCAACAGAGTAGGATTCCTCTGCCGGCTACCCTCCATCCACAGGCGCAGATCCTCAGCCACAGTACCACCACTCTGCCCACTGACTGAATAACACTGTCATTCAAGATACATTCACATATACTGTGATGCATTACATGATACTGATATGTATTCCAGGAGCAACACTTTTAATAGTTCTTCTCACTAGAAATGACTGGCATTTTCTACGGCTCAGAGGATAATGTTCTCAACTAGGAATAGTATTAGCTTGTGGTATAGGCATATAGTCAGTGTTGTGTTTAACTTGTTAGAACATGGTAAGGAGTAGGTCATGCCCTGCCGCACCAGTGAATGAGGAGATCTGGTCCTCTGCGTGCCTCACCTGTCAGACTCTTGAGGGCATAGCCTTGCTGCAGGTCAGTGCTGAGAGTGGCCTCTTCCAGGGCCAGAAGATGGGCAATTTCCTGGGAGAGAAACAAATCCACTACATTACCAGCCTAAAGGACCTCCCTCCTTCCCTCAACATTTCTGCCCCATCGAAGGAGACTTCCTCGGAAAGATAAAGATAATTCTGCACATTTTATTACAGGCAGTTATTCTGAACAAGTGTGGCAAGCCCACGTATATATCAATAAACGAAGAACTCTGCAATGTATACTCATTTTAAATTAGATCACCTAAAATGATAGGCCAAATTATATCAAAACCTTCACTCACAACTAAGCTCGCAATAGTCTTAAACTACATGTCATTCATTCTACTCAAACCCACAACCTTGTAATGTTTCAGAATCTAGGAAGTGCTGGTAACAGTTAGCTTTCATTTTTGGTGTGAATCAGCTCCTTGAAACTTGAAACTGAAATCTCCTCCTAGGTCTTTAAAGAAAATGCATCCTCAGTGGACAAATTCTTGACGGGAAGGAATGAAATGATTAGCAAACACCTTAACAACCCTGACAGCATTTAACAGGCACTGAAATACCTTGGTAATGAGGTTGCCAATGTATGGCAAGACTCCCCGAGCTGCCAGATACACCTTCCAGTGGGCTGGCTTAATGAGCTTCTGGTAAAGAGCCAAGTACTCAGCTGCACACTCCCCTGCGATACTGAGCTCGTCCAGGTAGCTGGAAGAAGAGCAAAAAAACAAGCTTAAAAAAATGTCAACCTGAATGCCAACAGCCCACACCTTTAGGTTTTGAAGTCTTCCATGACACTTCACAACAAAAACAGATCTGCAAAACACCACCGAAGTCTGATGGACACACAGACTTGTGCACTAGCGCATCTGCTTCCACTTGGTCACAAGGAGCAGATCAGAAGCAGAAGCCAACCATGCAGAAAGATGGGAGACGTTCAAGAAGGTCTTGTTTTCTGAACAGGTTTAGCTGCCACTGGCTGTTTCCTCCTTGCAGGTCTGGCAGCAGGGCAGTACCTGGTGAGCAGGTCCAGGACTTGTTGCTTGCGGCTGGGGATGGTGGTCAGGGCCTCCACGATGGTGCAGGCTGCTTGCCGGGCTGCCTGGGTGGCAGGAGTGAAAAGGACCTGGAAGACAAAAGGCACACTCCTGTGATTTGCTACAGTGACTGCCTGCCATCTTACAACAGAATTGGGTATTTGAGTACAAATTGTTTTCAAAAACACGGGCACCAGTCTTACATCCAACGGTTTTTAGAAAAACATCAGCCATTTACATAGTTGCACTCAAAAAGTACAGAGTCGGAAGCAGCCACATATGCAAAGAGTACAGTAGAGGAGTTTATTGCCATATACACATGTACATTGGAATTCTTACTAGCAAATTACAAACATAATAACAGGAACAATAAATATGTTGTGAGATCACAGGTATGTAGTAGTGAGAAAGAAACATAGCACACCATGCAAAAGGTGCAGAGTGCAGATGTGTACCGAGTCTGAGGCACAGCAGTCAGCTGTTGAGGATGCGTACTGCAGTAGGGTAGAATCTGTTCTTAAGCCTAGTGGTCTGTGCTTTAATAGTGCAGTACCACTTGCCAGAGTGCAAGGGGGAGAACAGTTTGTGGTCGGGATGGTTGTGATCCTGAATGATGGATTGGGCTTTATTGCGACAGCAGATGGGGTGAATCTCACCAATTAATGCAAGTCCTATAGTCCTGTGCCATTGCAGTATTGATGTACAACACTAGTGAGGACAGTTTCTATTCCACTACGGTAAAAGTTCACGAGTAACTGCTTTCCCATACCACATTTCTTTAAGCACCTCTTTATGCAAAGTGAATACAAGAAAAATGTATATGCAAAAACATTAACGAACTTTCTAACTCTTAATGACCTGCAATCCTTACACAGTTGGAACAAAGCTAAAAGTCTAAGTTTTAGAAAGTTTTTACTACATTCAACACAGCACTCTGACTTTGACACATCTGTGGGCGGAGTGGTGGCACTGTGGCTGAAAGGTTGCTGGTTCAAATCCTGTGGCTGGCATAGAAATCCTACTTCGTTGGGACCCTGAGCAAGGCCCTTAACCCCAGCAGCTCCAGGGGCTCTGTATAAATGTCTGACCCTGCGCTCTGACCCCTAGCTTCTCTCCCTGTCTTTGTGTGTCTCATGGAGAGCAAGCTGGGGTATGCGAAAATTCAAATTCTTAATGCAAGAAATTGTATATGGCCAATAAAGTGATCTTATATTAACGCTACCTGTCGCAGCCAGTTGTTGTGTCCCAGCTTAAGGTCCAAAGGAGATGTTCTCTTTCCCCTCTTGCTCATGAACTGCTTCCATTTCCACACATACTTCTCCATGAGGTATTGGCGCCGCGCCTCCACCTTGCTCTGGGGCTTGGCGATGTTCTCCTGACCTGTCAAGACACAATCGCCATCTGCGTCAACACGACCTCCGGCCCCACCCCTTGATCACAGCGGCTGGACCCGAGGCGTGTGGGGCAGGGGAGGCTCGAGGAAATTACTGCCAAAATAGAAATCATCGTAAAGAGCTCTCTCCCCCGGCAAACACCGTACTTATTAATCAAGAGAATGGCTCATCAGCATTCTTCGGTACTGAGGTATAAGTACTAATTTGGATGAGCATGCATCCAAACACACTCTTTCCCCAACCCCTGAAATTGGCTCAAAAACCTCTAATTTCAGTGACAATACAAAAAGGCATTAAAATGGTTTACCTCTGGCTGGAAGACATTTTTTCCAGGCCTCATAAGATGCCTTAGGATCCTTCTTGAGCCAGAGCTGGGCCTGTGCATGGATCTCATTGCTGTAGGGCTTGACTGTGGTCAGAGATTCAACAGCAGCATCCTAGCAGAATCGGAGAAAAATGAGCACTTAAAATTCCTTTCAGGGCTTAACCTGTCATTCTTATCAGAGATAGTATTTAGTGATTCAACAGAGCAGGTTTCAAACTAAAAAATATTCATATTTGATTTAAATTTGGTAGTTTTTTACTTGCTCTTTATAACAGACTGCTTACTCCCACCTGAGAAAGCATGAAAAGAATTAAATGCACTGACTGGCTTTCTTCTTTTCTATCACTATATCTGCAATTCAGATGCCATTTTAAAGAAGGATGTTCACTTTGAATAATCTTTAGTAAAATCCTCAAAACTGTTAAACAGCATCAAACAATGAAACAATGCTTCAAACGGAACAATACACAAACAGGTGTTACTGATTAATCCCAGCCATGTATTAGTCATCTATCACTTTGGGCTGGGATGCCTGTGAGTGGGATATGTACCTTGTTCTTCTTGCTGGTTGGTGCTGGGGGTTTGATGAGCTTCTGCAGGATCCTCAGGCACATCAGGGTGATGTTTTCCACCACTACTGGGGTCTTGATATTCACAGCCATAAGGAACAGGCTGAGAGCTGATTGCAGGAAGCAGGGGAGATCAGATTAGTGTCGCATGTCACACACTGAAGACAATGCCTGCACAACTGTAGTGACTGTGTTGTACCAGACTCAAAGATTTTTTTCTTACTTTGAAATGATCATCTGGCGCAGAAGCTAAGTATACCGTGAACTAAGAAAAGCACACTTTAAAATGCTGTTATACACTGCCAAATCAATATGCTGCAGTTTCACGGTTATTAAGAAACTGTTTATTTGTACTGTATGTACGACCCTATCCTCAAAGGAACACGCAACATCAGCAAAAAATCCAAAAGCAGTCAAAAGAATCACATTTTCTAATTAATGCAGAGTATTTGCATAATGTAACAAAGCTGATGACGATAAACTTCAGGAAAGCCCATTTCAAATACTTCACCTACAAATCTTGCATCATGAGAGAAGTAAGAAAGAGTTCTGCTCACCACAACGCAGGCGCAGCTCCCAGCAGCCCCCTTCTTTGGCAATGGAATCTGTCAGTAGCAGCATCTCATACTGAAGACTGCTGACCTGCAAACACAACCACAGGGACACTTACAGTGTGAGACCTACCTGTACTCACTACTGCCTCCTAAAGACCAGTAACAACACTTACACAGCCCGTCCACGTAGGGAAAACTACAGACGTTGGTGTATACCGTCACTACTAGAGTCCACTTATTACTGTAGTCTTGGAATTACACTTTGAAAAACAATCTGGCTGAAATGGAAAGACGCAATAATAAAATCCTTGGATCACAGGCCACTCTAGGATACGGAAAACCCAGCTCACGCTCACCAGGTCAGGATTGGCCCAGTGTCCCTTCAGAGCAGCCGACACCTTGGCAATGATAAGGTCATTCATCTGCTGGGTGGCATCTGGATGGTCTCTGTAGCAACAGGGGGGCAAATTCTCAACACAGGACCTTCGAACCCAAGGAACACTTCACTCTAACGCAAGCACGACTGTGGCCCTCCCAAGAGAGGCTGCTGATGTGTGTGAATAGGAACATTTTGAATTCTTAAGGAAAGTAATTGAATATCAAATTGGTCTTCTCTGCCTCTGTCAGTCTTAATATTGCAACCTGGCGTGCAAGTGCTTGAAACGAGGTTTGTCTGCAACTCTGGCTGATCATGGTCCCAATATTGCCCCATGATACAGGGCCTTTATGTAATATTTGCTCAAATCAGGTAAGAGATGAATCCAGAATAATAATAATAATAATAAAAAACGTTATTTTATATAGCGCCCTTAAAGGTGGCTTCTCAAAGCGCTTTACAGGATGACAATAACAATAAATAAGAAGACTACAACAATAAATAAGAAGATTTCACAAGATAGGAGACAATTATAATTACAACAATACAACAATAACAATAGAGGAGACCGTGGAAGGTGGTATTAAGAAGAGCAGAGGGGTGAAGAATGGAACCAGTTAAGTAAAGGCTTTTCTGAAGAAGAAGGTTTTGAGTCTGGATTTGAAGGAGTTTAGAGAAGGTGACTCTCTAATATCCTTGGGCAAAGAGTTCCAGAGCTTGGGGGCTTAGCAGGAGAAGGCCCTGTCACCCATACAATGTAGACGGGCTTGGGGGACAGTAAGGAGGGCATAATTTGAAGAGCGGAGGTTGCGAGGTGGGGAGTAGGGCGATAAAAGTTCAGACAGGTATTTAGGTGCCAAGCCATGTAAAGCCTTATAGGTGAGCATGAGGATTTTAAAGTCTATGCGGAATTTGACCGGAAGCCAGTGCAAGGACTCCAGGATAGGAGTAATGTGAACACTTGCACTAGACCTGGTCAGGATTCTGGCTGCTGAATTTTGGACATACTGCAGCTTGTTCAGAGTAGATTTAGATTTAGATACTCCCAGGGAGTAGAGCATTGCAGTAATTAAGGCAATGAGAATGGCTTTGGATGTAAGGCTGTAAGACCCCGCCGGCGCCCCCCGGGCCTACCTGGTGAGCAGGCACATGAGCTGCCGCACCTCCTCCCTCATGGTGGCCGTGCCCCGCCGCAGGTTGTACTCAAAGAGCTCGCGGATCAGGCCCTGCAGCACCAGGATCTGGCGGATGGCACTGTTGGTGGCCAGGGCGCGCAGCAGGGTGATGCAGTGGCCGGTCACGGCCGAGGCGCAGCCGTAGCACTTGGTGGAGGAGGTGTGGCCGCAGCCCAGCACGGAGAGCGCGCGGTACTGGCTGGCGGTGAAGGTGGGCAGGGCGGCGGTGCGCGACGACTTGGTGGCCGCCTCCCGCTGCTGCAGGTCGTACTCCAGCAGCTCCTTCCGGGACGCCAGCACTTTCTGAGGAGGGCAAAGACCCGCGCGGTCAGCCCAACCTGAGGGCGAGGCAGCTCTTCGGAGAGGATTCTGAAATTCCCGCTTTTGGAGCGCCATTCTAATTCCCCGAACATCCTTCTCAAGTAAGTTCAGACATGTTTTTGCTACTCAGCCCACAAATGAAACAATTTTAAAGAGATCTGAGGTGTAGAATTTTAAAATAAACACAAAGCTAAAGCCCCTTTCTACAGATAATTAAGATATCCAGCTCAGGAAAATCTCCCAAAAGATTCCTTGGCCTGCAGGGAGATGGATGCTTGCCCGTTTCGCTCTGCTCTGACCTGTATGATTTTGGAGAGCTCATCAAAGGAGGTCTTGCAGTCCCCACAGTACTCCTGGGCCAGCTGCTGGATGTACCTGTTCACACTAGCAGAGGACGTCCCCACCCCTGCCCCCGCGCCCGTGTCGTCCTGAGAACACACAAAACACACGCCAGGCATGAGAAAGTGCAGGAACAGCCTCTGGACACGGACCTCGAGCGCCGATCGCTGTCAGTTAGGTAACGTTCAAAGTTTTCAAACATCGCACCATTCCGGATTGAGCCCGTTTTTTAAAAAAATGTTTCCTGCAGACAGATCCGTGAAAATGAAAACCCAAGTCAACTCCCTGCAATCATCCCCCATCAGGCTTGAGCTGTCATTTCTTCACATTCAGGGCAGATTAGAGGTTTAAGATCATGTCAGCATTCAGATTTGCCACTGGTTATACTTCGGGCTATCATATACATGAAATCCTACATGGAAACGTTGGGCTATTTTGGTTACATTTTCTCCCAAGTGCAGTTAACAAATAGGGATTTAATAATTAAAACGCTACATGAGGGGGACAATATACTGTAAAAAAGGAGCCACCCTTCAAATGAGAGGTAAAACCAAAGCCCTGACTCTTTGAGGTCATTAAAATCCCAGGGTATTTCTCAAAAAGAGTAGGGGTGTTAACCCCAATGTCCTGGCTAAAGTTCCCCTGGCCTTTACCAATCATGGCCTCCTACTAATCCCCATCTCTGGACTGGCTTCACTCTGCTCTCCTCCCCACTGAGAGCTGGTGTGTGGGGAGCGGACTGGTGCACTTTGGCTGCCGTCACATCATCCAGGTGGGGGCTGCACGCTGGTGGTGGTGGAGGGCAGCCTGCCTTACCTGTGGCTTCTCAGGCGCTGCTTCATTCACTTTGCAGAGCAGGGTCTCCAGCTGGGGCCGGTGCCCCATGAGCTGATGGTACACACGGTCCGCCTTGTCCAGGAGCGTGTTGATGTTGGTCACGGCCTGGGAGACAAAAATCAACCTCACTGCGAGATGTGCAATCCTATCTCATCGCCAAAACACACTGCGGCTGTCCAATGGTCCTGCAGGGCTTCTGCTTCTATGGTATAAACTACAACCTACATCAGGGCCTACCTGACAGGAAATAGTGCAGATGTCTATATTTTAGGCATGGGCATATGTAGAACCATTTTACCTTGATACCCAACTGGCTCATTTTATAATGACCAGGCTCCTTTTCAAAATGGTCTACTATCAGATATTATTAGACAGTGATGTTTATTAATAACCCTAGTACCACTGAATCTTAAAGTCACCATGGAAGCACAGAACATAAAAGAATGCCTCTTCTCTTTGGGATCACTAAGCGTTAGTGAAAATGCAACACTGTGTATGTGCAACAGTCTCTAGCAATCAGATTTCCAATGCGCCAGATAAATCACAGTAACACTGGTTGAGATTGAGTCAATCTATAACCAGGGAGCCCTTCCTCACCTTCTTCCTGTCCTCCTCGTTCTCAATGGGGTCCACAGCACAGCAGGGCTTGGCATACAGCATGAAGTCAAAGCGGGCGTATTTGCAAAAGCCACAGGCATTGCACAGGAAGGGATCCTTCTCGTCGTAATTAATAGACCTGACGAGACATGCAGCAGCTATTCATTAAATCAAAACACCCAAAGACAAGGGGAAAAAAAAAATCATACCAAAACAGCCAAATCTTATTCTCCAACATTGTCCTCTGGAATTTGAATTTATCTGCTTGTTCCTCAGATCTGCTCAACCCTTTTGCACTTACCTAGAAACGGGCATTGTTGAACCATGCAACATTTCTCACCCTGGAACCCAGTTCCATATTAATATAATTAATATGCCCACCAATATAATTCCATATTGCCCAGTGAAGAGTTAGTACTGAATGGAGGACAGACAAAACTCTCCCTAATAAGTTCAGGGGCCTGGCCAGTGTTTTTTAAACCTAGGATAACCTGGCTGACTCCAGTATATCTAAATCCTGCGGTGCTCACCCACTGCTGTGGTCATGCTTGGAGTCACATCGGTCACAGTACTAGCTATGCCTGGCTGTTGCTAAAGAGACTCCATGCCTCTATGCCGGACTGAACCTGCACTCAATCACTGGTGGCCCGTTAAGTTATTCTGAAATCTTTTAATATCTAACCTCTTCACTGATCTAACCCTTTGTGCCCATGGCAAGATTTTTTAATCAGTCCCCAGGAATTAAAAGGGCCAGCCTTCCCACACCTTGGGTCGCCAACGCCCCTGTGGATAATACTTCAGGAATGTTCATGTTCGGCTCCCTCACACACCTGCACTTGTGGCACTGGTACACGTTCTCGCCGCAGTTGCCACACACCCCGGGGTTGGCGGGGACGGACGCACTGCACCGTGGGCACTGCAGGGTCTCGGTGGAGGCCTGGTAGTTCTCGTAGAAGTCGGCAAACTCGATCATCAGATTGGAGGCCACGATGGGCAGGGGGAGGTCAATCTTCACCTCCGTCTGGCCAGGGGTCAGCTGTACTTTCTTCGCTTTGTGCCAGCGAGCAGGTCTGGAGCAAAACCAGGAGTGTTGCAATTAACCCATTACTTCACCATGCGGCCCTGAGATCTTATAAGACAGGTAACTCACTTATTCACTCATGTAACAGCTTTCTCTCAAATACCAATCATACAGTCACACATTAAAATACTTCACAGGAAAGTAAAATTGTGAACTGTAAGAACTTTATCTTCTTTAAGACAAAATTAATTGTCATTTTCTGGTTTTATGAATATTTTCTAAACTTTTAAGTGCCATAAAGAGGAAGATAACTAATCGTTAGGGAACTAGCTGCAACCCACATGGAGTTATATGCCACTTACTTGTTTTTCAGCTCTACGATGGCCTGCACAGTCCTGTTGTTGTAGTACAGGTTAATGGTGCGAACCATTTTGGTGCGTTTTAGGTCGCCAATCTTGACGGTGACTTTGCTGATGGTGTGGCTGCCGATGAGCTTCACCACCTGTTGGGTGGTGGTGTACCGGGTGTCGACTTTGATAGAGGACAGCTTGATGTTCTGCAGATCACAGCAAAAAAACAAATTTAGAACACCAAATTATGTGTAGCTCTGTGTGCCTCTAATATCCCTCCCTTTATTATTTCAATGTCACCACATCAGACTTTGACCACACTAGTAGACTTCAAGTACAAGCATTTCACAACTTATAGATACTCTGGACTTCTGAACTTTTACCACTACTGCCCTCTATAGCCTTTCCCTTTCAAAATCCCATAAAACATCAGGCAATGAAACTACTGGTGTCTTCAATCGCAGCTTATTTAAATAAATGATCCTGCTTTGTTCAGTTTTTGACCTAATTGGTGCTTTTCTCAAATGACTTTACTCTGGTAAAGTCTAGTAAAAGCTAGTTTTTATCACTATTACTCACAGAAAATGGCACTTCGGGATTGTTGCAGACCAGGCAGGGATCACTTTCCAGGTAGTATCCATCAAACTCCACCAGTCCTGACAGAGTGCTAAGAAACGTGAAGAGCAGAGGGCAATTATTTTCTCTGTACTCGGTACCATTTTGTGTGAATGCATTTCACTCTCAATTAAAACTTATAACCACAGCGTCTATAAATTTATAATTGTTGATAAATTATGAAGAAATAAAAAGTGAAAGTTGCTATGAGTGAAAAAATGACAAACAAAAAAGGGCTCAAAAGAGAAAAGAAAATGGCAAAAAAACTAGTTGACAGTTGTGAAAACAGAAATGTCAGTGGACAAGCCCAGTGACAGAAAAACTCACTTGTAGATGTTGGAGTTAGGATGGTTTGTGAGAATGTGGTTCTGTGTTCTCAGAATCTCAACAGCCTTCTGGGAATACTCCTTCAGCTGTTAAAATAATGACACCATGAAACTGGAACTAAACCATTGTCCTTGTTGCATGCATTTTAACATGCTGCAGCACATACTGTGAGGTAGAATCTCCCAGAAAATAAAATTAGGTTGACAGAAAGGGCATCTTAATCATATCTTTCTTTGACACAACAAAAAGATCATTCCCCTACACAACTCCTCCTTTATTTCGGAGCTTTGAGACCTAATGATTTCCATCATGAAGAAAACTTAATATCTGCTCAACACAGGGTTTTTTGGGAAACAGTTACTGCTCTTCCCACTGGGAAAGCTTTAAAGGGATGTCCTTTTTTAATCACTTCCCTTGGAAATAACACTGTTATTAACCTAAGTCGGGAACATGAGTTTAAGAAGGCGCCACTGGCGGTTACCTTCTTCTCAGTCTGTGGAGTTTTGAGAGAGAAGTAGCCCAGGAGGTCCACGAACTGGGCTGCCTTGCGGCCGTACGCCGGGAGCTCAGGCCAGATAGCCCAGGTGAGATCCAGAAGCAGCTCCTGTTGGGATTTACCGGAGTTCCTGGAAGGGAAGAATCGGTACGGAGTATCATACTCTGAAACGTCTGCGTGCATATTGTAACGCAAATTCAATTCAGATGATCTAAATCTATAAGGAATCCTTCCGGATTAATAAGAATATCACTCAACATGGGCATGCCATTCTAACTTAAGCTTGTGTCTAA
Organism: Lepisosteus platostomus; assembly: GCF_059453375.1. Lineage (NCBI taxonomy): Eukaryota > Metazoa > Chordata > Actinopteri > Semionotiformes > Lepisosteidae > Lepisosteus > Lepisosteus platostomus. The sequence continues at coordinate 12,371,873 of NC_142633.1, read as the reverse complement.
ATAAAAATCACCAGTAATCATCATTTCAATGACATAGGACAATGAAGGACTTAAGCGTTTTGGTTTAAAAGGAACCAAAAGTAACAATTAAGTGGTTGTTTTATGACTGCTCCGGGGGTCAGCAATGCCCATGTTACTATTCCTGGGTATATAAATGTTAACTGGTATGAACCGCTCACTAGTGTACTTGAATTCAGAACAACACACAAAGTAACTGAAATACACAGCAGCATTAAGAGGGCACAGCAGATCATGGTCACGGACAGCACTGGTGTAGCACCCATGAACTACATGCCAGTCCATACCTGTAGATGTGCAGGGCCAGGCAGTGAGCCTGCCAGCGCACAGAGGAGGAGTTGGATTCCAGCAGGAAGCAGCGCAGGAACTGGATGAGAGTCTCCTTGTCGGCAAACTTGTTAAGCTGGCTGACCAGCGCAGTGCACAGCTGATCCTCCTGGCTGCCCACACCCTCACCTGCGGAGCACACGGATAAGACACGTCGCTCGCTACAGCACAGAGAAACGCCGCAGAATGCGCCTGTAGGGATCCTCTTCTGCAAGGCACTGCCAATGTCTGTACAGCTGGAAAAAGGTGCAGGCCTGCGAGATTTTCTAATCTGTTTCACCAAGTATACAACATATAAAGCTGAAGCTACCATACGCCCTTGATGAAATTCTTCTAGGTATGCCTGCAACTGAATATCATGCTTCAAAAGCCTACTGGGCTGTCAAAAAGACAACTGTAGAAATGAAAGCCGTGTGACTGGAGTAGCCTGAGCTCCTAATACAGGGGAAATCTGGGAATGGGACCAGACTTTGCTGATGCTCACCATCCTTCTCCTTCTCCTTGTCCTCCTTCTTGCTCTTCTTGCTGGAGGACTTGCTTTGGGAACCCGACTGGGAGGCTCCTGGCGCCGCGGTGCCGGACTGCCCCGAGGACGAGGAGGCTGAGAGGACCTTACTGCCACACAGGGCGCAGGACAGCAGCTGCAGGAGCACGGGGGACACGCCCTCGTCCACCAGGAAGCTCACCTGCAGCAGGAAGTACAGCACCGCTGGGGAGAGAGAGGAAGAGAGACGGGAACAGAGTGTGAAGTTTACAGAGTAGGACGGCCAAAAATCCACTGCAGGGACAGCAGACCCCAACTTCTATGCCCATCTCCTACATTCCCCCCCATAGAAAACCCCCTATGGGAATATTCATGAGGTGTCCCAAAGGTACACTTCCACTCTAAGTCTCATAGTTTAGAATTAAGGACATCAGATAGGCTGCTTATAATTGGAGACTTCAATTTTATTCCGGAGATTCCTTCCAGCCAGTAAAGGTTAAAACCCCTATTCTTCCCTTTACAAGGCCCAAACCCAACTACAGGTTCAAGGTCAAGCTCTGTTCTGGGTCTCCTGTGTTCCAAATAAGGAATAATAGAGCAATACTACTGCGTCAGAAACAACAGTCAGCAGAATGTTTTGATATTATGAGTGAAGTTCAAGAAATGAGCCCATTAGCTCTAGAATACTTACAATCGTCCTTCATGCAAAACTTCTGCCAGTTTATAGTTCGCTGGGTGGCAATCTCAGCACAAGCTTTCAGATGCTCCATCTTAAAGAAGAAAAAAATAGTTCAAATAGATAAATGCAAGGCTTTCACATACAGTCTGTTGAGTCCATGTACAGGAGGACATACTGGAATTTTTTTTTTTAACAACCTTACTTTCTACACCCCTTTCTTAACAAAGCGAAATGCACAGAAATCTTCAACAGAGCAGTCTCAATTCTGGGTCCCACTGCAGTGGGTCAGGCGGCCAGTTTGTGTCTTTTGTTCACGTTGTTTTCAACGACTGAGTTGTTGCATGCCTGCTGCAGGGCTGGCCAGCAGGCCCAGCGCCGGTCCAGAGCCTGCGCAGGCAGTACTCACCAGGCTGATCAGGGTGTCGTACTGCAGGGCCGAGCCGGACGTGGCAGTCACCACGCCGGCGCGCAGGAAGATGCCCTGCTCCTCCAGCAGCTTCTTGATGCCTCGCACGTGGGAGTCCAGCGTGTGCAGATCGCGCAGCTGCCGGTACTTCTCCTTGGAGCCGCAGATGAAGAGCAGCAGCTTGCGCACTTGACGGCGCACAAAGGGGGTCTGCTGGATCATCAGGTACTGGGGAATAAACCAACAGGACCTTCAGAGTCTCCAGGTCACAGTATCCAACGCTGGGCTTCCACAGCAGCAAAATGGACACGTCACCTTCACAAAAGGGATCTACATTTCCCACAGTGTCATAGGATTCAGAGACAACTGGGAAGCCTTTTAATATTTGCATCCAATTTAATTTAGTGCCCTTGCAGATATGCTCAAATTGGGAAAAGACATTACTCAATGATGTTTCATTAAACATTTAGATCTGTCCTAGATGCTGACATGACTGGATGTGTATCTTTGGGCACTTTTATGACACAGCCATGTGGGATCCTACCTCCTGGGTGCCCAGACAACACATACAGCTAATATCCGTTTTGCTTTTATAATCTAGTGTTTAATGTTCCACTTGTACAACAGAGATGCTTATTTTCTTTTTGGCTCCCAAGACTCTGTTCCTGTGGTATCTGGCAGAAGGCAGAGTGGTTTGCCATCTTTTTCAGCATGTAATTTGCCATCAAGCCCAGCTTTTACTTTCAAAAGCCTTAGTGTCTTGCAGAGGTAAAAAAAACATTCAGAACCAGCCAGAAACATATAATTAAAAAAAGAGTGTTTGGCCATTCAATTCAAGCTTTGTTTCCAGCAGGAAGCGAAAGGTCAGACGGTTCATTTGAGATGGTACTCTCTCTCGGAGCCCAGCTGGCTCAGGGGTTACCTCAGACAGGAAGTAGAACCAGGAGTGGTCAAAGATGGGCGGAGGAATGCGAGGGTTGGTGTCCGCAATCTTCTTTATCTGATAGGGCAGCCGCAGAACCATCTCAGTGAGGAGCTGGGAGTATGCCTCAAAGACATCCGCAGCATGGCCCTGATTGGGACAGGAAAGGAAACTGAAACTTTGTGTTGAACTCCGGCAAGTGATCTTTCCTAAGGCCTGTCCAGATTTTCCTACACAGGTTACTTTAAGCACTTACAAAACTCTACTCTTACTATTGCATTCTTTTGACCTAATCCTTTACGGTGCACACGGTATAGTAAATATATTCAAGTAGGTAACTCCTATTACAGAAAGGCATCCGAAAGCCAAATCCTGCAACTAAGATCACACCCCCCACTTCCCTTAACAATAGTCTTGTCTCCTTCTAATCCTATTCGACTTCACACCTCTCATCCAGTTCTCCCCGAGTGTTGATACTCCTTCTCCTCAGATCCCTACCGCCTCTCAACTGCCATGTTTTCTGTTCTCCCTTCAACATTAACTGCCAGTTTCCCTTTCTCCCTCACACCTGAAGAAGGCTCCGCAGCCAAAATGTTGTCTCTTTTCCTTTCAGTATGGAATAAACCTTTTCCTGTTCCCATATAGTAGATATGTTGCCATTACTTCAGTATGTCATAACAAACCCATAACAGGATACATCAACAGGCTAATTACCATGGAAGCAGCTAATTCACTTTCATATAATATGATAACATTATCTGTATGTACCAGCCATCTAATAATCCAGTGGTTTCATTCTGGTTTAAAGACACATCATATAGACTATTGGCTCCCACCTTGACATACTGCCTGAGGAAAAAGGGGCTCATGTCAGGGGGCGAGGAGGAGGTGTGGGGTTTGAGCAGCTGGCTGGCCGCGGCCGGCTCTTCCTCTCCCTGCTGGGTCTTCCAGAACTCCAGCAGAGACTTCAGGACGTGGAGGCAGTAGTCAATGGCGCCCAGGCTGAGCAGGGCTGTGGCGGTGGCGTTGGAGATCAGCGAGGAAGACTGCAGGAGAGGGGTGGACAGCTCAACGAGAGAACAGAGGATCCTTGATCCATCTGCCGCGTCCTCTCTGGACTTTTGTTTGAATCGTTAATGTGGCTTCCACATTACAGCCCCTCCCATACTCCTGTTGTAATTCAACAGGCTACAAGGCAAGGTACACCCTGCATGGGATGCCAGTCCATCACTGGGCAGACACACCCACACTCACACCAGGGCCAATTTTCTCAGAAGCCAATTATCCTACCAGCTCTCTTTGGACTGTGGGAGGCAAGTGCAGAACCCAGAGAGAACCCATGCAAACACAGGAAGAACATGCAGACTCCAGGCCAATAGCTCCCCAGGGCCAGAATCAAACCCAGGGCTCCAGCACTGAGTGAGCAATGGAAACCACTGCCGCCTGGTCATCTCAGTTCTTTCACGTTTGCATATAATATCCTTGTACAACATACTGTATATTGTATAATCGTGTCTGTAAGGGGGTTTACCCTTGGTGCTTTCATTTTTGTGGAAAGCTTGCGGAATTGAAAAAATTTGGAATATAAGGCTTTCTAGGAGGTTTCACTCGTAAAACAAGATTTACTGTTATTAGAAAAGTAACAGGCTTTTAAATACAAAATGCTGGTACTGTTGATCTATAAATCAACAGGAAAAACGGGACCCTCTGTAAAACAAGACTGAAGTCACAAACTTCAACAGATGTGAAAAAACTTTTCAGAGTCTTCCTTTGTAAGATGCAATATATTCTCACAGGGTACTTGTCTTTAGAATGAGGTAACATGTGAATGCTTTTTCTGAAATTCAGTGATACAATGGGAGGAGAGCATTTATCCTGTCTAAGTGACCAAATACAATCCATAGTCAGAAAGTGCTGCAGTGTACATGGAGTTAGCAGGGTCTACATACCTCAGAAGATGACTTGGACCCTGACTTGGTACGGGACATGAACACACTCAGAAGCCTCATAATGACCAGGTGCACTTCATTCATGGGGGTGCGATCATTCTTCTTGGAAACGTCCTGAAATGTATATCACCATTTTACAATTATTTCTGAATGCATTACTTGTTAATGTTTAAACTTTCAAAGAAAAGGCAAAAAAATCCTTGTGCTCTTAATGCTCTTATACTCAACTGAGCAAGTGCTGACGCATGCACTTTGTGGAATACACTTCCCACAGTGCAGTAGGATTCAGAGACAAGTGGGCAGCCCTTTAATATTAAACAATCCATCAATTTATTTAAAAAATTCAATGTCAAGCAAAGAAATAAATATTTAAGCGGATCCTGTTACATTTTGGATCACATTTTGCGAGCCATTAAACTTAAAAACAAAAAAGAAACACTCGCCATAGCATCCAAAAATCCTTATTTAGATCCCATTCTCCAATTGGGAAAAGGTGATGCTCAAAATCCGCTCTGTTTCATTAAACATAAGCGGCTCTGACCTAGAAGCTGAATCATAACTGGAGGTGTATTTGTGGGCATTCTAAAACACAGCCATGTGGGATCGATCCTACCTTCTTGTGCATTCCCAGCTCAGCAATGAGCTGAGACAGGAGGTCATCCAGAGCGCCCTTATCCTTCTCATCATCCCCGTCCAGGTCTGCGGTCAGCATCAGGATCACCTGCGAGACGCATCCATAGACTGAAGGAGTGCACCCACAGCCCTGACCAAGACGAGCCCAGCCTCATTGCAAACAGACATAATGTAACACTGCTTCCAGTAAGACAATATTTGACAATATACTTGCAGGATGCACACATTTATAGACCATTACAAATGACAAACTCGTTGAACTTTGGGTGGAAAATTACTCCGGTAAACGAACAGAAAAAAATCTTACCCCTTTTCATGTTATTGTGCAAGAACTCGAACTGGCTAACTGAATCAGACATCACCTTTAAAATATGTAATCCATTCCTCGTTGAGAGCTTTAAACTGGTTTTGTAAAGGGATGATGCCAGTTGATATTTTCTAAACCAGGAGACGCCAAAAAGAGTTTTGGCCAGCACGATCTTCGGTTCAAAATACACAAAGTGCTTTTGGTTAAATTACACCTGATTTAAATATTTGTCTTGCACTAGGCACGAGTTTCACTGTGGTATGCCCTTTAATCCGAATAAAGCTCAGTATCCCACAATTAAAATGGGAGAACAATTCCCGTACAAAGGCCTTCTCCCCGGGTCCTTGCCGCTCCGGCTCACCTGCATGTATGGGATCGCGCGGACTCCCCCGACGCTGTGCAGCTGGGGGAGGTGCTGCAGGAGCCGCTCCAACAGCATCAGGCGCACCATGTGGAGCCTGCGCACGGCGAGAGAAGCAGACAAGCGCCTCAGCTGCTGCTCTCAACGTCAATAAACAGTGAAAGTTGAACGTGAAGCAATAGGCTAAAGACCACTTCAGTGGCCATACACAATTTCTTTTATTAGGAATTTGTCTTTTCCGCATACCCCATCATGCTCTCCGACGGTCAGCCATTTATTCGGTGCCCCTGGGTTAAGGGCCTTGCTCAGGGGCCCAATGGACTAGGATTCCTCTGCTGGCAGCGGGATACGAAACGGCAACCTTCCAGCCACAGGCGCAGATCCTGAGCCACAGAGCCACCACTCCACCCCCCTTTTTAAGATCACTTTATTGGCCATATACAATTGCTTGTAATAGGAATTGGTCTAGGTAGTTATTAAAAAAAGAGGATTTAGGTCACTGGGACCAGAAGAGCTGTCCTACTTAGCCCTTTTTATCCAGTAAGAACGGCCACTCTGGAATGACCATTCCAGTCCCACCTGTGCCCCTTAGTTTAAATCACTGGATTTCTTCCAGTAGAAGAGGGGAAAAAAAGAATCAGATGAGCCGGGCTCTGGAAACTGCTGGCTGGGGAGATCTCAAAGAAAGCAGCCTGTGATGCCAGCGCCCAGCCCTTTGGCTCACCTGTTGCTGGTGTGGATGTCGCCCTCCGTCTCGCCCTCGCCCTCAGAGCCCTCGCCCTCCTGCTGGGCCGTGGCGGTGCTGATGGCGCCGGTGCTGGAGCTCACGCTGCCGGGCCCGGCGGGGTGCCCCTCGGCCGCCGTGTCGCCGTAGGCGCTGCTGCGGCCCGAGACTGAACGACAGCAAGCGAGGCCGCGAGTCAGGACGGGCGGAACAGAACGCAACGACACCCATTTTCAACCAGAACCTTAAGCGTGGCGAAACCAAGAGTGGCCGTTTCCCGCTAGTGCTGATCGAGGGGCTCTTTCAATCGGCCGCGTCTTACCGCTGTGCTCGCCCGCCACGGAGTCCACGGCGCTGCCCCCGCTCTCCGAGCCCACGCTGCCCCCGTGCTCGGCCGGCGAGGTGCGCAGGGTAGAGCCGTCTGTGGCGGCCGTGCTGCCCTCGTCGTCAGAGGCTGGAGCTGAAAGCATAACCAGAGCTGTTCCAGGAAAAACACGGGGACCTTCTGTAAGAACAGGGCAGGGGGGAGCCCAGCGGGCGCCGACGCCCGCATGCTCCCCTTACAGAAATATCTGGATATTTTTCTTGATTTTTCTTTCCCCATTAGTAAACGAGGGGGCAAAATGACATCCTCACTTGATACTTACAATATGCTTGACTGCTAATGCCAGAACACGGCTGGTACTTCGGTAACTGGTGCACTCATATGGAAGACTTATTAAAAAAAGGTAAGTGTCGTTTATTTTAATTGTTTTTAAATTCACCCCATTTGAGGGCATAGAAGCAGGAAAGGGTTTAAAGGGTTACATCATAATAATCTGAAAAAGAACAGATTCTGAGATTCATGAGAAAGAAGCAATTATAAACCTTCTAAGCTTGGCAGCACGCCACGATGGGGACAAAGACTGGAATACAGTAAAAATATTAAATAAGATGCTTCGCTGGCAATTGCAGAATTGCATTTCTCTTCCCGTTCTACCCACCCGGTTTTGAAACCGGGCCACCAGGACGTGCGCGCGCTTGTACGTGGAGGAGAGGCCGAGCTGATTACCTGACGCCGTGGTGTCCGAGAGGGTCCCGGCGTCCAGCGAGGAGGAGCTGGGGGCCTGGCCGGACAGGCCCAGGCTCTGCAGGCCCAGCGCGCTGCTACTGCTGCCTGCGGCACGACAGCAGACAATCCCAGAGTCACAATCCCGAGCACCCACTTACACCCCTCCGCCACCAGTCTTTGACCCGCCCAATAGCTACAGGAAATATTTATACCTCGTGCAGCTCTAGCGTTTTCACTGAGCTTAACATGACAACTCAAAGGCTGTTAGAAATGCTTAAAAATAAGGGTACGTTCTTATGCTGCAAACTAGAATCTGACCAAATTTAAGGTCTTCAGAATAAACCCTTTAACTGTATTCGAGAGAGGGCCAGTGACCTTGCTGATCTTGCTGCAAGCTGAGTGCAATGGCCAGTTCCACCATCGTCTCGTCGTCGGCGTCGGGAGGGATGTCCAGCATCGGGGGGAAGCCCTCTGCTCCGGCCAGCAGCGCCTCCAGCGGCGAGGGGTTGCCATTGTTCACGTTCTCCGCGGACTCTAAAACCATGGACTCCGACTGCGACAGGAACAGGAACAGGAGGAGGGAATTATATAACAACTGTCTGCCTGCGTGTTTGCCCAGCTGGCAAGCCCAGAGAACCACAAATCAGTTGGCATTCAGTTACCAGCACATGCAATTTGTTTTCTTACAATGGACGAATCAAAGCATGAGGTCATTCTCATGTTCGGGGCCTGCAGTTTGGATTCTAACCTTGAGACAAGCACGTAACCTACATCTAACGAGCTCTGGGATGGCTCTTGCTGGAATTCTGCACACAAGAAGCACGGAGCACGAATTGGAGCTACCGTCTCGGCCGAACTCACCACCATCTCGAAATCCCCGTGATCCACTTCACTCTGCTCTTGGCTCTCCTGTCTCCCGCCCTCCCCACCGGACATCCCAGCTGGCTGCATCTTCTCGTCTGCGTCGTCATCGTCGTCGTCGTCTTTATCTCCTGCGCGGGTTCACGAGAGCACAGGCTCAGAACACCCGAGAGAGATCGGCCTTATTACTTCAGCGTTGTAAAAGCTTTGGGACTGAGTGACAGAAACACGCCCCAAATAACAAAACAGAGCCAGGAAAAGACTTACAACATCTTTGTAACCTGCAAAGCAAAAACACCCAGCAACACCGCAAAATAGAGTTGATATAAGCTCTCAGACACAAGAGGCCACAGGCAGTATAGTTTACAGTGTTATTTTTTCAGGGATTACCGTCCACACATGACTTACCCATAGGCGTGTTGGAGCGAGGAGGAGAGGGCAAGGTCACATGTCTGCGTTTGTTCCTGGGTCTCAGAACTCGAATCAGGGCTTGCTTGCAGGCAAAGCTCACAGAGGTGTCCTGCAATTCAGGTACATGGTTCTGACTTTGGCATATTTCTCTTGAATACCGAATTGACAATGCTGCACAAACTCAATTCAGCAAGAAGAAACTGGCCGATGCCAATTACTAAACCTAGGAATTACTGGCAATCAAGGAATGTGTACCAGCACAGACTTACGTTTATCCATTTAAGAAAAGCCTAAAATGCAAAAGTACAAAACCTATTAGTTCTCGTTAAAAAAATCTAAATCATTTTATTTATATTATTTCATTAAAGAAACTTACGGGGCACAACAACATCTGCATGTAGATTTTAGAGGCGACATTGATGCAGTCCAGCTCACAGGTGCAGTATCCATGAATGATATCCACTAGAGCATTCACTGTGGCCTCAATGTGTGTCAAACCTGATTTTAAAATAAGAGATTGAGACCACTTCACCAACAGATGAGTATAAACTTCACAAAAGGCTTAAACTTTTTAAACCTTCCAAAGCCTTTAAATGTGGCATGAAAACATTTAATCATTTTTATTTCTATTATAATTGTATAAACATATACATTTAACACATTTGCTCTGATTTATTGTATAACGCAATAAAACGAGAGTTGCTTTATAAAAAGACTACTACTAATAGCGGATACAATATCAGATTGGAGCAACCACTTACCAGGCAAGCAGGCTGGAGCCAGGAATGCATTCTTGGGTTTTAAAGCATGGAGCTTCCAGAAGTTATTGACCAGCTGCATGATGAAGTTACAGCCTTCACTCTCCAAAGGCTTCTGGGTCTCCCTGCTCTCCTCTGATGTGTCTGAGGAAACACGCACCATGTGCACATCAAGCTACCACTTTCTGGAATGAAAATGCTTTCACTATATCCTGCACTATATGCTGTAACACATCAATTTCCCTACGGGATAAATAAAGTATTATCTTATCTTATATCCATTTTCAAACCACTTCCAAGTGTTGGACAATCACAAAACATTGGTCAGCTGCCACAAAGGAGCTTTTTCAAATCTGGGGGAACACTTGATGGAAAACACACACACAAGACAAGCCAGCCCATAGAAGAGTGGACTTTTAAAGAGGAACTGCAGTCCCAATTTTTTCTAAGTCTCAGTAACAAAATAAATTCATCGGCATTGCAATTTTTTCTATTCATTGTTGCCATGTTGCAAACTCGCATTCCAGTTCCCACGAATCGCCACGCGATGCGGCCCTTCCTGCTCACTAGTCACTAAGGACTAATGTGATGTACCAGCAAATAAATACAGGTGGTGCAGCAGACAGTTCACCACAGAAATATTCCAGCTTGACCTGCACGCAGAGTTAACAAGTTGTATTTGTTGGCAAAACCGTCTCGAAGTCGAGAGCAATAGTTCTATTGGATTGAGAGAGATGTATTCACGAGCCTGCTCGGTCACTGCAGCCTCACTAGACGTTTTGCTGCCTCATCCTGAATCACAGAACATGGTGCTGCGCATAACTAGAAATGTAGTCGATTCTTTAATGTGAATTGGAGGTTTTAAACGTTCCCGTGTACATTTTACTTTGTGTGGTTTGAAATGCACTCATTAATGCGGATTCTTTTTAACCCCAAAATATAAAAACAGCGTTGCAGTTCCCCTTTAGGGGTGTGGGAAGCCAAATGGACAGAACTGCTGACTGGTAGTGGCTCAGAGGCAGGGCAAGTGGAGGTGCTGTACCTGCGTCAGTGTGAGGCAGCTTGGACTCGGTGAAGTGCACCAGGTTGTTGGGCCTCATGATGGCAATGGAGCGCGCGGTGATCACCAGTCTCTGGAACACCTCAGGGTCCAGGTCCTTCCCATCCCTACTGCAGGTGTTCAGACACTGCACTGCGTTGCTCAGCAGGGACTGGTCCTGCCAACACGACGAGCACCGCCAAGATAAACAGGAGCGAAAGAAACTGACAAGCACTCCCGACACACCCGAGCACTCGCCTGTGACTGCTTTCAGACCTCATCCCATATCCATAACACATTTTAACAAGCAAAGCTGTCACACCAATTCAAACACAATACAATGACTCTGCAACGTGTTCTGCTGTCATGCAGGCCCAGCAGTCTTTTTTTTACATATTGAAAGAATGTGAAGTATTTGTCTCTTTGTAAAATTTTCTAGTAATTCCAGTGTACTACAAAAAGATGTCATGGACATGGCTCATAGTCCTTCAAAGAAGAGTACAGGTAATCACATTTGTTTTGCTTTACACAGTGAGGTCTCCGATTTAGCTTAGGGAACACTGTACCAAAATGCACTGAAAAAGGATTAGACAGGTAATGTGCCTACACACTACACACAGGAGAAAAGCAGATGCTAAGCGTGCTCCAGCACAGAGTACCTTATGGTTGTGGTAGGCTGAGCGGCTTGTGTGCAAGCTGGCCAGCAGGCCCTTGGTTTGCTGCTGGACCCCAGCTGGAGTGGGCATGGACAGGAGCAGGGTGGCTAAGTCCAGAGCAGCAGATTTGTTCTTCTCCTGTACGGCACCGAAACGAAAAGACAACATCAGTTTGGCTTGCGTTTTTTTTCTCCTCCTCCGCTCTTCCAAAAATCACAAGGCTGATCAGAAGGAAAGGGTTAATCGTGCTTCTTTTCAACGCTCCACTCACCTTTTCCGTCGTGGTCCCGACAGCAAAGCAACTTTCGAGGGCTTCCAGGGAGCTCACCACCAACCTGGCAACCAGACACATTCGGACGCAGTGAGGATGCAGTCTAATCTCTGCGTGCTTCTACAGAGGGCAGTCAACTCAAAAACCCTGCTGCCGTTATAATGAGATTTTGGAACATACTTGTTAAATGTTTCTTAAAACAACCAGCATACATTTCCAAGGAGTGTCAGAAACATGTATTAGATTAACTCAGCTCTGGAGTTTCCTCAATAAATAAGCTGCTTTAAATACAATTGTATTGCTAGAAATATGCAATATGTGCTAATTCAGGTAAATATGCTGGCTGGTGCTGCTTTTTATTATACCTACACACACCACGCAAACGAGCAGAGAAAGGGGGGTTACTAACCGGTCCAAAGTTGATAAGGACTCAGTTTCACAACTTTTTTTGGGGGGGTGGGAGGGCAAAGAAAAGGAAAAATGTGTGAGGATCACAGAATGAAACAAGTCCAAATGGCTTCATGTACACAGAGGCAATGCAAACATGTAGCAGTCTCATGAGGGCAGCCATGCACTGAGAAAAACACCACACACGCCCAGACCACTGGAATACGCAAGAAATCCTGTTTTTCCAACTTCTAAACTTAACAAGCTATCTTTTGCTCAGCCAATGGATATCTGAGACTATGAAATTATAAGATGCACACCTAAAAAACAGCTTATTGCCCATTGGGTTATATAAACAGGAGCTAGGATGTTATGCACTAGCGCGCCCTTTTCAAAAACATTAGCACAAATGGGTTAAGAAAAGCCACGAACAATCGTGAGGAATTCAGGTGTGCGTGAATTACAGCATTTTGCTTTTTTATACCAACGTAGCAGCAGCTTTGGAACGATTCCCTACCATTCCCCTGTGAGAAAAAGCAGACAGCGCCGATTCTTTATGAACCAGGTTATGCGAGACGGAGGAGAGGGTCAAGTTTCCTCGGCTCACCTTTCCAGCACCGTGCCGCTGGCGGATGCTGGCGTCACGATGTCGCTGTCCCCCGTGCCGTTGCCCTGATTGAGGTTGGGGCTGCAGACGTTGTTGACCGAGGCCGAGGGGAAGTCTTCGGGGGGCTCATCGGGCCAGCCGAACTGCTCCTTGGTCTTCCCGTAGATCTTGATGGAGTCCAGCATGGTGACGCCGGCGGGGTCCACCGACGCCCCAACTGAGGAGGGGCGGGACAAGGGAGGGCCCACTCAGGTTAGGAACGTCAATCAAGTGGCACTGAGTGTAGCAGCAAGCTCAGTTCCAGCAATCGTGGCTATAAGCTTTTAACAAACAGCTTTCAATGGCCGTGAGCGCAACATTTAAGAGGAATGCATGGGGTGAACAGAACTTCCATAATTAAATAAAGCTTTTCATACAAATGTGTATATACATCTTTCACGGATCTATTTTGAATGATCACAGCAGTTTTGAGACATGCTTCACAGCAAATGAACCGGCTGCAGTACATAAAGGAAACGGGGAATTCCTGAAAGCCGACCGCCACCGTGGAGGAGGAGAAAGAGGGGATCTCGATTGGAAGCCAGAGGGAGGGACCAGTGGCACTTACTGAATATGGAGAGCTTCTTGTCCGCCTGCAGGGCCTCCTCACGGGTGAAGGGGAAGTCAAACCAGCGAGAGCGGGTCAGGTTCATCTGCATGGTGCGGCCGAAAATCTCCAGGTAGGATGGCGCTCTCTCGATGGCCTGGGTGCCCACCTGCACCCGCATGCCTGTCATCACCATGGAGCTGTTGTTATTGACCACCTCTATTGTAAAGCCCCCGGGCTGGACAGAGCAGAGCGACAGAGAGAGATAAGGTGGGCGGCTGAAACGAAGAACATTTCATGCAAAAGCACCAACATTTGCAAAAAAAAAACAGAAGTCGCTGCTCAACTCAAATGGGAAAAGAGCAGACGCCCACAAGTCTCCTCTTTCATCAGCTTCGGAAAAACATTTCCCTGGTCCTGCCTTCCTGTTGAATAACCATTTCTACAGAAAACCATTTAGTGCCGGTCAGCATTTGCCCCCACCTTGGTGTTGGCAACGTACATCCCAGTGGAGTTCAGCCTGTGCTTTATCTGCTGAGCGTTATACACCTGCAGCAGATCATTGCCTCCAAACTCCACCTCAGTCAGCTGCTGGTTGTGCTCAAAGAAATCCACAGGGAAGGTGACCTGACTGGTGGAGCGAGTGGCTGAAATGAGAAGAGGGGAATACAATGCATTCACCACACAGTTAACAGGAACTCAAGAACATGACATCTACTGACATGTAACGCAATGCCATTCTTTTCTACTGTCTGTGTGGCGTTAGGCACTATCATTCCTGTATGTCCTCCTATAAAAAGCACTGCAATTATCACTTTCTAGTGCGATGTTAAAGAGACTAGTGTGCTGCCACAATATGAAATCTGAATCAGGAATGTACATAAGTAAGACTTGCCTGTGTGCTGCCACGATATGATATTTAAATCAAGAGTGTACATAAGGCTGACAAGCCTCTCTAATATCTGTAGCCATACAAGCTGACATGATTAAGGTATTGGCTGAACAAACGTAATAAAAAAAATAATTACAGTATTCCCAGGCATGAGATTCTGTACCCTTGCCCTTACTGGCAGCAGCGGCCTTGCGCTTGCGGACGGGTTTCATGATGCTGATGACGCTGCTGGGCTGCAGCGAGGGCTGCAGCCAGTAGGAGGTGTTGTCCACATTCGCCATGTAGATCCTCAGGCTGCCATCCTCGCACAGCAGGATCATGGTCGTTCTCTGCTGGTCGTTGCTCGCCGTGTGGCGGATCGCCACCATGTCCTGAATCTGGCACAGAGACAGTTAAATGCAATCATATGGCATTAAGTGTCGTGTCCATCTTTAAACCCATGTGGGCTGAAATGGTATGAAAAAACCCTGATGATTGTCTTGATCGCCCAGCGCTACATCATTTCAAGTTATATTAGCCACCATAAGGAAATTCCAAGAACTGGTGGTGAACAATAGTGTGCATCAAAGCAAAATAAGATCCACATAAAGTGTCTGATTTTTAAGCAAGCATGTACATATTATAACAGTTCTTAACAGACCTTGGCTTTGGCAGGAAGGGTCTTGATCTCCTGAATGAGAAAGGTGTCTGGCTTGACCATTATGACCAACGGGATCCCAGTAGTTTGCTGAACACAGCACACTAGCCCAGGATGGTTCATCACTTCTGACCATTGGCACAGGGCTGGAGAGGTCTTACTGCCACCGTTAGAGCTGTAATAGACAGGAACTTGAGTGTTGTTCTTGGAATTCAAAATGACGGTTCTAAATCTAGGGATTTGTATTACTCAAAGTTGGCATGAAGGCCATTCTTGTGTCTCTGACAGGAATTCTGGAGGGCAGTCATGCATTTCTAATAACACGAGCAGATTGCAAGCCACAGACTGAAAAGGGGTCAAGATATTGCCAGCTTTTAATACTGAAGAGTAGAGACAGAGAAGAAGAACATGACAAGAATTCTGGGAGAACTCTAGCAGATGAGTGTGATCGAAAACAGGCTTAATATTGTGAACTACTGCCCGGACAATTTAATACACAACCTATTATTTTCAACAAAATATACACTTCATGGTTAACTTATAGAACTGTGGGCAATTAATCTTTTTGAGAACACCTCAAATTCAAGCCACCATATCATCATCCAAGAGATTTTTCCCAATCGAACGTCCGCTAGAGTGGGCGGCTTACCTCTTGACGTTGATGGTGAAAAGCCGCTGCATCTCCATGGTGCTGCGGCTGACGGTAGCAGCAAAGGACTTGCCCTGACCGTAGCTGAAGAAGAGCATCTGCAGCACGTGGGAGTAATAGACTGACACGCCCCCTCCTGCCACCTGCCCATTGCTGTCCTGTAATCAAAACCACACAGCGCTGCATGAGGCCCCAAGCCTAGCCAACAACACCCGGCAACTACAGAGGGAGAATTCCAAAACTGAAGCTTGGAGGCTTTAAATCTTTCAAATTGTTTTTTTGGTTTCAAGTAAGTGCATCTGCTTAGGTCTAACATTTCAGTCCCATGTACTATACCGGCACGTTGGTAAATCATTTATCCTATTGCAGATCTCTGCAGTCTCCAGCCTCATCTCCAGATACATCGTGTGATAAAGCCACTGATCTGAGACGGGCCGGCACCAAGATACCTTCAGGTCCTCGTGGTTGATTTCCAGGACGTTGGTGACGTAAAACGGGCCGTGCTGGGCGCTACTGGACTCCTCCATCACCTGGGTGTAGATGTACCCAGCTGAGGACATGATCACGATGGTGTTCTTGCCCTCCTCGCTGAACAAGAAGGTGGCGTCGCGGATCTTGGAGCTTGGAAGCAGGAAATAATACATGGGGCTCAGGGCATCCACAGACAGGTCGTAAATCTGAAAGGAGCAAGGTCAAAACAACAGCTTAAGGGAAGGAATAAAAGTGTCCAAGCGCAACGTTGCCATTTTACATTCTACTGCTGCATTACACTTTTCAATTTTCTAACTTATTTCTTTGACTTGACAACCAATACATACTGGAAAACGTGGAAGTTATTTTTTCATACATTCATACAATAACAATGTACATGTGAGTTTTTGCAAGCATCAGAATCTGTCCTGCTGTCTTAAAAACTCCCCCTATGGACAAACTCCTGAACGGATGGAAGGGAGGGTGCAGGAGACCAGCTTGCCTTGACGAAGTCAGCTGTGATGATGGCGAGCTCTGTCTGGGAGCCGGGCAGCCAGATAGCCTTGATGATGAAGTTGCCAGTGGCCAGTTGGGGGTGGAGGACCAGGTGATCAGAGACCGAACCTGTGCTGCTGAATGTCAGGACGTGGCAGTCCTGAGGGGCAGAGGGATAAAAACTCATTCTGATACAGTAACATAAAAATCAGCTCAAATAGAGCAAAGGTCCTGGCCATCTTTCCTCAGACTACACAGTGACAACCGTTGTACTTTTGCATTACAGAAAAATCAGTAACAGAGATTAAGATGGACAGGGACAGTGTATAGTCTGGACTTCAACAACCTGAGACTTGCACGTGCTGTCTAGCTGATCCCGCCTATTCATTGAACAAGCAGGGCAGTTTTTGTTTCTTTAGTGCCAAAAGACGAGCTGCCGCAGTTACCGATGAAAACAGATCTGACCTTGAGGCCGCACACAGCCAGGTAGTCCTCGTTGCAGGGGTTGCCAGTGAGGCTGAGAACGGTGAAGGGGACAGGAGCCGAGGCCAGGCGAGTCAGGGTCAGCTTCCTCTTGCTGGAGTCCGCTTGCTTCAGGAGTGCAGACAGCTGGAGCACCGTGATCTGTCAGCATGGATGGGATCACATGTAAGAAACGAGAGGGCGACTTAAAAACAGAAGAAAACAGCAGACAGGACTCTTGTTTTAATATGCAAGTATTCCATTCTGTGAGAACACCTGAAAATGACATTTAGATAAACTTAGACCTGAACAGCCTTCACAGACATGTCATTTTCTTTTAAATGTCACAGTACAGCTTCATTAGTTTTGCCACAGTGCGTATTAATTACAATCCCTTGGGTATCTACTTCTGAAGAGCTCACATAAGTACAAAGCGATCCCAGAGCTTGGAAGCACAAGACGGGGCAGTGCTTGTGAATAGCAGTTTCTAGGACAGAAGCACTCAAGATGACGGGTCGTTCTCCGGCAGCGGCGTACCTTTCCTTTCTCGTGGCTGACCGCAAGATGCTGGCGCCGCCCGTGCGGGGAGGACAGGACACACATGGCCACACGACGCAGCACGTGGGCGCTGATCAGCTGACGGATGGTCTGGCCCTGATCACCGCTGTAGTTCATCCGGACATTCTCGAAGGCCCCTTCCTGAGACCCCAGCGTCGGGACCTGGCCACACACAACGACATGCCTATTAGCAGGGAATGGCTCACACACATACCACAGTGCAACGCAACAAGTCCTTTCCAAGACGGTCACAATCACACACCCAGAACCAGGCAGAGTCCCAGTAAACAAACGAAGAGCCCAGCACACATCCCGGTCTGTAGCGCCTACCATGAGCTGGTCTGTCATCTCCACGTTCTTGTCCAGGGTATGCAGCTCGTTGAGGGCGTGCTGGGCTCGGCTGCTGCTGCCTACTGCAGACGCCTGCTGGAAGTTGGTCTGGATAGCATCCATGAGGAAGATCAGCATCTCCAGCACCAGAGGGGCCGTAGAGGACCCGGCCTGAGAGGGAACAGATGGACGGACCCAGCAAGAGAGAGGGTGAAGATGAGAGCCCAACATCATGCATGCACTTCTATCTTCCTGAGGGTAAAGAGATGCATCGCGTGACCATGCCAGAGAATGCTAAGGGAACCCAGCTTTTTTTCAATTGACTTATTTTCCTATTTTAGCTTGCTTCCAGTTTAGCAGTATTATTAATCTTAATCTCAGTTTTCCTGGAGGGGGTTATCACTAGGATAATGAAAAATAATGAAGCACTAATGAAGGTTGAGGATCAAATGTTTTGACAGCCCTTCTCTTCAAATGCCACTCAGGCAAACAATGTTCAAACACATACGCTGAGACACAGAGCAGTCTATTAAAAGTCTTCTGTCAAACCTGTTGGATACATTAAGACACTGTTTTAAAAGTACTTGGGTGTGACTCAGTTTCACATAAGGAGTAAATTCAATCCAATTAAGCCGCTACATAGCTCACAGGCAAAATAGAAACAAGACCCTAGATTTTTAACATAACAAGCATCATTACATTTTTACAGTGTTCTACGTGGCAAAATGAATCAAAATATAAAAATCAGTCATTTTGTACCATCAGACTAGCAGGTTAAATGTTCATTTCACCTAATAATTAAATGTCTGGTGCCTTTATACAAGGGGATGTAAAGTTTCAATGTGAAAGTAGATGCATTATAAATGATTTAAAACCATACAAGAGCATGGATACCCAAATACAACCCCCTTAAGAGAGCTGAAGGGCATGGGTTCAGTCCCCACTGATCCAGATCCTGAGAAAAGGGCTCTAGCCCCCATCTAAGATCCGGAAGACCGTCCTAACGACCTTGAGAGAACTGGAAGACACTGGTATAGTACCCATGGGGGTACATCCCCCCCCGGACCTTGAGAGATCTGGAAGACAGGGGTACAGCCCTCCCGACCGAGAACTGGAAGACGGGGTACAGCCATCTCTGACTAAGATCTCGAGGAAAGGGGTGTAGCCCCTGTCCAAGGTCTTGGCCCAGCCAATATCTCGAAGGCATGGCATTAAGACGGTTATTAAGATGGCTAGCACACACCAGCCTTAAGGGGTGAAGAACAAGGCTCGGATGTGGAAGAAACTGCGGAGCAAGCACTCACCACCTGCGCGAGGAGCTCCTCGCGGCAGCCCTCGATGTTCTTGCACACGCTGCTCTTCTTGGGCTTCTCCTCGTCCCCGCCCTTGCCGTCGCAGATGGTGACCTTGCCCTTATCGGCGGGCGAGGCGCTCTGGTGCCGGATGGCGCTCTCGGGCATGCGCAGCTCGCTCTGGAACGCCGAGGACTCCTTCATCGTGGAGCTCATGCCGCTGCTGGGGCTGCGCTTGACCAGGGCCTGGGGCACACAGACGGGCAGCAGGATTACACCCCGGCAGCACCCAGGACCTCCACGCCAGGCTCTCCAAAGCAAAACCCAGCTGAAGTGCGATATATACATGCTGCACATATCCAGCACTACAATAGTACTACTGAACCACAGCGTGGAAGATATTGGAGTAACTGCTGGGATGTGACCAAACGGTATGTCAAGACAGAATAAAACCGACTTGCAATCACAGCTGCAGCAGCTAATTTCCTTCTGCAAGGGTTAAGAGTAGAAGCAATCATATTAAATGACATGTCTTGCACTCAATGTGCGAAACCAACTTTTGTCATATATGGGAGGACAGGACAAACGCTCAGAAATATGTCGCAAAACAGGACATTCAAAGTGCGAAACAAACTTCTTTCTAAGCCTGGGTACTGCATATAAGAGCCGGCAAACCCTTCTACTTCCTGCTTTCTGTGGGGCAGACCAACACGTGCTGCTATCCTTACTGAGCTCAATGAAACCTGGATCTGCAGACAGTGTCCTGCTCCTTTATCGAAGAACTTCCCACAACTGCATCTACTCACAAATTCCACATGACCGATGCACAGGAATGTACAAGAGTAAGTGTGCTCTAAATAAGCAGCTCCATAGTTCAGCAGTTATCCTTCTTTGACTACTTTGCACTATTTTTAGTGTTGCATATATAGCAAAAGCAAGTTGTCATAAAAAATTAAAACACATCTTGCATAAATTGAGTGTCACTTAAACAAGACGCTTACCAATGATATGAAATGAATGGTATTAGCCTAAAACTATTTGTAAGACTTCATTTTTTTCCATGAAAGTTGGAAGAGAAATGTTACGCATGCTTGAATACATCCCTGAGATCAGAATCTTAAAAAAAAAAAAGGTTCACGATCCTCATATAGGAGAGTTTTCCTGTGGTACGGCGCCTCACCTGGCAGCTGCCATCCTCCTTTGCCCCACAATCACAGAAGAAGGAGCCATACTTGGCATAGGAAATCTCATGGTCTTTGTGGCACACCTTGGCACACACTGTACAAACCCCAACACCATCCACCATCTTGCACGTGTGGCAGTGATACCTGCAGGGGCAACAGACAAGAGTGTAAGATACCAGTGTGGTTTATACACATCTGCAAGTGCTGAATGTACAAGCCATTTTCTGTTACAGAGCACAAGGGGACTCGCAACAGGAATGGAAAATGTTCCTTATTAAAGTGGCACTGAACTTAAACAGTAAACACTTGAATTGGCAAGCTGAGAAACTCTGAGGCTATATTTCACCCTATGCAGAGGAGTATGGGCAAAAGCTCCTGGCAAAGCTACTGAACATCTTTCACAATAAGTAGGAATACATTATACAACAGCTCTTACCAGTGTTGGTTCATGAACTCTTTCTGTGTGATGGTGAAGGTGCACAGTTTATTGCAGAGAGAGTCTTCATCCTAGGAAATGCAAACACCACCCACAAGTCATAAGCACACAGCAAAAAATACACATGAAGAAATACTCATAACTGATGGGTGGCTTAGATGCAACATCTGCCTTATTACAATGGGAACAAAAACTCCGAAAACGACCACACAGTTTCAAAAACCCTATAAATAATCAGCCCTCTCCAAGATGGACCCATGTCAGGCCTTGCCTAATGCTAAATGCCACGTTCCCAGGAAATGCATGGGTTAGGTCTGCCTCATTTTGTGCTGGGGTTTAATCACAGCTGTATGTCAACACTGAGAATCTCATTTTAATATGGCAGTGCTGTGATTACAATGATCATTCCCTACAACTGCTGATGGCATTGCAAAAATCCCTTTATCTTTAAGGGAATGCGTGTCCCACAAGATACAGTCCATTTTAAGGGTTCCCTTCAGGTGCATCTGGGATTTAAACCGTTACACCAGATCAAGAAAACACCGTGTCTATCTTCAAGATACAAGCAGCCCATCCCTCACCGAATCCTCGGCCTGCGAGTCCTCCTCCTCCACCGCCAGCTCCTCCACCCAGTCGGAGTCCACCTCGATGGCCCGCTCCTCGCCCTCCACCAGCAGGTGCGAGGAGCCCTGGCCACCGCCCTGCCGCAGGGCGTTCATGACGTCCGCCAGGTAGGAGATGATGTGACAGGTGCACTCCAGCATGCTGGCATGCTGCAACAAAGACAGCCCACAATCGCACTCTTCCTTTCGCTATAAAACTATTCTCTGGAATGTGATTTGTTTACTTAAACATTTACACCCCTTCCATATACAGTAGATAGAATGGTTATATGGTATTTTTTTAATTTTTCTTCTTTTGGAAAACAAGTGTTTTCTAAAACTCAAGTAAATCTGGTGTGTGGCTTAGCCTCGGTGTTGTGCTCTCACCTTGCCCTGGGTCACGTTGGCACTCACTTTCTCCACCACGTTCTTCTGCGTCAGGTATTTTTTACTGGAAAACGAATGAAGAGCTACTGTCAATAAAATAAAGCAACTTTAAAACCCTCACAGACAGAACTGGCAATTTGTGAAAAATGGGCAACAGAAAGTTTGCCGGAATTAAGCCCATTCCTAAAATCTACGTAATTGCACCCAGAAAGTGAGATTCCACTTTTTAAACTTTATAGCCTGGGTACATTTTCTCATATTAAAGCCTGCTCAGATTGCTAAACTGAGTGTTTGACCTGGAGCGTCACATGAGGTTCTTTTGTCACTATCAGCGCTGATGAAAGCTCTCCAGATTTTGACCTAGCAAACCCTTGTGCAATGCACCCATGCTTTACTCACCATCTAGCCAGCCAATCCACAGCTGCCCGGTGGAGCTGCAGATGCCCAGCTCCTTGCCCCGCACTGGCCAGCGTCGCCATGACAGCCATAAGCTCCGGGAAGCCGGCGCCCTCCCCATTGGACAGCATCTCCGTCGCCATGGGGATGAGGGTGTTGAGCAGCACGGTGCACACGCCCTCCCCCACCTGGCTGTTGTCGCGGACGATGTAGGTGGTGAGCAGCTGCAGCAGCTGGCGGTTCTCCTGCACCGTCTCCAGCTGGTCCGATTCCTTGGGGGCCGAGGCCGTCATGCGCGTCAGCCAGGCCTGCAGCCGGGCTGGCTCCACGCACGCCAGCTGGGCCAGGGAGCCACACAGGCGCAGCAGGCTGGGGTTCGGGCTCTTCTCCGCTGGAAGCACAGCGAGCTCGGGTGTGAAAAGCCACGCTGGCACGCGACGGGTTTCTTCCAACATCCCAGAGCGGTATCCCAAACCCTAGTCCAGAGGAGCTCCAATCCAGCAGGTGTTACAAGTCACCGTTAAATCACTGATAAAGCCAGTGTGATCATGTAAACGGGTGATCTGTTAAAGTACCCTGAAAGAGCAGAGCTCTCTCAATTCAAAACTTTGCTTGCTTGTTTGTTTCATTAATGGCTGACAGGTGCTGCCAAGCTATTAAAACAGGCAACCGGTAAAACTACCTGGACTGGGACTCTGCAGGATCAGGGTTGGAGACCCCTGTTGAACAGATTAACTAACAGCTGATGATTTCTCTCTCCCCTAGGACCAACTGAAAGCATTTTCTTAGAAAGCTTTTTCAGTTGTTTTTTTACCCCCAGTAAATCTTTTTGCCACATACGGTATTAGATCAGTGATGTAAATATTGCTCCCCAAATCATACAAAAAAAAGTCAACAGTTTGTATCTCCTTTGCTGCACTGAAGGTTTTCACCATAACTTTTGTGCGAGACAAAAGGCATTTTTATTAAATAATAAATGTATTTCTAATTCTAATTTAATCCTTCTTTACTAACACCATTAAAGATGTATATTTTATCATGAACCATGTATATACAAGCTGAAACAACCTCCTACAAGGACTGAAAACTCATCCTCACCGAGCTGAAACAGTTTGGTAAAGAACTTCAAAACCCTGTTGCAGAATTTGGCAGAAAGGTTTTCATTTGCTGTGGCCATCATGATCTGGACTAGTTCTCCACTGGAAAATGAAAAAAATGGGAAGTTTCTCAGTGCCGTCAAACAGTGCTTTATGTAATTCTAAAGCAAATTCTTCAACAGGACCTTATAAGTAAAAAATAAAACCAGGACAATTAAGCAACAAGCACTGTTTACGATTAAGCTATAGAAGACACAATCAAACATGATTCCTGACTTTGGGTATAATTGGTCACTATAAATAAAAAACCTGCACTCCATGACCTCTTTCAAAATGCAATCTGCAGACAAGACAAATCAAATAGAAATGGTTGCTGGAGCACCTCATATAACCTTCAATGAAAGTAAACTACAAAATGTAAAAGAACCCAGTTTTTATTACAAAGTGGCATGGCTTTGCACAACGTTTTACAACACATCACACCTGCACAAGCCATCCTTCAGCAACGGGAGAGGAAGAACTGGTTGGGTGAGGGAGTTACCTGTCAGTGAAGAACTCCTCCATGGCCTTGCGGGCCTGGCTGCTCTCCAGCTGCTTCTCCAGGTACTGCAGACACTCCTCCAACACAGACTCGTCGAGACCACTGAGACACAGAAGAACTTTCATCAGGCTCAGCACCAAACAGGATACAGAAACCACTGGAATTGTGCAGTGCTTGTATATGCTGCACATATAGTTGTTTTTAACTTGAGTGGCTAGCTTGTAAACTACAATCACGTTAGCCAATTCAGATCATCCAGCTGTGAACTTTACTCCCTATGCCTTGCAATAGGAATTACAAAATATTGCTGAGAGTGTCTTAGCATTTTGGCTATAATGCTTACTGTGTTGATACCTTGTTTAGTTTAGGTAAAACCAGGAGATGCCTTGCTTAGTTTGGGTAAAGTCCTGGAGAATGGCCCACATTAAGCACTGGTGTCAGAATGACCAGCTATCCCATTATTAGAGAAGACTATTTCAGAAAGACAAAGGCAATTCTAACACTGATGAAGCACGAACGATGAGAATGTAGTGGTTGCCTATGGTGCAGTACTATTGAGATCTTTCAACTACTGGGAACAATAACTGGCTGATGAGATCACCTGTTGGGATCAGAGTGGTTGGCAATGATGTTGTAGCAGCCGGTGATGAGGCGGTCATAAACGCGGGCCAGGAACTCGTCCGACTCCGCGGGGCCAAGGATCCTCTCCAGGGAGGTGCTGCTGACCTCGGCCACACTCTCCATGCTGGTCTCCAGGAGCAGGGGCAGCAGCGTGCGGATCACCTGCGAGGGGTTCAGGTCCTCAGGGCACCAGCTGCAGCAGAGGAGACAGCAGGCCCGTGTCAACGGGTCAAGAGACGAGCCGCGACCGAAAATAAGAACCATCGCTACCTCACCCATGAGATCGGGTAAAAAACTGAAGGGGAAGGCAAACAAGGCCAGCGTATTTCTAACCTACGCGGGAAAAGTGGAATATGGAATACGAAACCAATAAACAGCAGAAAACCAGCACAAGAAGACGTGAGCTGAAATTGGAACCAAAATCTGCTGATCAGATGACAGGATTTCATGGCTAACGTATAGATCTTGTCTTCCAGTATTCTCAGAGGGCAGCGGGAGTGTGGTATGCCGGGAAGGGGTTCAGCGCACTTACACGATGAGGTCTCCCGTGAGGCGCACCAGGGAAAGCAGGATGTGTTTAAGCGATGAGGCCAGGGGCAGGCTCTGGTTGCTCAGCGTGCCAAGATGCGCCGCCTGGATGGCACTGATGTAGCTCTCTGCGGGGATTGTGTCATTGGCAAAGGCGTTGCGCTGGGCAGAGACAAAAAAAAACACGTTCTGAAGTCAGATTTCCCCTTTTCAAAAAGGTCCCCCAGAATTCAAAGTTCCTCGCGATCCGCATACCCATGAGCCGATGTTGGGGAACTCATTGGTGTTGATGTTGTTCCAGGCGTCACACAGGGTCTGCACAGCTGAGGGGAGATTCTGCATCACAGGCTGGGCTAGAAACAGAACACAGGAGATCCAGTCAGGGTGCTCCTGAAGCTCGATGCATTTCAACGAGGAAGCAAACGGATTTAAGACGCGCGAACGGCATTGCATTTCCAGAGTGCCTGTGAGCTGCCATCTCAAAACCAGAACTGCAAGGCCAGTTCTCAGGATCCACGTTATATATCATATTAACAGGCTCAACAAAGAGCCAACACACCATATATTAACACATCTTTATAAATTTACACCCATGGCCCAATAAAATCAATATTATCACAAATTAAACAAATGATTAACTCGCAAAGGAACCCTCAAAGTCGCTAAACTAAGCTTTTAAAAGACAGCTCCTACTTTCAGATTTGTTTGCTTTGTATAAACTGCTGTGATCACAAGAACCTTAGGAATTGCACAAAAAATGTGTATAGGCAAACATGCCTTAGTCACCTGCGTCATTTTAATGGGTGGTTAAAGATGCTTTCTTACTCATACATAGGTTCCATTACAAAAAAGATTACATGAAAACAGTAGGATTGTTAAAAGGGAACTGCAGTCCCAATTTCTCAGACCGGTTATTAAGTCTCAGTAACAAAACAAATTAGATGGCAGTATCGCAAAATGTTACAAATTCTGAATTACGCACAAAACTGTGAACTTTGTGAAAGTACCGTATGGTTGCCATGTAGTCGTAAACCACTGGTCTCGCCACAGGTGAGAATGAGAGTTTGCGCGGATTGTGACATAAGATCAGCCCTTCCTGCTCACTAGTTACTGTAATGACTAATTTAATTCGACATACGAGCGAATAAGTAAAGGTTGTGCAGCAGACATTACACTGCAGAAATGTGCAGTAAACAAATAGTACTTGTTGGCAACGGCATCTCGAAATCTAAAGTAATATTTCTATTGGATTAAAAGAGATGTATTCACAGGCCTGCTTGTTTACAATGTAATAGGGCTGCTTCATGTCACTGTACGTTTGGTTGCCTCGTTCTAAATCACAGACAAAGATGGTAATATAGCACTGTGCACACCTGGAAATCTAGCCTCTGTTTGTTATGGAAATGACGGTGTACATTTTACTTTCATTGTGATTTGAAATGCACTCAGCAGTGCCGATTCCTTCCAACCTTGAAATACAGAAATAGCGTTGCAGTTCCCCATTATTAACCAATCCCTTATTTCTGTAAAGTTTTAAAACACGTGAACACTAGAGAAGCAAGTACAGGGCAGAAGGCAGAGGTAGGAGGTGTGTGAAAACTCCTAACAGGACATGACCCAAGAAAAACAAAAAAAAGCCCTCTGAAATGTCAGCGGGGGTGACTGGTGCACTCACCCAGCACGTTGGCTTTGCAGCGCGTTGACCCAATAGACAGGACAGCGGCGTAACCCTGCAGCTTCTCCTCCGAGCGCTTGTTCTCTCCTTCCTCGGGGAGACTCATCAACAGATAGGACCTGTCGCACAGGACGAGGGCGTTTGCCGGTTAGCTCATCGAGAGAAAAGCATCAAGCGAGCCTCAGGCCAACATAACCTAACAATTCCTCAAAGAACAGTTTACCACGTTTCCCAGTCTAAACCTCAAGCTGGGTGCTAAGTAAGGGCCTGGAGCTGATCAAGCTGAATCGGTTGTCCTGATCTAACCAGCGTTCCAAGCGGCCCAGCTGAAGACTCGGGGAAATCCGCGGCAGCTGACCTGGCAAAGGCGGTGTAGGTGTCGATGAGCTGCAGCGCGGCGGGGAGCAGGTTCTTGGTGATCTCGGAGGACTTGTGGGGGTCGGTCTCGGCGGCCACTTTAGAGAAGTGCTCGTCCAGCGAGACCTGCACCTTGGAGATGACCGCGTCCAGGGTGTAAATGGTCTGCAGGTTGGGCACTTGGAGAGACAGGATGGCGCTGGGATCGATACAGCAGAATGACGAGATCTGGAGAGGGCAAAGACTTAAGTCAGCGCCTGGCATGAACAAATGTTTTATGTCAATGTCACCTATTCATTAAACACCTCATGCAACTCCACTTAATTTACCCCTGTATTTACTGTACTTAGACATTTAGCTTCTTTAGAAACTTTCAAAACATTTTGCCAACCTCTTGTTTACTGAAGCACTCCTATATCGAGCAGTGGTCACAAACATTTCTATTTGTCAGCACGAAAAACACAGTTTTGATTCTACCGCACACAAGTAAGAGCATGGACTCCAAAAACAAAACTGGGAGTGCATCACAGCAGTCCTGTCTTGGGCTGCCAAGGATTCAGGAGAGCGATTCGTTTTTTGACAACGGACGCAGACGGAGGCACAAATACAGCCCGACGGCTCTTGAAATAAGGCTCACCTGCCGAGCGATGTACTCCTCTGCCAGCTCCACATCGTACTTCACAGCGCTGCACTTGGCCGACGCCACTTCGATCAGAGAGGCAGCGTGCTCCGGTTTCATTCCTTGTTTAATAAGGTGCTCCTGCAATCAAGGATGAAAAAAAAATATATATATATTTGACCTCATTCCAAAGAGGTGTGACCAGACAGATAATGATAACAAAGCTGCCTCATTCCAAGGGCCTAACAATCTATCACATTCTTGGGGCCTGCTCAGAAACCAAATGGAACAATCCTTAGTAAGGATCAAGTTGCTGGTGTTGTCAATTTTAAAGTCAATCTATTCATTTTCTAAGTGCTTCTTCCTGAGGGTCATGGGGCAGCTGGTGCTCGTCTCAGCAAGCTATGGGCACGAGGGAGGGGTCATTTAAACTTATTGCAGCAATGGCATGTTACCTTTTTTCAATGCCACGTTGAGAAACGGCGCGAGAAACGCACCCACCCACCACACCCGGTGGGCAACCCCCGCTCACCTTGATCCAGTTGACGTAGGTGCCGACGCGGAGCCTGGACGACCAGCGCAGGGTGTGCAGGATGTCGCTCTCGCCGGGGTCGCTGGTGCTCGGTTTCAGCTGGTCAATGTAGGCCTTGGAAGGCGGCAAGATGCCCAGGATCCGCCACAGAATGAGGAAGTAGTACTGGAGGGAGCAGGCCTCCTGCAGCACAGCGAGAAGCAAGACCGGCGTCACGCTCCGAACGGAATGAAGCATTCCACAAATCGGAAAGGGGGCTACAGCCGATGGAAAGGTCACGGTAGAAGACCACCCAAAAATGTTTTGAGAAGCGTTTAGAAATCGGTGACTACGAAACTGCTCAGCACACACTACCACCGGACAAGGCAATCTGCATGGCCGTGTGTAAACTGCAGGGCGTATACTACAAAAACGTACACTTTCCAGAATGGAAACAGAAATGGGCATTAAAGTCCATTCCATGGTTTAAGCTTTTTTTTTTTAATTCTACAGAAACATGTGATCTCAACAGCACTAAGTACAATCATTGCAGTATTCCAAAAATTCACATAAATGCTTAAAGAGAAATTGTTCATTGTTGAAGCCTCCAGGCTGGTGGTCTTACCAGGGGTGTGATCGTTTTGTTCTCCTGCCTCCTGGTCATGTCGAACTGTGAGCCAGCAGACAGGAGGGAAATCAGGTAGGAGTACAGCTCATCATACTTTGTCGCTCTGTTAAACAGGACCTGGAACACCTGTACAAATGGAAACCCATGTCAGTCACGAAAGACCCTGTTTTTTAATTCAAGAGCAGCGGCTCACAAAACGAGTCATTAAAAGTCAAATTCTGTTCTGAACAGGAAAGAAAGAACTATGAATAAATTACGGCTAAAATATTGTAAGGATAAAGTTGTCCCCAACTCTGGACTTCACAATGTTTGCTTTCCGGATAGTAAAACCTACATTTTAAAACAAGCTTGTTAGAATTTGAAATCCTTTCAGTATAAATTACTAAGGGTGGGATTAGTGTGTTTTACCGAGCTGTCCAAGTGGCTTCGGTCATCTTCTGATGCTTCGGGTGAAAGGACACAGTAGAATTTAGGCTGAGGTGTGGAATCTGCACAAAAGATAAAAGCACCCGTTAATTTCTACCAATAAACGACTGCATCTTGACAACCAACGCCTTCTTTGAGATAATCTTGGCTATGCTGCAGGACATAAGCATACCCTCAACTCCTATACAAGTATCATGGAATTTCAAGAACTGAAACTTCCAACGCCACAACACCAAGTAAGTAGCAAGCGATCAGGAAAGAATAAGTTGTAAAGTGAGGGCGCTGCCTACCTGCCGGGCAGTGCTTTGTCCAGTTCTCCTCCACCTCCTTGAAGCCATAGTAAAGAGGAGCTGTGCTGCGCTTGCTCCCCTCCTGGCCAGGAGTGCCCCCAGCCACCGGGGGAGTAAGCAGGTTATACTGGACCTGGAAACACAAAGAGCATGTCTTGATCCTTCCCAGAAAGACTTTTCATTCCCGTCTGTTAAAACTTCTCTATATTGCAGAGTCACATATCAGGAAAGAGGACTTACAAGGACTTGGGATCTGATCCTTCATTTAAAGCCATGGGTTCTTTTTCAAAAATAGGATCTACTGTGTGATTGTTGCCAGGATACTAAGCCCCATAAGAACTGTGACTGAAATGATGTGTGAAAGGTGTCCCTATGACACTTTGAGCAGAACCAACCACAGATAACCCTTCCCTTCATCCAGGACCCTCATAAAAACAGTTATAAGTGGAATTAAGCCAGTCGGCACGTCTGACCCATCAAGTACTTAGTAGGGAACTGAGCCAAGGATCTCGGCATCCCTTTGGGTAAAGAAGGGCCTCCAGTTCTCGGTATTAAAAGCACATCCATGACCCTCACTGATATCACTTCAAAACCGACCTAAAGGCCCACGAACACAGCAGGACGTTTGGAGTCATCTGGGAATGCAGAGTGCCTCCTACCTGCTCAAAGAGGTACATGGGGACTCTGGAGTACTGATGCAGCAGGTAGTCGAAGACCAGCAGAATGCGAGCCAGGTGGAGGGGCACTGCGTGCAGCTGCGTGTCGACGCGGGCGGCCACCTCGGCGATGGCCTGCGTGCACATGGCCAGCACGCTGCCCCGCCCCTTCTCCGAGAAGCTGTGGAAGATGAGCAGCAGCAGCTGCAGGTGCTCCACATTCAGGTCCTCCACGTCGCTTGGCATCGCCCCCTGCAGGGCGTGCTGCTTCAGCGTCCCCACGAACCTACGCAAGAACAAGGAAGCGCAAACACGTGAGAGTCGGGCTGTGGGCTCGGATCGGGGCATTGAGAATGGGCGGTGCTTTGTGTGCGGAATCTGAATGCTCTGCTTGCATTTGCCTGCTTCCCCAAGACAGGCTGGCTGGGATAAGTGTTTAACTGGGTCTCTACACCTGGCTCACACTTTGGCCATTACTGTTTGGACTTTCTTGGAGGAAGGGAAAAAGCCACTGATTGCAACAGTTGCTTTTTGACCTGGTGTTGTTAGGCACTGTGCATGAAGGACAAGGCGGCTGTGAGGGCATCCTACCTCTCCCAGACCTTCATGCACTCCGGCACGTCGGGGTTCCCCTGGACACTGGCCTTGTGCTGCCAGATGAGCAGCAGCCTGGAGAGCACCGAGAGAGACTGGGGCTGAATGTACAGAGGCCATAGCCCCTCGGAGAAAGGCGCTACTCCCAGCTGCTGCAGAAGGGTGTTCTAAGGAAGAGAAATGAGCAGGTTAATGGGCTGCATCAGGCAAGGGTTTAAATCACTTACAGAACCCTGTGCAGGTCGGCCAATTTTGTTTTGTGCATAGAATTCAGCTGACGTTCTCATCCGGTAAATGAACATTAACGAAAAACTAAACAAGCAGATGCAATGGAAACAAAGGGACTGCATTGGTTATTGATCCTTTGCTGCTATTCCAACATCTAAACCGCGCATCAGATTACACAAGTGCAAACAGCAAAAAGATCTTTAAAGCTCAGCATTACGCGCACTGCTCCTAACCAAATACACTGTGCCTTACCTGCAGCGCTGGTGAAGGCAGATCAGACGTCACCAGTGAGTGGTTGAAGTGATAAAGAGCAGATGCAAACTCTTCATCAGATGACCCTACGGTTAAGGAAACTGAATTTGGTAAGAAAAGAAAAATGGACTCAACTAAATAAACTCATGTGATGACGAGAGCAACTCCATTAGAGAAATATTTTCAACTGGCAACTTAAAAGTAAACAGTAAGACAGCAGGATGTCTTCAAAATTTAAAGATTACAAGTAGTACTCTATGCATGTAAGAGGAAAGCAGGTAGTAGTTTGGAAATTGACAGTTGTATCTTTAAGAAAAACTGAATCTTCACTGAAACTGAATCATGAAACAAGTGTTCACTTGTCAACACTTGAAGGTCTCCAGATAGAAATGAATAAAGCCTCCGTTCAAGTGTCTATCTACAGCACTGTTTAAAGCTCACCCTTGACGTCCTTGTCTACATCTTTGATGATGCTGGCCAGGGTGGCCATGTGCTGCTCTGTCAGAGACACACTCAGGTAGTTGCGAATGAAGTTGTTCCTGGATTTCAGCATTGAGGTGGTGATGAAGTTCAGAATGCTGGAGGCCAGGCTTAAAAACTGAAAGGGACAACCCCGACATTTCAAACCACATCATTTAATCTATCAGACGAGCTATTTGTACACAGTTTACCCACATAAACAGTCAAAAATGGTCTTCCTTCAACTAATTTTATTACCCCTAAGTTCGAATGTTAAATGGCATTCCCAAAGAAAATGTCAGGGCTCTCACCAGCTCCGGATCCTTGCGGCTGGCCAGGATGTTGCCATTCTCCCCAGCGGTCTGCTTGCTGGGACTCTTCAGCCGGGGGGACGTCTCCAGTGGGGGTGGGGGAGGAGGTGGGGGTGGGGCCACCTTCTCTTTGCTGGGAGAGATTGTCTCCTCAAACCACAGGCCCAAGATGGGCTCACTGTCATCATCTGCAACACACAGCACGGAGATTCATTTCAGGACATGGTTCAGACCCCAAGGAGAGCTGGACTAAACCACAGGAAAACACAGCAAAGCTTTCTTGAAATCAAGGGGAGGGGTATAGCTATCCTTCCTTCATTATTTTTTGTATCAGTTAGGCCCTGAGCAAGTTAACCAGCTTGCAACTGTGCAAGTACCTTGACTGCTGTCTTCCTCTGTACTGCTGAAGTCATCCTCGTAGTACGTATTGGAGTCTGTGGAGGCACTGGCATCACTGCTCACCGAACCTTTTCTCTGGCGCTGGAGGACACAGGCCTGGAAAGAACAAGATGGGGGGTTTGTATAGCCTTCATTCTGAGCCCTCTCGTTTTAGAATGAGTGGACCTAACAGGAGCACGATTGCAAAAAAATGCCGAGTACAAACTGGAGCAGACTAACAGAGGTGCTGGAGAGTTTTGTCCGGTGCATCTTGCCTGACAACAGAAGGAATGTAAGCACGCAAGGACTGTACTACTTTAAGAACTTCCCTTTTCTAATATTCTATGCATTTGCATATAGATGCCACTTCTGATGCAACAGCTTTCAAAACACAAGCGATCTTGTTACCTTTCGGTAGGAGGTGGACAGCAGAGTGAAAAGCAAGTTGGTGAGTGGCACAGAGTCGATCAGTCTCTGCACCCTCTGGATGGAGGTGCTCTGGGCCATGATGTTGAGCTCTGCCGGAGGGCCATCGCTTGACCAGTCCTGTGAAGGTAAAGCCATCAGTTGCTAATTTGCTGCCCGAGACTCCCTGGAAAACCAGCCGGTACGCAGGCTCTCAGCTGCACTCACCCGGTGCAGTGCCTCTACTTGCAAATCCTGGAAGAGTGACGTGAGCAGTTTTATGGCGTGGTTGGCCAGGACTACAGAAAGAACTCCAAATCCTTGATGTCTACAATCACAAAAAGGCATTAAACTTAAAAACGTGCACATGTGAGAGCTTAATATTCAAAATAATGGAAAAAAATCAGACGTGCCTACTAGAACGAGGTAGTCATTGAATCTGTTCTTACTCACTGAAGCATACACTTAATTTGAGATGAAACTATCAACAGAACACAAGACTGTACCGTGTCAATATTCAGTACTCTTGTGCCTCTCTAGAAGACGATCTGAGAAATGAATTCCGAGGACTGCAATAGGGTTTTCAAGCATACCCCTTCCCCGGCCCCAGCTTGGGTGATCCCGCCCCATCCTTAGTGCGGGCGGCGATGTCCCGGACACGCAGGGCAGCCAGAGGGTCCTTCTCCTTGCCCTTATCAGCCAGGGCAGTGGGGCTGAGGTTCAGGATCAAGTACAAGCTGTTTAGCAGGCACCATGCTCCCAGAAGCTGGAAGTTCTGATAATGCTGTAAGAAGAAAGCAAAATTACTAGGACTATTTGCAACAAAACAGGGCATTCATTTTTGCTGCATTCTCTCTCTTCAATTCAGATAGCATACCACAGGGAATGGAAATTGAGATTTCTTTCAAAATACATTCATGCTTTATCAATTGGATTTGTGTTTTGATGTAATCATTAATAAGGCACTGAAACAAGCTATCAATAAATCACTCATGTATTCCTTTAAGACCATGTTGTGAATTTGAGAAAGTCACATCTACTGCCCTCCAACACAAAGCTGTAAATGTGTCTTGATATTTAAGATTCCAATTCCAGACGTGAATAGGACCTCCCCCGTGTGGTATGTCTGTATAAAAAAAAAGTCTGCAACAACTAACCTCACCACCTGCTCGACGGGAGTTGCTAATAGCCTGTCCAATCATGTCATAAATTTCAAGCTGTTGGGGAACAAAATTTGTTTACATTTAGTTCAGACTGCGATATTCTTTGAAAACTAGGTGTAAAAAGCAAAAAGCACAGTCCTACAAAAAATACTGGAAAAAAAGCAGTGAAGCGCTCTGACTGGATTACACAGTACTAAACATCCTGGCATCACTGTCCAGGTACAGGCTTATGATCTATGAATCAGACTGTAAGGCACAATCATCCTTCAAACACATACTGTCAAGCTGAACTCCTACACCTCAACCGCCAACAATGCAAAGTTCCAAGACTGAGATACTGCTGTGCCTAACATACTCTCCTGTACTGAACCGTGAATACATTTCCAGTTACTGGGAAGCGGCTTATGTTTATGGTACTTTATGCCAATTGTGCACAGTGCACTTTTAAGTCTTCAAAGGCTTAGAGGTCATGAACAAGCAATAGCAGTCAGGACAGAAGACATGCAGTCGATGGGAGAATACTGACACATTTCTGGACTATTGTAGCAGCATCTTTCTCATAGTCTTCCTCCTTGGAGCCGGTGGAGGCAGTGCGCAGCTGAAGACCGCTACCAACATGCAGAATGGCCATGCAGGTGGCTACACTAACACCTGAGAAGAAAGCAGGATTGATTTTTGATGAAAATGAAAGAAATGAACCACAGTACTTAATGAAGATTTATGGCAAGCTGTGATGGGGCGAATCTCCCAAGCCCCTCATTACTGCATGACCAAACTAATGCTATTGTTAGTGGTCTGAAACGTCTTTAGCACTACTAGTTTTTATCGTCCACAATTCCTTGGAGGGTTCAGGCCACTGAATGAAAACAGACATCCAATGCAAGGTGTATATTTCATAACCAACTAGAAACCCATTGTCAGTAAGCTTTGAGTCATCTGTTTCTTTTGAGTTAACCACTTTGACGTTTTAAACCATAAATCAGGTACTTGTAAAAATGTAATTCTATGTTTAATCAGTGGTCACATACCAAAGACTGTAAACAAAATCTGTATACAGCTACCAGTGGCCTTAATATTAGAAGGATATATTGCTATGCAAAACTGTAAAACTATGCTCAGCGTTGGTTAGTATGAACTCCTAATCTGCGCCTGTGGCTGGAAGGTTGCCGGTTTGAATCCTGTGGCCGGCAGAGGAATCCTACTCTGTTGGGCCCCTGAGCAAGGCCCTTAACCCCCAACTGCTCCAGGGGCACCGTATAAATGGTTGACCCTGCGCTCTGACCCCAAGCTTCTCTCCCTGTCTGTGTCTGCGTGTCTCATGGTGAGCAATATGGGGTATGTGAAAAGACAAATTCCCAATACAAGAAAATTGTATATGGCCCATAAAAGTGATATTATCTAAATATCATTGAACTACAGTATGTTACAGAACATTAATATTCGTTTTAAAAAACAACACAAGGAGAAAATCATATTAAACCATAACCTACCTGCATAGAGACAGCTGAGGGCAAGAACAGTCACATCTAATAATCTTCCAGGAGTCAGGGGCTCCAGCACAGGCAGAGACAGCGTGTCTAGGGCCATTGTCACATCAATCACAAGGGAATGAAACCTACATCGACACAGAAGCAGCAGTGAGCTCAGCTCTCCGCCCTCGGGATTTATCTTGCAAGATTAGAGCATTGTTTCAAATGATAAACTTGAAAACAGTTTCCTGCATACCCAAAGGGTTGTGGGAGTATGGAACAAACTACCCAGGGCGTTTCTCAAAAAGAGTAGGGGTGTAACCCCAGCGTCCGATTCAAATTTCCCCTTGGCCCTTACCAATCATGGCCTCCTAATAATCCCCATCTCTGAATTGGCTTCATTACACTGCTCTCCTCCCCACTGATGTGTGGGGAGCGTTCTGGCGCACTATGGCTGCCGTCGCAACATCCAGGTGAGGCTGCACACTGGTGGTGGTGGAGGGGATCCCCATTACCTGTAAAGCGCTTTGAGTGGAGTGTCCAGAAAAGCGCTATATAAGTGTAAGAACTTATTAATTATTATTATTACCCAACCCCAGGGGTGAAGCCAGTACTTGATTTTCATGCAAGAAACAGCTGGATAAAACCACTGGATCAATCAGCTACAGAAGAGACTAGAGGGGCTCGACGGCCTCCTCTTCCCCAAGTCAAGAGCGATCTGAGGCTCTGCGCTGCCGCCTGGCGAAGTCCAGTACCCACCCGTTGCGCACGGCTGTGGCGTCTGCGACGGTGGCCGGCATGATGAAGAAGGAGTTGGCCGAGACAGCGTCCTGGAAGCGGTTGATGTAGCGCAGGAAGTACGGCAGGTTGAGGCACACACGCAGCAGCTTCTCCGAGCCTCCTGTGGAGAACACAGCGCGCTACACTCCTGCACATCTACACCTCTGGCACAGGACACACCCCCAACATACCAGCCCCCTCCAGCCCCAAAAGGACCCGATCGGACAAAATCGGCTGGATGCTTGTGCGGGACACGCTAGCGTTTGTCAGAATGATGACATTTTGGTACCTCTGAATCTTTAGTGGAACAGAATGTGGAAAACTTAAAATTGTGCAAAACAATTACAATGCCCATTTTCAATTATCCACCACGTCAAAATAAGAACTTTTAGTTACAAGCCCTGTGAACAATATATGAGAGCAAGGAACTGCATCAGCATACAAGTTCCATAGGAACAAGGAAAGGTCAATTCCAAGATGAAAAGTAACTTCCTTTTTCCTTTGCAAATAATAGCTATTACAGCACTTACTCTAAACTCTATACAAATATAGTTTATTGTCTGGGGTATATTTTAAATATTTTTCAATTCAGAAAATTAACAGACTTTATTAATAATTTTTTGGAACATACCTCGTGAATCTTTTTCACATCAAAAAGGTATTTCTTGGACAAAAAACGTAGAAGGTTGATCCCAATAAATAGTTATTTATGCCAAACAACAGATGAACTCACCCAGCTCTTGTAAACTTGCCACATTCTGGGAAATAAAGGCATTCTTCATTTTGGCCTGTGTAGCTTGGTCTGCAGTTGTCTGATCGTCACCATCACTTTCCGCCTGCCCAGACAGACCAAGCAACAGCATTAACCACAGCAGACAAAGAGATAATCACAGCGGACGAAGAGGCTAGGCACAATCAGGGTGAATTCATGTTAAAACTATAGTCCTTCCAAAGCACACACTAGACGCTTCATATCAAAGCAGTAATAGAATTGCTAAAAATGAAAATATTTTAATTCAGGATAACCACTATTTGGCCTCTATTCTTTAAATTCTCTCTTATTTGCTATTTACATGATCAGCACTAAAACCTCCTGGATTCCTGAGGTCTGAAGAGTCTATTCAGAGTCCGATTTTCTGTTCTGAGAGTCTGTGGGAGCGTAAAACAAGCTCTCAAGCAGTGTTGTTGAAGGCAACAACTTGGGATTCTTACATGGAGCGACTGGATAAGATGTATGGATCAATCAGCATATACTAAACTGACTAGAGGAGCCTAATGCTCTCCTCTTGATTGTAACCTTTCTAAACGGCAAAGGCAATTTCATTAAAAGCCTATGCATTTCCACTAAATTTTATTACAAGAAAAAGTACGTGATATGAATGCATTTCCATCATGTAAAATTGCTAAGGCACCTTTTAGCACCGCTTGTCAACACAACAAATATTTTAAAACACACTGCTGCACAACACAAAAATGGATTTGTATTCCCCAAATACTATCTACGACACACTGTCCATGCACTGCAAAGGGAACGTTGGCGATGGGAGTAGTTTGCTGAACTAGCATCCTGCGGAGAAGACTCCCATCCCCCAGTCGGAACTGACCTGTGCGTGGGTGGAAGGGGACGCCAGCAGGGTCACGTCGGGGTTGAAGACCGAGGTCAGCTGGTTGAAGAAGTTCATCTGGACCTCCTTTTGTCTCAGCTCAGGGTTCACCGGGGAAGGCAGCTCCTTCTGGTCTTCCACTGAAACACAGCAGGTGTGAGACAGAGCCTGGAGTGGGTATCGTCACTCACACCCACCACCCAGCACAGGAATGAGAGATGACAGATTCCATCTGACATGCACAGCGCACCAAAGCTTTCTTTCTGTGAGCCTTGGGCCTGGCAGAATAAAAAGAGGTTAATAACTTCTGACAGGACATTGTCTAGACATCAGAGCTTTAATAAGTGCACAAATATTAAGCAGCTGATAAAAAAGAATAGTGTTCGAATACTGGTCTGCTAGGCATTGCGTTATTGACGTATTGTGCTGCAAAACCATTCGGTGGCTCTTACCACTAAAGCAAGTTTTAGTTTCACTGGGGTTTGGTTTACATTTGAGATCTTAGTTGTGGCATTTTGCCTACAAGGGTTGCTGGCTTTGTCTCAGAGACTCCTGGAGGACTCCAAATTGCGCTTGGCATCTCCAGAAAAACTGCTGAATGATTAACGCGAGCAAGGTTGAGACTGGCCGGGTACAGACCAAACACACCCATCTTCTACCTGCTTCTTCCAACTCAGGGCCGTGGGCGAGGCCAGAGCCTATCCCAGCAAGCAACGGGCACAAAGCAGGGTACCCCCTGGACAGGACAAGTCCACCGCAGGCCCCCCAAACTGACTAGAGGAGCCAGTTCACAGCCAATTAACCGACCAGGACTTCACTTGATCTCAGCCAAAAGGCTCAGACG
The DNA here is from genome assembly GCF_059453375.1 of Lepisosteus platostomus. Lineage (NCBI taxonomy): Eukaryota > Metazoa > Chordata > Actinopteri > Semionotiformes > Lepisosteidae > Lepisosteus > Lepisosteus platostomus. The sequence goes on along the minus strand of NC_142633.1, from coordinate 12,333,209 downwards.
TTTCTGGACTACGGGAGGAAACCGGAGCACCTGGAGGGAACCCACACAGAAATGTTTGAGGCTGGTTAAGTAAACGGGGAGAACATACAAACTCGGTGCAGACAGCCCCCCTTCACCTGGAAGGGAAGCCAGGGCCGCCGTGATTGTGCCAGTGCACAGCCCCTGGTGCAAGGACTACAGACTAAAAACAACGATGAGACCGGGGGATGTATACGGACTGCCCATCCGTACTGCTGATGCGCAATGTGAAACCTGAACCTGACAGTCCAAATCGGAAAGACAGCTTGGGGGAGAGGGGGGGGGGGGGGTTGTGTGGGGAACACCATCAAAAACAGCCAGACAACCGATTTGAAATGGATTCATCTGGAAGTGAATTGTCCTGTCTTGTGTAAGCTGTCCAGCCCACAGAGTTTTCAACATTCATCTGCTGGAACTCTTCCCAGCTTCATCACCCTGTATTATGCACACAAACACTGAGCTTTGAGGCTGGTTAAGTAAACGGAGGATTTGAAGCACCAACACACAAACCTCACACTCAGGAGTAAGCACAGCAACACTATTCTCTCCAAGACTGGCCTGAACACAACTGCAAACCAGCTCCATAGACCAAAGTTAATTCAGGCATCTAATTAACCAGATACCATTTAAAACAAGGTCAGAACCTTAGTTTAGTACAGAATTTCACAAGGTCTTTTTTAGCTACAGCTTTCTTTTGGGACTCTGTTTTAGAACAAAGCCAAATCTTACATAATACATTTCCTCATGTTGTCTTGCAGGCACACAAGAGAGATTATTATTTTTATGATTGCGGGCTTTGCACACCCAATACAAATGACACGATTGAAAACTCAAAAGATCGCGAGAAATGTCTTTATGTGTTAAAGCAGGTGTATAAGAATTTTAAAGCTAATTTCTTCTGTGAGCATATCGTTCAGCACAGATCAGTACTGTCGATAAATACGGAACTTTGACTTGTTTTTTGATGTATGCAGTTCTTATAACTAGCCGTTTGCAAACAGACTTTGATTTATCCCAAAACGGTTGGAGGAGTCTGAATGTTTCCACACGTCCTCAAAATTATCTCTCAAAGCTCATCTTCTCTATCTGTTTGCACTTGACCACATGACAAAACCAGAACGTTGAAGAAGCTACAGAGAGCCTTACCATCCGAGAGAGTCTTCACAGTCTGGGGAAGTTTGGCAGACTTCATCATCGCAGTGAAGGTAATGATCTCCGTTCTGTCCAGGCGGCTACAGCCAGTGCACAGTCCTTTTATTAAAAGGATCAGGTGCTTCTGAGGAAGGGAAAGCCAAAGACGACAGCGTAAGCTACTAGAGGAGACAGGCAACTACCCAGGATGCAGTTGGTCAGAATGTGAAAATGATTTATGCTTGTAAGAAATTATTTTACAAAGCCAATACATACTGATTGGGTCATAGCACAGCCAAGCGCTAATGGCTTCAGTAACTACAGACACAGATCGGGACCCTGGGCTGTGAATGAGCTACTCACCTGTGAAACTGCACACGCTTCATCTGGGTTTTCAAGTCGTAGCAGCGAGAATTCGATTAATACTTTACAGGCAGCAGCTACAGACAGTAACTGATTTCTAGGAACTGAAAATAAAAAGACAGAGGCAGCCATCACAACTGGGCATGTTTATTGTTTCTAACAAACAGGTGAGAGCTCACCCAAACAATTTAAGGGGAGAATTTAGGACTATGAGTGCCAATGGGGAGAAAGACAGCAAGGTAGTTATCTTATTTCAGACGTTTTGTGGTAAAAACCTAGAAATAGACATTTAAATAACAGTAGTAAAATGAGTTACTATCAACAGGTCTCAACACAAACAATTATTCTATTTTCAGCTGTGTTAGTATTCATTATACACAGTACAAATATTACTTCATTTAAACAAAACTATGAAGTGTGCAATGAATTGTACCACATGGCCACCATTATTTTTCCATTACAAGAAGTCATGAACTCACTCTGTCCACAGACCGTGGTGATGTAATGTGCAGAAAGAGCCACAAAGGATGAGTAAAAGGGCTCGTACTGTTTGTCATGGTGTAGAATCTCAGATTCACTGCAGGGAGAAACATTTGGTTACACTTAAGCAAGCCTAAAAAAAGAGAAACACGTTTCATCCAACAAACGTTTCGTTCAGCAAAAAGAATGGATTGAAAAATATGTCCAGTCCATAACTGACTGACTGCACCTGCTGCGATTGCACTTCAGCAATAGTGTTTGCTGCTGTATCTGGAAGTCACACTGCAGAAAACTGTTTCCCGGTCATTCAGTTCTATCTGTCTGACAGTGATTCCACAAACCTGCTGATGGCACAGTTGAGATGTGTGCCAGCTTCACCTAGGCAAGGGCATTCAGGTTACAGCAATGTTTAGCTGTTATCACTAATCAAAAAGTGACTCTGTGCTATCATGCCGTGGAGTTGCATGCTGAATGATACTTAAAAAAAGACCACTTCAAGGGGATCCCAGGGCTACATGTCCAACTCCACATGTAGCTTCACATGCAACAAGGTGAAGGTGAGCAATCCAAGATCAAAAGCCATGTATGCAGCAGGGCATTTACTGGAGCAATACAAGCAACCCGGCTTGCTCAGAGTCCCAACACCCTCTGGGTCTAGACCACTCCGTCAGCACTGCTGCTGAAGTAACGGCTCTAGGCTTCTAACCCTGAGTCCATGCTAAGCTTCGCTCCAGGCAGAAGGCTACATATTTAATACAGACCACCCTGCCATTAAGCCTGAAGGGTATCTGGTAGACTTGCTCACTCTAAAACTTTAATGCAAGCGCTGAAACCTATCCCTCTGAATAACCCCGATAACAATGGGACTGTTGAGCTCAGCTGAACACGGAAATACCAGAAGCACCAGTCTACCACAACTGCTTACAAGCCTAACGCGCTCCTGTACCACAGCAGGCCACTGGAACACTGTCGAGCACCAGGAGCTTGGTGGTGACCGGAGGAAGGCTGTGTTTCTGTAGTAACTGCCATTTACACACTCTTGACCCAGGGAACTGAGCACAACAACTGCATCAGGTGCATCAGCAAATCAAGCAGAAACAAGAACATTAATGATTCAGCAAACGAAGGCATTTATTATTTTCAGATAAACGAATATTTGGGATGCTGATGGTATCAGGAAGTGAAAGAGGCCTATGGATGGGTGTGTCCGCATTGGCACAGAGAAAGCATTTTAGTTTGCCTTCCGCAACACCCTTGAATAAACAAACACACACACACACAAATACGGTAGATCCCTGCCGTGATCAAGTGTGTGTAGCCCTCGAATTCAGCTGTAACCATCGGCTCCACCTCTACTTGAAGGGCAGCGAAACAAATCTGCCGTTTCTGATCAAGGCGACAACCCAGTCTGAACCTGCCCCCCTTGTGCCTACAGCTGCGAATAAACCACAAGCAGTCCAGTGGAAGAGCAGCCTTTTTGTAAATCAGTTGATACCCAACGTGTCTGCGCTTATACTAGATTTTTTAAAAAAACCAGCCACATCGTGTACAAAATCACCCAGACAAGAGGGGGGCGATAGCTTTTGCCGATTGCGTGTGATTTAACTTGCCACGACCAAGCACCCTCTTCAGCTGATACCAATTATATCATTTAGGATGTCTGTTAACTCCGGAGTCCAGCCACTCCGCCGCGTATCACGGACAACACCGGCATTTTCTTAAAATAAGGCAGGTTCTTAGGAGGACAAACTGATAAATGTTTTGCCGCACGATACTGTTTCACGTAACTATCAATCACCAACAAGCAAATAAACCCGATGACAGCCGTGTGACAGGTCACCGCATTTGAGTCATATTAAAAACAGAAGACATGTACGTGTTTTTTTCCAGCTTAGACACCAAGTTTTGAGTTGTGCGCTGCCGTCTTTAGGCTGCTAAATCCTCTCGGAAACAATCACAATGCGATATTTTTTCCGACTGTGCCTTTAATTCATCGACCCCCCTTCTCTCCCCGGCCTGATGATAAAGCAGATTCTCGGTTTGTGCCTCTCAACGCCAAGCGCAGATCCAGCCTCCCTGCTCCACGCTGCAGTCCCTCCCATCCAGCGACAGGGCCTCGACAAACCTGTTAATGATAGATCCCACAAGCTGCGGCAGCTCCTTCGTCTCAAAGGCCGTGTAAGAAGCTGATAAAAGCGGTCGGACAGCCGCAGTCCACTCAGGTTCTCCATCTCCTCCACTCGACGCCATCTTGGGATTCTGTGCGATATGAGGCGATCCGCCCCCCCTCCAAAGAAGGAAATGAGGTAATCACAAGACAGCCTAACAGCAGGAAGTGAGGTCATCTCTAAAAGTAAACGTAAGGGGGTGGGGGAGAGAAAGAGATTATTGATGATGTCACACTGACGTCGGGTGTGCCCTGCGTGCTGAACGCTGATTTTATCAATCTAGTTAAATGGCCGAACATTTTTTTATTTTTGCCTGGAAATGCTCGCAACATTTCCATTAGAATTATCATTGGTATATCTTTGTTTTTACCACCAATATGTTTTTAATGTAGTTAAATCAAGCCTTTTTTTACAAAGTATGTAACCATGGTGATTGGATGACATCTTGTCATTCATTATATTTTTATGATTAATTTAGCTGTAGCTTTAAACCAGTGGCAACATTACTTTAGATAATGGTGAATAGCCTATTATGCTGTATACTGAATAATGTGATTTTTAAACTTAAAGGAGTGCAAGGAAATAAAAGACTGTTCAATTCGTGGTGTGGGCATTGGCTTAGGAGGTTCAGTGAGATCAGTGTTAACCGTATTTCCAGTGTTGAACAGGAGTTCCAGCTATTCCCCTCAATCACTATCCCAATATTTAAAACCTGGACAGATTACAACAGGAGGGACTCTTAAATTGGCAAAATAATTTTGTCAAACTTCACACTGACTGGTGAGGGGACTTCACTGCTGCCTTTGCCGAAATTATTTTTGATCATCACCTGGCAGTCACAAAACACATCAGGTCAATTTTTAATTCGTTTATTCTGTTCTCACAATGCTGAATTCCATTATTCCAAAAAGAAATGGCAACACCTCACAAAGACTCATGCAACCAAAGTACAAGAGTCTCCCTTGACTCTGCACCTCATTTTCACAGCCCTTAACACCCACCTACTCCCACAGTGCCATGCTTCCACTAGGCTATACTTCCAAACCACAACAGAGGCTTCAGGAGTTCCAGCAGAATCTGGGACAAAGAGATTGTACTAGGTTCTACTGGAACATCATTGTACCAAGAGACTACCGAGGTAAAAGTTTAGTGTTTGGGAATAGAGTCTAAGAGCTCTATATCCCCCCCCCCCAATTACAACCGACCCAATGTAAAAGGTCAGCATAAAAATATCACGTCTGTTTCTGCTTCTTATCACATACTGTACCAATGTTCTGAGCTCCTCTGTGATGTGGCCATGCTTATACTGGCAAAAACAGTCACTAAATAAAACTAATCTTTTAAAAGCAGTAAGACTAGATGATGCACGTCTCACACAGCAGTGAAGAGTACATCCGGGAAGAACATAATATACACACTTTGCTTTCTCTTTCGTACTTGAGAACCACCGAAGCAGTTTCTCCTTATTGTCTTACAATAAATGAATTCCCACAATACATTGCAGAGGAAGGTCTAAATCTCTTTCAGTGAACATTTGTAAGGAAACGCCAACTTCAAAACTTAAGGGAAAAGACACAAGAAATCAATACAACTAAACAATGTCACAAACTAAAGATGGTAATCATTTCTTCTTTTATAGATCAAGATCTCAGTGTAGGAAACTAGTAATTCTTATTAAAACGTGAAGCCAACTAATTGATTTTGAAAGTATTTTGAAAGTGGGATTTTCAAAAGCTTAGCCCCCGAATTTAGGGATGAAGAACCACCCTTCTCTGGTTATAATAATTTGATTATTTTAAATCTTTAGGTGGTGTGAAATAATATATTTCATGTTATAAATATATTTTCCAAAAAGAGCACATACTGCACGTACCAAGCACCCAGACCTCAAGTAAATTGTTTTTTTATATATACACATTTTAAAAATAAGAAATTCCAGTGCACAGCAGACTTTCGGAAAACCAATAACATTTCTGATCTTTCAAGTTAAGAATTACAAAAAAATGAGATCCATTCAGTCAATTTTAGTCCATCAAATCATACCTGGGTGAATCACTTAAAATTTTAAGTCTATTATAAATAAGGTTAAACGAATGTATGTTTAAGATTAAGTTTCCCAAAAATATGCATTAATTAAAAAGAATACTGCACATTTCTTAACCATGTGCGAAGAAGTCTTCAAGTGTTCATCAGTTGACCCATCTTTTCATTTGCTCTCCGACTCTGTGGCACCTCCCTCCATGATCCCAAGACCACAAATCTCCTAAAGCTTGCATTTCAACCAGAGCCCGAACAACATCAACACAATCATTCCGTAGAAATGGCAACTCATTAACAACGAGTCACTGAAAAGTAAATATTTGTTCTATTGTAAAATAAAATGTTATGGCCAATCCTGTGTTAAATAAAGTACAATGCACAGACAGTAAAAATGAAAGGGATAGCTCAATTCAGAGCCCTCTGCTTTCTGAAAGAACTTTCAGGTGGAGAGTGGAATTCCAAGGGTGTGTCAAAGGAATCCTCTTCATTGGAGGTACATACAGTCCTTTCTTTATTAATCAAGAAATTCCAGCTAACGAGGACAACAGCTTTCCAACAGTTCTGAGATCATCTTCAAGAAAAACATTCAAGTACGGAAGATCACATGAAAAGTAGTCAAGGGAAATACCCCCAAAATCATTCTGATGTCTCTTTTCCCACGTGCACGTTGTGACACTACATACAAATATCCCTACAATTTCGCTACCAGATTCAGAGGATTCTAAATGTTGGATGATGAAGGGCTCTGGTTGGGAAGAACCTGGGTATTAGTGGTCTACAGAAAATGGGTCTGGAAACCGCTGTCCAAGTCATCCCAGGGCGCCAGTTTGCAGAAGGGGCGGCGTCCGTCATGTGGGGTGTCCTGGCTGAAGCAAAGCACGCCTTACCGCCAGGCGCGGTTCAGCAACTTGACCTGGGCCAGCCGCTTCGTGATCATGGTGGCAAACACCAGGCCGAAGAGCACGCTGCTGATCAGCACGTAGTCATAGTCATCCTTCAGAACGTCGAACTGCTTCGAGGGGTAGACCCGCGTCTGGTAGATGTCCAGGCCGTATGCCACCACCTGGGAGAAAAGAGGTCAATCCATTGAGATCCGATTTGGCTCAGTGCGTTGAACCCATCCCTAGCCATTATCGTTTGTGGGTTGTCATTCTGTACAGCATGGGTAGGCAAATTCTGGACCATCCAATTCCTTTATTTTTTCCTGGTTGCTAGCTATGCCACAGGCAAGCTGTGGAATAGCCTGGAACGTTAACTATTTGAGTTCCATAGCAAACAATATCACTGTATACCATGAATGTTTATATTATTATATTCCACCAATAAAGCCTTATATTTTTAAAAGTTTAAAAAGGAAAAACAAAATACAAATTCTCGTCACTACCATACTGACATTACCTTGATATGACTCATATACAATGCTGTAATACAATATTATCTGCTGCAATACAAAATACAGCTATTTTAAATATTTTATAGAGCCACAAAATAAAGTATCTAAAATTTTAGGTTTCATTGCTGCTTACTGAATATATTACTTAATATAAGTCATTTCTACCCTTGAATGGATAGCACTACAACTAATACAGTTCTCAGTTGAACACGACATGATAATTTCCTTCGATCCAATCCAGCGTATATAATTTACGCTGCCTTGAGTTTGTGTGTAGTTCTCTACCCTGTTTCATTGACAGCAGTCCTCTGCAGAGTCCAGACTTACCAGACAGGTAGACTCCAAACCAGAGGGGGCAGTGTAGATCCCTCTCACTCTGGACACAGTCTGATTGTAGTTAATGAACCACTCTGTGCGGATCGGCATCTCTGGGGCATAAGGTATAAGGTTCTCTTCACTGAATAACAGAAAAAAAAGATTTCTAGTGAAAAATGGGACTTAATAAATACAAGCTAAAATAATTGGACAAAAGTGCTCAGGCCCACTCTTAATGCCGTTTTTACAGTCTTGCCCATTTCTAGGCTTGTGGAACCTAATTCCATCTGGACACAGCTACTAATAGGGTTTCATGGCACACAGTAAGACTACTGGGGCTCTTCACAGTCATGTTATGAATTTTCCACAGAGCTGGGAAGGAGATTGTTTTCACCACGATCATTTTAACCCATGTCAGGTGTACAGCTCTGCAGACTGTTTACTAGAAAGCAGCCAAGAGTGTGGGACTCACCGACTTTGCTCTGATGGCACCTCCGGTCGGCGGGGATCGAGGAACATCTTGGGCAGGGAGAGGATGGCTCCAGAGGGCAGCCCCACTGCGAGCAGTTCAAGCCACCCCAGAATGAAAACCAACAATCCCAACGTCACAAGAGACCTTCTAAAGAAGAGCGCCCCCTACAGGATACCGATACTGTACGCAACTTCCAACACACACAGTTACTCTTTAAATATTCTCTATTGATGAAGGAAAGATCAAGAAATCTTAATTTCACTTGTTTCGGGATCGCACTGCAAGTAGCAGCGATCGATCTTGAGTGCACAAATGTAACTGCAGTAACACCAGTGTGAATGATGTCATTTTCTTAATCAACAGATTCAGAGATGGCTGTTGGATTATCGAATTCTACATCTCCCACTGACTCCCACTATTTTTTTTTTTGCACACTGCTTGTGCTGTGTTTTATTGAAGTTGAGTGCTGTTGTTGTCGCTGCTGTCGTTGTTCTGTCTTTAAGTTGGCGCTTCCTTCATGTCTTTATATTGGAGCACACATCGCGCATATGGCCAGTAGAACTGAACTCTGAACCCTAACGCTCTTATCGTTCATCCGGTGCCTCTCACCCAGGAGATGGCGGCTGGTGATTCCCTTCTCGGTGAGGGTGGCCTCCAGCGTGCTGATGGTGGAGGGGAAGATGTAGGACTGCTGCAGCACCTGGGGGGGGTGTGGGCGGTCCAGGGAGCTGAAGGCAGAGCTGTTGTACTGCTCCGTGCCCTCGAACAGCTCCAGCACCGAGAACTCATTCCGCCGCAGCTTGGTGTTCCAGTACTCGTACTGAGGGAGGGGCAGAGAGAGGCGGCGGGCGCCAGTTCAGTTTGCCACGAGAGGCGACACGCAAGCAAGCATTTCCTTGTACTGACGTGCATTTGACAATAAGAGAAAAAGAGGGAAGAGAGTCTTTCCTGTTGTGACAGAGGTGATCCAAAAGAAATCCGGAGAGATCCGAAACTCCGCTAGAGGGCCTAATGAGACAAGGAATTGCTCTGACTTCTCTGACAGCCGCGTGGGTATGCGATAACAAGATGATTGCCAGCAGCTGCTCCCATTCAGAGGAGCAGGAATATAAGAAACCCACATGGATGTCTCCCTGTGTGTATTAGAACGTCGCTGACAGAGAACCAGCTAAGGAGCTTTCCTGCATAAAAGGCATATGATACTTTTTACATCACAGGCTCTGAAATTTCAGATCTTTTTTTCTTGGTGGCAATGATCATGCTGCAGATTGAGCAAAAGCCTAGCATGAGGCGTTTGTTCGTTTGTGACTGAAGTTTAGCATTTGGAACCATATTCAGTCAGATCAGGTTCAAACCTCTTTGGGCCTATTAAAACAACTGCCAATCAACCCGGATGCTCTTGGCAGGTGGTAAGAAACCAGGGTGCCCAAAATAAACCCACGCAATTACAAGGAGTACGTACAAACCATGCCGCCCACTATAACACACAATGCCCAGGATGCTCACCACCACCCAGTTCTCGGAGTGGACGAAGTGCACAGGCCCGCGGGCTTTCCTCTGCACAGCCTCGTGAATGATGCGCCCCGTGACGCCGTCGATCAGATAGATTCCCACAAAGCTGCGCTCCTGGTGGGCATCGGTGCTCTCTGTCACCACGGCCAGCAGGTTAGGGTTCAGGTACTGGAGAGACACGCACAAGCCAGCTTGGGAAATGTACCCCTTTGATCTCTTGAATATGTTAAATCAAGTTCTGTCACTGCCTTGAGGATCACAGTGAATTAAGTGAAAGGTTAACCAGCTTAAATCATAATTACTGCATCTGAAATGACTGGTTCTACATCTTTTGTTCCCCGTCTGATAAAACAACACAGCTGACTCTGCAGGTCTGAACAACTGTTCTCATAAAAACTCAAGGAGAAATTAGTTTTCCAAGATGTATTTCTAGCAGTTTTTCATGACTTCCAACTTCCTTCAATTTATCATAAAATATAATACATTTAGTTGTTCAGTTTATCAACTGGGTTTAGCCATCGTACAACTCTAATATACTGTTAATACATTGTTTAGCATTTTCTGTTACCTTTCCAGAGCAATTATTTTCTTTCCATTTTCAATTGTTTTCTGGCTTGGAAATTAAACTGGCAATGTATCACTACGTGATTGGCCTTTTTTGACATCATATTATCAGAATAAATCTTCAATGCTATCGATTGCATTATGTAAGATTTAAAGAAAGTACTAGCATTTTATTGTATCTCAGTCCTGGTCACTTTCCCTGCATGAATTCCTGTAGCTCAGTTCAGCAGCACTACTAGAGAGTGGGTCAGAACCTCGGTTTCCCACGATGAAACTTGCTGCTTTTTCCCCAAACCCGACTCAGAGAAATGAAGGCCGAGGGCTACCTTGAAGAGGACACTGCGATCACCCATCACACGCCCCTGAGAATGGACATGCTCGTTAGCTCTCTTCCCTTTCACTGCCACAATCCTCTGCACCTCTGTGGGAATGACCACCTCCCAGATCAGCTCAGTGGACAGGTCCTAAAAGAAGGATCACACGTACTCTCTTACCACAGACCAACACTTCACAGGTTTGTGATAGACCAGCCATACAGTATGTATGCACCGGCAATATTGATTTCAGCCACAGGAGGTCAGCCTGACACACTTTGTGTCAGAGCACTGAGAAGGCTGTGCTGAACAAGGCTTGTGTGCATTTACATGGGGCTTTAGGTTGTTATCTCAATGCATCACAGCAGAACATAATTTAAGGTTTCTTTAAATAGTCAAACAAATGACGGTGAAGGGTATTTTACAGGACACTGCTTTTAAATATCCCAAAAGTTAGAGAAGTCTTGCTGTCCACTGTGGAATATTTTCAAAATGTGAAAGAAAAGCATTTAACTTCTGGTTCTTGAGCTCTGCCTGGAGCGAGACAAAGGGGTTTTTCAATTTCTCAAGAATCCCAATAGGAAAAGCTACAGATTTCTGCAAAACCAGACCAACAGGTTACAGTTTCAGGTCAGAGTGGGGAGCACGTTCGCTTTTTCCTTGAGGTCGTCACAGGAAAAGAACTACAGGAGCACTGCTGAGCTCACTCTCCAAGAAGTCAATCTGCTCCCGTGGGAAGGAGGCAAAAAGTCTTCAGAGATCAATCGGAACAGATTAACAGTTTGAGAAGGGTTAAATTAGTTCAAGTTAAATTATTACACAAGGATTAATACACATGCTCATTTCCTCTCCTTGACTACTCTGTCCTCAGGGATACAAGGATAATGAGCCACGAAGAGGAGGTTTATATATGCAAGTCCCCCATTGCAGCTAGGACTGTAAGAAGGATCTTCCACAATGCAGATCCCTGTTGATCTAAGCACACCGCGCAAGGGGGTTTCACCCAGAGAACCAGCAGGAAATACCTTGCGCAGTCGGAAGCCAGCCAGCCTGCCCTGGGCGGAGTCCACCAGGTAGAAGAAGATGGAGGAGGCCATCTCCTGCAGCTGCTGCAGGACATTCTTTGTGGAGGGAAAAGCTGTGACCTGGATGAATGCCGCAGAAAAAGCCAGGCAAGAGACACACACAAACACACACAGTTGTCAGTAGGCAAAAGTTTCCCTTTTCAGGAACTCCCTCCCAATCAACATCAGAAATGCAACTATTTTAGATTATTTTCAATCCAGAGTGAAAACCTTTCCTTTAGAATATAACCTTTAACCAGCTTTGTAATGGCCTATGCTTTGGTTTTTAGTTGGTTCAGCTTGCCTTGGATGCTTTAGTATGAAATGCTCTTAAGAAGAGTACATTTCTGTTATATTTTATCCTCTCAGGTACTAGACTAGCAGTCTTCCTTTGTTAAGAGCATGGAGACATATCTCTCAGCATAGTTGTTTGTCCTTAAACTCTGTTACTCTTTAAAGAAAACGGGGTGTCTGCATGTACAATACCTGAAACAGGTCTATATAGGAATTGAATTACAACATGCATGTTGAGAGCAAAACAGACTTTTGCCTTTGGATTACTTTTTTTAACTAGAGCATTTTAGGGCCAAAAAATCTGATTTTTTTAGAAGAATCGTTATCTACATATGTGATTTACAATTTAATATGGGATATAAAAATAAAGATCCTCTCCCACCTTGTACTGGTCATCAATCAGCAACAGGACCTTGGCATAGTCCTGATCCATCAGGGGCAGCAGCAGGGACTGGAGAATAGGACGTCCCATGACAGGGGGGGTGATATGACTCTTTTTGCCAAAAATGGGGTTAAACACATGCAGGGTGCTCAGGCCGGTTTCCTGCAAGCACACACACATTTGTTACACAGACTACATGAACAGCACATCTAATCTCAAACCAAAAAGAACAAATACATAAAGAAATTTAAGTTAAAAAACAAGTCAAGTCAATCTCCACTCTTACATTTCAGCAGTTCAGAAGCTTAATACAACTACTTAACACAACATTCAGGATTTTACAACTGCAGACAGAAAATAAGAGGCTGCTGTCTGGACTCGGTGTATCCCAGCGTACATCGGTGTACCTTGTCCTTGATCAACAAGGTGCATTGTGGCGGATGGGGGAAGTGGGCGGTCGTCCTTTGTACAACCAGCTTGAAGGAGGCACTGGGCTGGATGTCGTGTAGGTAGTGCTTCCACAGCACGGTGCCCGACTTGCTGTCGATCCCAAAGAGCTGCAGCAGGAAGAAGCGCCAACAACACCCCTTAGTTAACAAGCACATTCCCATTTAACTGCCAAACCGGAGAAGCTTCGACCAACACGAACTGCAAACATATTAAACAAACATCCACTGATCCTCTAGTAGTAAGTACTGGGGCATTTCTCTTAAAAAGAAAACCCTTGCAAAACATAAATGCCAGAACTAACAATTGAAACGGTCACTTTTTAATGTTGCAAAGCGCTTGTAATTGCTGTTCTTTCTGTAAAATGACTACTAAGGTCTAAACACTGTCTCATTTCATTAAAATACCAGCATCCTCAAACTACCAACTACAACAAATAGACTGCCACTTTTTAATTAGGAACTATACTAATCAACAAGTGAACCCTCTAAATAACTGAGGAGTATAATCTCACAGAGGAGACATAGAATATGATTGTGCTTCCATTTCATCTTTGTGTTGCCTTTGCAATGTATGACAGGACCGACAGGACATCAGACCAGATTGTGTGAAACGGTTTCAGGATGCTCCGAAGTGAAATTGTATGTCCATGCTTGTTATTTGGCACAATGCCCAGAAGATGAACTGATCCAGAGTTCACAGAAGTAGCTGAAGGAGCCGTGTCGAAAGAGCAGGCGGCCTTACCTTCCCCGATGCCGTCACCATCACCATCATCTTCTGCAGGTTGAACTCGTCGCGGGCCAGAGTCTCGATGGTGACTTCGTTCTTAACGTGGTTGCGGGGTTTGCGGGCGTCGTAGAAGAGCTTCCACAGGTGGGCTGTCCAGGCCTGCAGCAGGATGAGCTGGGACGACAGGCGCTTCAGCACCATTCCCAGCAGACCGTCTGGGGAAAAACAAGAGCCGCTCAACCGCTGGGGCCCGTCTGCACTTCTGTATACTGATCCCCTCTCTTTACACAGCTTCAGACTCAGAATCCACATGATCGAATCCACCTTCTTCTACTACTGTCAACAATATTAACTACAACTGGGCTAGATAGACCACACAATCCTCTCGTTTCTTACTATTCTTATGTTTTAATATCTGTATTTTATGTCAGGGAGTAGCAAAGTCAACTTTCTGGAGGGCTGTGGTGTGTTCTGGCATATGTCGTACTCAGAACTCACAGTTACATATTTGTTCATATAATTGTAATTAACAGGCTTCGCATTAAAACTTCACATTACTCGTCGGGCTTCAGAATGTTTGAGGTACCGCACTTTCAATCTATCAACAATAAAAAATGATATATATAGGGATCAGAGCAGCCCACTTACTCCCTTTGCACAATTATGTACAAGAAACACAAGCTTGTACACTTTACCTTGAATAGCTGGATCCAAACGTAGCAATGAGAGGAATAAAGAAACACCGTAAGAGAGAGACTTAGAGATCCGACTGGGGATGGGAAGAGAGTAGTAACATGTTGTAGTTTTTGTAAGCATAATAAGACACAGTTACACAAATACGTAAGTTCAAAGAAATTGTTCACAACAAGCACACCAGAGAGCAAGAGCTTTTCCAAATTAACTACCTAGTTAGACAATCCTAAAACGCAACATCTACTCTTCTACTTATAGCTGTTAATTCTCTCCAATTCAACGTTCTGTTCTCAACATTGCAGTTTGGGAAAAAAGCATTTCAACAATCTTCAAGAAACCATTTTGCATGGCTATAAAAAGAAAATGCTTAGACACAGATCACACAGCGGCCGTGTCTGAAGTGTTCTGAAAAAGGACCCGACGTGTATTGATTTTTTCTAAGTGATTGTTTACAGGGAAAGGTTTGTACAGTTTTGGATTTCAAGGGAAAGCTTGCTGTTTGTTTTGAGAGTGGGATGATCTACTGTCAAAATTAGTCAAAACTGTTTCAGAATGACAGAAACCGGGTCACGTCAATAAAATGTCGCACAGGCTCGAGCAAGCCTAGTGCGCATAGCTGTGCAGAAGCCAGCCTCATCTTCACATCCTTCTTGGATAGACGAGCAGATATAGGAGGAGCTTCTGTCCTATTCAAACAGAAAAGTCTGTAATGCAAAGTAATGTTTTTTTAATAGAACTATGCTAATGAGGAATGACCAATTGTGTCGTTCTGTTGCAGGTCACAGCGATGAATGCTATACCCACAGTGGGGAAAATGAGGGGGGCTAACAGGCACCCAGATGTTCTAGACATGTTCGGAAAACTGCTTTGTGAATCCTGGTCATAGCTGGGTAGTGACCAGAACCGGACTGGGACCTGGATGTCTGGATAACAGAACTGCCTGGGCGCAGAGCGTGTGCCTTCATGGGCTAAGCCGAGTGCAACATTTTACATGAGTTAAAAGAAGTTAAAATTCTCCAGCTTATATCGTTCATATCTTCAAATAAAAATCCTAACTGAACGCAGTAAAGAAAGGGAATTTTTTTGCATTACCAGCTTTCTTGCCAAACTCCCCCTCCAGCTCAGCTTGGGTTCCCGTCAGCGGCAGATCCACCATCTCCATGGTAACAACCTCTGCCAGAGCCTCTTCCCTGGACCACAGCACCCTCCCTGAGACAGGAAGCCATTACCAGACGCTCCGCAGACAACACACAGCTCGCACGCATAGATTTCTCCACCTTTCTCTGAAGGAGGGAGCCTCTCTCACGACCACCCTCTTCCTATTCTGTGTTCACGGACGCTGACAATAAATTGAAGGAAAATTCAGCCACAATGAAGAGATTGTTTTCCGGTGAGACACAGAAATAAAAGTATTATATATTCTACAAGATCCCCTTTCCTATCCAAAGGAAGCAGCAATTACCAAACAAATATATGCATGGTCTGATATAAGCAACTGGATCATGTAGGTAATTTCTGCAGAATCTGAGTTCTGATCAATGGAATTTAGATCTTGATTCGCCACAGATGAAGCACAAGTTGACCACCCTGGAGCCGAAACTGGAATCTCTGACTGTACCTCACAGGGACAGCAACACCTGGGCTTCCTTCTCCTACCTGGCTGCTGAATGAAGGTCAGGGCATGATCCTCAGTCTGTACCAAGACCCGGTAGCCAACAGAGTCATCTTTCTTCAGGAACGCGTGTACATAGAGCTGAGAAGGAGGAAAGGTGGCAGATGTTTAACTCGGAGCTCCTGCCTCTCTGATTCAGAGCAGCTGCACCACTCTGGAGCTGCAGGTATGGTCTGGGCATGGAGGAGGACCAGGGCAGGGCTTTCACACTCCTCCAGTGTCAGTCAGAACTTTAATTTACCATAGGAGCATACCTGATAATGACAATATAATGTGGAACTATGATTATAACATTATTCCAAACCATACACCTGGTAACACCAAAGCAGGGAATTCCAACTGCAAATAAAGGATTATCGTTGGTAAAAACAGAAATTAGGATGTTTAAAAACATGCCTGGGTGACTGGACAACCCAGAGAACTGAGGATCAATGTTGGTGCTTCTTTCATATTTATGTTTGCTTCTAAATCAAATGAAGTTTCAGCTCCCGGACTATAACATCAAGTAGTTATTTTTTAAAGAAAACCAAAATGTTACTATATATTTTTTCCCTTTATTGACACTCTAGACTAAAAGTTGTCTATATCCTCAAGATAATCACCTAAACAGATTTTTTTTGCGTTGTTTTCAATTTATATTTGACTTTTACCATGTTTGTTTCTACAGCTATGCCCCACTTCAAACTAGAGAAGGATCCTGATAGCATACGAACCATGGGATTACACTGTGCCTCACTTTGGCACTGAGTTTATACTATGGACCAAACTCAAGTGACAGATAAAATCTCATAGTCTTATCTTAAACATACTCAAGGATCAATGAGTACTTTTGAGATTCTGGATGTTTTGAGATTTTAAGAACTACACTATGGGGTGCACTTATGCACACTGATGAATTCCGGGCTTGCTGAAGGAAAAAAAACTACTAACTGACTGACAGCTACTGGAAATTGGAAGAGAAGGCATTGAAATGACAGCAAAAGTATTGCACACGTATTCCCGCCTTGTAACTTAAGAGTTATTTTGTCTTTCTAAACCAAGACCCCTATGTACACTGCACTGGGCTGCACAGCCCAGCTGGGGTAGGGGCTTGTGCGGAGTGAGGTGACTGTCCTACTCACTCTCTCTGGGCGCCCACCACTGGGGTCCGTGTGGTAGGTGATGGAGGTGTCCAGGAGTCTCCTCCCAGATGTTGCAGAGTACAGATTGATGCTGCAGGCCTTGAGGGGAGGAAAGGACGGAGGGTTACAAGCCTGAAATTTCAACCGGATGAATTGTGGTGATCAACAATAAATATCATGGCATGGCATTATAGCTATCTGAGCTTAGCACTGTTATTTCTCTTAAATGGCTTACTGGGAAAGATACAGCAGTTCAAAATTTAATTTGCAAGGTAGATCAGTGCATATTTTTCACCACAGCTGGCACACATGGCAGGGTAATTCATAATCCTAGCAGCCAGGTACAGACCTCCTCCAAAACATTCTTCAATCACAAATTACTGTATATGTATTGGGGGAAACTACAACTGCTGCTTTGCTCCCCAGTTAATCTGATTCACTCACGGTGTTGTTCTTAGGCGTCATGACAGCAGCCACAGTCTTCTCCCCAGTCGTAGCGAAAGACACCAGGAAAGCCTGAAACATTTCCCAACATCATCCGCTTACTTCAGTGGTTCTGAGCCTTTGAAACAACGTCTCCCTTTCAGTTAACACAACGCAACAGGCCCCTCTTTGGTGTATGACCTAATAAATGTATTTGAATATTTAAAAAAATGATTTTATTTCAATAACTATTTGTGACCAATCTTATACAACCCAAATTATTTTTGGGTTGAAACAGATTTAAGGTAGCATGATCTAAATTCAGTTGATTTAAGAATTTGCCACAAACATTATCAATAAGAGATCTGATGCTGCATATTTGCCACAAGCTTTGAAATACTCAGTTTTGTGGAAAAAAGAGCACATTGCAAGCTACTTTCAACATCAAGCCTGCTGCGGTGTTTATTTCTGATCATCGGAAGTGTAAACATCCAGCCTCGCGCAAAGAGGTAGATGAAATTGAGGATGTGCAGAGGTTTTTATGTTCAATTAGTGTGATGGGATCAGACTTTGTCTACTAGATTTTGCTAACCGATGCTCTAGAATGAAAAGCGCTGGAGGCAGCTCCTGCTTACCGGCTGGAAGGCCCGGAGGGAGATAACCAGGCCGTCGCTGAGCTGCAGCAGGGTGTGGTGATCGGGGCCGAGCTGCAGGAAGAACTCGGGGAGCGGGGGCCGGGCCGGGTTGGGCTGGGTGGACACAATGACCGGCTGGAATCCAGGGGACACCTCGAGATCCAGAGACTGGTGAGAGATCGAGAGGGTGGAGGAGCACAACATTAACAAGGGCTCCCAACAGCACCTGCCGATGGGAATGGTTTATTTCCTCCATACTACACCATTTCCATCTAAAGCATATATATATGAAAAACACTCTTTAGACAACCAAAACTCATCGTTCGACCTACAACACATTTTCATTTAATAAGTACTGTGCTGAGCAGCCAGCTTACCTGCAGCAGGAGCTGCTTCATATCCTCCTGGTGGTCAGTGTCCAGGGGCAGGGTGTAGAGGGACTGGGTGGTGGGGTCAACACACACCAGGACCCCAGTGCTGACCACTGCACAGCCTGGCTGCAGACTGGCCAGCCACGGAGCTTCCACAGATCTCTGCAGAGGACAGTACAGCATCATTTTAATATGGTGAATATGGTTTAATATGGTTAATGGTTTATATGGTATGGTTTAATATGGTTAATATAGTGAATCCCATTGGTAACACACGTGGCTTGCCATGTACACATGTATATAAGGCACCAGCATTGTCAAACTAAATATAATGGTGTTAAAACCTTGTAAAATGTGCTCCTTTTAGTATGTACTCTGCTACTGCATATTTCTCACATATTAAACACTACTTAGTAAGACACTGTCCATAAACGCCTTGTTGATTGGCTGCATAACTACAAATCAGAATCTTAAAATTTAAAGATGATGCAGTCAGACCTGTGTCTAAAAGCTCTACCTGGCTTTAGGTTGTGACATGCCAGAAATACCTGAATCTTTGTGCTGTATTTCAAATAATTCTTGCAGAGAGTTTATCATGTTAACAGCTGTAGTTAACTTTAAACACTGAACTTCAAATCCAGTAAACTAAATAAACACAGCTGAGGCATTTATTTCTAGCAAAGCAAACAAATATTTTGGAAAAATATATTCACAGAGATATCACTTCTTTGTGACAAAATGACACATGAAAACTGTTTCTTACTGAACAGTATAAGAAAGATCAGTTCTTGTAACCAGCACAGCTAGAACCCACTTGGATTTGTCAACTCTATTATCAAGACAAACAGCTTTCATTGTCCTATCTTCCAGGAGAACAATATTCTCAATATTATCACATACAATGTTAAAAGTCATAACAGTAAAAATAAGCTCTAAACTATGGCATGATAATGGCACTCTGAAAAATATTACTAAAAAGACATAACTGTACTGTTGCAATATACTTTTATAGTTTTTAGGGGCTAAAGAAGCATTCAATACACAGAACAGAGACTAAATGTTCTTTAAATGGTTCTTCAAATGTGTTTGGCTTACGATGGCCAGTAAAATAAGTGTAGAGTTCAACACATTTTACTGTTGAAGTAATTCAATTTCAGGCTTCCTCAAGTTTAAAAAAACAGATAATATCCTAAGAAGCTTCTTTGCTTAAGTGATACGTCGACATTTATTGCCAATGAGGGCATGCTTACCTGTTTCATTATCTCTCCATCCTCAATGTTGTAGGCAATGATGACAAGATGGGAGTGAGGCACTACTCCCAGCACATAGACCTCTCCACTACCCCCCGAGTACACTGTCTGGTACTGCACGGTCTCACTGCAGGAAACACAAGATCCCACACTTTGATCTCCTTTTTCAGACACACAGAGCTCTTGTAAAGGCTTTACACTTCAATAGACTCCAATAAGTGTTGAGAGTTACTGGGTTTCATTGAGCCAAATGTATTTTAACTTGAGTAATTCACCATATTATAAGGTGGAGCTATCATGGTTTCAAAATTCCACTGACAGGCTGTACTGCTGCTCATGATTCCATAGGAGCCACTAAAACACTGGGATTGGGTTTGGAAAGGAGGGAAACAAGCCATCATTCCTTTGGCCTACCTATCTGGCAGGTTCTCCACCCATCTCTGATGGCCGTTGGAGAGGTAGTGCAGGGAGATGGCACCTGTCTTCAGCACGGCCACATACTTCACCGAGTCCTGCAACCCTACAAAAGTGGTCGCCTGAAAACTGTGCCAAAGAAAAAGCAGGTTTTGTCAGTCACTTCAAACACTTCACTGACAATTAACTAGCAAAAAGCTTAAAAAGTGCAGTACTCTTGAGTATAAAGAAGGCATTAACATTTAAAGTACCATGCTTATACATCTTCATGTAAAGCAGTACGCTGAATACGTTCCGGGAAACACATAAGTGCAATTTTTATTTTGTTTACACAAGTGTAGAATTAGTACTTTTAAAATTTAAAAGTTTTCAAAAGCACCATTTTTTAACAGCTGGGTAAAAACGAATTAACACCATCTGGGGTGAGACAGCTACAGTCATTGGTTCATTTACCTTCCAGTGTCCAACAGGGTCTCCCAGTTTAAACCACCAACGTTGGTTTCCCAAGAGCGCAACAATCGCCCATTTCCAGACACCACCACTGCATCTGGGGATAAACGCAAACAGAACAGTAAGCCAAAACAGCAATCATGATCCCATCTGACTAACCTCCCTTCACCTCATGATTCTAGGGCAACTCCTGGTATTTGGCATCGTGTACATTATGCAGCAAAACTGCTACTCTTAATGTAATTTTCTTACTGTAACATCACATTGCAAATTAATATGGCAGTGCAGTAACTCTCATAAGCCACTGATCTCTTTTATGGAAAACGAGGATTAGTTCTTGTTACTTTATACTTAAGACTTTCAATTAATAAAGTAAAAACAGCAGTCTTTATAAAACACAAGCACAGAAACCAGACTGATGCTACTAGTTATTTTGCTCCATTGCACTCCAGGAAAGAGCTGGACTCACCTTGACCATGGAACAGCATCGTTTCAATGCCTCCCTCTGGTCCACTCTTGTCCACGTGCCTCCAGACTACACACACGGAGGAGAACAACATCACAGACCACGAGAGAACTGACAACAACCCCCTCGAGACTCGTCAGATATTGAACATGTTTTTACTGAGAATGTCATCTGTCAGCAATTAACAGAAGTCTGCCTAGGATGTGTCAGATCTGGTACCAGTTCAAATTATAACAAGGTGCAAGGTAATCAGAGAAAGACTTTACTGAAACACTCAGGACCAGCACTATCCCCCCCTTTAAAACACGTTTTGTTGATTAAATGTATTTTTCACTTTTAGACGAACAGTCCAGGAGACTAGTGGAGATTTGGTACATTTTCCAGAGGATGTAGACAGCAAGTTCAGTCAAAGACACATATTCTGCAAATCTGCTTCTACTTACAGATTTCTCCATTCCTGGAATTGAGGGAAGCGATAATATTCTGCTCGGTGGCCAGCAGGAGCTTTTTGGATGCCTGCGTTTGGGTGTCGAAATAGGCGAAGCGTACTCTGCCTACATACTGCTGTCTCCTGTGACAGAGAACACACGGGTGCCGTCACTGAAGGGCTATTTCATTAAAAAGGTTATGTACAGTACAAATACATACATTCAATGCACAAAATACTCGGCCTCGCCTCCTTCTTGGAACGAAGGTGGACGGATTTTCCATCTTTCAAATACTCAAGAGTTAAAGAACCAGCCGCTGGATTTTGAACTGATAAAAAACTCATCGTTCGACCTACAACACATTTTCATCTAGTTAAACCAAAACTGCAAAAACTAAGGGTACTGTTCCGTACAAAAACTAAATTATCACGGTTTCACACACTAAAACCCCACACGAAGTTACACGCTTACACAGACTAGGAAGCGTTACATTTGTTCAAATGCTAATATGTCCAATACACTCGGGAATCTGTCACAGCCCTCTTTCATTAACGAGCAGTGCTGCTCCAGGTACAAAAAACGCATTTTCCGTCCAAAACGATCGCGTTTAACTGAAACCGTAACTCACCAGTCAAACTTCCCGACCTGATCTTCAAAAACAGCAGCAGAGTGATATAATAAGAAGGAGAAAAACGCGAAACCGGCCAAAAAACCTGCCATAGTGAAATAGAAAGACCTCCACTAGCCCACAATCCACCGGGAGATGAAGTTGAGAAAGATAAAAATGTACTCCCTCCAAATTGCCAGATAGAATACGAATTTGAAAAATAAAATAAAAATTCCAGAACATGTATTTAATTTATTTATCGCATGAACATAATTATATGTCTATTTCATTTTGTTGACTTATATTTTCAGGCAGTGTGTGGACAGCCTTTGAGGAAGCATCGCGAGCGTGTGGGGTCTTTGAGTAGCGTGGTTGGTGCAACGTGAGAATCATGCCGAAATCAAAGAGAGACAAGAAAAGTGAGTTTAAATGTTTAGTTTTATCCTTATTTTTTTTAATGCGAAGACATGATCTGAGGACATGTTATCTGGGGAAGAAAAATCAACGTGGTGATAAAATGAGTGTATTGCTTAACTAGAAGAGATCACTTCAGTGTGAAGTAGTTTATGTTTCCAGTTAGAACTTGAGAAATATTTTATTTTTCCGAGGTTAGTAATCAGTTCAGACACAAGAAATATTTGAAATGCACTAATTAATTGATAATGCCTGTGAACCTCCCAAAATTTGTATTTTGCCAAATTTTCATCAAGAACTGTACTCATTCTGACTGGAGTTTATGATGTTGCGGTTTATATTTTGACGAAGATCTACAGACTTATCTTCTCTTAAATGCAGGATACAGTAATTTTCAGATTGTGCTTTTAATAACATAAAAAAATCATATTAAAAAGTATTAATGTAAAACAGATGTCGTTTAGAAGGAGTCCTTACCATGGTATGTGTCTTTACAGTCTCTTTAACAAAAACTACAAAGAAGGGACTGGAATCCAAGCAGAACTTAATAGAAGAGGTAATTTCCGTTTTCCTGTTCCCTTTTCAATACATTATGGCTAACTGGCGTTATTGTGACATGGCTGTTGGTACTGCTGGCTCACAGATTGTGAATCCCTTTCTGTCTGGAGTTTCCTCTCATGCCTTTACGCTGGGTGATCCTGTTCATTCCTGCCTTCCGAAAGACATGCTGGCTAGGTTAATAGATATCTCTGCCCGCACACCATGCAATAGGCTCTGAACCTTATCAACCATAAGATTTCTGATGGATAGTTTGCGGCTGTAATTAATGTCTGTTCTCTTAGCTGCGGAAATGTGTGGACATGTACAGCCACCTCTTCATCTTCTCTGTCGCCAATATGAGGAACAGCAAACTCAAAGACATAAGGACAGCGTGGAAGCACAGCAGGTGGGACAAAATGTCTTCTTGATAAAAGCACCCTCATAACCTTGAACCCCATTTGCCTTGGCATTTCTAGTCCCCTTGTTCCTCACTTACATTGCCATATTTTTGGTTTAAATCTTTCTCTCCCTTTTTTCTTCTTCAGGTTCTTCTTTGGCAAGAACAAAGTAATGATGATTGCTTTGGGAAAGGGGCCTGCAGATGAATACAAGGATAATTTACACAAGGTACATCATACCAGGCAGTCAGTGCCTTGTTCTGTTCATTTTCATCTGTAGGAGACAAAGATTAGTCTGCAATAAAGCCTATAATTCACACATTGAATAACACTAGAAAGGCAGCTTAATTCCAGAATATTGTGAAGTAAGAAAAACATAAAGGGGTAGATTTCATTCTGAGGATAGATGATGTTAAAAAGGACGACTTCGGACCTGAAATCTCACAATTCTGTAGATTTTCTGTAGAAATCTGTATTTAAAAGTCCAGTGTTCACACTACGAACCCGCTTGGCAGTAGAATGCTGTGAATGTGATGGATCTGCAAATGTAATGCTTTCATTACTTGACTGTTGTTTAAGAGACTCTTATTTACACTCACCAAATTAGTGCCAAGTGTAGAGAAATGGGAAATGATGCCTGAATTGTTTCTGAATTATTACTGGCTCTTTCAGTCGCAGATCTCAGTCTTCAGTGTCTCAGTGATCTTTATATCCTGTAGGTCAGCAAGTTTTTGAGGGGCGAGGTAGGCCTGCTGTTCACCAATAAAACCAAGGAAGAAGTGCAAGAGTGAGTATTTTTTGTGTGTCAGGGGGAGTTAAATATTGCAGCAGCCAATTATTTTTACATTATTCACCAAATGTAGGATTCCAAATTATTTAATAGTGGCTCCTGTACCACTCAGGACAAAACTGACAAGTGGGCATATCTTCCTACATGCCCACCTGTTAGAGCCATTCACATTTGATTTATTACAAATTACATTATTATTATCCACAGTCCCTTTATAAAATGGAGCAGCAGTGTCTTTCAGCACCTTCACTGCACACCTGAGGGTGCTAGGTGGGTCACAGGCATTGATGTTTTCCCAGAAAGGGCATGGAGCCCAGGCTGACTAATCTCATCCCTAGTCTGGGGGTGCTCAGATGCTTGTGTGGCACCATCTAAAGACTCCTGGTTACAGTCAGCTAGTGACATGAACCAGAATCAGACTAGCAATGTGCCGATGTAGTTCAATGTGTGTCTGGGGCGGGTATCTCTACTGGTTGAGCTTCTTGGAAGCCCTAGTGTCTTCACTTCTGAAAAACATTTAACAGCAAAGTAATCTATGTACAGATAATGCCTTCTCTTCCTGTCTGGCTGCAATCAAATCTTCCTGTCGCAGTATGCTTCGTCAGATAATGAAGTTAAAGAGCAAACGCATTAGAGGAGCCACATGCTGGCTCATTTCTTTAAATAAATTAAGACTTCTTTCTTATCTGTGACAGGTATTTTAGCCATTTTAAGGAAATAGATTTTGCACGGGCAGGGAACAAGGCAACTATGGCAGTCACGCTAGATGAAGGACCTTTGGATCAGTTCTCTCACTCCATGGAGCCACAGTTGAGACAGCTGGGTCTACCCACGGCTTTGAAGAAAGGTAAGAAATGTCTGACTAAACAGCCTGCTCCTGCTTTTTTCATGCAAAAGCTTCATTTTCCCCTAACCTGAGTTCTTTAATGTTATGTCCACTCTGTCAGGAACTTTTTCTAGTTATTATTCTGAAACATATGTCATTGTATTATCTCTTATACTCTGTACATCTGAGAAGGCTGTGGGGGTCAAGCTGCAGTTTTAACGAAGAACTAAGTGATCTCAAGGGCATCAGTTTATGTCATTTTATCTTCAAAACTGTGCATTCACTACTCACGCCTATGTGTTCACTTTGTGTGCGTGTTAATTGTCCCTTGTATCTTCTCTGCAGGAGTAGTGACTCTTCTGAAAGACTACGATGTGTGTAAAGAAGGAGATACCCTGACTCCTGAACAGGCTACTGTTCTGGTGAGTTCATGCAGTGTCAAGCGTGCTCTCGTGTCTTATCTTCATCTTTGTATTCCTTCACAGCTGAGGCTTATGATTGAAGAAAATCCATTGCAATGGAAATGCACCAGTTCTAATCGATCTCATTATAGTAAAAGTCAGGGCAACTCAAAGTCTATCCCAAAAGCACAGGGTGCAAGAAGGGACCATGGTGAGGTGCTCATCTGCACAATAGCAATTTCAAAATGCCAATTAACCTAGTCTTTAAGAAGGTGGGAAGAAACCCACAAGAAGGTGACTGCTAACTGCTTTGCCACTGCCACAGTGTGCATCATTTGCAAGAAATAGTGAACAAAAGTGTTCAGCTTGTTTAGAACGACATAGAGGAGCAAAAACAACACAGGTGGGAAGGACTAATGGACCACTCTTATGATATGCATTCAAAGTGCTACACAGGCCCACAAATGGCACAAGAATTTAGCCCATAGGTTAAACTCGCTCACGTCACCGGAATGATTGAATGATG
This sequence comes from Lepisosteus platostomus, assembly GCF_059453375.1. NCBI lineage: Eukaryota > Metazoa > Chordata > Actinopteri > Semionotiformes > Lepisosteidae > Lepisosteus > Lepisosteus platostomus. The sequence goes on along the minus strand of NC_142633.1, from coordinate 12,307,098 downwards.
GAAAGATCTACTGAAGCCTGACATCTAGCACAGGTTTTGTGCGTATTTCTCTGGGCCAGAGCAGAGGCAGTGGTCTGTTAAAGCAGCTGTTTAGTAGAAATAAACTGAAACCAGTCCTAGTTTTTGAGATGATGCACTGTTGTATTCTCTCCTTTCATTTCAGCTTTAGATTTTCAAACTGAACCCTTTTACAAGTCAAGTATGCGCATATTAGTGAAGTTTTAAAAAGTTGGTCTCTAGCGTGTTGGGTGTTTTTGGTTACGACAATGGGGTTGGTCAGTTTCATGCGTGAATGGCACTGGAGCAGACTGCTGCTACCCTACACATCTTTGTGAATCCGGAAGAGCAGAAGCCTAGTGTAGTGTAAGTGTAACCCTTACAGAGCCTCCCCCTTTTTTCAGAAACTGCTCGGGATCAAGCTGGCTGAGTTCAGGGTGACGATCAAGTGCATGTGGAACTCAGAAACTGGAGACTTTGAACACCAGGGTGAAGAAGAGGAGGAAGCGGATGGGTCTGATTTGGAGGAGGAGGAAGATGAGGAAGATGATGAAAGCAAAAGAGACTGAGCATGCAGAGTGGGATTTCAAGAATGCTGTTTTTGTGTTGTGCCCTCTTCCCTCCAAGACTTTCTAGAATGAGTGTTTTCTTAAATACTTTCACAGTGCCAAGGATTGCTTAGTTAAGGCATCCAGACTCATACTGCATGCGGTATACTGAGAAACTACACTCTGTGTTGTTAGTGTGTCTCAGGCTAGAACTTTGCATTGTACATGGAGAATATTGTTAATACAAAGACAAAGTCTACAATTTGATGTACACTGAGAGTAGGGCAGAATAATGTATATCTAAAATATCATATACTTTGTAAAAATAAGTACAAGATAATAGGATACAGTTTGATATTTGTTTTGTAAAGTCCAGCTTTTGTAGAATCACAATATAACTTCATTTTTTATCCAGTATTTGGGTTTTTTGCTAACGAGGTCTGGTTTAAATGCCACCCAGATCAGTCAAATCTCAAATGCTGTTATTAAATCTTCCCAACGTGAAATGAAATGCATCTTTTGTTTACCACATGGTAGATGTTCCAATGGATGTTGTCAAAAAGCTGTTTCCATAAAACTGTCTTGGGCATTTTAAAAAAGGCACTTTATGGTAATTGTATATTGAAAAAGATCAAACTCTTATTAGATGAAAAATAAGTATTTTAAATTGGTATTTTAAATACATTTCTCTTATCATCTTACTGATTTTTAACACTCATGCTTGAATAATTATTTCCCAGCAGTTGGATTTTATCTTCCTAAACCAGTGGGTTTTAAACCACCAACCACTAAGCTATTCAAGCACATCAATGAATTAATAATTTTATGATTTAGAAGTGTTGCTTGCAGTTCTACAACAGCTCAGGTGAAGTCAGCTGTTAAAAATAACTCAAAACTCCAGCTTTTTAGCAATTACAAATGTCACATTACTAGTTCCATAAAGGGTTTCAATAAGAGAGCTCAGATGGAACAAACAGAGTAGGCATTGTGGTCATCACACGAGGAATTGAAATTCCATCCTAAATGAAGCAGGAGCCGAGGTTTAGCAGTGTGGTTAGGTTCCCTAGCGGAAGTAGTTGGGGCACTCATGTGCCACCAGGTCCCAGGCTTTTTTAAAGGCCTCCACGACGACGGGGTCCAGGGGTCCCTCTTGTGAGGCATCCAGATTCTCCTGCAGCTGCTCCATGGTGGACATACCAATGATCACGCCATCACCCCTCTCTCCCTGTGAATCAACACACACACACAGTCACACTGCTTAACCCCACCTCTATCTCATATGAGCTGGACACCTTCATGAAGCAAATACCAGTTTTACTCTGAATAATATACCCATGAATGAACACCACCTGCTTCCACCTCTCTCCAGTAAACATTCCTTGCTTGCACAGTTCCAATTAGTTAAAAGAAAACATCAACCTTGCTATCTGCCACATTGCAAGGCCAACGGGTGGCAATAGCTGCATAACAGATCCGCAGAACTTAACACATTCTGAACAGTCAGCTGCTCTTAAAGAGATTTGTCTTGCTGATGAAAAAGTATCCTGTTGCAATGAAATGGCAAAAATAATTGTTTTTTTTTAACCTACACAATTCCTTCCAATACGTGACTATGTAATCTCTTTTAGTAACTGGCATAAACAGCTATGAAAATATCGATCCTATTGTGTTTCTGGATGAAGTCAGAGGGGCAGATAGAGGTTACCTGCAGCTGGGAATGATGGTATATCCAGCGGAGGGCAGCAGATGTCATGGAGGGCTTGTTGGAGCCATAGACCACATCAAGTGCCTTCTGCACAACATCTATTGCCTGGAAATGGTGCTCTTTCCAGTACCTGTTTCACAGAGGTAAATCAATGCTTGAGTCTTAATCTGACAGTTTGCCTTTCAGTTGCTTCTGACCCTGGCAGTTACTCAGGGAGAGAGCGGTGTAAAGGTATATTACCCCAAAACAGAAGAATAGATCCATGAATAACCCCACCTGCTTTCATCTCTCCCCAGTAAAACATTAAATATTAAAAATAGCTGGTTCTTCATGCATAGAATAAAAAGAGCACTTGTACAGCACACACCTTGCTCGGTAGGCTTCAGCCCAGCTGTTCCCAAAAAACCTGCCTGTGGGCTGGGAGCTATCCTTGTCCTCAAATTTATATTTCCCAGTGAGGAGTCCTCCTGTGGAAAAAGTAAAAAGAAGGAAGGGCTTTAGTAAGTACGCCGCAGGAACAGAAGACCCCTTTCTCGGTTGATTTCACCCCAGGGCCCCGCCTACAAGCATGACTAATGTAGAGTGGAGGAGGAGGCATCTAGATTGTCCTCCCTGGACTCGAAGCGCAGGTGGAAATCTGGCTCCTTTGAGCTTTTGTTTGAAACCAGACAAAACATACAGTGTAGCTACCTGTGAGGCTACTTTAGGAAACCACATATGCTTAATAGCTCAAATAAATTCTCTTTTGTTTCTACAAGCCCTACCAGTCTGTAAGCCTAGACAGACTGAGTTGGAGGCAAAACCTTAATTCAACCTCCAGCACACTAGATAAGTGTATAAGCTAATAAGACAAAAGTTCTATTTTTTCCATTACATTGTTTCAGATTTCTTTACATGTGTATTACGTAAATCCCGAATCCTCTGTAAGTTGGTCACACTGCAAAAGAGGAGTTTCTACATTTCCTGTATCTTCCAGTTCCTGGAAACTGTGTGCTAGTAGGATACTGCAAGGACCAGAGAGTGTTTAAAGGCATCACTGTGTGTGAGTGAGGTGTATCTGCTTACCAGCCAGGGGATTGTAGGCATAGAACCTCATGCCAAAATACCGCAGGCAGGGCAGCAGCTCTGTCTCCACCTGACGAGTGGTGGCGTTGTACATGCCCTGCAGGGCACAGAGAGAGGTTTACAGGGCCAGACGCATACAATTCGATCAAGGTGTACAGATGCCTTAGTAGTGCGATCTGTCAAGCAACAGGACACATGTTTAGACATGCCCTTGTGCTCACATCATTGGGTCTGTCAAAAAAGCTGTGCATCTTGAAAAGTATTTTTTAATCATTGACTTTCCTTCCGGTAAAGATCACATCAAGCACTAGGTTCAATCACAGGCGATCCTTACTTTTCAAATAGCGAGTAATCCAACATCCCAGCCAACGAGCCAACTGTGGCTACCTATGTATTTAAGAAACGGCAGGTTTTGTTTCCAAGCAATTTTATGTTAAGTCGATGATTCTGGCTCCAAGCAATCTGAAAGACACGAGGCCCCTTGTTCATCTCTCTCACCTGGTACACTGTGGGCAGGACCCAGTTATTGTGTTTGCAAATGCAGTAAACTTCAGCGACTTCCCAGGATGCGTAGTTTGATAAGCCAAGCTCCTTGAATTTCCCCTAAAAAAAAAAAAGAGATTCGTACATCAGTACAAACCTCGTCAATCAGAACAAAAAGCAGAATTGTCCTGGAGCCCCACGCGCGATGCTGGTGTCTTTTGCACCGATCTGCTGAATTGGGAATCTGAATCTCAGGGGTAAGAACAAATTGAGGAGTACTGTCAGACTAGTTGGTGCTGATCATTTGGCCCTACCCCACATCCATCACTTACAAGTCTTGTGCAAAGCGTATGCCATCCTAGAGGATCCTTCACACCTTTGTGTAGTGAATTCCAGTTATTCCCCTCAGGACACAGATTTCCCACTCTAAAAACAAACAGGCTTAGGTTCTCATTCATACCTGTGGGCCTGTGACCGCAACCTCGCTCAACAGATGATTCTCTTCTGCATATACAGTATGTGTCTTGTTTACTTGTGTGTTTTTCTTTAGATTAGATCAGATCACTTTTATTGGGAATTTGTCTTTTCACATACCCCACCTTGCTCTCCATGAGACGGACAGGGAGAGAAGCTTGGGGTCAGAGCGCAGGGTCAGCCATTTATACAGCACCCCTGGAGCAGCTGGGGTTGAGGGCCTTGCTCAGGGGCCCAATGGACTAGGATTCCTCTGCCAGCCGCGGGATATGAACCGGCAACCTTCCAGCCACAGCCACAGCCACAGATCCTTAGCCACCGAGCCACTGCACCACACTGCAGAACAAATTGCCCCCCGGGGGCAGGAATAAACTCCCTCTCTCTCAGTCTACCTCTTTGTGGAGCTCCTGGCAGGCTCTCAGGGTCTCCCCGAGGGGAGTCTGGTGGTCTGGCGCGTGCAGGTAGAAGATGTCGACGCGCTCCGTCCGCAGCCTCTTCAGGGAGGTCTCCAGCTGCGAGCGCACGCTCTCCGGCCTCAGCGTCTTCCCGTCCCAGGGGTTGGCCTTGGTGGCCATTTTCACTGCCGGGGACACAGAGCAAGCCTGCTTCACACAGTCTTCACCCCCCCACCGACCCACCCACCCGGCTTTTTCTAAAACTGAAGGGAAAGCTCACATCGTGGAAGCTGCGCGGCATCGCCGAGATTCCCAAGCCCGCGCTCGAAACACGGCTTTTCCGCTTTGCATTATTTTTCCCTCTGTATAAGATGCGACCTCTCAGAAAGGTGCTCATCACAGCGGCCCCCTCGTCCTGCCTCTAGACCTAGTCTGTTCGGCACCAAAGTTCAGGTCTAGAGGGCGAGTCAGACTCGTGCCTTTAATGGTTTCGGCTAGACCTCAGAACAGACTGTAACTACTACTACACAAAGACACAACCTTCTGCCAGGGAGCGCACTTCAGCATGCTGAAGTGGAAAAACCTCTTGAACCTTTCTCTGGATTTTACTGCATGTGTAGAGATATCGGGATCGGGATTTACAAAGGCTTTCTGAGACGGACACAAAACCGCATCTTTTCTTTGCGTCTACAGCTTGAACTTGAGATCAGACATGGAAAGATGAGTGGACAATAAGAAAACTGGAGGTAGTCACGACACACACCGCAGAGTGAATCACAAATTCAGTAGTCTGCAGGCGATTGAAGTACTTCAAGTGATAAATCAAAAACAAACGGGGCCAAGAACCACAGTAACATTATGTATTAGCTAGAGAAAATGTGTCACCCATTCATGATCTATGGACTGGAAGAGCTAAGCTTTCAGGTTCGTTAGCATGCCCAGTTTTTGTGTTTTGTTAATGATCTGCATTTTCATTTACATATTTTTTGTAGATATTATTATGAATAAATACTGATTGCTACAATTTGTAAACTACTTTTGTTTGCAGCGGAAAGCATGAATATGCTTTGCGGACATGCAGTGAGTCGTAATCACAATCACAAGTGTCACTTGAATCGTTCCATAAAAACAGCCTTCTCCAGTGTCTTACAGAGTGGTCTGCACGCAGGGTAGAGTACCTGTTTGGGGCAGCCCCATGCCTCCAATGACTGTCTCTGACTGTCCATCTGTGTACATGAACGCCGTGTCCACTTCATTGTGACCGCGCTCCAAGAAAGCGCACACCATAGCGGCGCTCGTCTCCGCGTCTGCGCGCCCCCCGAACGCCATGGTTCCCAGCACGGAGACTGGGAGTTTGGGCCGTGTCGAACCGGAGGAGGACATGTTACGCTGCAACTGGAGAGGTAATTGCCTGAGCCGACGAAGTACGCACGGGCCTAGTCCAGCAGACACCACCATAATAAAACTTCTTGTCAGCTGAGCAGCATAGGGTGAAGGACAAGTGACGAGGCAGGTTCAGTTAGGGATCGTGTGTAAATAACATACCCGCACTTGGACGAAAAGATAAGTCCTCCCCCCTCCGTCTTCCATCGCATTGGGTTAAATTGTGGGCGGACAGGACAAACTTCACTTTCTTCCACAAGCTTTTCTGCTTTCTGGCAATTGATTGACTTTAAAACTGATCGGTCTACTTTTTTCAGCATTTGATTTTTAGTTACAATTTAATCTTATCCCACAGTCCGATTGCACACAAATTGAATTAATCTGGCAAAATTGCTGCACATTGGTGGTGGTGGAGGGGAGTCCCCATTACCTGTAAAGCGCTTTGAGTGGAGTGCCCAGAAAAGCGCTATAGAAGTGTAAGCAATTATTATTATTATTAGTATTAATTAACCTGATAACCCCAAACACACACAAAAAAGTTTACTTATCACTGTTTTAGTTTCTGTGTAATTAAGGTAGTTTCCTAATATTCCTTTGAAAATTGAAGTAAAGGGTAAACATTAGGACATTAAGAAAGAAAAGCGTAATAGCAAAGACCGATAAATACATTTGATAACAAGATAGTTTTGCAACAGTGTATGCTGCCATAATACATAAAACCCTTGTTCAGGCGAAAATAAACGCCTTCACTTGACTGTGCATCGCTATGTCTCTCAAATATAGAACAAAGGTGACTTAATAAAGACCACTGAAATGTTTCCAACATTACTTTTCCTTTTCGTGTTGGTGCAAAACAGAATTTACAAAGTGTGATTGCCGATACTCTTACCATGTTCCTTGCACAAGTACTGCCTGTAGAGTGTTATTCTATTCTATATTTTTTTTCTGGCCTTGACAATTTAGTAGTCTTCTCTTTTATTAGTGTTTTGCGGAACTGGAGAGTTCAGTGCACTTCTCCGTTTAACCACCCGATGGCAGTGGAAGACAACTTCTGTGAAAAAATGACCGCATCTGCCCGTTTCATTTATTGGCAATTATTAAGAAACGCATGCCGACAACCCCCACAAACTCATATGAGAATAATAAAAAAAAAACACATTGAGCAAAATGTCGCCCCTCGCATCTAAAGCCAGGACCATATTTGAAATTGGGATTGGCATGGTTTGATTAAGTGAAAGTTTCTGAATTTCCAAGGATTTGAATGAAAATGCGGCAGCAAAGGTTGGCGCTGGGGCCCCGAGTTCAGTTCCGGACCTGGGATCGCTTGAGTTTATTATGTGCTCCCCCTGTTCAAGTGGGGTGCCTCCCACAGTCCAAAGACCTGCTGGCAGGTTAACTGGCTTTTGCAAAAAATGTCCCTGGTTTGAGAGTGTGCGCGTTTGCCCTGCGATGGACTGGTGTGTACTGTGCCTTACACCCATTGCTTGCCGCGATAGACTACGGCTCCCCTACGGCCCAGCATTGGGGAAACAGGAGTTGGAAAATAAATGGATGAAAATGCACAACAAAGCACACTTTCTTTTCCTTTTTATCTCTGTACATATGTAGAAAGGCTGAATATATATAACAGCTAGTGGCAATTGTTTATTTTAGCTCTGGTTCAAAAGTGTTCGAAGCCGAGTTTTTAATAGGAGTATTTTTCATTGGAGGTTAAGGCAAATGCAGTGGTTTACCTCCTAATAAACAATCGCAGCGGAATGAGGGGCATGTGAGCACTGTGGCGCTGACCTCTGTGTGTTTGCACATTTGCAGTTATTGGAAGGGTCAGAGGAGAGGACGGGCACATGCTTGCGGTGGACTGACAGCCACAGAGCATGTGGAAGGGGTTCCCCTGCAGCAGGACACTGCGTGGGAGCTGCAGTGTCACGGAAAACGCTGCTGTCACCCTGCCGGGGTCAAAGGTCAGAGGTCCTCAGACTGAGCTGTGCGAGGAAGGGACTTCTGTGTGGGTTGGAGCTTTGTGGCACCCGAGTGGGAGCACAGCTGTGGCTGAGAAATAAAGGAGTCCTTGAGTCCCAAAATACCTCCTTGTGAAAGGAAACGCATTGTAGGTTCTTAAAGTAATAGGAGTGACTGAATGATTACTTTGAACCTTTAAGGTTGTCTATTTTTTTCAATTCCTTATGATGTTATACTGTAGTAGAAATTTTTCATTGTAATTTAGCGTTAATTTACAGACTCTGAATATTGCCAAGTTCCCAATTTGTGTCCCATTTTTTTTAGACCAGATGGAACAGCAGTTCCTTCTGCAAATGAGACAACAAAGAAAAAGCTGAAAAAACGTGTCTACTCGATAATTAGTCCCCTTGTTGGGCAATTAAGATTTCTGACTCTCAGATGTTGGTAGTTTGCTCCCGCAATGGCAGTAAATAATTGTGAAGAGGCAGAGGCAGAGGAAATGCCTGACTGGGAGTCTGGTACCAAATACTGGGGCATCTGCCCTCCTGTGTGTTATAAAGACTGCATTTCACAAAGGGCAGCTTGTGAACACACAGAGATCTAGAGTGCTGCCTAGTATGGTAGCACTTATTAACCAGACACACACTTATCATGAAGTTAATAATAAAATACATATTTTCACTAATATTATTTATAAATCTCTTTCACATAGAGTGGCTGAAGCATGCAAATCTGGTTTAAGAAATGGTTTTATGAATGTGGTCTTCAGGGAGTATAGTGATAGAGTCCAGTATCACAGGGAATCCCAGCTGCTAGTGATCCAGATTGTGTGACGATTAAATCAGGAGAGGGCTGTGCCGCTGACTGCTGGTCAGGATTGAGTCTTGTCCATAAGCTGAGTGGGAAACAGAAAGTCTCACGTAGAGTTCTTAGGTTTGTGAGTACTTAACCAAATCCATCTGTCATGTCCAAAGGAGCAACATCAAGAGTCAAAACACAGTCTACTATCTAAATGTTGTAGTGCTTGGAAACAGTTGTTAGCAGGACTTCTGCTTTTTTTTCCTGCTGTACTTTCTTTCTGTGTGCAGCAGTACGCTTTGTTTGCTTTACCAGTCTGACTGTTGCACACTGACTTCTCTCTTGTAACGTTTGTCTCATTAACATTCAGATCCTCCTGTCTAACTAACACCAGTACTCAAGACACTCGGCAGTCTTCAGGTTTTCGGTAGATTAGGTTTTCACTCTCTCCTGATTCTTTTATAAGAGACCAGAAAGAATAAAATCAATTTGTGGTTACGCGAACATGATCTACATCACATCAGAGTCCCAGAAAGGTCTGAACGTGTTGGGGAGTTCAGTGCGACACAGAAATTGCTGACACAGTTTAAAATGTAGTTCTTGTGGTGAAAATGTTCTTCTTTTCTGCTGTTTTCTCTGCTTTTCTGTCCTTTCTGAGGACAATACAAGGTGGACCTTGCAGTCAGTCTTTTGCAAAATTGAATTTGGTTTCAAAGTGGCTGTGTTCAGCTCTGCAATACAACCTCTGGGAGCCCCATAGTGAGTTACGGCAGCAGCTCTGTGGTGATTGGTGTTGCTTTTATTTATTGTCTTGGCAGACGGGTTGGCTTGCATAGCAGAAGACCAAAGGGAACAAAGAACAGGAGGAGGCAGAACTGTGATCAGTCCGCCAGTTGGGAAACTAAAGTTGGTACTGGGTGAGGATATGTTTGTCAGGAGACTCTTGCTCCTGTTCTGTGGAAACCTGCCATCAAGAAGTGGGTTTACAACTTGCTGTTGGAAGGTGTGTTGACATTTGATGTGAACCAGGTCTTTGCAAGAGTTTCGCTTTATTGCAGTCAATTGCGTTCTGCTATAAAGAATGACACTCGGGATTGCTGGCCTGCATTCTAGCTTTTCATATGTTAATGCTCTTTCTCCTGTCTGTGTCGCAGCTAAGGGAGAACACAAGCTTCAGAAATGTCTGACCGCCATAAAGCCATGCACGCTGTCTGACTGCAGCAGAATGTGCACACTTCCGATTATTATTTGTACCGCCATGCAGGGAAATCTGAACCTGGGTGACCTCTGACCTGTGTGTGTGTGTGTAATGGTGGCATCACAAGTTGGCCATATGGAAGGCTGGACACAGAGAGCAGTGTTTCAGGAGAAGCAGCGTGGCCCAGACCCTGAGCCCCTGAGCCCCTGACCCCCAGCCACAGCATCAATCAGATCACAGCTCTGACCTGCGCGCACCTCTGGAGCACCAGGTCCGGACATAGACCACCCCACCCACATTCTTCAACCTCCAGCCTCCTCACTGACCACAAATTCAACCCCTGCACCTTTTTGTTGCTCTTTAATTCAACATAAGGAACTTCCACTATTCTTTCAGCCACTTTTGAAAGGTCTGATTTGCTATTTTGTCCTTACTCTGTATTGTGTATTGAGAGAGTAAGTGTTGAAATCTAAGGGTGTCCTCTCCTCTGACTACGTGATAAGCGCTTTGAGAAGCCACCTTTAAGGGCACTATATAAAATAAAGTTTATTATTATTATTACCTGGCCTAAGGACGCATTCTCTTTATCTGATCGGCTTTTCCAAATGTTGAGGTTCAAGGTGATCTTCCTCTGACCCAGCTGCAGTCTTGGGGGTCCCTTGCCAAGTATTAGCATTCTTTTCCTTTTCTACCAGGATATAGGGGTTCTGCAGATGATTCCCTTATGCACACTGCTCTCCCCGCAAGCCTGTTTTTTTTCCCCTTTAGAGAGCTGTTGGTCAGCCCTGCGCCCTGAAGAAAACACGTTCGTTGAGCCCCGGGAGAACAGATGAATTTAGACACGCGAATGCATTTTTAACAAGTTGCAATGGAATTAATAGAGAAAAATATCACTGACCTGCAAAAAGAACGCGTTGTATTTTGCTCTGATAAAATGATGCAATACAATGTAAAACCGCGTACAAGCGACCTACAATATCACCACGGATCTACGTATATTTACAGTACATGCTGCCGTCTTACAGGAAAACTATTTAACACATTTTATTCATACAGGCATGAAAAAAATCGAATTTTTATATTTTTATGGGTATGCATGTTCGTTTTTAAAGAATACATCGAATAATATATTTGACTGAAAACCAGTTTCGCATAGAACAAGAATGTTTCTGAAAAACGTGGATGATAGCTCTTACAGTATATACTAGGCGTATGTAAAGACTAATAAATTAGCGATATTCAGAGATTACTCAACCCCTCTTGTCTTCGTCTAAAATTACACCCACTTAATGGAAAGTACCTTAATCTTTTACAAATGTAAAACTGAGGGGGGTATTCAACTTTCATAGGAGTAAAGTGTTCCCTAAGGTACGTTTCTCTTTTATGAGGGGGTCAGATGTCAGAAGACTGCGGTTAATCTGGGTTACCTCTCCGCAGAAGGCCTGCTCGCCTGTCGAGTGTCAGGTTTATTAACGACTCCGACTCCACGCATGCCCTGTATTGTTCGTCGTTCTTTTACTATATTGTACCTTTTGCTCAAAAATAATCTGACACGCACGGCGCGTCATGCTTAATTTTAAGAAACATGAAATCCATCCATATTAAAAGTCACCAAGCCCCCGATTAGCCTTTGACAGAGTGGAGCGCAACCATGGAATTAATTCCAGTTTTCCGAGTATTTATTTATAGGCAGTAGCCGAAGCAAGCTGTAATAATAGAAACTAGGCAAAACTGACTTTCTGACTCGAGGAACAAGAGGAGACGTTAATCTGCCAAACCCCCAGGCTACAGGCTCTTGGATCGGCGCGTCGAAACGCAAAACGAGGGAGAAAATTGTGCCGAGAGAGCAAGACCGGAGTTCACGCTCTGGTGAAAAGAGGAATTTCTTTCCTTGCGGGTCTAGTTCCCAAAGCCGCTATCATAATACTAGTTTTGAACTTGCGTGCGCTTTGAATGAGTTAAAAACGTAAATCTCTGCATACATTTTTAAGTTGATCTTGAAATGCATCCTTTGTTATAGTGGTTTTTTTTTGTCTTTTGTATTCTTTAAAGAAATAACTGGTGTACTTTCATGGATAAGATACGTGAATGTATACGTGTCTAGCTCGTTTACCTGTTCAAGAGATTACAAGCGTTTGTTGCGACATAGTTGTGTTCTCAGCGCCAAGTGTGAGTGTTACAAATAAAATACTATTTTTCAATAATTCGATTCTTGGGTTGGAAAAGCATCAGGGTTTTCGTTAAGGAAAACACAGAGTTGCCTTTGAGGAAACTTTGATAAGAAGTCCTTTTAAAAGGGCTGATGACCTCTCCACACAACCAGGTTTAGGTCAGGCTATTAAAAAATCTGTACCAGCGGGGATCTAAAAACCCACTGTATATGACCTGATAGAGTACCAGTAGATAGCAGGGTCTTTCTGAGTGAAATAAACGTGATCCGGTGTGTAACGCTGTTAGGTTATTTATATAGGACGAGCTGTTGGCACCAAAGCCTAAGCAGAGAGTTGTATTTCTGGTAAGTAGACATCAGCACAGGAAGATGCCTCAGGGGTACCTGTTTTAAGCCAACAGCGTGGAGACGTAGCTTGGACAGAGGTCCAGAGTGAGGAAACCTGTGGTCTGCAGTCGGGTGGGACGCTCTGTTGGACCCTTGAGTAAGTTACTTTGTCCGTTGAGTTAGCTACATCGGCCCCTTGAGTAAATTACTCAGTCCCATGCGTAAGTTAATTGGTCCCTTAAGTCAGCTACATGAACCCTTGAGTAAGTTGTTTGGTCCCCTAAATACGTTACATGGACGCCTGGGTGAACTTCTTCAGTCAGATGGTTTCAGTGAATGCCCCGTAGTGCGCAAACTGTGTGAATGCGTCTCCTGGTCATCAATGGAAAGGAGAGTTTACTATCAACTGACTGAGTAAAATAAAGTAATGAAGAAAACATGTTTGTTGCATGTTTGCATGCTGGGAAAACCTCTTAAATCAACCAGAAAAGGCAGGTCCTGTGTTTGATTAACTCCTGTTGTCAGCATGTTACAACACTCCGTTTACTGAGAGAAGAATGTGTGTGGTAGTTTTATTTCATCATGAGCCGCCTTGGTGTTCGTCAGTTGTTCTTCATTATTCTTTCGGAGCTACAAGACATCTGATATTCTCCAAACTGACCTTCCGTCTGGTTATAATTATTTTTGCAGGTGTTTACTTTGGACATTAGAAAAGAGTTCCAGAAAATATATATTTCCTCTTAATTAAGTTGCCAGTATACACAGCATCACAACACACTTTTCCTATGTTCCTAGATTCATATTTCTTTTTCAGTGGACGCACGGAAATTCTAACGGGTGTGTTTGGATTTTTGATACTAGTCGACACTCATCATCCAATATAAACGACATTAAAGTCAACATAAAATGTACCTTTGTACCGTTTCATATACTGTACTATAATGATGTGTCATTCGGTGTGGGTAAGTAATCTGGAGGATATCGCATTTACTTCAGCCCGGCAAGTGAAAACGTCTTGAATATGAATTTGACGAATTCAATTTCCAACCTGAAATGGGCGTTTCTAACCTGGCGACATCTCCTCCCAAACGGAGATCGCACGAGGAGGGGTCTGGTCTCCTCGAGCCTCTTCATTGACAATCGGAGCTCTTACGCGCAGCTCGCTGGATTAGCTGGTGTAGGTGCTGCAGATACTGTAGCACAGGAACCGGGACCGGCAGAAAACGCAGGATTTCTTTGAGAAACAGCTGTCAAACCGTGGCATCATAAATCTCAGGAGTGTTTCTTCTCAGAAACTGTGAGGGAGTCAAACACTCCCGTTTAATAGTTGAGGTTATATTGCACTCTCTTTTGATATTTTTGCTTAAAATTTCTTTTAGTGTTTTTTTTTAACTTGGCAATTATTCCATGAAACGGAATACAATGCTTGGATAAACGCCCCCCCCCCTACTTAATTCCGTAGGGAAGGAAGCCGGAACTTTATTTGCGAAATTATTGTCTTAGTTTCAGTTCCTCAATGCTTGAATTTATTCACGACGATCACTTTGTGTTTATTCTTTAAAATAATGGAGCTGAAGCTCTGTGCTTTCTTCCTGTTCGTTATAAACGGAATTTATGCAGCATCACACTATGGAAGTAACCTTCAGCCTTACATGTGAGTAATAAGCGTTTTATCACCTACTGTACACTCCAAAAAGTTTATGGGTGCGCTTTTTAAAGAGCGCAAAATTGATCTTAATTTAAGACATGTGGACTGCCCTCCCCCAGACTTTCAAGATTTTGCCTTTACCATCACTTTTAGAACATTATTAAGGCTGCTGGACTGAAGTTACGTACTGTACAGTATGTCACTGTATTACACTTTAACGTATTTTGTAGTTTGATGCGTGCATTTTTATCCAATATATGCCTACTTATTCTTGATTGTTTTAATCACTTTAAATTGTGTATTCAAACATAAAATCACAATCTGGATTTGGTAACAAGATTACAAGTGATGAGATGTCAGAATTCTGTTTAATTTCATAACTTTACAAATGCTTTTCACTTAAAAACCCTCCTGCACGCTGTTAACGTCAATGAAATACGATCACGTTTCTTTTATTGTGACTTTGTAATTGGGCTGTCCTGGGCTGCAATCTGTTCCTTTTCAGAAGCTCGCAGACATCGGAAATTTAAGAAGGGCAGGTTCAGATCTTCAGACTGTCTCTGGCGCAGTAAATGTAACATGGATTGGAGTGAAAGATCTGAGCGGATCATTTCACGTCAAACGCAAATAACACTACAGTGGGGAAAAACGCATCAGTGGTTTAAACTGTACTGCGCAAATAAACTTTCTCCATCGAGAGAAAACCACTTTTTTATTTATAGTGGGATTCTAATAATACTGTATCACGTTTCTCGTCTGACGTATTTTGCGCTTTTAAATAGAATTTGAGCAATTTGCGCAGGTTCTAAAGACAAGGTAATTTGTATACCGCCGCAACTAGGTTTGCAATGAAATTGGATTGTATGGGTTTAATAGGGTTACGGATAGCATATTAAAGTGTACTTGTAAAAGAGCTTTGTAATCTGGAGAAACAGAGCGTGACTCATTTTCGTTACGCGTCCTTTACGATTGTTCAACACTTATGAGGCTTGTTATGCGTAATTAAGGCACTCTTGATAATCAAAAGGACGGTAGGGAAACAGTTTCACTTTAATTTAGTTACCTTAGTAAATAAAGCTATAAATAAGAACAGCTGTGGCTTATCTCACACGTTTCAGTCATGGGTCTCTCCGCAATGGGATGGATGTTTTAAATGCGTTCGTATGAAACGAGGAAGATAACAAACTGGTAAATTCACCGGCTCGGCTTGATGCAGAGTAGAACTCGAGAGGCAAATTAATATTAAATCTGTCCGGCTATCTGTGCGTGACGCAGCTTACCGCGAAGACATTCTTTGAAACCAAAGTGATACCTAAATGGCACAACCCGCTGGTTTTGTATCAGCACCAAAACTAACGCTTTCCCAGGAGCCGTCCTTCGGTTTGCTGCAGTTTTTACCTATGTACTTTTTGCAGTGCTCTTTAATTGTCCTGACAACTAGTTTGGAAAATACAGCACCCATAAGCACGCCTCTTTTTACAGTTATAAATGATGCTTGATTGATTTTTGCAAATAATAAATGCAAGACTGGAAAAAATGATGCTATATCAAGGCTTAGGGAAAACTAAAAGACGCTCCATCGAAACGTTCCCGGCGTCGTATCCAATTCAGTATCCCTATAGAAATCTGTATCCCCCTGATCAGGTGATGCAACTTGCTTTGAGTTGGATATAGGGTGTGCTGTGCTCCGTTAACAAAGCTATACAACGATGTCTTGGACATTTAAATGTCTTTTTTTTACAGCGTTTTACTGAATGTTCTTCATTATGTTGAAGCACAGTTCTGTCTCGGTCTTCTAAAGAAATTCTAGTTTTTTTTTTTAAACTAACTCATTTAAGTAAAAAAAAAAGCCCTGTTATGCAGAGGGCGACATTTCTGAATGACGAGGAACACCTGACAGTGTGTAGTTAACTACTGCAACACTTCATAGCGGCCACTACTTTAACTTGAGCTGCTGTGCTCAATGTGAATTCAAAATAGCTAAATATAAACTTTGGATTCTCCTCAAACAAACCAAACCGTATTAATAGCACTCAAAGCTTTTATAATAGTTCACAATAGTGGAAGCTCTGAGTAAATTGTTGGCGCGTGTAACATAAATACATTGCAACTGTGTCTAAGACAGTGGCACAGCAGTTGCAGAGCAGGATAGGAGTACCTTGTGCAGGACAAGCGACAGGAACCACATTGAGCTCAGGGTTACAGCTTTGCATAAGAGTGAAAGACAAACGTTTTTAAAAAGCAAATTATTAGTGTATTATTTTTCTCAGGATTTTTTTTCAGAAGCTCTTTGCACTGAAATCTTTGGTAATTTAAAAAACAATGGGATGTTGGTTTATTTTATCCCACTGCTATGGTTGTAAATCTGTGCAGACTGGCTTTTTGATCTTTTTTTAATAAATTAAAACCCTTTCTTCAAGAATTAAGTGCAATTTCAAGAGCAATTGTGATCTGTCAGGATAAGTCTATGGAGGCACCTTTTTTCTTGCCCTGCCTGCAAATTAACCTGAAGAATAAATATTTTGTTTTTTACAACTAATAAAAGCCATCCTTCCAAAACAGTCCTGAGTCTCTGTATATGGTCTCAGAGATGTTTAAAAGCTAATAATGTTTCTCAAAGGAGGGGGCTAGCTCTTCCCCTGATAACTGCCTCTTTTAATAGAACCCATATGGTTAAGTAATTGATACTAGTGGGGCTATAAAGTGGAGCCATATCAGCATCCCTTTGTTATTTTAAAGATCAGATTGCAAACTCTATTTCCTATTGATCTGTCCAGCTTCTTATTCTTATCTAATTAGTAATAGTCCTAGTAGTAATAGTAAAAGGCAGCAAAGTCCTTGTCTTTATCAATGTATATATTTGTCATCCTGGAGTGATATTTGAAATTGTTTTTGCATGCTTGCAGGTGTACTGGAAAACCATTCAGTAATTTCATTTTCAGATGTAGTTCTTGCACCTCTGGGAATATCAGTCAGCATGGCAGCTGACCAGAACATTATAGTATGCTGTAATAAACTCTGACATTAGTCATGTGCTACTGCCTTCGTAAGTGCTGGTCTTTAGTTTTTAATACTTGTCAACTAGCCTTGGGAATTCAAAGCTTTTGGTACACTGCCAGAACAAATCCTGGCTTATTTTGTTAATAAAAAAGATAACTATTGGCTCAAAATGATAATTATTTAATTTGAAGCTTGTTAGATGGGAATGTCTGTTACATATAAGACGTAAGTCTGTTTTGAATGGAACACTGTTGGCTTCATATAGCCTTATTATCACTCCTATTGGAAGAGATAATGTTAATTTAGATAAGCATGTTTTGGACTATTGCTGATCAGGGCCAGTGAATCTACTCCTATAAGTGTACTCAACAGAATATACGTTTTGTTCTGCAATGGGAACTTCACCTTTCCCACAGTCTTCCATCTGTATTACAGGTGACAACTCAACATTTAATATCCAGATTTTAAATCTGTCATGTCTGTGCATTCTGTAATCAATTCAGTGGTTCTTCTCTCATCTTAGGGGATAATTATAGGAGTGATTGTGGCCTAATGTAAGTTTCTGAGGACTGTAACACATGTAAAAACAGATGGTTGGTAATAAGCACTTACCTGTAAAAGGCATTCTTTATAGACAACAATACAGCAAAAGCATTGTGCTCTATTTTATAAAGTGGTGAAGAGTGGTTTCTATTGTGTTTACATTTAGGGAAAAAATAACAGCTTTATCATAAGCACAACAGTGAATGCAGGTCTATGTTTTGCATTGTCTATTTAAGACATTTTTAGACTGTGCATACATAAAACTAATGAGAAAAGATTTGTCTTGATTCTAAATGGCTTGGGAATGTGAAATGTGTTTTTCTGAACAGTAGGTTGTACAGTAGGAACTGTGTTACTATCACCTAAGAGATGCTTATATTGTGCTAGACAAGGGAGTGCAGTCCTTCAGACCTATATTTCAGTGAAATGGCATGTTTTAGAGGGTGCATTGCAGTTGTCATGGTACTGGTGTGAATTAAATCGCATTTGGAAAGAATCATTTCCACATTTCTAACCACAGTACTACTTTACTGTTGTGTGGGTTCTGATTTCTTTCCCAGATCAGAGTTATCATAAAATTCAAGTCTTTTTCTTGGTAGTAGCTTATGCCAGTTATTCAAATCTTCAAAATCTAGTGCCTAACAAAGACCCTCTTTCTTTGGAGATGCAGTAGTTTTAGATCTGGTCTGCAGGTCCATTTAGCAAAGAAGAGGTTTGAAGGCTCCCGCATGACTGCTTAAAAAAATGAGACAAGAGCTACCATTTCAAAACTTCACAAGTCAACAGGCTTAGAATGTTAAATCTAGTACTTCAATAATTACTGTCCAACACAACCCAAAAAATCAAAGCTGCAGCATTATGAAAATAAAATGAATGGATTTGTCAGCTTTAACGAAAATGTGTCCTTAACCATTCTTTCTAATTATAGCATAAAAGTAGCATGATTAAGCTCTTATGTCTTTTTATGTGCCAGTGAACTTGCTGTCAGGATGAGACTTATTTCTAAAGCTTCCAAAGTAAAAGAAATCACCAATTTGTGTCATTCAGACTCCCCCATCTCCTCACTCTGTGTCTTAGTATCAGAAGTGCTTCTGTGGGTCTCACCCCCACCCCTTACTTCTCCTTTGCTGCTGTGAGAGATGAGTAATCCTCTCTCAGTTTGCCTTGAAAAAACGGGGACTTCTAAGAACTTGTTCAATGCTGAAGTCTGCAGATTGAGGTTTGGAAAAACCCTAGATTGCTGTATGTTACAAGAAGAGTAGGGTTTGGAGTGCAAAAAGAATAACCTACTGGATGTTGTGTTTTTTCCTGTGCGTGGGAGAATTTGATGTTCTCTGTGTAATGCAGGTTCACTATAGCAGCCTGTCCCTCTTTAAACAAACAAGGGTTTACAGGAATTTCCCTCTGAAAAATATAATGGAGAGAAATTCCAAAGTAAACAGTGCTTTTTACCCAGGGATAATGGGAGAAAAAACTGAGGATTTATCTGTAATTTTTATGTGGCCATTGAGGTCACCCAGTACACTGCTCAGCCTTTATCGATTCTTTAAACAGGGCATTTTATAAGATCTTGTTTATTCTCGAGTTTTGTCTTTGATTGTCTCTTCTTAACACCAGAAAGCATCCACGATCCATTACTGGCAGGAAGCATGGAAGAGAAGTGTGTTAGCAGGACATAATGATTTCCTCTTTCTGTTAGTAAGGACATTTTCATTTCAGACAGAAAGAACAATGGCTGCTTCTAATGAACACTTAACTGTATCCTCCTGCGTCTGGTTAAGAATAGAAATAATGGCAAATGTGAGTGATTTAAATGGGACCTTGCGTATTTGAAGGATAGCAGGGAGAACGCCAAGTGTGCCTTTTTTTAATTTTGATATTTCAATCACAGTGCCTCCAAGAAAAGTTCGAGTCACACTGACGCATCGGAGTATTTCCTTGCATGTGGTGCAAATTTCTGTGCAGCTGGTGTCCACCGGATGTGAACAGGCAGACACCTGTGCTGTGTTTGTGTCTGCTGGGGGAGTGCTGGCTTTCTTTCTTGCTGTTGGATTCCGGTGCTCGGCGCTCCAAGCACGGAGGGGTCAGCCATTATTAATTCCAGCTGCCGTTGTCCTCTCCCGCCCTGGCAGGCCTCACGTGTGTGCCGAGAGGGAGCTGACCATGGTGGCTCACAGGCAGCCTTGTGTCCAGGCCTTCACCCGGATGGTCAAGGTGTGGAAGCAGGGCTGTGAGGGACAGCTGTGGTGCGTGGGATACGAGAGGAGGTGAGTGCACAGCAGCACCAGTTACAGAGCTGCTTCTCTCTCTACCGGGGGCTCGCTTTGTTGGCTTACAGCAACGCTTCCCAGTCCCTGCCCTGGTGACCCCACACACCTGCTGGTATTCATTCCCCTCCACCTTCATCAGATCACTGAAGCCTTACTGGATCCAAGAAGTTGATTCAATTGAATATTGGCATTTTGTTTCGAGTCGCACGTTTGGGATTTTACTTCCCTTTCAAAATGCAACGGTTAAAGTAACTTTATAAGTAAGAGCTGGGAACAAACATTTCAAAATAATCACCCTCTTGTTCGTCTTGTTCTTGTTCTTCGTTGTCTTCTTGTTCTTCTTCCTCTTCTTCTTCTTATGATGAAGTCAATAAAGGATTTGATCATGTAACTGAGGGCTCGGCCAGAGCAGGTGTTGGCCACCAGGACCTGGAATGTGCCTTTTTAATAAGAACACCCAATGATTTTTTAGTGCTATCCATTAGTCTGTATTAATAAAGGTAAAGGGAAGAAGGTTAATAATGTTGACTGAAAGAGGTTTGAAAACTGCAAGTTTCTGTGACTAGAGGTCAGTAGCCTGTTTCCAGATGGAAGCTGGAAGGAAGGCATCGCCTTATCGGCGGTCAGGTGGCACACACACCAGGTGCTCTGCTGTCGAAACCCTGCCAGCACTGTGCTGCGCTGGACGAGTGGTGCTTATAATGAGAGTAGCTCACTATACTGATATGTTTGTTGAGCACAAGTTATTACAGCTTGCAAATGGGACCTGAATCAAAGATAAGTCTCATTAGTCTTTCAGAATTAAAGTAACCCCGGGATTAGTCAAGCAATAAGAGCAGACCTTTTGATTGAACCACAAGAAATGAACTTGAGAGAGGGAGTTTTGGAGGGGCGGAGTAGACTCTTGCAAGACTAATCAGCCACAAGCGAAGTATCGGATACTTGAGATACTCATGTGTGTTTGTGTGGATT
Source organism: Lepisosteus platostomus (assembly GCF_059453375.1). Lineage (NCBI taxonomy): Eukaryota > Metazoa > Chordata > Actinopteri > Semionotiformes > Lepisosteidae > Lepisosteus > Lepisosteus platostomus. The sequence goes on along the minus strand of NC_142633.1, from coordinate 12,286,163 downwards.
GGGGCTGTTGAGGAACAGAGAAGACTGTTAACTGGTCTGGCTCCTTTGTTTTGTGTACAGAAGTACAGACTTGTTTCTCCCCCATCCATGTGTTTTTCACGATGACAAGTTTGGTTTGTGTTTCCCTGTGTGTTGTTAGGCAAGTGTGTCTTTGTGTTATTTTAATAATAGTTAGAATTATTCTATCATATTTATAATAATGGCTGTGGATGGATCTAAATACCTGAAACAGCTTCTGGGGGGGCTAGAGCGATGAATCATGTTTTAAATTTGGTTTGTCAGAAGGTTCAACAAAGTTTTGTTATCGAGTAAGTCTTTCTTTCTTTCCTTTTGCTTTTCTTCTTTCCTGAACAAGCAGCTACACCGCCACCTCTCATCAGTTTAAATGCAGGGTTTAGCTGCATTCCCCCCGGCAGGTAAACTGTAATTTGAAATAATCATCATGGGCAGCACACCTGAGGCTGTATGAAATGGTAGCACTGGAATGACTGGAGTGCAGTCTGAGAGCCGGGCCTCCACATTCTGGCCTTAGAAGTTCAAGGAGGCCTTTCAAGCCACGGTTTATGACTCTGCCTTCTCATGTGTGCCTCCTGTCATACACAAAGCTGGCTTTGATGGTCATTCTAGGTGATGATTCAATCAGGCGATAGAAACAGACTGAGACATGTGCTGTCTGATAAAGAAGGAACAGCCAGTGAAGTGCTAAATGTCAGGGAGAGGGAGAGGGTGTATTGAGTGTGGAGTGCAGAGTAGGATGTACTCAGCTTAAAGGCTAAGCCCATTAACGTACAGACATCCAACTATGAGGTAATAGGTCCGGAACTATACCTCCTCAAAGCCTGAAAATGCAAGAGTTGAAGAGATCTACAAGTAGGAAGAAATGTCAATTGGGGTGCAGAAATGATGTGTACTGTATGTGGTGTTTTAAATAATGAATCCAGAGTTTGTGTCTTTCTGTTTCAGGACTGCCTATTACACTGCCTACAGACAGGTGTACAGGAAGGAATATCAGACTGTGTACAAGTGCTGTCCAGGATGGTCGCAGCTCAACGGCGAGGCCGGCTGTCTTTACCGTGAGTGTCCTGAGCGCTTTCGCTCCGCGTTCGTTCACAGACTTCGTACATCTCCCCTGGCATCTACTCTGAGCACTTTGGTTTCAGTTGTGATGCCAAGATTATGTCCCGTTGAAATTTCATGTGCATGATGGGAAATGTGGATTGAAGATCACACGAAGTATGCGTTTTTCCCATCTAGTCAGACCAATGCTATAGCAGATCCATGGATTCAGAATAATTTGCCAAGGAGATGAGCCCTTCACGAAGCAGACATACCATGTGCATGACTCACTCCACACATCGCAAACAGTTTACACTAGCAGGTACCTTATAGCATATGTTCTTAATATTTCAAGTACCACAGGTCACGTCTGATATTTTTTTGATTATCAATGGCAAAATATGTCTTTTTGAATGACTATTCTTGATAATGAAATTATCATGTCATAAGATGATAATTGCATGATAAAATTCCAATTCATTGGCAAACAAACTGCCTTCCCATACACAAAGGTCCTTCTGGGGATTAATAATGCTTTAGAAAATAGGTCTTATGTTGTACTAATAAACTATGCTTTAGTTCTAATTGAGTTAAGTCGTTTGCTGCTGTTTCAAGAGTGAACCTTTCAGTAGCTTAGCTGAAGGAACTGTGGAACTTTCTTAGCTGAAAAAACTTTGCTGTAGAACTGTGGGAATAAAACATAACTCTTATGATGAGTCTTGGCTGTTGTCTTGAACCCGGGGGCCAGGAATAGGCCACAGGGCAGGACAGGGGTAGGGGTGAATGTCGGAGGTGAAGAGGTGCAAATCTTTGTTTTGCTGCAGTTTGGGCTAATTAATCAGACGGCCTGTCTGATAATCACACAAGAGGCATGGATGTGATCCCCATTTTTTTTAATGGCAATGTGATCCCCACTATTATTGTTCTATACAAAAATCCCAAAAAGATAAACTAACCAGTGTAATTGAAGGTAGGCTTCCCCCTGCTGTTTATTTGAGACCTTGCTAAGCACTTGGCTGAGGGCAGCGTGCAGTCAGAGATGCCTTGACAGTGTTTGTCTTAGCTCCAGGGAGCAGAGTACCTCTACTCTCCCCTGTTTCCAGGGCCGCTGGCCCTGGTGGCTCCTGTTTCCCTCGGATGTTGGCAGGCTGCTGGAAGATGTTGTGAGGGGCCTGATGTGCCGCAGTGCAGGGAGTGGGGGTGGAGGTGGCTGACAGATCATCTCCATTAGTCTAGGAGTGCCCATAAATTGCAGGGCGGAATTTGATCCTTTGTGAAAACACAAACGCGGCACCCTGTGATAAACTCTAGAAAAGCTCAGAAGAATGCTGTTTGCTACTAATGATTTGTTGCATTTTCGTACCTTTCTCTACGCTTTCTCAGAATCTCCTGAGCCGAAAACGGCCCAATTTAGAGGGGGTAGCATTGTATCCAGCAATGTAAGGTTTTACATTTGCCGTGTCAGGACTATTTTTACTTTAAAGAAAAAAAGATTCTCGAGGTAAACTTTCATTTCTGATCAAGAACCCCTTTTCAGTTTCATCAACCTGACTGCGTAGCGTATTCCAGACCCCCACAACCCCTGATGTCAAGAAGTGTCTGATGTTCACGGTTTTAAATGCACTTCCACACGGCTCATGTTTCACTGTTTATTCTGAAGAAAGTCCTGTAAATATCACTGCTTCGTTAAATATCACCACTGTGACGATGAAAAGTGCAGAGCAGAGAAGGACCACCTACTCTGTGGAATGCTGAATACTGCATTACCCATTTACCTCATCCACTTCTTTTCCTGCTCCTTATAAAGCTTAAAGGAAAGCTCTCTAAGAATGTCGTCCGAGCAAGATTTGTACTGAGCTACAGATGTTCTTGCGCTGCATTTTATCTGCTCTTGTTTATGGAAAATAAGAAGCTCCTGGATTCGAACACACTCATCCGTACCTACAAGGGGCCAAGCTGTATAGCCCTTCTGCAGGCCACTCTTCCAGTGGCTTTGCTCTCCTTCCATCCACGTATTGCAAATCCTTGCACATTCTGGCCTTGCTCTGCCCAGGTCTCTCCCACACTGCAGTATTGTAACAGGACTGCTGTGCTCTGGGGCTGCCTGTTCTGGCAGCTCTGTGGGTCCTCATCAAAGGGCTTAGCGAACAGGACTGATGAAACCTGGCTGGAAGCCTTTGATAGGATTTCATGGAAGTAAGGCCAAGTCACATAGCCTGAATTCCTCCGACTGCTCCCCAATGAAGACTGCCCCCCTGCCCCTTCTGAACGTACATGCCTACCTCACAGTGCCCTCTCTTTGCCCCTGCTCCACACCACAATCTGTTATGTCTAACCTATTTGTAACTAGCAGCAGGCACTGCCCATGCCAGGACAACAGCAGTCATGCTGGGGGATTAAAGGCTGGGAGAGGGTGAGAGAGAGTCCCTCGCTTCTGTTTTTCATCAGAGTTTCATTACAGCCTTTCAGCTCCTCAATGCGCTCTTTGTTTTAGAAAAAAAGGGCACAGTATTAAATTCTAGAAGGATGAAATAGGTTGTCTTCTCGGTAGGAGCCGTATTTGTTTTGTCCCATTCCTGCTCGTCCCTTGAAGTTTCTCTGGCTGCATTTTGATCGCTGCTGCAGTGCCGTTTTCTCGAATGTAAGATAGAAGGTCAGATCCCAGCGTTGATCGCTGAAGCCGCTGATGCACAGTCTCGGCTCCAAAATGAAATGAGCAGAATGAAAATGCCTAAGTGCCACTTCTGGATCTTTGTTGACCGGGTGACACTGCGATTTGCACAATCCGATTTTCTGCTGGATCAAGCAGCATAACAGGCAAAAAGCAATCGGCATCTTCAGAAACAGTAGTCTGTGACTGTTCTAGAGCAAAAAATCCCCCCCCCCCCCCCAGAAAAATCCATTCTTGGACTCCACCGCACGTCAAACGAGAAGAATTGAAACGTTTTTTTGCAATGCAGCACACAGGTCTGTTAGCCACTCCCAGGATGAAGTACGGTAAATCGTCTCTTCAACGGCCAGTGCCTCCTAGCACTGCCCCAGTTCTGCCACAGCCACCAAGATCAGCTGATATTCAGAGCGGAGGAGCAGGTGGCACAGAGCTGCACATGGTTCTGACTGTCCTCAGTTCAAACAAAACACAGTTGCAAACCAGTGAGGGTCATGACCCCGATACGCTGCTGGGCCTCGGTGTTGGGAGTTGTCATTGCAGGCATTGAACCATTATCCTCACAGCTGTCCATTGCCCATAGGCATCTGCTGAGCATCTGGGTTTCTGGAGAGAGTCTGAAGGTCTTCTGGTAAACGCCTGTGACATTTCTACCTCTTCCCATTTCTGGGGAAAAAAACATTTGCTGAGTTTGCTGGACGGCATCTTCATTTTTGTCCCCCGTATCGTTTTTATTCTGCGTCTCCTTGCCTGTCTCAGCTCCTCTTCCCTTTTAACAGGCTGGGGGATTTTGAGCAGCTGTTCTCCTGCGAGATGCGATGCGATTTGCTTTTCTAATTAAACTTCCCACTTGACATGGCATAGCTGGAATGCCTTGGCCCGTGCTGGTGTTTTTGCGCTTGAAGACATTCTGTTCTTCTCCTGTGGCGGCGGCTGGTCAGCGCGGGCGGTGGCGGCGAGACTCCGCTCCGTCCGCCAAGCCCGGTTGAGAGATGCGGGGTTCACAAGTTAATGCACTGTCCTGGGAACAGATCCCGCTATAAAAAGAAAAAGTGGTTTCTGTTCATAATGCATCGGTGTGCCAAGAAATGTATCTCACCCGTTTAGTAACATAGGAATGCTTCAGTTCTCTAGTCCATATTACTTCATCACAAGTGCTATTGTACTGAAGATATTTTAATATCAGCACATCTGTCGACAGAGTTAAGTAGAGTCATCAGATCACATTATGTGCCTTTACATACTTAGCACAGTCTAAAACTATTTTAATTGATAAATTAAAATTGTTAGTTTCTAAGTGTGGCAACACATGGTGTAACATTTCTTGAAGCCAACACTTTGACAGGTCAGGGAACATTTAGTTCCCATTTCAGTTAAAAAATGGTGGTCAGCTGTCTTGAGATATGGTATTCAAATACCTTCTTTTTGACCTTTTTTGCGACATACAGCGGTATTAAGAAAAAAGCTGACTCTTATTCTTCAGAGTTAAACTTCAGAGTTAGTTTGGCCAACATAGCAAGGCCCATACTGGCTAGGACTCCGTAATATGTTTTGGGATAACATACAAATTGAAGTCTAAAATAACATGTTTAGTTTCACTAATGTGCCTGTTCGGGATTGTCAGTTTAGACGGCCGTGAAATTTAGTATCTTCCCCCCCCCCCCCAGTCCGCTGATGTTTCTTGTCTTTGAAAGGACGCAGCCGGACTGATAACCACTGCAATAACCCCCTTTTTCCGGCAATTAAAATTCTTTCTCATACAAAATGAGAAGAAGGCACAATGCTGGGATAAAGCATCATTGACTGGTGTGTAGTTCAGGGCCAGAAAGCAGATGAAATACAGCCCCTGTGTTGAAGAGCTGATGGAGACAGAGGCAGCAGCCAGTCACCTGTTTTACAGAAAAGGGTTTTGCCTTGCAGGAGCTAACCGGAAGAGCCCCACACACCAGGGCTCTCGCCTGTCAGTGTGGGAGGGATCCCTAATGATTAGCATGACATTGAGGACACTGGCTTGAGTTTCAGCAACATGCATGACATTTGCTATTCCAGATTGTATTCTGCCTAGAAGCAGTCAGCCTTTGGCTGTCAGGGTCAGGGGATTAATCATTGTATGGAGGTGCTAGTACTGTATCTTCTATCACTAAACCAAAAAAAAGTGATTTCTGTGATCTTCAGGGTGATGCTTCTGCAGTCAATAAAAATCCAAGCACTCCAAAAAGTTAGGACTGTGTCCTTATAATAAAGTGTCCATTGTTTCATTCAAACATTTTTGCTAAGTTTTTGAAGTCCATGAAGGGCTTCAGAGCCATTTGTTACCTCAGCTCAAACTGTGCCTGCCTTACAAATGCTGAATCTCTGTTCAGGTTGTGACCTGGGTCTGAGGTTCATTGTCCTTTTCGTTGCCCATGATTGCTGCTAAGTCCTGGGTGGTCTGAAAGGCTCCTGTGTGTCCAGAGGCTGATATTGTGCTGAGAAGATGAGTTTGAGGTCAGGCTTGGGATTTGGGGAATCTGGAGTTAGAAATCCGGCCACATTGTTGAAGCCGGTACCCTGGCTTCTTTCAAGAAACATCTGGATGAGATTCTTGGACTGGATAAATGCTAACAAACAAACCAGATGGGCTGCATGAACTCCTCTTGTCTGCAGTGTTCCCTACATGCCCATGTGAATCGCTCTCTTTGGGAGAAGGTCTTCCATATCCTGACTGATCTGGTTTCCGTCTCCCAGCTCTGTATCTTATCTTACTGGGTTTGCGTGATGATTTGTCTCTAGGTTTTTCCAAGATTTGCCCAGTCTGATTGCTCCTGATGCCTTCTGCTACAATTCCTTTCAAACAGATAAGCAGATTAAGCTGCATCTGGGAGGACAATGCTAAGGGACCATTTTTTAAGCTGTGTCTTGAAGTTATAAAAAAACCCAGCATCACCTATTGCCTGCAATAGGACCTTTGTAATAACATTATTTTTTGATGACATTGACAATGATAATGATGATTCAATTTGAAATGATTACGAGATTAGACTTTTTTGGAAAGGAAAATGCTCTTTTCCTGTGTTAGAGATGTAATTAAATGTCTGGTGATCTTTCAGAATGGACAGGAATCAGTTTGGATAATGGCAGTAGTTTGACTCTTTAGTTTTAAAGCCAATTCACCAGTGAATGTTATACTGTACTTCATTACACACTGCCTGAAATCCCCCTTCCACCTTAAAGGAGACATAGTAAGGCTCAAGGAGACGTGTTACTGTTGGATGTGTAAAAGTTCCTTGTGTTTAAGGAGAACTGTCCAATAGTCATAAGTGGCATAGTACTTGACAGCCTGATAAAACCCTGGAAGATTAAGAGGCCAAATGGGGTACTTCACATTTCTAAGCCCTGCAGTTTACTCGAGAGCCTCTGCTTTCAATTAAGCAGCAAGGAGCTAACAATATCCAAGAATGGGCCTGAAAGTCAAAAATGGGGACTGTCAATATTGATGTATAACAGCAATAAGCCTTTAACAGAGGTAGCTGCTACAGACAATGTGCTGATTTGCTGTCCTTGTTAGCAACTGAATGGAAAGCTTATCGTTAGACTGAGCGAAAATCCCTGCTAATGACATAGAAATCAGGAATTGTGTGTACCCTTGGGTGGCCTGAAAGTCTGGCCGGCATTTCTTCACATTGGTCTCCTGCTGCACAACAATGGAATTGGTAACAATGGCAGAGGAGACAGTGGCAGATCAAAGTTACTCTTTCCTGTTTGTTTCAGTTTTTGTGCCTCTAGAGAAGGCAGACGTAGAATTGTGTACTTGTCTTTGTTTTCTCTTTGAGAGTTTTTTCAGTGAAGTTAACCAGTCAATTCTGAGCCCAAATATGACAAAGCAACAGACATGCTCCTAAACGAAGATAAATCAAGGGTTTCAGACTCTAGAAAAAAAAAGGAGAGTTTACAAAAAAGTTTACTATGTAGCAAAGCAGATTTTTTTAAATCCTGGAAAAGCCTGAAGACACCAATGCCGAAATTACAGTGCCTTGCGAAAGTATTCGGCCCCCTTGAACTTTTCAACCTTTTGCCACATTTCAGGCTTCAAACATAAAGATATAAATTTTTTATTTTATGTGAAGAATCACCAACAAGTGGGACACAATTGTGAAGTGGAACGAAATCTATTGGATTTTTGAAACTTTTTTAACTAATAAAAAAATGAAAAGTGGGGCGTGCAAAATTATTCGGCCCCCTTGCGTTAATACTTTGTAGAGCCACCTTCTGCTGCGATTACAGCTGCAAGTCGCTTGGGGTATGTCTCTATCAGTTTTGCACATCGAGAGACTGAAATTCTTGCCCATTCTTCCTTGCAAAACAGCTCGAGCTCAGTGAGGTTGGATGGAGAGCGTTTGTGAACAGCAGTTTTCAGCTCTTTCCACAGATTCTCGATTGGATTCAGGTCTGGACTTTGACTTGGCCATTCAAACACCTGGATACGTTTATTTGTGAACCATTCCTTTGTAGATTTTGCTGTATGTTTGGGATCATTGTCTTGTTGGAAGATAAATCCCCGTCCCAGTTTCAGGTCTTTTGCAGACTCCAACAGGTTTTCATCCAGAATGGTCCTGTATTTGGCTGCATCCATCTTCCCCTCAATTTTAACCATCCTCCCTGTCCCTGCTGAAGAAAAGCAGGCCCAAAGCATGATGCTGCCACCACCATGTTTGACAGTGGGGATGGTGTGTTGAGGGTGATGAGCTGTGTTGCTTTTACGCCAAACATATCGTTTTGCATTGTGGCCAAAAAGTTCGATTTTGGTTTCATCTGACCAGAGCACCTTCTTCCACATGTTTGGGGTGTCTCCCAGGTGGCTTGTGGCAAACTTTAGACGAGACTTTTTATGGATATCTTTGAGAAATGGCTTTCTTCTTGCCACTCTTCCATAAAGGCCAGATTTGTGCAGTGTAAGACTGATTGTTGTCCTATGGACAGACTCTCCCACCTCAGCTGTAGTTCTCTGCAGTTCATCCAGAGTGATCATGGGCCTCTTGGCTGCATCTCTGATCAGTCTTCTCCTTGTCTGAGCTGAAAGTTTAGAGGGACGGCCAGGTCTTGGTAGATTTGCAGTGGTCTGATACTCCTTCCATTTCAAGATGATCGCTTGCACAGTGCTCCTTGGGATGTTTGAAGCTTGGGAAATCTTTTTGTATCCAAATCCGGCTTTAAACTTCTCCACAACAGTATTACGGACCTGCCTGGTGTGTTCCTTGGTCTTCATGATGCTCTCTGCACTTTCAACAGAACCTTGAGACTATCACAGAGCAGGTGCATTTATACAGAGACTTGATTACACACAGGTGGATTCTATTTATCACCATCAGTCATTTAGGACAACATTGGATCATTCAGAGATCCTCGCTGAACTTCTAGAGTGAGTTTGCTGCACTGAAAGTAAAGGGGCCGAATAATTTTGCACGCCCCACTTTTCATTTTTTTATTAGTTAAAAAAGTTTCAAAAATCCAATAGATTTCGTTCCACTTCACAATTGTGTCCCACTTGTTGGTGATTCTTCACATAAAATAAAAAATTTATATCTTTATGTTTGAAGCCTGAAATGTGGCAAAAGGTTGAAAAGTTCAAGGGGGCCGAATACTTTCGCAAGGCACTGTAAGTGTTACAAATTTCTAGTGCTGCTTGATTGCTGTGCTGTGAATGCTAAAGAGATCATTCTTCTTAGCTGTTCACTCTTTATGCCACAGAACAGACAGAATCAATGGCTGACAGCATAACTGATTCAGTCTGGGACACGCTACTAATTAACTGAAGATAAACTGCAGTTTTTAATATTTGTACCTTGGAAAAAAGTAGCTGTTCAAATATTAATGATGCAGTTTTTGTTCAGTACTTTTAAAACCCTCATAAAATAGAGCTATCATATTTGTTGTTAAGTTAAAAGATTATGCTGGGCAAGGTAATTTAGAAAAGTTGGAAGTTGGCACATTAATATATTTCAGGGTTATGGAAGATTTTAACTCCTATCTCATCTCAGAGGATCCTAGGACATGCCTGGTAAACTGTGATACTAACAATGCAGAGGAAAGTTATGGTATACCGTAAGTGTGGTAAAATCATAATGAATTGCGTAACTGCCATGCAGTTTTAATGGCTACAAACTATCCAGATAAGCATATGATGTCGGAAACATCAGAAATGTCTTTATATCCAGTTTGGATTGGTTCAGGCAGATATGTGCTCTGCTCAGCTGCTGGGCTGTGTGTGTGAACCATGGCATCCAGAGGGAAGTGCATTTGTTTTCCAGATGAGCTCCAGAATGGAGACCTGCCATGTCTCAGCAGGTGTTATGCACAGGGCTGACACCGGCGCTGACAGCCTGATGAGAGGAACAACACCAGCATAATCCAAGGGAGTGCATGGTTGTGTGTGTGGTCATACTTACTGAACAATGTGGAGTACGGACAAAACAGACAGGGACATCTGACAAACAGACATTATGGGGCAGCCGTCACAAGGTAAATGACACCCATTCTCAACCAAACAGCATCTAAACATACCCACGCAAACAACCGTGCAATTAAGAGTTGTCTTTATCTGGAGATCCTTAGCTAATTATGGTTTGCTTGACAACTCTTTGCTGTCAGCAGGCAAACATTTGAACCAGACCTCTTTGAACTCCGAAATGTTTACCTAGCTGCTGGGTTTTCAACACGGCTTGTTTTTTTGTGTTCAAAATGTTTTTCTTTTTAATTTGGCCAAAATACATTTCCTTTGATACGAAAGTAACAGTTTTTCCTCACAAAATCATCATACGGTGGCCTAGCGACGCAAAGGTTAGAGTTGCTGCCTCCCTGTACTGAGGCCGAGGATTCAGTTCCAGACCTGGGGTTTGATCTGTGTGGAGTTTTGAATGTTCTCCCTGTGTTTGCAGAGGTTTCCTCCTGGTTTCTCTCCACAAACATGCTGGTAGTTTATGGCTCCTGGGAAAACTCTCCTGGCTCTTTTATTCAATTGTCCAGAAGCCTTTTATTTTACACATTCCATTGCAATACAAAACATGTCTGAGGTTTCAAAATCCTGAGACCACAAGACTTCTACTAACGACAAAGAGCACAGTATCTACTGGGGAGAGCATTAAACTTTAAATAGAGCTCTACACGACCAGCAGGCAGGATTTATAAGGCATTTTTACTTCATATTTGTGCATAAAAAATCAGCATAGAAATTGCAGAAGAAATATTGCAGTTTTGGTTGCTAGTTGCTAGTCCATCCCAATATCTCATGTAGCCGTTTTCAGAATATTCCCAGGGATTCAGCTTCAACAATGTGGCTGATACTTTGTTCCAGAAACCCTCTCCTCTGTCTGTCAAGAAGTGCCTCCTGCTGTATTTTCAGTCCTTAATACATAACCTTTTACTTTCAGCTTGTGAGACGGTGTCTTTGTTTTATTGTTGAAACTGAAGACTTCTCTTGAGCTGTCTATACTAATACCTTGGAAAAATTCAAAATGCCTAAATCCCCCCATAGCCTACTATGTTCAAGGCTAAACTGATCAACCATAACATCCATTTCTGTTATGTTGTAATCTACAGTGAACATGTGATTTTTAAATGAGATATTCCTAGCGTATCATATCGTATTAGTCTCACTTCCCCTGATTGCTGTGAAGGGACTTCTACTGATTACCTGTGAATTGAAAAGACTGATACACGCTTCTAAAGACATTGTGTGTCTGTTATTTTTTATGGACAATGAATGCATACAAGGTAGTAAAACCACAGAACTATTGACCACCTGCTCATCTCACGCTTTTGAATAAATAAAGGAAAGCAAGCAATATTGACCTCTTGCTTTTGTGTGAACTGTTAATCCACTCAGCCAAGGTTCTTTCATGACTGAGCAAGACAATCAGGGAGACAGCTGGGAGTAAGTCTTATTTAGCTTGGTCTGGAGCAGGGCAGGCTATGGGAATTATTTAAAGGGAGATTATGGCTGTCAAGAGCAGTCAAACAGTGACTCGGTCAGGAGCCAATGTCTGTGAGCTTCACAGAATTGCAGTGTTGTGAAAGACCTTAGCTATCCGGCAGTCCACTGGTATTACAATGAAGACTTCAGAGGTTACATTCATGTTTTCCCATCTTCTTGCACTGAAGGAATCCTGGGATTTATATCACACTGAAATAATGTTCAGGCTTATGGGGCGAACAGCTGTAAGTGATGTAATACTGTGTCGCCTCCAGATGAACCACTGGACATCGTAGAGCATCATACGAAAGTTATAAGAAGGAGTCTGGAGAGCCGTGTGGCTGGTTTCTATCAGTCAGCTGCCTTTCAGGGGCTGAGCTAAACGCGAGTCATTCAAGGGCACAGTTCTCGTTTTGCTGAAACCTTGAAGGGCTGCAAAAGGTTGAAAGAAAGCCTGAAGGTATCCTGTTTCCTAGTGTACAGTTCATCTTCCTCTTTTTAAGAGGTTTTACTATTCAGGTTAGGATCTTGGCAGTATGAGGTACATGTCCTTCTTGAACTCCATTGTTTTGTCCTCTCCAGAGTGTTCCGATTTCTCTGTCAAACGAGTTAAGAGTTTGCTATAAATGTCCAAATAATTGCACAGTGTTTTTCAGTGTTTCATTTATAAATGCCATGTATGCAATCAAATGACTTCCTTCACCGTGTCATGTCCTTCACCACAAACTCACCAATTTCTGCCCTTGAAACATGATCATTTTGACCACCTCAGAAGAATCCTCTGAAATGAAACTGCCAAAGATTCCAAAGGTCACAGTTGCCCATTGGGCCCAGGTAACTTACAGTACTATATTGATTAAAGTTGTTATGTGTACCATTTCTTGACCTAGTGGTATAAGAATATACAGTAGGTGTATTTAGATGGAGCTTGGCCACCCCTGTGGCAGATAATGCTTTAGACGAATTGACTGATTCACTAGACCAGGAGGGTAGACAATGGTTGTGTTTCATAGACAGAAGTTTTTGTAGGGGTCGTTCTCTGTGACCAAGTACTTATGATAGAATTGTCCAAGTGTCAGTGTGACAGGTCAGACAGGTGTGGGGTTGTTTAGGCTGTGCTCTGTAGTTAATGCTTGGCACTTCAGAGGACTTGCAATCTGTTAAAAATAATAGAAATGATCCTATTGTGCTCATACACACAAGCTTTGTGTTGTTAGTTTCCATTTGTCTTTTTGGCAAGTCTTCAGTAAAATGTACTTCTGTTACACAGCTTGAAATCTTGGGACAAAAAAAATGGTGTTAAATCGTTGTTTAAAGATCATTTAACCAATTTTTTTAGTGTTGATTCTTCATTTGCCAAGATGCCTGCTTTGTGCTCCATCCAATGGGTATTATTTGTCAGGTCTGGCATTTAACCACGTTTGGTTCAGATGGTTACAGTTATAAGTCATCAAATTAAAAGTCAGCCATAGCGATGCAACAGTTCAGTGTGCTGCAGGATCTGGTGATTGAATTTGTATTTGATTGACCAAGGTCAGGACCAAATATTGAAGGTAATAAAGTTTGTATGAAGGAAGTGTTTTTTTCCCCCCACTGCTGCCATAACGGTCAAGGCCCAGGACAGGAAAGCATGTTTACTGTCTTTTAAAACCCTTAAATCACAGCAGTCATCATGCAGTCAATGCAGATAAGAATCAGATCCTCCTTGCTGCTTCTTTGAACCTTCTGCTGTTCCTGTGACTATTCTGCTGCTTCCGAATCCCATTTTCTGAGCAGGTAGATTGAGAAAAACTAATCTCATGGACTGGAAAAGAAGAATCACGCTGAACATACAATTGGACAATGAGGACAAGAAATGGATAACAAGGGAATCTCTTTTGAATCGGGTCAACCCTTTGGAAGTATTTTAAAGTAGGACCCGAGGGGAAGTTGGAGGAATTAAAATATAGCCTCCAGATCCATCTGGGAGGAGGTGATTTAATATCCCCTGGTTTTTCAACACACTAAACCTCTGTCAGAGAGGCAAGTGAGTCTTAAACTCAGACTTAAAGCTGCGTTTGTTTTAGCAATTGGGAGACAGTGGCCTTAGGAGATTAGCAGAAAAGATTTGGCCTGTTCCCTTACTTTTGTAGTATTACTAATTCAAACGCTCGCGTAACATGATTAAACACTGCTGTGCTGACAGTATTTAGCATGTGGAGTGTACAGAGAATAAATTCCTCGGCACAGATGTCAGCTGTTTTGGAATAACAAGCACTTAAAATGTTTATTTAAAATCGGTTCTGCCTCCAGGATTTTTATACACTTTTTTAATTGCTCAGCACACCTGACCTTCACATTCTGAGATTGAGAATCCACAGGCCATTACTAAAAATCCCTGGGTGCATCAATCAGAGAAGAGGGTGCAGTGCAAGCGTCAGTCTTTGACCTTTTCCCATTTGCATGAGGAAACTTAGAAACTTAAGTTCATGATGTCAATCCAGAGCTGAATAATTTGTGGTTTACAGGCCTTAAGAACCTCACAGATAATTGTTGAGAAAACAAGAAACATTGTTAACTCTAAAAGTAATGGTTCTCCTCTGAACATTATAATCTCTGTTACGAAAAAACAATACTTATCTCCTGGAAAAATCACAGAAAATCTCTTTTTTCAGGCTTTTGGTAGTTCATTTAAGTCACTTTTGTACAAACAAAGGTTTCTGCTTAAACTAATATTGTGAAAAATGCAAGTGTGTTGATGATCATATTTTAATATGAAACGTTTGTTTGGTTGGACATTGTGAATTTGTGGCCTGGCCTCACTTTGAATTTGAATTCAGGTATCCTCCTGGTTAAATACATAAACAGATCATTTTCACATACCCTACTATGCATATTCGTCACATTGTATAAAATAAGCCCCATAGAAGATATTAACGGATACATTTTATCATCTCACCTCCTAACCCTACTGGGCTAACTTTTACATACAAATCCTAGTTGGATTTAACAAATATATTCAAGGTTATAAGCTATAGTCCTGGGATGTATGTGTGGAAGGTTGTTTTCCTAGTCTTAGAAAGTGTTAGTTCCTCAAATCTAACAGTGGATTATCATGTTAGACTGTATGGAGATTAAATCAATTTGTAGGTATTCAACATAAGGTTGTCTTCAGTTTTAAGGGATTTGAATCCCTAGAGAAGAGAGTTTGTGACTGACAATGATGCAAAAACTCCTGAACAAAAAATTAAATGCAGCACATCTCATTCATTCATCATTTTGAATATCCCCTTGACCATAATGCAGGAGAACATAGTCACCAGTGTGAATGACAATGCGTATAAGACACATGGTAAACAGACAAATTTGGTCATGCTGTTGGCAAATCAGCATGTTAACAGATTACCATGAAAAAATGTCATTTATTTAACTGTGAGCAAAAAGCAACTGATCGTTCTTGTGCTGAGAGAATGTAGCAGACCACAGCTGATTTATTTCTTCTGTTCCTCAGCTGAAATGGGAGAGGAGAGGCAAGGGTAGTGTGTGATTTTTGCTGGAATTAATCGCTATCTGTTACTCGCTGCCTTGTCTGCAGTGCCAGAGAAAAACCAGTGTGCTCCGTCCATCACCAGCTCTACTCTGTAGCCTGTAATGTGTTTGTTGAAGGAGATCAGGGGGCCTTTGGACTGTAGGTTAGGCTCACTGACTGTCAGTGTCTGATCTCACGAAGAGGTTCCGGTTTGGAAAAGAAAGAAGCAGGCAATCTGAATTATTTTTCTCTTTCAGTCTTTTTTTGGTTTGTTTAAATACTTGCCTATGCTGTTTGTTTAAACATATTTCTCTGTCTGTAGAAGCTCTAATATTTGTCTTTTATATTTGATTGCTGTATTTTTCCCCTAAATACAAGACTAGCCCCAGTTGGCCGAGGGTTATTCGAAGAGCTTGGCAGCACGCCCAGCTTGAACACTGATAATTCGAATGAGGACAGCCGTTGGGCTTCTTACTTGTTTGAAATTGATTCAGGTGACATCTGCCTTGTTAAGGCCGGCGATCAGTCTTTTGCCACAGTAAGTTAGCTCTGTTTAGGTTACAGAATCTGTAAGAATGAATCAACTCCGTACCTTTTGGGATCAAATGTCCACACTGGACAAGTTAGAGTAAACGGCAAAACCTGAAAAATGGGTCCTATAATTAGATAAAGAATTCAGGACCTCTTAGTCTTTTTTTAAATACTATACAATACCATGATATTACTTTACAATAATCATATGCGCTCCATATATTATTTAAGAGATCTCATCTTTAAAAGAATTTAATATCAAGGGCTATTTTCACAATGCATATTGGGTAGCTGCTCGTTTTTACCGAATGCGATCAGGCAATATCTAAATATAATGTCCTGAAGAGCTCATTGCAAGCACTCTGTTTCTCTTTTCACTCTGCCCGGGTTTCACTTCGAAGCCAGGTGGTGCTCTCGGGAGAGGTGTGACTGCGTGCCTGTGACAGCTCTCTTTTGTGGTGTCTCCGCAGCTCTCTGCAGTTACGGCGTCTGCTTCAACGGGGGTCAGTGTGTGGAGGGCACCTCCCAGCTCTGCCACTGTCCGGCCGGATTCCACGGGCCCAGCTGCCAGTATGGTGAGTACAGAGCAACCCGCCCCCCCGCCATGCCAACCTCTCCAGCCCAGCGGACACTCTGAGCTTTAAGGGGCAGGATGGGAGATGGCATTAACATGGGGCACAGCCCCATCCAAGACCTCTGGCATACCAGCTCAGCTGCAGTTTGTGCTTTGTTGCCTGACATGTGGGATCTCTCAAAGGCAGGTAGAGTATCTTCAATAATTGAAAAAGCATTAGGATTCCACTACATGTGTGTTCCTCAGACCCAAGAATCCCTGATCATCATTTTCTAACCTTTTCGGCAGCTAATGTAAAATGATCACCTTCTAAATTTCTGCAGTCTAAGTGCAGTGTAAATTAATCCATTACTGGATAGCTGGATAAAACTAGACTTAACTGCATATAGGAAACACTCTAATGGATTTTCTGTGCATTTCCTGCCTTCTCTGTACATCTTTGAGTGTGCAGCGGGTCAAATTGACTTAGTCTGCTCTCTTATTGAACTCAATCAGGTATCTAAGGGACAGTGGCATGACATCTCTTCTGCGGAGAGCATTAGATAGCTTACAAATGAGAGAAGGCCATTTAGTTTGTTGTTTGACCCATCTTGACCATTTTGGTCATTGATCCAAGAGACTCATCCAGCCCTTTCTTGAAGAGGCCAGGGTTCGTTCTGTAGGTTGTTCTGTATTCCTCCAGGCCCCTGAATAAAAGCATGCTTCCTTTTCTTGGTTTCAAATACATTTGTTATCGGCTTCTTCTCAGACATTGCAAGCATATTCGGTATTGCAATTCTTATGTTCCGACACAGCCTTGTCCAACTTCCACCAAATTAGTTCTTGCTCTTCATTCTGTGCTCCCATGGTTATCTGAAATGCCACTCCTGCCTCTGGATTTATGGAATTCTCAGACATTTACCAGCTTCTTTCTCCAATCCCATCTCCTGATGTTCCCTGGATTTCAAACAAGTTTGTGTTATAATTCAGGAATGCAGAATTTAGCTTTGCACTGAAAGCTTAATGTGTTTAGTTTAGCTATTTTATTAGATTTTAAACGGCTGCTTTAAAACCTGCTGTTGATTTGTATTCGTGAACGGTGCACTGGAACTCAAATTTATTTATTTTTATTAGTTTGATGGACATTTTGGCTGAATGCATAGTTCCAGGTTTTAATTCATCATGCAATAGTGTTGCTCCACAGGGCCTGTTTATTTTTTATAGAGGTAACCATTCAGAATGAGTTATAAGCTGCAATGGTGTTGAGCTATCTTTTGCATGAGTCACTTTGTTAGGGGATATTTCATGTGATAATATCAGACCTGTCACTCTCCTAATGTGTGGTCAGACTTCTCCTGTGTAGCTCCTGGCTTTGAGATCTTTGATCTTAGCCTCGTGATTTTCTTGAATGCCATCTAAACATATACTGTAGCTAGAATTGTGACTATGTAGCTTTTGTGCCTGCTGCTCACTTTCAAAAACATGTCATTATGGCCATTGTGACAATCAGGCTCTTGATGTTTGATTCACTCTACAGCGAAGACATTATTTCCTTGACTCATAATTTGTAACTGACTGAACTCATTTTATATCCTAAGATCCTTCTTTACCCTACTCAAAATAGTAGCAAAAGCATCTTGAATACAATTTCAGGAGTGGTTTGATATTGAAAGTGTTTTCAAGCCTTTTACGACCTCTCAGGTACAGGCAGATATCTTTCCTGTCTACTTAACTTGCATGTTTTCTTTTTATGCTTATCTATTATTCTTCTTAAGACCCGCTGGGCACCATTCAAAAGCCAAAAGTGCTATAAATGGGCGTTGTTGTAGAGCAGCAAGACAAACAATGCAGAAAAAAAGAGGATGTTTTTGTTCAGCCAATAATAACGCATTACAGGAAATTCCTTCCAGTCTCATTTTTGGCCCTGGGCTTCAGGCCTTCTCGTGGGTTCAGGGTGCCTTTGCAACAGGACAGCACAGTGGCGTAGCTGTTTGAACTGGTGTCTCACAGCTCTACTTTCCTGGGGTTCAAACCCAGTTTGTGATGCTTGACTGTGTGAAGTCTGCATGTTCTCCATCTGTTTCTCATTCCTCGCTTAAACACACAGGTCAGGCATGATCAATTGTTTGGCAGGAGTTCAAGACAATTTCACACTTGAGGATTCCTTTCCCAATACAGCCAACGCTGGCTAACGGACTACAGGGAAATGTAACCAAATACGCCAAATGGACTGAATGACCTCCTCTGCGTCGAATCTGATGTACTAACAGTGAGTTCATGCAGGCCAGCACGCGGTTTGTTGTTGTTTTCAAAGTCCAAGCCTCCTGGGAGACAGTGATAGCAATAGAGGCTGCAACTGATTCAGATGACCCCAGATGTTGCGCATGGTGCTCCAGACAAGAGCAAAATCAGCAACCAACTCCAAAAACATCCACATTGCATATTGGGTTTCATGTCGTAATCACAGATATGTAACCTTATCGCCCTGGATTCGCCTCAGGATATGTTCCTGACCTTTGTTGTGTCATTATACAGCAATGCTGACCTGAAATAACCAAAACAATGGCCTTCATGCCCACAGCTGTGAAAGTTAGGAATCACTTCTGTTGACAAATTCCAAGCAGCACATATTCCAGTGTGCTGTGGATTTGGTCGGTCTATAGGGCACACATAATCACTTACATGTGCAGCCTGCGTTTTCCCCTGCTGAAAAGGACTGATGACCTTGGTCGAAGTAAAGCGATCCTACGGTTGTATCCTGGTTTCCTGTGAGGAGCAGGAGTAGCAGTGGAGCTGGTCAGCACAGCAGGCAGTCAGAATGTGTGAGAAGACTGGTCTGCATAGACTGTGGACCCATAGGACTGGACAGACAAAGGGACACTGTTCCTCTATAAAAAAAAAAAAACCCCGCCTCTGGTTAGCTGTCAGGTGTACATCCTCCATGCTTCAGGACATCCTTGTTTCAGTAGTCTTGCATGCCTAGAATGCTGTGGGTCATGGCTAAAAGAACACAGTGCAGTCATTCTTTTCATACTGTAGTGTGAAGCATAAGTTCCTTTGCACTTTGTCCAAGGCAATTCCCTGGTGAGCTGTAGTTTTCAACCAGTCAACCTTTAATTTCATATGGCGTCTGCTGGATACTGATGTTGACACAGGACTGGAATCATTCCTACTTGGTGTATCTCTGTACTTTTCAAGCAGCCTGTAGCTCTGAAAACATTGAATAAATGCAATTAGTGTACAGACGTGGTGTGCAAATTGAGTCCAGTGAATGCTCGTTTAAAAAGTGACAAATATGCTGTCACTCAGGTGGTTACAGACTTTTAACACAAGGCAGAAGGAGAATGTGCTTGTATCAGAATCAAATTAGATTTCTTCACTTGTGATGTGTGCTATACAGAAACAAATGTTTCAGGTGGTTCTGGACTGGCATTCACATCTCTTGGTAGTGTTTGCAGTGTGAAGATTAAGGGTCAGGGTAAAGGCAGAGAACAGGACAATACTTAACCCGCAATAATAAAACATTATTCCTACAGTGATAAAATCAAAGTTTGGTCTACATTTTTATACAGTATCTGCCACCATCCTGATATAATTGTGATGTTTATTCAGAATTGGAGTGCTTCAAAAGCGTGTCTGTTAGGACATCATATACAGCACAGAATGTTTGCTCATGTCTTGAAATCTGTACGCAGTATGTTGACAGACATATCACAACGAATTACTAAATAAATATAAAATTACAAGCTGAAAGCTTTTGAATTAAAAAAAGAAAGCCAGGTAGCCGTGTCAATCCGTAAAGCTGAACTGAGTTCACGGTTGGTAGATCTGGGTTCTGCCTGGCTTTGGATTTCAAACATTTTGTATACCGAGATTTCAAGATGGCGGCATTTTTGTGTCATTTAACCGTTGGCCTTTCAAGCACTAAGCAATTGCAAGCATTCTTGCTTCAGTAGTCTTGCCTGTTTAGGATAGGTGGGTCATAGCTAAAAAATGTCTTTATGTATTTGTTTACCACATGTATTTAATACGAAGATCAAGTCTGTTCTACCAGTGGCTTTCTTTTGTGGAATTTTAATTTATGTTTCTCTCTTTTTTTCCATTAAAGCCCTGTATCATTGCTTTGGTCATCCTAATTGGGCCCAGTTTCTGTGTTTCTTTCATTGGAAGACATACAGTAAAAGACACAGTCACTAGAAAAAGAGGGAGCTGTTTCCTGTTTCAACCCGTTTGGTAATGAAGGAAATTTCCTCTAGTCAGAATCTTCTAGCTAATCCTGTGTCCCTGTTCTTTCTGTGTTAAACTGTGTGTCACTGTAGACCCGCGAGGAAAGCCAATCCACAATGCCAGACGGCGCAATACTGCCAGAAGCACAAAGGGCTATGGGAGTCCTGCAGGCAGACGGAGATTAGACAGTTGCAAAGGAAGAAAAACACAGAGAGTGGGTCTTTTTGTAACTGGATGTAAATTTGAGGTTAATCCTTTATTCTTGGAGATAAGGCTTCCTGTACCTGCTGAGCAGTGAGGGGGCCTGATAGAGACATACACTGTGTTTTATTGAGCTGTTGGGGGCACTTGTAGAGGGCTGCCACCCACGGAGGACAGCTAGAAGACCGTAGGGCTCTGGGAATGTCCATCCGGCTTGCCTTTGTTTAACAGAATGGACCTTCAAGGTCAAATCTGCAAAAGCTTTTAACTGGGCCACTGACAAAGGGCAACACAAGTGATGGCCATTTCTGGCCTTTAAAATGAAGAATCACTTTAATGAGCTATCAAAAACCAGCATGATGGATTGAACAGCCTTCCTGTGCTCTGGAAGCAGAGGTGTGAAGACAGCGGAAATGCATAAGAATCCCGTGCAATGTCATATTAATTCATATTACCATGTTTTATATGTTAGTTTCTTTTTTTTAACTGCATGTTTACAAACTGCGCCGTGGAGCTTTTCTGAGTTTACCATAGCATAGCCCTGTCAACAAACTGTAGTATAGTTTAGTAAACATAGTAAACAAGTTTAAAGAACATCCAGAATACCAGAGTCAGACAAATGCATTTTGTGTGGTGGGGAGTAGGAAGTTGTATAGCCTTTAAATTAATTTAAATTGAAAATAAATTAAATAGTTGACTAAGGCCTATCCACATCTAGAAACCTGTGTGCGCTCCGTGTTGATTGGTCTGATTGTCCACTGAGACTCCTCAGTGACAGAGCTAACAGAGAGAACTACTGTAGTAATGCACAGTGCTGGCTTTTGTAACCGATGAATTCAGGTAGACTGGAAAAACTATAAGAGCAGGAAACTGGCAGAGAGCAGAGAACATTTTTAAGAAATTAAACATAATGATTTATTTGTCCTCTGAATTAATGAAGTGCACATTTCAGATCACACATTAAAAAGAATGAGATTTAAACCCAATATTATTTTAATTTTGTCCATCATTACAGGAAGACTGTCGAGGAAAGTCTCCATTTGACCTCTGTTTCAGTTACAAACCAGAAGACCATCCTCCTCAATGCATAATCACTGCTAGAGCAAACACTTCTCACTTGCAGGATTTATGTTCTTATGAGGGTTAATGAGGTCATTATGGTTTGTAAATTTCTGGTAAGAAGTTTCAGAGAAGTTCCCTTCCAGGGAAAGGAAACAAAAGAACTTGTTTCTGAAGGTGCCAAACCACCAGATATTTTCTTACCCACTTTCTTGCCAAGTCACTATATCATCAACTGCTTGAGAATCCTGCATTTGAGAGGTACAGTATATGACCCTAGCACTGCAATTATGTACTAATGAGCATAACTTGTATGGGGACACACTTATAGGGCAGTTTGGCAGCCCAGAAAATCAGGCCCACAGAGACTTACTGCTTTTGAAGGAGCCAGTTAAGTTAGGGAGCTCCATGATGTCTAAACTGGAAGATTTGAGTAACGGTGACTTTAACCTTCTAATAGGTAAAGTGTTCTGTTGTTGACATAGTCTTCCAGGATTTGCATAATGTGAATTAACTGCTTCTTAAGACATCTGGTGATTATATATGCAGTCTTAAGTTTTAGATTTGGTCCTGCTAATTTGTTTTGCTCCTTGCATTGCTGTTTCCTTGGTTCTCCTCACACCTCTCCCATAATCCCCTGAAGTTGCTATAGTCACCTTGGATGTTTTCTCATAAATCACACATGCTGCAGGCAGTTTTCCGAATGCTGTCGGAGACCACAGCCTGAAAAGAGGAGACGGACAAGCGAAACTTCCTTTTTGTGTCAGGAATAGAAATTCAAAATTAGCCTGTGGTTAAACGTTCTTAGCAACAGCCGTTACAGATATGTAATGTTTGAGACAAATATTTGCACAAGTGCCGCAAAGTTTTGGTTAAAAAATGAAAAAAATAAAACGTCTTGGCGGGGGGGAGAAAGCAGTTTCCTTGACGTGGAACACGAGAGAAGGAATCTATATATTTTTAAACTTCATTTTGCACATTTAGCTTCTGATAGCTTGGCCCACGAATGTCAGGCCTTCTTTTACGGAGTCCTACAGGATTGGCTTGCTCAGTTCTGCCCAGCTCAGCGGTCGCTGGTAAATGAGGTGTTGCTGTCACAGGAGCCAGTGAGGTGTAATCTAAGAGGAATAGAGAGCCAGTCAGGAAATCTGATGATGATGGAGGGGAGCTTTCCTGTACCTGCTGAGCGGGTGAATTGGGCTGACAAAGACGTCCACAGTGTTTCATTGAACTACCTCAGGGAGGCAGGTGGTAGGGGAGAACTGTCCTTCAGTACACACTGCAAGGAAGGATGGTGTGGGACTTTCTGAAGACCAAAACTGAAATATCTTTAGAGATACACTCCTGATGAAACACAGGGCCAAATAAGTATCTCGTTCCTTCATGTATACCTCTCGAATTAAAAGCTATAGTGGCATGGCTCACCAAAGAAATAAAGCATATGGACAATTTTCAGGGCTGGGTAACTCATAACTCTTCGTAATGAGATTTACTGTGATCTTCTATTTCCTTCTTCTTTTTCATTCTAAGAAATTGTCAGTGTTGTTTTTCCACTAATGAATCATTAAAGAGGCAGGACTGACTTTCCTGGGATGGATTTTACCCAGACTCCTTGGGTAATTATTTTTGTCCTTTTCTACTTCATGTTGAGTAGCCAACTGTCATCCACCTTGTCAGTGTCACGACACACAGCGGACTAGTAATGCACAGTGCTGGCTTCTGTAACAGCCTGGAGGGAGCAGAGAAAATACCTTCAGCATCTGAGACTACTCTGCTTTGTGCTGCCATCCTGACATTTCCAGACTAGCTTCCCACTGGATAGTGGGACCAGACCAGAGTTGCAGTGCACTGCTGAGAGCAATCCCCCTTCCACCTTTCACCTCAGCCCAGAGGTGTCCAGACAATTACACTCTTCCCCACTGGGGGCTCCAAATCACACCATGTGCCAATGGGTTATAGGGTAGATTCCCATTGCCCTTGCATAATGTGAGAGCACCCAAAAGAAAACTGGCAATTCATTTTGCAGTCTTCCTTTTGTGTAAATGCATTTTGAAAATGAAAAGTTTCTTCGCCCATTTCTCTTCTTATCCAGCAGGCAGAGAGTGAACATGGCATGCCATTCAGATCTACATGGGCATTTATTATTAGCAGGGGGAAGCTATTAATCCATGGAATTGGATTGGAAACTGCCCTGGCTGATGAGCTGCTTTTTCTCCAACAACCCCTGTCCTTTGCCTCCTTCCCCTTGTCGGTAAATACCACATGTGGAACATGTCAGACAGTAAAGTATGTCAGATGGAAAGGAATATCCCACTTGTTGGAGATCTGTCTCACTCCTAACACTCACTGCTCTTAGCACTGTCCTACTACATTGTCTCCCTGGTGCTGCGTTGCTGAGAGATTGGAGGGAAGGATTGAAAAGATTGCATTGCTCACCTACAGGAGAGGTAAGCGAACTGCCAAGTGAGAACATGCAGATCTCCCAGCACATTCCAGTCACTTAGGGGCCAGAGAGGAGAGATCTGAGGAAGTTTGATTTTCCACACTCTTCCTGTTTCGTTTGACCATAAACAGAAATGTGCTAACGCCAATACGTCAGAGAGGGAAAAGCTGTAAAACCTGACACGTTGGTTTGTTTATTTTAACATCCTGGTGTTAGTCTCTTGGAAATTCACATGGCAGTCTGCATTATTCTAAGGCTTCAGGTATGTCCGGTGAAACAATGAAAAATCCCTCTTAGCAATTATTCACCACCAAACCATTTGTCTAATAGCTGTTTTCAATATTTGAATGCATAACATTCCTTTTTCCAGGGCCACAAGAGTAAACTCTAATTGTATCAAAAGCATAGGTTAGATATTACAAGACACATTTTAAACATTTCCATTATGGTCTAAGTACAGTATGTATTGAGAATGGTTGGGTATTTCTCTATATACTGCTGTTCTTTTATGTAAAACACAATACATTTTCCTTCAGTGGATGCAAATGGGAGATCGGATTGAAACATCTTATCTTTTGGATGAGAAATTTGGTTTTCAGTATTATTGAAACTTGCTGCTAAAAATAGCAGAATACCTTTTTCTACTTGATTGAGATGAGTATTATCTTTGTTTCATTATTATATACTGTATGGTAGAATAAGATACCACATTTAATAATGACACAAGCATTGGTGCAGCTCATTGTAAAACCCAGACATGTAACCCTGAGAGATGAAACTGGAGTTTTTTTCAGTTTGGTAGGTTGTGGGGATATGAAGACAGATTTTGGCGTTTTATTGTGAAAATAGGGAAGACAATTGCATGGCTAAGTCTGGATAGAAGATATGCACTGTGTGTTGGTAGTGTTGACTCAGTTTATTTTTCTCCAGGCTCTTTTTTAATGTCTAGCCTGGAGAGAAAGAAAAAAAATCTCCTTGTCACAGCAGACACATTCTTTGGCAGGTCTTCATGGAGATCTGTAAAGGTGATTTATAGGTTTTTGTTGTGTAAGGCCATTCTGGTTTCTCCAGGAACGTTTCAGGAAAACAAATGGCATACAAGCTGCTTGTCAGCTAGCTGTGTCCTGACTTGTCAGACACTCATTAGCGTCTAGTTCCTTCACAGTTGACCTCTGCCTTGGACATGTGGTACCGCCAGTCATTTTCTTGCCCACAAATTCCTCCTCTGTGCTGCATCTTATTAATTCTGTCAGCCATCTGTGCCAGATGTAGTGATGGCATCCAAGCTGCAAAGTTATTTGGGAGAGCTTGGCAGTCATCTGCAGGGAAAAATTAATGAATGAAAGTGAACGGGCTAGCCAACATTCCAGGTATTTCAAGGGAATCGATCTAATTCACTCTGCATTTAGAAAAAAACAACAGAACAAGGGTCAGTCAGGTTCCCTGCCATCGTTATGCACGGACGGTGTTGGCTGATACAGTACGCGCAAGAATCGTTGGTGGATCTGGACTGAAGATTCAAAGAGGTACTTGTAGCCTCTCGAAAACAAAACATTAAAATAATTGTGGAAGGTATGTGACTCTTAGCATCAGCTTTTCTAAGAGGAGCATGAGGTTCTGACCTCAATATCCTGATTTAATTTAATTAAAGATCAGACTGTCCCAGTCACGCTCGATCCTCCTGGGTGTTACTTGGAGGGGCCAGGACATTCCTCCACATTTCCATGGCCTGTCCCTAAGGATTAGGGGGATCTTTTCTACATGTGTGTTTTCAGCTCAAGGGATAAGAAAACCGTGCAGGAGTTTTATTTTCTTTTGTCCTTGTGTGAAGCTTAATTGCATCCGTTCAAAAAGCTGAAATGAGGTTTGGAGAACAGAGTATATCAAACGCAATGCACTACAGAACAAAAATGAAAAACCAGAGCAGATCGTGGATGATTTTCGGGTTTTGTTTTCATTTTACAGACGTGGAAGCAACGCCAGGTGTCCCAGATTAAAGCATTCTTTAAACGAAGGTGCTGGGAATGCCCTGTTATTTCTTTTGCAGTAATGTACTGCATTCACTGCTCTGTGTTTTGAATTCATTTTATCTTTGATCCTCAGGAAACCCCCTTATTTCGAAGTGCGGGGGGGGGGGGGGTCCATTTGAAAAAGCCTAAATTTCGAATGAGTTACATTTGCTTTGAAACTGGACAAATCTTCTGAGATGTTGATCCCAACAGTGAATGGGACATCACAGTTAAGTGCAGCGTGACCCTCCTCTTGTCACCCTGAAGCTAGCCAGGGCTGAAGAGCAGGTGGAAATGAGCACAGCTCTGGACACCTGCTGGACAGATGTTTTGTGTTTACTTACAGCAAGGAAAAGTGACACCCTGTCCCACATAGTCCCTTTTGTTTGTTCTAGTGTTCCTGTGACATTCCTCCTCCTGGTTCCTGGGTAGCTGATAGCATGCTCTCTGATGCACTGTTTACCACTCCCAGTTTACACTGTATTGTATTTGCCACAGCTGTAGATTGCATGACATCTGATGGTTGTTGCTTTAAAATTTTGCTAAGCCCCATAACCACAGGCATCCTAATTGCATTGTGATTTATTTTTTAATGGGTCCGGTGTCCTTTCTCTCAAATAGAAACCAAACCATGCCTTTTCCTTTATGCAATGGTGTCTGTTCAGTTAATTAAAATTAATTTGACCGGTTTTGTAATGCAAACCAGAGAGAGGCTTTGTTTCTCTTTGGTTTTAAAACAAAAATACAAAAAAAGTGTAAGATGTGCTCACAGCCACCTCTGATTCTTGGTTTACATCAAGTAAACCTTGGTTTGGGAGATTCTCATTTTATTACAGTGGACTTTTTTGCTTACTGTTAAAATGCACTCTGCTTCCCAGTTCTTAATTATTTGCATCTACATTAAAGAAGAGGGATATTGAAGCTTTTGAGTTAAATGGCTGAGTAAAAAAAATCCACACTTACAAGTCACATGAAAATGTTTAAAGACATTCCTTGTTACACTGGCAGTTTTCCTTTGCATCAGCTGAGGTTGACAGTTCAAAGGAGAGCCTAGTACAGTACACTGAGTTTGCTTCAGACTTTGTACCCTTTTGGTGCATATCTCAGTCATGTTTTCTGTCGGAGTCTGGGAGCAAGGAAAATGCTCTCCTTACTGTCCCCCAAGCCCCTCTAGATTGTATGGGTGACTGGGCCTTCTCCTGTTATGCCCCCAAGCTCTGGAACTCTCTCCCCGAGGATATTAGAGAGTCACCTTCTCTAAACTCCTTCAAATCCAGACTCAAAACCCTCTTCTTCAGAAAAGCCTT
Organism: Lepisosteus platostomus; assembly: GCF_059453375.1. Classification (NCBI taxonomy): domain Eukaryota; kingdom Metazoa; phylum Chordata; class Actinopteri; order Semionotiformes; family Lepisosteidae; genus Lepisosteus; species Lepisosteus platostomus. The sequence goes on along the minus strand of NC_142633.1, from coordinate 12,258,653 downwards.
TACTTAACTGGTTCCATTCTTCACCCCTCTGCTTTTCCTAGTACCACCATCCACGGTCTCCTCTATATATCGTAATTGTGTTTTATCTTGTGTATTCTTCTTATTTATTGTTGTTGTCATCCTGTAAAGCGCTTTGAGAAGCCACCTTTAAAGGCACTATATAAAATAAAGTTTATTATTATTATTATTATTATTATTATTATTAAAATACATTTGCAGTGTTCCTTACAAACCATGCAACAATTCAGCATAGCTTGTGCTTTCAATCTGAAACCCTCAACAGTACATTTGGACAAAAACAGCATCTGACAAAAAAGTGCTTATTGCTGTTTGTAGTAAAGGAATTGTTTTCCAGACACTCCTCCAACATTCCAAGGACTAGTGAATTATGGAGGCCGTAAATCTAAGAGATTGTTCTATATTTGCATTACTGTATTTTTAAGATATCGAGATAAATTCAAAGCCTCTATTCTGTAGTACACAGGGGGTTTGTTATTCTTTTTGTATTTGGGGAAAAGCTTTTCCCACTCCAAAAACGGGTTGGAGCCTGTCACTTATCTGACATATCCTCAGTAGCTGCCAGAGTTTAATTTTGATGCAAGCTTTGATATTTGTAGGCACGCTAACCCGATTGCTCTGCACAGAAGTTTTTCTTTCATGGTTCATCTTATTCATTTCCATATTAAGATGTGGGGCACTTTCGAAAAGTAATGGGAAAATGGCAAGTCAGCACAAGAGCACAAGAGCATATTCTTTAAAAGCTTAGTGTAGGATTTTATCAAAGAGCAGGTTGACTTTCTTTGAATGGAATGTGCAAATCTCCCAGCTCATGAACATTCAGAGAGTGTGTACTGCTTTGCTTGGTCTTGAGTGGATCTCTGGGCTGCCTCAGCATAAGTGGAGACTGATGAGGATGAGCAATGCTGTGAGAAATAAAGTGAAACTGCCAGGTTTGGAGCACCAGGCTAGTGATGAATCTGTAAAATCCAAACAATGGCTATGGGTAAAAAATGTTTTATTCATACAAGCAGTAGCTTTGATTTAATCATTTTAATCATTACATTTTTTATATATACTGTATCCACCTGATTTGGAATGTCCCAATATTAACCAGCTTGGGTCACTGACACAGCTTTCCTGGCATAGGAAGGTGAGACACCACACTTGCCTTCTTCTGGCACCAGAGACATTTTCCCAGAATGCCTTGCAGGAGGGTTAGAGGCGTCAGGCAGCCCTCAATGATGACACCGCAAGCTTGCAGGTGTTCAACAAATACCAGAGGGTGTTGCAGCATGGCATGCTCAGTATATCCCAGTGCTACTCAGCCACTGCCTGCAGAATAGGCCCAAACCTGCGCTGTCTGAAGTCGCCACTGATCCAGGCTTTGGGAGCCTATTCTGGCTTTATTTTATAAATTAGCAATCATGTTTCAGCAATAATTTGTAATGAAATGAAAACAGTGCTTATTTTAAGTTTAATTGACACATTTAATACAGTTGCTGCCAGGTCCTTTACCGTGTAATGTAAGTCCTGACTGAACCCCTGCTTGTGCCTTGTCTACCAACTACTTGCTACACGTCCTGAACGAGTGCCCTGATCATCCCTGGCTTAATCGCACTGCAACTCCCTGTCTGTCTGACCCTGTTTTTTGGATACTCCTTCTGATTCTGCCACATGATCTCCCTATCCCTTCATCTCCACTGTTTCCTCGACTTCCTGTGTGCTATCCTGCACGTGGAATCTGGCAGGAACCTGGAATTAGTGGATTCTAGAGCAAGCTGCCTTGTAATCCTCACACTCTCCCGATGTGTGGTGATATTACGCTTTAACCTGTGAAATGAAAGTGTTTCACAGTTTGCACAGGATGCTACATAAAACTCCAACATACGGCAAATGTACGAGGCAGACATTCACAGTAGTGCGTGCTGTCTGTGCTTTAATAATATTTACAGAAATGGACAAGGTTGGCAAATCTAGAAAAGTGATAAAGGCAGGTGTTCTGAGGATCTTTTGCATGACCTTCCAGCAGATTAATAACATAGAAAAACAATGCTTAAACCACTTACAGACTCCACTTAACATCAGTGCTTCTCAAGCAGCATGAATGCTTACAAAGTTCCAAAACAATATGCCTAAGATTAACTGGGACCATTGCTTGCATTTTTTTTATTTGGATACGGTGTGAGTGCGTGTTTTGCTGTTTGTGTGTACAAAACTTTTTCACAGCCCCCCACAACTGTGGAGACAGCCACAGGAGGTGCACTTTTTGCTTAATTCCAGTGCTGACGGTCCCTGCTCAGTTGTTGATTTGATACTTGGTGTCAGATAGCTGGAAACCTTTGATGTGTTTTGGGCAAATTACACCAGACTTGGTTTAATTAACTTTCGCCTTCAGGTTGCCTTCCTTCAGTGTGGAATGTGGAACTCTGTAAGGATCGTTGTGAGCTGTCTGACAATGCCTCAGGTCCATCTCCTAGTAGTCTTGTTGCTATGGCGCTTCTTATCCATATCTCCACTGCGAACAGAACGTCAGGTCTATATGTCTCAGTTTCTGGGAAAAAAAAATATTTATTCATTCATCTTGCACTTCAGAGTTGGGGTTGATTGACCATACCATTTAATTGCAATCCTGCTCAGTAACTTGTTGGGGAAATCAGGAAGAAATCACCATAACATGTTTTTATCTCCTGTTCCTCAGATAAAATGATGTTTCTAGAGTTTGTAGTGGATATTGTCAAATGGCAGCACTTATTAAAGTTTCCCCAGCTCCTTCCCCAACTTTTGCAGAGATTGTGAACGACATAAGAACACAGTAAAGTTTCCAATGAGAGTAGGCCATCTGTCCCTTCTTGCTTTTGTGATCGTTTGGATTTTATTTGCTACTTTATTAATATTGCAGGGAATCTGATTCAAATTCCTTTTTGAGAAGATTGTTCCAGACTCCCACAGATAAGAATTGCTTTCTGTTTTCAGTTCTAACTATATGTCCTCTTAATTTCTAAATCTGTTGGCTGTTGCTTGAATACTTGTTCTGAAAAAGGCCTCTGGTACTGTCTTTTTTAACGTGTTTATGGATTTTGAGAGCTTATTTGAAGTCCCTTCTTAGAACAGAATCCTATGCTTTCTGTAATGTGGTGACAAAACAGGTACACAATGGTCTAAATTGATTAATTTATGGTGTAATCACCACATCATGTCCCTTCATTTAAAATTGTATTTTTTTGAAAGCACAATGATAGCTGTAGACCAATAGGCCTGACATTAGCTCTTGCATCTGAAGTCATTTCTGGAATTAGGTCAGTAATACCTCACACACTGCCAGGGGCTTTACAAGTGCTGAATGTATCTCATTGTGTCAGAGGTGCGACTGAGGGTGCGTCTACTAAGAGCACAGTACAATGACATTCCACTGCTGTGGTGACAGGTCACCGGGTCCCTCTGTTCTGCCAGTGAGCCTACCAGAGAGCCCCTTGGCACACATGCTTGACTGGGCCTGTTGAGGAAGGAGAGCGTGTGCCTGTACTGACAGTCACATTCGTCATTGTCTGAGTACGGAAGTGTTCGTGTGAGTCTGAGGAATGAGGATCAAATCCAGCTACTATGTACTGAATAAGAGCACCTTAGGGTAAAAGGTGTTGAAAGGCCTTTTGATTTGAAAAGCCTCAGTCCATTTTTCAGGATTAATTTAGCACCTGTTTAATGTTATCTTAGGGTCCTTTGCCTTAGGAAAGGGATAAGCCAGTTCTGTGGTGCTAACGGCAATGTCCTCATTGTGATTATAACGTGAACAAGCTTGAGATCACCTTTCACTGTCTTTCAGGCCAAGTCAAGCTCAGGTCAATATGAGCCCACAGTATTCAGGGACTAGATGGAGGGGAGTTTTTGGGAATATGAAATTTGGGTCTGGGGGCAAAAAAGGTGGAGCAAAACAGGCCTAAATGACCTGAAGAAGGGCTTCAAAACTGCCTTTGAACTACATGAGCACTTCATATTTACCTACAGTTAGATAAAACTACTTTAAGTCCATTTGATTCAGTTCAGTTCGGATTGCTGCTGAATGCCCTGACTTAAAAATTAATATATTTTAATTTTATTGAAATGGGGCTACAAGGGCACCTCTGCAAATACTGGCACTCTGAGCATGTAGGCCATGTGTTTGGTCATGTTCTGGACACTTTTCAAAGCTGTTGGATAGCATGTGTCACGATGGCTTTGTACTTATCTGAAAGTCGCTGCAGGTGTGTTCCACAAGACTCCTGCAGCAATACTCTCATGACCCAGAGGAGAGACTGGTGTGAGGTCAGATAAGGACAGCATGCTGGAACACAGCCTGGGACATCTTCCTGCTTGAAGACTTGAAGTCCCTAATGAGTCAGTCAGTTGGCTCCCCTCATTTATACAAGCCTCCCAAGCAGATGGAGTAAAATTGGTGAAGCCTGAATTGGTAAAAAAAATGAATTTTCCATAAAAATGGACTATTTCACATATGGTTATACATTATATGTACATCAGTAATACTGTGACCAAAGCTGAATACGATGCTCTAGCCAAGGCTGTATTCATACAGTTAAGAAGTTTTTGAACAGATCATTTTGATTTAAATTCATCCTTTTTTATGTTTTCAATCCTCTATTCTCATTGCTCCCCAACAGTATCTTGTTGTGTCCATTTAAAAACAAATTTACTCCACTATCTGATTGTGTTTGAATAGATATTCTCAAAAAAGTTAAGCAGATGTACACAGGCAGAATACAACCTAGGCCAGATGTTGTCCATCTCCCACTTTGCAACAGCAATCCAGATGTTCAAAAGCCATGAGGCATGCGAGTGTCAGAATGCATAGGGCTGGTTTAGTTCAGAAAAATTAAGAAATGTGGGGATTAAAGGGGCTTCATTCCTTCTGTGCATTTACGATTGATCTCTGAGGGTTTGAGTGAATGTAGCGTGATGTGGTGCCAGGGGAGGCAGGCTGTGTGAGAGTCCTAACAACACCAGCATGCTCCAGGGCTGGACAGCAAAGCTGAGCATGTGGTTGAAAAATGACTGATACAATACTTTGGAGAAAAAAAACAGCATACTGCTTTGTGAACCAGGACTCGCATCTCAGACTTTCTCATCGGATGACTCCGATTTCTCTCTGCAAGTGCAACATGGCTGGGTATTATGAATCTTGCTGAACTCCTACAGTAAATTCATTTCAATTGTTATTGATTGAGCTACAGTGCTTTGTTTTCCATGGCTGACAATAGGAAAGACTTATTTATATAGTGCAAATGTGATTTATCACTGAAACCTGTTTTTGAAAAAAAAAGCTTTGGTGGGAAAAAGACCTTTATTTTATAGCCTCTGATATTGTACTTACTAAAGACCCCAATAAATCATCTTTTTCTGTTTGTAAGTCACGTACAGGACATTGTACATGTTGGGGATCAAAGGGAGTTTCTGCTTTAACAGCAACAGCTGCACTCATGTCTTTATCCTCTCTTAGCTGAGCTATTGGTTATCTGTGACACTGAGTGGAAGGTCCATTGGGCAGACCAGAGCACAGCAAGAAGGACAGGAGTCTTAGAAATCAGTTTCTCTTCCTGCCTTCTGATTCTCGTCTTGGATTCCGAGCCCCAGAGGGATGTTTTCAAACACAGCCCTGCAGAGCTGGCCACATTAAAGTGAGATGAGAGTTTTAAAACCCTTTGTCCGCAACTTCAAACACTAAATCGTGGCGCTGGAGCAATGCAGAGGAAATGCGAGAGCTGTGTTGCTGTTTTGACATTTTTCGGTTTCGAAGCTTTTTTTTTTGGTTTTATTGCTGGGTTTTTTTTTTAAGGAAATTTGCAATTCAGGCCTTTTGCAGAGGGAGGGGTGTCTTAATGTCTGTTTGCTGACCTTTAACAAAACAAAATTGTTTATCATTAAATTAAGTAGAATACTACGTAGAAGTAGTTTTTGTAGGAGAGTATGACTTGCTTTGAATCATGAGCCGAACCCAAAATGCCTCTAAGAAAAAGAGAGTAATCATATCTGATAGAAGATTCTTCCTTGAGCTGTAGCCTGGCTTGTATGTGAATCTTGATGAAAGCAAAGATAGTCCTGCAGATTCTCTGACAGCTCCTAGAGCTAATCCCCACTTATCCTCACGGAGAGGGTCAGCCAGGCCGCAACAAGTCTAGATGCTTCTGCAAAACACTGACCTTGAATTTAAACTAGACCTGAGTAGGTTTTTTTTCCAGATCCAATTCCCTTTAATGAAGTGTCATTAATGAAGTCAGATTTTGGTGGATCTCAGATGTGGTATTTGGTTGAGTGGAACAGGAAAATTTCCTCTGCATGTGCATCAGCTTTAAGGCAACATAAAGCAGTACTGTTCTTTCCATTGTACTAGTATTTCTGAAGTATCTTACTGTACAATGATGGCAATGTAACTGTGCATTTATCGAACACATTCATGTCATTTCACTATTAGTTATTTCCAGTGCATTGTTTTTTTTATTTCTGAGATAAAGATGTTGTGGAACCTCACAAGATGAATCTATGACTTCAAATGTCCGAATGGCACTGGAATGCAATGCAAAATCCAGCAGTCCACATTCAATTTAATTCACATTACATTTGTTCAAAGAGTTTGAAATCAGTTGCTTTTTCCATGACCATTTGTGCTATATGAATGATAACTATAATAGGAATAGACAGCACAGAGCACTTTAGGAACAAAACAGCCAGGAAGCTTCTCTTCTGTGCTTTCTCAGATATTTTAAAACGTCTTCCTTCCCTTGTTTTACTTCCGTCATATGCGTCTATTCTACAGTACATAAAGTTCATTCCTCCTCACCTTGCAGTAGACAGTGATGCCTGGCTTCATCAGATAAGGAATTCTGATCCATTGTCATCTGGGACAAAGGAAACTAGCACTAGGAATGGGGAGGGAATCCGGTTTCTTATTTAGACTGGGCTGTTTATTCTGCGTTTGGGAAAGTGAAGGATCTTTTCCTTTTGTAGGCTCGTTTTTCCCCCTTTAACAACAATGACATAAGACATAAACCACAGTATGTAACTGTAGTCTAAACAGTCCTGTGTGTTTGTCCTATATGGCCTCCACACACTAATGAGAGCAAACACATACTAGCCTTCCTGCGTGACACCTTGATCTCTTATGATCGAGGAGAGGTAGCAGCTGCTAATCAGGGAAGCAGAATTCACTGGGTGTCACTGAGCTGCAGTGATGAAAATATTATCCTTGGTCAGATACAGTATGAGTTAAAGGTCTCCAATGTGTTTTGTCTCTACTTCTAGGCTTAGGTAATGATATTTTACAGAATTATTATATAGATCTTCTAATTTGGGAATAGAACTCTATTTTTTCTTTTTTCATTATGTCCAACTCTCCTTTTCCTTTTCTTTATCTGGCTCTTGTCCTTTTTCCCCATTTCTTAGTGTCTTTGTGCTTTTTTATTTCTCTGCTTTTGCTGCACTCTCCCACTTCTGTGTTCCTTTCAGCACATCTGTCTCTGAGTCCTTTTGCGCCCTTTCATCGTTCCTGAATCGGTCTGTTCCCTTTCTTTTTCCAATCTGATTCTTCCCTCTCTCCCTCTCGGTGTTCCTGGTCTCTCCATGCCTTACAGTACCTCTCTCTCTTTCCTGCCTGAATCACCTCCTTGTGTCCCAGATTCCTGAGCGACAGTCAGGAGTCTGATTGAAGCCAAGTTTTATACTTTGACTCCAGGCATTCCAGACTCTCAGATCTTCACATGAAAGTTGTGCTTTTTCAAGTATGGAACAAAAAAGAGATAATCCTGCATTTGTGTATATCCACGTAAGAGTAGCATTCCCAGTACACTTTTTAATTCTTGAAGATAAAATCCTGCAAATTCACATTTTTTACAGATTAAGCAAAGCTTTGGCAATGTCTGCGTGTGCTCAGGTTGTCTGTTACTTTTTTATTTTGGCCTTCAGTGTTTTCCACTCAATGTAAAAAAGAAACTGCTGATAGCAGGGGTTTATATCACTCATTTGAAGATCTGACTGCCCCCTCTAGTATATATTACATTGAGTCACCTCCTGCATCTTCATTTTGACCGTTTCCTCTTTCCCCTCAGGTGTACCAGTTGAAGTGAGTTGAATGGGCTGGTGTCATGTTGTTTGGCTTTGCTCTCCAGTGGTCAGTGGTCATAGTGCCCTGTGGTGGTGGGTGGAGCCGCAGAGTGATATTATGGCCGAGCCGTTTTTGAGGTTGAATACAGAATAGAGATTGACTGTCGTGCTCTTGTGCAAGATCAAAGGCTGGAGTAAACCCTACTGACTTAATGGCAGACCTTTTCTCTGCACCAGCGCACGGCTGTACTGTAAATGTTCTGTTTGCCTTTTGAAACCTTCAGCTCTTTTCGAATAAGACATTAGGCCGGGCCCAAACAATTACGAGGAATGAAAGGACATCTACACTACTCTGTAGTAGGCCAACAGCACAGAAAACTTGGAAATAGCAGAATACTTTTTTTCTGATGCTAATGATACCAGCATTGGTCTTAAATGGGGAGATAAAAGAAGCAGAATCATGGTATAGTTAAATGAATGCAAATTTAATTCATATTTTATTCAAGGGAGTTGCACTGAATTGGTAACTGCATATGCTTATTCCACAGAGCTGTGCCCAATTTACGGAGCTGATATTTATTGCTGATAATTTTCAATGCAGTAGATACACAGTATGGAGATAGAACTTACTTCTGTACAGATCCAGATGCTGGACAACACTGAGCCAGACAGTGTGTAGCAGTAATATTAGGTCAGCAGACAGCCTGCTCATAAAGGAAGGTAATGTTCAAGCTATAACGAGCGCATTTTCGTAGAGGAGGGCAGCACTGATACTGGAGAGCCAGACCCCAGCAGGTCTAACTGGTCACTTCTTAATCATCAACTTGTAAGGTCTTTGAACCCATGGACTTTGATCAGTTTAGGAAGGTCATTGGTTCATTCAGCTCAGGAGTGGCCAACTGTGGACCATGGGATCTAAACGGTCATTGTATTTTCATGTGAAATGGGTTCTAAACTTCATAATTGAACACATCACATGCACCAGTGGTCAAAACAATGTTTCGAAATGGAGAGTTTAAGGCCATAAAACCTGAGGTCGTCTGACCCTTCAGTTTCGCAGGGCAGTTTTGTCCATTTGTCGGTCACCACACTGTGGAAAGGACATTTCTTGACCTGGAAAGAGATCACACTCCTCTCTGTCTCTCAGGCTGCAATGCAGGACCTCTGTTTCACAGTCTCAAAGACCTCTGTTTCGCTTGTCAGCCCTGGAATTCATATTAAGATGAATAGAGTGTGGGGTTTCTGCTGCACCTAGATATATAGAAAGGAGTGCTCCCCCACAAATCTAAGCTGCTCTTTATTTAAACTCATGGTTAAATACATTTTATGGTTATAGTTTTTTATTGTTAATCTGTGATGTATGAAAGTAAAGAATTGAAGTATACTTCTCATTTTGCTTCATATCATGACCTTAAACTGTAGTGGCCGTTTTTCAAAGCTGTTTCGGTGGCTGTTTACTGTTTAGGTGGAAATACCGATGGTTACAAATAAAACAGAAGAGGACAAAAAACAGAGGAATTGCAGTGCGGCTTGAAAAACCTGTAAATGCCACACTCCACGTTTTTTGTTTATTCTTTTCAAAACCTGAAAATTGATTCAGGTATTGATGCGTGTAAGGATGTAAGAATCTGTCCCTTTTAACACTATCTAATCACACTCTGATGCCTAGTTCTGATTTTTTTTAAAACATTATACGTGGGTATTTGATCCGGGCCTGGGATCTGTTGTCTAAAAAGAAAAAGTGAACCATTCAAGGCAGAAGAAATATTATCTTCCCACCTCCCAGTGCCGTCCAATCAGACAGCAGCGCTGACAGGCAGATCAAAGTGCAGCCCATGACATCCCAGGCAGCAGGAGCTAGCCTGCCTGCGGTGATAAATCAGGCAGTGGGAGAGGAGCTGGACACTCGCCTGACAGCAGCTACCTGTTGTTGGAGGTCATTACCTGGTTACAGCAAACCTGCTGTTCACATGGCTCTCTGCAGTATGGTCACCAGACCTCCATTCGGAATTTCACAGTTACAATCAATCTTTCTTATTCTTATTCTTTCACAAGCACCATCTGCCCACTGAAAACAGGAGTTTTCACACAGCATCGTGTTTTTATTTCTCTTATCAATTCTCTGACTTGAGATGAAGTTCCAGGAAGCATTCATGTCAAGAAGCCCGGTGTTTGTTACATAAATGAACACAGTGGCACACATCTTCAGACAAACAGCTAATAGCTGGAGTGTGATGTTTTGCAGGTATTAATTAGCCTTCTTATTTGAAATAAGACTCTCTGTAAAAAATCCAGAATATTTCTTTTTATCATGCACCCGCCCAGCTTATCTCAGCTCACAGCCACGACCCCTGTACCTACACAGGCAGATTGAGGAAGTGCAGATACTGTAGGCCCTAATGGTGTATTGAGCCGTTCAAATTTTGGAAAGCTACAGGCCCTGCAGCAATGTACAGGAGGTTGAGTCTGATTGGAGGAAAAACACGCTGGCCCCTTTTGAGTTCATGGTGGGCCTGCAGATGCTACTGCACTGTTTCGGTGAGAACTCTCAAACCATTGATCACAACAGCTCAGCCTGTGCTTGGAGTGAGCCCCATGATCAGCATAACCTCTTGGGCGGCCTGCTATCACTGCTACTTTGCTAAAACATTATGTTTCTTAAAAGTGGGGGATTATACATGAACAAATACCTAGCAGATGCAAGGTACATTATATTGTTTTGATCTGTTCCTTAATTGGCATACACCCCAGAATTTATTAATCCTATCAAGAGCTGCAGCTGCTCAAGGCCATGAGATAGTGTCCTACATTCAGGGCTTTACTGCATTAACATTCACTTCTTCATATTTATTCTCATGAGGTTTTAGGAAGGAGCTTTAGAATGTCTCCTACAATACTCTACCTAACCACACCTCAGCCTCTACCAAGGTCAAACTGTCAGGCCCCAACAGGCCCTGTGTCAGGGGCCCTGACATCATACAATAAGTAACACGAGGGCTGTCTGCTGAGCTCATGCAAGAGGTCAGAGTACAAACCCTGGAGGGCTGTGAGACAACCTCTGTTTAACAAATACCGTAGAGCTGAACAACAAAAGCACAGAGCAAAGTGTTTAAGTCAAATGAGTGCTTGGAGCTGTTTTAATGGAGGCCTTTCTAGAACGTTGTAGCCCGTCACCTCTTTTCATCTGTAGTGAGATGCTTTTGTATTTTGCCATATAAGACAGCATACCAAGGTGAAGCAGTTGAAGCTTGTTGTCTTAAGAAAAAAGACACAAATACTCAAGCAATGGTACAGTATGTGTTTATTTGATTACAAGCTAGCTGAAATACTAGATTCAGCATGAGAGTTTCATTCAATGTTTTGTTTCAGGTTATGCATAACCTGTTTTATAGTATGAATAGGAATTTTCTGCTTAAGTGCAATATTTACCAGTGTTTTTAAAGGAAAAAATCATACCGTTACAGTCTTTCTCATTCGGTGGTATTTGACTTGTTAAGCTATGTCTTAGAGTTCTTAGACTGAATTCCTTTGAACAGATGCCAGAGCATCATACACCCAAAATACCCCACAGATTTAGGTTTTGCCATTTATTCAGTATATTGTAATTAGGGAATACACATTTTCTCAGAACTGTTTAAACAGTGTAACACTAAAAAAGCAATGACTGATTAAATGGAACATTCAGAATTGTATAATATTTAGAGTTCTGCAAAAAAAATGTCTTAAAACAAACCCTTTCACTATTGGGGCAATTCATTTTACAACATAACATTGACTATAGTGGAAATCAACATATCTTCATGCAGTGTGATCAGAAGGATACACATCAAGTAAGATATGAGCAAATACAGAGCAACAAGAGGCAAGCTCTCTAAAAAGTTTTGGTCCAATATAGAAATAGGTGAAAAGTAAAATTTCTTAAAAGTCATCAGTGTGTGTGCTTGAAACTCCCAAGGGCTTTACCTAAATATATTGTACAGCAAGTAGGTTAATTTCATGTTGAAAAGTATAAAGAAAGATAAGACACAACACTTTGGCTGTTAAGCCTTCTTCAGGTGTGAGCAACCTTTCATTCCTCATTCCTTTTCTACTTTTCAGTGTGGAATTAACCTCTTCCTGCTCCTTTGCAGCCAACACATGCAAACGCAGCTCTCCAGTCGATCTCCTTCATTATATATGGACCATTGTCCATTGCCTCCTGATTGGAATGGGACAACTATTTTATCTGGCACTGGTGCCTTTAAAAAATCTTGTTGTTGTCGCTGTGCTCTGGATCTGTTCCGTATGGAATCCGCACACAGCATGTTCATGAAAGGCAATCCGCAGTAGAGAAGAAGGAGCAACAGGGCACACAGTACTACTTGGCTGGGCTTGGCAATGCAGGAATATCAGGAGGCAGCGAGCTGTGACAGACTGTTGGAGATCTGGAGAAGCAGAACTGGGAAGGTCTTCTGGTGAGGTAGAGCAGAGACTCGTGTGGGTCATGTGCGTCCTCTACACACAGAGGATGTGGTGACCCTTATCTAGTTCAAGGCTGTGACTCTAATCCCTGATTGTAGCAGAAGCCATGTTATCTGTCAGGTGCTCGTCTGGGTTAGTGTGTTGGTGGTCGAAGGCGTTGGAGTGTTGTTTCTTCGTCCCAATGGGATTGACAGAACAATCAGACTGAGTTGTTTGCAGTTCTGTTCTCTCTGCGAGTCACTTTTTGTTAGATTCCCTTACAGAAGCCATTGGGACAATGCTGGCTACAGGACCATTTGAATTTTAAAGACCGCACAATCCTATGTAAATATATTATCTTTACTTCTCATGACGCTGGGGGAATGAAGGGCAAAGTTGGCAAACAAAAGAGTGCCTTTTCTCAACACTTTCTTTACACAGGAGAGTTCAGAATTGCTTTTCAGTTGGCTTTAGCGTTATAACAGATGAGCGACTTGTATTGTTCCTTCTCTTGTCTGCACATGCCTTCAGACAGGAATTGTTTAGAAACAAATTGACAGCTGTCTTGTGAAAAACAGGACCTGGGCAATCTGGGTTTATTTGAGTTGCCTGTTTTCATGAGATGTGGGATACTTTCTGCATATTTTTGTTGTTTTTTTTTAACTCTGTTTGCAGGGAAGCCGGCACCACAACTCATGTTTGCTGTACTCCCAAGGTCAGAAATATCAGACTGGTCCTGGATTGAAGGAGGTTTAATAAAACATTGCAGCCAGTAATTTCATTAAACAAGATGCTCTTGTACTGTCCCAGCATGGCAACCCAGCACACTGTGCTGTAGAAGCTGCCTCCTGATTAGACATTAAACTAAGATCCTGGCTACTTGGTAATAAAAGATTCCATAAGCGCAGGGTTGTTAACCCCAGCCTGAAAAATCTGACCTCCCTAAAGTTCCCCTTTAATTCAGCTGACTAATTTCTCACATCTCCACCTGATCTGCTGGGTAGAGGGGCTACTGGCACAAAAATGGCTGACGCATTTAACATTATGTAACAAACTCCCAGCTTCTGATTAATGTGGTTGTCTACCACTTGCGTATTTCAGTGTTTAGACTACACAGATAGCGTGGCTACTCCATTTCGGACTTCACTTACTTTCTTCAGTGGACAACTGATGTTCCATTCAAGTTATCTCTCACAGTGACAGTGGAATCTGTCTTAAACCATAACATACATTTTTTCCGTGTGATGAACTTGTACAAATTAAGGAGGTGTATAGCCCTGGTGCTTGTATAATCCTGCTCTGAGAGGTAAAAATGTGCAATGAGTCAGGCTTGCCTGTCTACGTGAACTATGAATATGTGTATATACTGTCTCCAATTAAACTGTCTTCCATTTAAATTCTTTAAAAAATGCTTGTTAATTACAGTTGCATTTTTCTTTATCTGTAAATAGACTTCAATTATGATTGCAGCTTCTCAATGAGTCTCTTTCTTTTTGCACTTCTCCTTTTTACACTGCAGCAGTGATAATTGTTCATAATTGCTGCTTACCAAAGAGTGTTCTTCACACTACCCTTTTTTAATTGCCAGTGTTGTGTTCTTTAGCAACTTTGTGGTTCTGCACTTAATAACAGTGTTGCTTGCTGTGTGCTGAACTGGGAGGAAAAGCAGTACTAGATAGAATAAATCAAAGTTGTATGCTGTGCTGAGCTATGTTAGTATTTAAATTCAGCCTGGGAAAGTAATTAAGCTTGCATGAACTGTTGAATGGAATTTTGGAAAATTTTGTCACAAAGTTGTACTGTGTTGTGCTATGCAGAGCAATTAGATGAATATTAGGTTTTACAAAACAGTGCCCAGGAGCAATCAGAACCTGATGTCTGATGATACAGTTCATGACGAAGTATAAGAACATGTATGAGTACTTGGTCTAATTGGCAAATAGAACACAGTTAATGAGTGGGTATGTTGTCCGCTGTAACAGAAGAACCTTCTACTTGCATTATTGCACTAGCAGGGGAGGAACAGGGGTAAGATACAGTACAGAGCTAATGCAAGGAAGATAACTGGGAGATTCCAAATAGAATATACTGTAGTAAGTGATTTTGACTCAGTTTTATCCCAATTCAGACTGAAATGTTAGAAGAGTAGACAGTGTCGACATGAATACTGAGAATCAATTTTTGCAAGCAAAGTATCATCAAGATCCCAGGTGCTGGTCTCCTTGTGACATGCTGGTGTTCCACATGAATTAGCCAAAGATCTTGCCCTGATAATCCTGCCTCTAATTACTAACGCCAACTCTGCTAATTACAGTAGCCCTTTCTTTCATTTTATTTCTGCCATCTGTGGTTAGCAGGATGTGATGCTATCAGGTGACTGTTCCACCTTGTGATCACACACAGTGTGTTCAGATTTGCAATGCTTCCTGGTAAAGCTTAATGGGAATAATCCATGGGTTTGAAGTGGGACATAGGTAAAAGAGAATTATGTTAAAATAAACTGGGGCTTCTGGTGTCTTTGTCTGGTGTCATTGCCTCTCTAGCTCTCTGTCTTCATCTCCCAGCTGGACAGATTTATTTCCAGTTCACCCGAATGATGATGGGGGCTGGGGACAATTTTCTTGTACTGTTTCACATAACCCCCAGGAAACTAGTAAATTGTTGCTTCTGAAGCAACATTGAGCTGGGAAGGCTGTCATCCTGGGTCAAACAAAAGTGATAACAAGACTGATCTAGGAGCCACATGCAAGGCTTTGGTTATTGATTCTGTTTGGATTCTTCTCTTAACAAACCAGTCATTTCATGGATAAACAAAAGGAATTGTGACTCAGTAATCTTTACCAGCCCAAACAACTTCATAGACACAAAAACACATTAGAAACAGGATATGGCATATAAAGAAAGATGTGTTGTCAATCAAAAGACATGAGTCAGATATTTAAAAACCTTGAGGAATTCCAACCACAGCTCTTGGTGCTTTCAAAGATGCAGCATGTTTCTAATGTTTTGTTCAGTGGTTGAGTAATATACTGCTTTGGTTTAATTTCAAGTGTAATTTCACATCTTTATTTGAAGGTCTCCTATTGGGTGTCTATGAAAGACAGTGACGTGGTCATGATCTGCTCTGTCACTCCTGGGCTGGGTCTCTGAATATTTAGATAATTCAGAGATACAGGACTACAGGACTGAGAGGGAAGTATATAGGAAAATCTTAGAACCTGAAAGGCGTGTTACTGAATGTCATGTCATCTAGACACTGGGTTTGTATTTCATGAAAATCTTCCAGAGTCAAATTTTGGCTGTAAACAGGAATGCAGAGCAACGAATTTTACTATCGCAGAAGCACTGGTAAAAAAACAACACATTAAAGATGTACAGCTGTCCTCAATAAATACAAATTCCTAAATTTTAAAGGGAAAATAAACTGTCGCAGCTTGTTTCTTTTGTGTAGCTGGGTTTGGCTTTTTGAGGAAACGTTTCATGCCCATGGTCATGTCACTGTGCTGTTCCAGAGGGCACTACAGTTTGGACAGTCACTCCTATAGGAAATGGGATTGTTCTTCCTATATCCTATATCACTGCTGTGTCTGTGGGACGGGTGTCACTGACGGGCTTGGTGTGGTGTCAGTGCTAGAAGTTGACAGGCAGCCTCAGGACACTAGGGGGTCAGGGATCAAGCTGACTGGACCTGGACACCTGGTTGCTTGTGAGCTCATGCACTGATCAGCTGTCTGTCATGCAGGGAAGTGGGGGATGATGGAGCAACAAGGTTTCCTTCCTCAAGTGGCATAAAGGGCCACTGTTTAGAGGTGTGCCAGTCTTTGGCAGCACTGGGAGGTGGAAAATCACAAGGATTCTCACACTTAACAGGATTCACAGCCATGAACTGAACTGAGGAGAGGTCAGGCCTTGGCATGTCACTTCCCCGAAACGCAAGTCCAATAACATTTTTGGCATCAATGCCCTGAACTGCAGTTACCATCGCCTTTTTCAGACCCCTTTATGAAAGTCATGAGGGTCAGGTCGCCAGCAATGCTGCCATGCAGAAGCAAATGCTTGCTTTTTGATTGAACAGATAAATAAATTGATGATAATGTTCGGGAGTATGTGAGTCCTTTAAATCCTATACATTTTTAAGTATTTGCCTATTAACCTGTGTGAAAACAACAGTGCGTGTTTTATGAATTACAAACAATTTATTCCAAGAAGGAGGTGTTTTCCACCCAATTTATGAATTCCTTTTTAATAGTCCCAGTGATGTCATGCACTTCACTGTTGGGGGATTTTCTCGTAAAAGATTAAATCGATGAGCCTGCTCTGGCAGTGACAGATTTTTGGCTTTGCTGAAGTACATGTCTCCCTTTAGGACCCCAGGGCCTGCGGGGTCCTGGCAGTCCAGTGGCTGTCCGTGTTTATTGCCTGCTCTAGCACAGCTGCAGTAAATCATTTAGACAACTAGGAGAGACTTTGTTGGATGATGTTAAAAATACTTGAGGGATAAATCATGTCAAAAATGTCCCCCTGGGTGTAATAGCTCTAATCTCTGGTCTCCTGAACTGGGCCAGTGGCCTGTATAATACGTCTGTCCTACTGTTTTAAAGAGTGGGCTACTGTGCAGTAGTTTTTCATATTCACATGTTATAGGGATCAGGGATGTAACAGCATCTACAGCAGACCATTCTTCATCTGCAGCTCATGTAAGATAAGATTAAGATGCTGGTTCACAGAACTTAAGTAACCCGGGTCTACTCTTAAGGACTGGACACATCTTTTATACAGCTGCCAAACCTGCTTAAATCTGTCTTTATCTGGCATCCATACAGGTTGATCCAGAACATCAGACGTTCACTCCCAAAACCCAGGAGAATCAAACTTAATTAAAAAAGCTTAAGATCATCAAGCCTCTGCCACAGTGGATTACTTGGGATGTAGTTCTGTAAAGCAGCACTGTGGCGCAGTGGTTAGGTTTTTGGACTGTAAACTTGTGAGTTTGAATCCCAGGTGAGAAATTGTTTTAGCTCTGAGAACGGTGCTTCACCTACAATCCTCTAGTAAAACATCCAGCTACGTCACTGTGTGCAAAATGTCAGTCGCTTTGGAAAAATGTCAGCCAAATGCATTAGTAATTAGTGAGGATAGAAATGAAGCCTACAGGAAACTAACACTGTATGATTTATTGTTCTGTGCAAATCATCACACCAGTACCATTGCACTTATTGTATTGTCAGTGGACTGGGAAATTGAGTGCACACAATCTGGTAGCAACTGTCTCTGTCCTGAACCCATAGCTTCTCACACACCAGGAACCCAGTGATGTTCCAGGGAGGAGAAGGGGATTCAGGTATCTCTGAGCAGGTCTGTGCAGAAAGCTCACTACATGGCATCAGGCTGGTTTCGATTATGCTTGGCACCATTGTATTTTATCTTTTCTTTTGGAGGTTCTTCACTTTTTCATTCTTCTCCCTCCTCCTCGTCTGCCTTCTCAAGCCCATCCTCTCGTCAAGGAGAGTTCCATCCGTACAAACAACGTATCGATCTCTTAATGGTTCTGTCTCGACTTTTCCTCTCCCTTTTTATTTTCCTGGGGAACCTTTTTGAGACCTCAGAACTCTGTGCCAAGGCTAACACAGTAGCCAGTGATTGATTTAATTATGAGGAGGAAAGAATGAGGAGCTTCTTTCTCCAAGGACACATAGCTCAGCTTGTTTGGGGATTAGAAACAGAAAATGACAGAGGAGGTCCTAATGTTTTCAAAGGCTTAATTACTACTTAAAAACACTGGCCTGCATGACCCTGTAATGGTATTGGACATTTGTTGGCTATGTTTCTTTTAACACGCAGCTCCGTCGCAAAATGCATGCGGAATTAATGTAACCCATGGAGAAGTGATCCCATTAGTGCTTATCAAAAGCAGTCACACTGTGCTTTTTTCGAAATACATTCTTTCCATTGCTCAAATGCCGTTTTCTAACTGTGAAAGTAACATTGTTCAAGTTGATTAAGAACTGCCTTGTTTTGCTTTGGGGTAGGCCACATAAAGTAAATGTCAAAAAACTAAAGATGGCTTGTGGTATGAAAACTGCTTAATATACAGTATATATCCTGCAAACACCAACTGTCAGCAGTTAATTTAGGCAAAAATAGGTCCTAGATATCTTATAGACTAATAGCAAGAATGTAGACCACCTTGTACCATAAATGTTACCAATCTACATGCGGTTAATTCAAAAAAGCATTGAAGTAGTTCCAAACCAAATATGTGTTTTGCACTGTATTTTCCAATCTGTGAACTACTCAATGCCAGATAATAGTACTTGGAGAGGGATCTTTCAGTTATTTAAATCCAGGGATGTTCTAGTTAAAATTGTATAATGTGCTCATGAGTCCTCATTTACAGCATTGTAAATGAGGACTCATTTTCAAGGATAGCTTAAAGAGGGAATGGTATAGAGTTCTCCAGGGAACATGATGCTTAAAATGCGTGTGGGCCTTATGAGTCCTTCAATCCAGGGAGGGCCTAATGAGCTCGTGTTGAAGCAGCACCTTCTGTCCGAGAATGGAGCACATTAAACAGTCAGTTATTTTGTGTTTTGATTTGCAGTTTTAATGCATTTCTTTCGTAACAGTCAAATAGCTTGTCATGCCTTTTCAAGTACAGCCACAGAATGTCTTACCCAGACACAGTTAGTTATCAGCCTAAAGCAAATATATAAGCAGTAACACCCAGTATATAGGAAATGACTTCAGGCTTTTCTTTGGCAGCAGTGGGATTATTAAAAAACAGAAAATCTGTATGAATGCATTGGACTGCAGGGCCAAAATAAAGGTTTGTTTTGACTTGTTCCTATTTGTCCCCTACTCATTTTACTCTTAAGTTCCCCCCTGGGGATGAATAAAGTATTTTGAATTGAACTGAATTCATTTAATTTAAGGTTGTCTAAAATATGTATAAAACTTCAAATAAGGAAACACAGATACATGGCACGGAATACATAGTAAAGCATTTAGGCAGCAAGGGTGTTTGGTGCTGTTTTCAAGGTGTTTTTCTCTGCTCCTGTAGAATCCCTGCAGGCCTGCTACCTGTGCTGAGCCAGCACTGCCCTCGTGCTCTGTCTTCTTGGTGTCACCCATCAGCAGGGCTGTAGGAGCCTAGTGACCATGTTACTGCAGTTAAACTGAAGTTAGGGTGGAAACTAACCCATCCTGTGGGCCTCCATTGCATCCCTGTAGCAGCTCTAACAGCTGCTCTGGGATCAATAAGAATAAATAGGCCATGAAAATATGAAACCTTTGCTAGCAGGGGACATTACCACTGAGCCAGTCTCTAGTAAAAAACAATAAGGCATGAAAAAGGGAGACATTAATGTCAGCCTTGACGGCTGTGTGGCACCCAAGAGTCCAGGACATAACTCAGAAGAAAAACAACTCTTGTGACTTCAGCCTTGCTGGGCTGTGATGTGTGTAAATTAGTTGTGCAGAGAAAACCAGAACCACTTACCTCCTCTTTGAGGAGATCAAAGGTCTAGCCTCTGAGGAATCTTGAGACGCATACTAGCTCGGAAGAAAGTACTGTATATGAAACATAGCACAGGGTCAGGACTCTTAGTGTGAATATTTCCATCCTGTTAACATTGACAAGAATTCATTGATAACTGTTCTGTAACATGTTCTGTAATGTACAGTACTGTATGTGTTCTGTTCTGTAATGTACAGTGATCAATGCAGGTTTCTGTCTTGTATGGCTTCAAAGTGTCCAGATTCCCACTGGTATCAAACTGTGCGTTGGATCTGTGTTCACTGTGAATTGGAAGGAAACAAAGATCAGCCCTTTTGTTTTAAACGGGACACAACTGTTTCCTTGTAGATCTTTTCCCTAGCATTCAGACCGCTGCTGGTAACGCAGAAACAGTTAAGCACTGCCCAATCCAAAAGTCCCGTCTGCGTTCCCCATTCCGGAGTGTCAGGGGACAGGATGTGCTCTTTTATCTCCATCACGGCACCAGATCCCAGCGCGCATTCCTGAGTCCATTCCAGAGCCGCTTGCTGATAGCGTCCTGCAGAATTCCTCCTTACTGAATGCCAAGGCCAGCAGCTCCCTTGTCCTCCCCTTCAGCTCCTTAACATAACTCTTCCTTCAGCACATCTGAGAAAAGGCAGACAGAGGACAGGATGCAGCATCATTGCCAGTGGCTGTGCATGGGGTGCCAGTAAGTCTTGAGGTCAGCAGTAATTAGCTGTGGTGTACAGTATCTAATGCAGACATTTAGGGGAAAGTTGCATGTGATTAAATCTGTATGCGGAAGTCTTGATAAATATGGTTGCGAAGACAGCATGGCTGTTTAAGAGTGTTATAAAAGCCTTGCAGTAATTGCAGATCCCTGAATTGTTCATATTGCTTTCTCCTGCTGCATTCTAGCACTGGAGTATGGCTCCCTCTAGAGTTTAGTATTGATATAAAGGATTCTTTTCTGCAAGGCCTACATACTGTATACTGATGGAAATCATCACCCAGGGAAGAATTCTAGAAGTCTTGACTTCTTCCAGGTCTGAGTTTCTCACATAAGTGCCCACAGTGCATCAGGATTAGGTGTGTCATGAAAGAGCTCACTGAAAGATGCTATAATTCCACAACAGTAATAAGATAAGATTTATTGTCTCCTGAGGAAGTTTTTTTGTGGACACACGGCACGTCTGTACATTTAAATATAGTGCACACATCCCCAAAAAACAAAAACAAAACATTTCACATCATCGCATATGTGTAACATGATGTTCATTATCTTTGTGTAGCTTACCACTGTGGGTTCCTTTGATCTTGAACCACAGAGGTAACAAACTTGAATAGAAAAAAAGCATACAGTATGTTCTACATACAAAAGCTCATTAATAGTGGCTGAATAGACAACACCCTTTTAAAGCTGCACAGGCTCTGTAACCTGCCCAATGTACAGTAGCTTGCTGGTGACTAGCTTTGGAGGGTGTGCTGCAATGAGATTGTCAAAGTTGTCTCCTCTGATCTGTTCAAAGCTCCACTGCCCTGCTCTCTCAAGCCTGCTTCTGTGTGCAGAGACACAATCGGAAGTTTCCTAAGATGGCTTGGCAGAAAATACAATTCAAACCATTCACCCCTCAAACACCGAGAACAGCTCTTTCAAACTGAAAAAAGTCATACTGTGTGTGTAGAAATGACGAAATTCTGAAAGAGTCAAGAATTGGTTTGTTTTCGAGTTCCACCCTCTGTGTCGATCTGTAGTGTTGCTAGGCACCGCAGATTGGTTAAAGCAAAAGACCTTGTAGCTTTATCTGTATACTGGTTGGCAGAAAGCAATTTGATTCTGGAATCGTTCTGAGCTGGCAGTATGGTAATGTCGGAAGAATTGTAATTAGTCCTTTTTCCCTATGCTTGGCTGCCCACATCTACCTTCTCCTCGACTCTGGGCTCTCTGCAAGAGTTCCAACCGAGATGCAAAAAGCAGGGTGGCCAGCTGGGTAAAAACGTCCATGGTTTACAGAGAAATCCAAACCAACAGGCCCGAGAGATACAGGACCATCAAGACATCAGCAGCTCATAAGTTTTTCTTGGCTGCTAGTCTACCAAAGCCAGAATCATGGAGCCTGTGATCCTGGCAGTGGTTCTGGGCCCATACACACGACAACACTTAGAATGTGAGCCACTAAATACAACAGGAGATTCGCACCTGGGGCAGAATATCACCGCACTTAAACACTGAGCCAAGTAACACAAGCAAATAAGCTTTCTTTGCCACAGAATTAAGAAAATAGAATACTAATAACACGATACAAGAAAAACACTTGCCTTGCCACGAAATAGCTCTTTTCACTAAATACATTTTTTGCTCTTTTACAGTACTCAATAATGTTGGACTGGGAAAGAGAAGTGTAATAGAAAAAGTGGAAAGAAGATGCTCTGCTTTCCAAAGCTTTAGGCTTAAAAGAATGAAAACAGTAGCTAAGCAGCACGATCTATTCAAGTTTGGCAGTGAAGCTGTGTAAGAACACACCTACATGTATAGATCTGGCCCTCACAGTAAAATGAAGACATGAGAATTTGGAAGAGTCAGTTGTGTGTTTTGTGCAACTACACACAGGAGAGAATGAGGATCTGTAGGAAGAGTGTGTAGCCACACTTGTTTTAATTCATCACAGGCACCACAGCCCTGTACCAGAAGCTCATATCCATGATTGTGCAGCTTGGCCAGTTCTCACTGGCTACTGGTTGAGCTACTTGTGGGGTCCTGGGTTTCCATAGATTTTGATATTCACAAAACACCAAAGAAATGTACTTTGCCTCATTGCTGTGCTGTATCACATCTTGATCAAGAGATCATGGGTTCAAGCAGGGCTCAAAAGGACTTGTTAAAAGAACTTTTCGGTTTTTGGGAAGTGTTCAGAAAACTCTTCCAAACTCTTTCCTGGTCTTTGGGCTTAAAAACCTACCACCCCTAAAGCAGCCTTACAAAGAGAGAAAGGTTTTCTCATGCCAGAGTCGCCCACAAGCGAACATTCTTATGAATCAAACCCAGTGTTTCAAATTTCAAATAAATGATCCCTGACAGCTTTTTCCCTCTGACTTTTTCTTTTTTGCTTAATCGGATAGTTTAAAAAGAAAAGTGGCTTCATGACAGTTAGCTTGTTTAGGTTGGAAGAAGGCTGTCTGCTTAGGAACACTCCAATTCCCTAACCGCGGCTCTTCTTCTTAATCCATAACGAATAGCTCTCACTGGCACAGTGCGAGCTACACTAATTTCTGAATCAGAAGCCCTGATTGCTCCCTGCGGATATTTCAGATGCTTGCGTCTCCCTTACACGCAGTTCAGCAAGGCTGCTGGACATCATTACAGACGGCTGCATGTGGGCAAACGTGAAGTGATGAAGATGGAGAGCAATGCTAGCAGGACAAGAATCAGTCAGGCATCTGTCTCCTTCGCGAAACTGCATCTTTTTAAGCCATTAATTAAGAGGTCCCTTGAATTTGAATCAAGTGCATAACACTAGGGGTCACACGCAGTCCTACAGGTGCACTCTGAGGGTTCCCTAGGACCCATTTCACCCCGAGATCCACAGTACCTGACAAAATACCTTTCAGGTCCTACTGTACGGGATTTGGCAGCTCTAAAATGAAAATGTAATTGAAGAAAGTTAGGGGTGGTTATATAGCTTTCTTAGAGTACTTCAGTATTCTAAGTTTAGTTTAAAGATGACTTTGAACCAAGATCCCTCTCCCCCCAGTTTGAATCCCAAGTCCATGTAATCCTTGGCCCCTGCCTTCGAGCTGTGTAGGTTTGCTGGGCCTGTCAGGAAACTCTATAGCCCATCACTCAGACTAACTAGAGCGTGTCAGCTGTCACGCATTCATGGCCCAGCAGATTGTTATCCCTTTGCCGCTGCTGTTGGCGGTTCGCTGGTATTGTTCATGGGACAGTAGCAAGCGGTAAATTGCGCGTGGAGCCTGCTCAGCAGTGTGAAGCATTCAGGACTCTGGGACCCTCTCAGCCAGACTCCCGAAGTCAAGCGTGGGTGGAGCCTGTGAGACAGCCGCCAGGCGACCCATTCTTGGTTTCAGGGGTCACTGGGGCTGCCACGTTCACCCCCAGGAGCTCAATGGCACCAGCAACACCCAGTTGAGGAACCACATGACATTTCTGTGGCATGCTAATGGCGTTATAAATGTCCTTCCATAGACTGATGTATTCCTCTTTACACACCAAGCCCCTGGGACCTCAGCTCAAGTTCTTGCTTTGGTTTCTTTTTCACAAGGGTGCTTCATTTTGCTTAAGGGACACTGGGCGCTAAAATTGCTAATGATGCTTTCATGGATGTGAAGCTTTCTGTAGCCCCTTCAAAGAGATGTTAATCATAACATTCAGTGCTTGATTAACACTCTCTGAAAGGTTAAGAGTTCCCCCACGCTGTGTTTGCCTGATCTGCAGAGCTTGACTGCCCGTAGTTCTCCTGTAGGCTGTAGAACTGTGGTTCTTTCAGCTGAAGTGATTCTGGAGGCTGTTCGTGCAATTAGGTTGCTCCAGTGATGGAGTTAAATGGCATAGTGGCAGCTGGCAGCTTGCATGCTGAAGAATGTACTGTATTCTGAAACTATACTGCAGTCATATTCAGGCTTAGAGTTCAATAAAATCAGTTTCTGGTTAAGTGAGGCTCAGTGCTAAGTGGGTGAACTCGCAATGATGCACCTGCAGTCTATCTACTGAGCCGTGTCATTTATTATCTTGCTCCTCTCACAGTCCAGGCTTTCCTAAGGTAAATGACCCTGCCAAGACACAGGAAGAATGGGAAGCAGGCATCGGGGAGATGGGATGAGCCCTGACATTTAGGCAGAAAGCTTGGCCCACAATCAGGAGTGAAGATGACACTGTATTTGTATGATGTCCAGAGCTCTTAAAATCTGTAAAGTTTTGTTAACCATGTGAGGATTATTAATCTGGAGACTAGCTAATTTTTTAACCTGCAAGTAGTACTCACCCTCCCCTATTCTTTTTGTATAAGCATTTCCAATAGGAACTATTGTGTTCAGATTCTATCTCAACTGGGATTGCTGTCTTACTGACCCTCTTGTTAAGGTAGCCCAAAGCTCTTCACCCAGTCAGCCTGTCATTATACTGTAGATACTGTACGTCACGGCACGCACTGGCCTTTCCTCTGGCTGATCTGCAGCTCACAATTTTTCATTGCATTGTGGTTTTGCAATCCTCCCCAGAAAGCAGGGATTCACAGCTGCTGAAATCTGAATCAATCTTATCTATGTCCCATACACAGTCTTCTGCCAAGACTAAACAAAAGTCTGTAGAAAGCAAATGTTGTTCTGGAATTTGCTTTGATATTCCTAACTCCCTACTTCCAGGATATTGGAAGACTGGAAGAAGGGAATTGTTACTGGAAGGGTGCCTTGTCTTTGATCTCCATACCAGGTTTCGGAATAGGAAAAGGATTGGGAATTATACCCAAGACATGCAAGTCTCTGTATCTTAGTATCTGTTCAGGTGTGATTTAGGATCTCTACTTGCAATTTGTTGAAACAAGTGGTAGATAATCTCAAAACAGCTCCAACTTCCCTCTTTTGTCATATAATGTTGCCATCTTATCCTTGATTTGCTTTTCAAAATCTGCATTTTCCAAAACTGGAAAGGAAAGCATATTGAGATCTCTGGACATACAAACAGAACAGGTCTTCAAGAAACAGGTGACAGCTTGGTGACCCACCAAATGTCACAACATGATTGAGTTTGACAGTTTTGATTTGCAGCTGAAAGGCAATAACAAATTTGTGCAGAGGAGTGATTCAGTTCAAGGTTACTTCTAGTGTATAATGTTTGTAATTTTTCTTCTCCTTGGAAGGCGTGAGGAGATTCTGGCACCAAATCAAAAGATTTATTCAATCTAAACAACAGCGGAAGAAAAACAAATCCTTAATTTATTCTTTCCCCTGAACGGTCTCCTCTTGTTTTTCTCATTTATTTTTAAACATTTATGTACTTGGAGAAATGTGTAATATTTCTTGTTGAGTTCTTGTTTATTTTCCAGCATGTTTTACTCATTACCTAAGCATGGTTCTCATTTGACCGCATTCCAGCAATGACCCCTAGTGGCAATTGTGCACAAACTGCTGTTTGACCAAGATCAGTGGGCTAGTGAATGTCTTTTTCCTGCACGTGCTGTAACTGGATTATAGACTTGGGTGAATGACATTATCCTGTGCTCCTCAGCACATGAAACACGTGTATATTTTGGGGAGAGCGTAAACCGGAATCCTGGTTAGATCCCTTGAGTACAGGCACACGCTGATCCTCAGAGAGTGAGCAACAAACTGAGGTTGTCCCCCTCCAACAGCGTTTCCAGGCGAACTGTAAGGCATTGTAAATTGCAATGTGGACATGGGGGCAGCAGTCATTTTTCTTTATTGTGTTTGGATTGCAGGCACATGTGGTGGTCAGCTAGCTCCTTTATTGTCAGAGGACCAGGCTGTGGCCCTGCATCATAGGGGTCTCTGACATGTCTTCTGACCGTGGCTGATTCCTTTACCAGCCAGCACTCCCTGCCCTACTTGACACCAGCTCTGCTTTCTAACTGCAGCTGCAGAGGCAGCACGGTGCCGACAGTAGTATGTGGCTTGTCGCGCTTTCGGCCTCAGTGTGCTATTTAAATTACTTTCTTTCCATGTTTTTACCAGGGCAATCGGAGAAGCCCATTGTGATACAGTATGATATCCCCTGGCACAGTAAGGCAGCAGGAGACGGCACCACAAATAAATTTTATAACGCAAGAAAACAATGCTACTGTATTCAGCCACTGTCTTATTCTGTTAAAAGAAACTCAAAGCATTTGATTATCCAGTAGTAAAAAAAACGCCAACCTTTTAAATCTGTCTGATTATCAGAGCTCAAATCTCTGAAGGTAGAAGATTTATTCCTGTAGATTTGACATCTCTTAAGGGCAGTATGTATTCACTAAGGTTGATGATCTTAGGGAATATTGTAGAATTCAGGTAGACATAATTCCTCCATTGCCTGCAGCTTCAGGTCTTTATTTCGCTGACTAAATAGCCCCTGAAGAGTATGGGGGGAGTTTGCAAACTGTTAATATTGAAATATATTCATGCCAGCTGGATCCTTGTTCCTAACACATGAAGGCAGGAGACTGTTCATGGCTGTGTCTTAAGCTCTAAGAGCCTGTGATGTAGAGCTGAGGGATAAAAGAACCAAGGTGCTTCCATGCTCAGCTCCTCAAAAGACCTTTTATAATAAACGTATTTCAAATTTACAATATAACACTGGGCCGTTCTATGAATTCTTGCATGCCTTCCATATGCATGTGATCTGCCTTTCCTCCTTATGCAGAAAAAGCTTGCAAGCTTTTCCAGGGTAATGATCTTTAGCATGGCTCCTTTTTTTTTGCAGCTAGATTTCTTACTCACATCAGACCCTGGTAGCATATCACACCTATAGGATACACTTTAATCGCTACATTGGTTGCCTGTAAGGTCACATATTCAATATAAGAGCTTCTTACGGACTTTCAAGGCTCTAAATAATCTGGCTTCATCAAACAGTATCTCTCTGAGCTCCTCCATGTTAACACTTCCTCTAGCAGGCTTTGTTCAGTTGAGGCTGCTCATTTGCTCACAGTACCCAGAACTTAATCACAGACTTCTGGTGACCTTGCTTTTTCTGTCGTTGTTCCATTGCTATGAAATGCCCTTCCTTTGTTGCTTCAAGAGACAAATTCTTTTTTTTTTATCTAAACAGAAAACTCAATTTTTACTATGGCCCATGTCTGATCAACTTACAGTTTATACTGTATGTTTTTGTTTCATTTTTTCTCTCTACTTTTTAATATATATTTTTTTCTTTTTCTTCTTCATCACTATGTACAGTGTCCTTGACTGTGGAAATGTATCCAGCTACAGAAACTAGACATTTGTATGTGCTCTTTAGTTGTGGAATTTAAAGAGTTTAAACAATGAAGCGTCTCTTCAAAGAAAAGTTTTGGGAGGCTGCCCCATAAATGACCCCTGACCCCAGTTTAACGCCTCGGTCAGCAGAAATGATTTTCACAGACTGCCCAGGAGAGTCAGTCGCCAGGTTTGAAGACGTGATAAGGGTCTCTGCAGTTTAGTGCAGTTCTGACCTTGACCTCCATCAAGGGGGGTTGAGGTGTGGGAGGTGGATTCCCATGAAAGAAATGTGAAGTCTGTCCAATCAATAACCAATGACCCACTAGATACTGACATGACACATTCACATCATATCTCTCTCATACAAGGAGCAGGAGGAGAGTGAGCATCGCTTCAGCAGATAGCAACCTGGCCTGACCGCTGCCTTACTTCTATTGGAAAGAGGGCTTTGTTTTTGTCCATCCTTACAGATTCCACATTTGAAAACTGGAAGCCAACCCAAAAAGAAGAGTACCATATTTGTTACGGATTCCTTTCTGTTTTTAATTTATGACCCTACATTGCTTAATAATTCTGTATACAGTAAAAATGTCTAACAAGCAGATAATGTAGCTGCACATGTATTTCTTAATTTATGTTGAGGACAAGAGGCACAAATGCAAATATTAATCAATGAAACAATAAGCCTGTACTTCCTTTCTCAGAGCAAAACAATATGTGCTCCAAATAGTGACATGTCTTATTGTTCATATACAGTATCTAACAAATCTAGTCTGGTAAACGAACACAAATGTACTGATTAAAAAACCCTAGACTGGATAAGACTAGCATACAGGAAGAATTGCCAACAAATCGCTAAATGACTTTGGGCTGTCCACAGTCTAAACACTTTTTGGGTCTGTTTTAGAAATCTGAAAATCTCAGAAAACAGGAGTCGTCATGTTCTTCCAGTTCCAGTTTAATATATGCCAAAGCAGACTACTGGAGGTACAAGCATTTCTTATGATAATGTTTGGGATGTTTATTAGCTGTTCGTGTGGAAGTAAACGATTCCAGATGTACTTCGTTTTGAGAGAGGGGTCCCTGCTGAGCTTGCTGTCATTAGGAGAAGTGCAATGCATCGGGACCTGCATCGTAAACAGTGTGAAAAATGAATCCTGATCTGTAGCAGGACTCCCTCATTATGGGTGCTCAGCATTCTGATAGTTCCTAATTGGTTTTCCAGACTTTGGAAAATAAATTTGAATGAGTGGGGCACACGAGCCCCTAAATCTGCTATCACAGACTGCATCTGTATCTACAGGTTGTACTGAAGTTTAAGAATGCCCTCCATTCTGATCGTTCCAGAGAGGCTTTGTCCTTAGCAGCTGTGATCACACTGAAGTGACTTTCTTTCTTTATTTTTTTACTGATGGATTGAGTCTATGGCCAAGTTCTGTGGCACACCAGCAAGGTTCTGCGGATGATGATGATGACAGGTTCTGTGGAATGCTCCCAGTCTTGAAACAATCTGAACACAAAAAGCTACACCTTTTATGCAAATGTACAGAGAATGTACACATGCAAATGTGCGTTGATATTGCTTGCAACGCTCTTTAATGTGCCCTGTTAAACACACAAAGGTTGGATGAGCCCATCGGGGCACTGTTGAAGTGTGTTTCAGGATTGTCTTGGCTGAAACACGTGGCACATGCTGTTCTGAGTCAGTAGCGCACAGCGCTCACTACAAAGTATTCCTTTACTGCCGTTCCAGTCCACACAGGGAATCATTGTCTTGTCAGTGCCAAATTTCCACACAAAACCAACAGCAACCGCACAAGACAAAAGCCCTGCTGAGCATGTTGAGAAGCACCACAGAGGACACGGCACTGCTGAGCATGAGACGGGTTCAAACTGGCTTTCATGTGCTGGAGGAAAAGAAAATAACAATTAATAATAAATAAGATTTTGGCACCTCATGATCACATTTATGCCTTTTGTCCACAAACACAGGTACTGTGCATGCAAGCAGCAGCTCAGGTAGGCGTGCAATGTTTGTTTGAAAACACCACCAATCCTGGCCTGCCTCTCTGATAACGAATGTTGTGTTTACAGGAAGCTGAAAATTTCTTTCAAGTTGCCCGGGGCTTGTAAACCTGACAACAAACACACAAAGCTCAGGGAGGGACAGAAGTACCTCACAGCTCATAAATCTGTCCCTCTTAGAGACAGCCTGTCACCAAGGAAGGGTACAGGTAACATCAGAGGAGCCTCTCTCACAGGAAAGAGCTTGACTCCTGACTTTTGTCTACTTTCCGACTGTCAAAACAAAATGACTTGCATAAGGAAATGGGAAAAAAATTAGATCCGGACATTTTGTTTAGTTTTGCTTTGCAAACTTCAGTGGATTTAAAAGGTTCATTGTAGCTAAAGACTTTGTGATAAGTTGGTCAGAGTGATCAAAATACATGAAATATGTTCCTTTCTTTTTTTGTGTGCTGGTTTACTATGCATTTGGAAAACGATTAATGCAAAACCTGATTTTGCCAAGTTCTGCTAAAGCTATTTATACTCTGAGCAAAGATAGCTTAAGGCTTTCATTTTAGCTGGAGAAATTATGGAGAGACTTTTCAGCCAAAGTGAACTGGCTGAATAAATTACAATTATCTGTGAATAAATCTGCTGTCTCCCCACCTTTCAGGAGACCATAAGAACATACAGTAGGTAGGGCTGGCTATATTTGTATAACTCTTTTAATTAAAAAGGTTCCCAAACATGTTACGTACTGTATAGGTGGAGACCCACTTTGTCCACCACTGAAGAGAAGCCTCCATCTGGGTGACATGTGGCAGCCATCCTCCAGCAGCCCCACTACACAACAGATCAGGTGGAAAAAGGCCCTCACCAATTGAATGAAGGAGGAATACAAGGGTGTCCAGATTCTTTAAACCTGGAGAAAAATGTATCCAAGAAGCCAAAATTAGCACCCCTGTTTTTACACACAATGCCATAGGATCATCAATGATCGGTTAATCTTTAAGGACTTTGGTTGTCATCTGAATGATGGCTCCTCCAACAGCACAGTGTTCCTGGTCACCACTCTGCTGCATTGGTTTAAATGTTTGAGCTCAGAGAGAGGAGAAGTGCCTTCCACTCCACCATCACCACTTCTGATACCGTGTGGTCATACAGTATTTATGTTGGAAGTAGTCCCTGCCTGACTTTCCTTTCCAAAAGACACACACCTACTCACCTGCTATTTATTTGTGATTTAGTGTGGCTGTGGCTATATGCTGGCTCATTAGGAGTGATTTCATGGCTCACAGCCGCGGCTATAGAAGAAGTCAAGCTCAGCTGAACTGAGATAGATGTGGTATACCCCCCATCCAGCCGGCCTGCCCAACTTGACATTCCAGGCTCCAGCCCACACAGCTCCTTTCCCCCTCTCCCTGCCCAAAGAGCTGTGCTCTCCCTCGCCTGCATTACTCATCATGTTATGTTTTTGGTTGAACTTGCTGTCATTTTCACACATTCCTCTCCGCCAGGAAAACCACCCCAAGGCAACGTTATTTCCCCTGAATTGGAACGAAGTGAGAGCCACAGTGCTAATAAGGTCCAGATGTGTTCTCCATCTCATTTTCTCAAACCCAAGTGAAGAATTCCATGATACAGGGATGAGTACCAGACAATCAGCCTTCTCCCTCTCCTCCTTTTTAAGAAGGCTGCTTGACATATGAGCAAGACACACAAGCTTGATTGACATGAAAATTTTGTTTTTTTTGTAAAACCAACTGTTAAACAGTAATGTAATTAGGACAGTTGGAAGTCATTTTTTTAAAATAAAGTAAAGATGAAAATGTTTCATTACGGCTGTGTGCTGCCAGTCTGGGAAATACCAGAGAGCCAGAGAGGTTGGTGATTGTGGTTTCTAGCTTTTTCCCCCCTTTCCAAGACCTAATATAAGAGATTCAATTTCATGGCGGAGATCGTTTGGAAGTGATAGTCCTTTGGCATTTTGTAGGATGATTTCTGGCTCTTTGGCTTTCCCCTTCATTTTAGATAGATACAGTACATACTTTATTGTCCACTGCAGTAGAAATTCGTCTTTGGCTTTTTCCGTAGAAGGTACAAAACACACAAGCAAAACATAATTATGTGATACATAAATAAATGGATAAATAAATAGGGGGGGGGGGGGGGCGGAGACTACATTTGCACAGTGAGTAGTTTTATTGCAGAGAGGACAAAAGATGTCTTATAAATGTTTTTATTTGAATTTGGTGCCCTAAACCTCCTTCCTGATGGGAGCATAATGAATTGAGAATGGAGTGGGTCTGTGGAATCAGCTGTCATTCCTGTGATAACGTACTGTAATACTGATTCCTGTAACAGTAATGATCTACAATAACCTACGTTCTGAGCATTTGTTAACTGTCCGAGACATTCTAGACCTCTTCCAAAATTTGTTTGTGAAACTGCCAAGAGAATGAGAGTAAAAAAATAGATCAAATCAAGGTGGAAAGAAATGTGTTATTAGTCACCAGGGTCACTGGTTAAGACTGGGACCTTCAGTCAGTGGATTAGCAGGGAGGCTCTGTCCGAGTGGCACTGGGACTGAGCGCTCTGCTGTGTCTCTGTCTCGGCAGATGTCAACGAGTGCGAGGAGACGAATGGCGGCTGTGAGGCTCTGTGCAGCAACACCATCGGCAGCTTCTACTGCAAGTGCCCCAGCGGCCAGGAGCTCAAAGAGGACGGGAAGACCTGCCAAGGTAGGCCAGGCAACAGGCCGCTTATCCAGGGACCGATCAGGATAGCTGATCGGATTGAACAGGCATGCGCTGGAGCACCTGGCAAATACACCCGAACTGCGCCCAGTGCTGCAGATTCCACGGTATGGATCTGGACAAAAGAGCAAAGTTACCTATAGAAGAGCTGGCTATAATAACAATGCTTCAGTATTTATTAGTTTGTCTGATAAATCATTGTGAGGTAACACAACCTTCAAAGTGCTTCCACTCTGCCATTGTAATGGAGTAATCTTGCCATATGAATGTCTGTAGGGGTGGGCAAGAAAAGAATTAAAATGGACAAATTCTTGCACCGAAACTTGGCAGGACTGTTCATTTTTTCATCAGTTCTGTGCCAAGCAAGATGTGATTCAATGGAGCCCAACTTGTCCAGAAGCTTCTTGAGTCAGAGTCCTCACAGGGGAACACGGTGTGTGAACAGCACCTGCTGTAGTCAGCCTCAAAATGGAAAGAGGATCACAGTTATGTGCTGCTGAAAACAAACTCCTCTTGGACTACAGTTAGCGCTCTGATCTGGTCATTGGAGTAGCCTTCTTAAACCAGGCTATATTGTGAATATGGGGATTAGCGCTGAGACCGTTAAGAGTTAACAAACAAAATACCCACTGTGCTGAATGCCACAATGCGCAATGGTAAACTTTATTTCCATCCAAGTATTACAGTATGAGAATCTCCTGTTTTTGGGGGTGTTGGATTGCATTCACTTACTGTGGGTTGCTGTTGTTTCTCGAAAATGAGAAGCGTTTTCCCCGAATAACGGTAATCATAGATGCCTTTCATTAATAGACCCAAACCCATGTCGCCAAGTTCTAACCCTGCGGCACCATTTCCTTGCAAAGACAAATCAAAGCAAGACCTTGATCGATCCCTAAGTCACCAGTCCCAAATTCAGTGCAGACCCCAATCTGTTTACACTGCTTTGCCAACACCAATTTAAAAAACACAAACCAGGAGCTGGAAAGATTGTTTTTTCCAAGTCGTCTCCCAATGGAAACCCTGGCACCCAGACAAGATGCACTCCGAAATTCAGTTTAATTCACTTTCCTCACTGCTTTCAGCACAAGAGCACATACTGGGGGCTTTGAGCGCCAAAGTACTAGCCTACAGCTTGTTTCTCTCCCTGGTATGCAGGAGTTACAGTACTTCCCAGCAGTTCTGTATCAATATAAACTTGCACAGCCATGATGAACTTTTATGTTAAAACTGTTTACAAAATTGTCTTTTTGTGATGAAAATCCGCTTCTTCCTTGTAATTCAGATGCAGGGTTTATAACTGAAGAGCCTCTGGAAGCAGAACAGTGGAATAACTCAATATGAGCAATGCTCTTTCTTTGGACAGCCCTTGGGAAAGTGTTTGCAGTACACAGCTGTTAGTACTGTATATAATAGAAAATCAAACAGTTGGCAAGGGAATGCTTTACAAGAGGTTGTTTTTTCTTCCCTCATCCTTAGTGTTTTTGGATCATTATTATTAGTTTTATATTTTGTATACTGTTTCTTACATATATTTATATAGTCTACATTAAAGGGGAGGTTCAGCACAAAACGGATTTAAAACAGAACAAAAATGATGCTCTATAGGTGAAATTAAATGTAGCCTGTTGCTCTGTCAGGTCTTGAATGGATTAAACAATTGGCCAATTTCATAGCAGTTGTACGCAGTCCATAAATCTCTTTTCTCATGTTGTTTGCCACACCTGCAGCAGACATATTCATTTTTAGCAAGAGCTGTGTGTCCAGTCCCCTTGGGTAGATGTAGTAATTCAAATGACCAAAGCCTTAATGGGGTCCATGAAGCATTTAATAGCAGCTGTACGTGAGAAGCATTTTCTTCCGAGTCTGTGATGCATTATAGTTTTCTGCTTATCAGGAAGGGTGAGGCCTTTTCATTTTAAACCCCTAAGAGCTTAGTCAGAGGTTGGGTCCTTAAGATTCCCAACAGCAGGTGGCTATCTCTTAAATAGCAGTTCTTAAATAAACCAGACCTTTGAACTGAGCTCATCTGTGACACGGACTGCTCAGTCTGTCCACCTGAGACAGCTCCCCTCCCCGTCTCGGCACGAGAACCATCAGCAGCACACAATAACAAAGAATGGGTAGTGCATCCCAAAATGACTCCTAATTTGAGTGCTCTCCAAGCAGTGACTTAAGTGTTAGATCAGCAGCTTTAAGTGCTGTTAACAGACAGGTATGCCAACAGAGGAGGGACGTCGGACATTGTAATTTGCTGAGTGATTGCCACTTAAGGGTACCAGGCTGACAATTACAGTGTCAATGTCCTTTCTAATGTTCTTGGTCCATTTGTTCCACACAGACCCTTTCATTGTAAAGTCCTTGCTTCCCTGTGTACCGTCACTGTAACGGCACATTCTCTGTAATTAGAAGGCATAGATGCCAGTTCTGCCATAGGCTATTTTAGAAATGCTTGTTAACTTTTCGCAATGGATATAAGATATTGCTGTGTTCAGCATTTGTCCTTTAGATTTTGCTAATTAAAGTACCATTGTTCTGGGTCAGTGGAGAGCTATTTTCCTCTTTCATTGGCTCTTTCTTTTTTCTTCATGCTCTTCTCGCTTATCGTGTTCCCTTTGTATATTACTGTAAATTTGAGAGCACCATTTACTAAAATCGATTTTCAGCTGAGGGCTATCAGAAGGCAGGCCAGCGATTTCCCTTTCTTCCAACACAAAGCAGGGTCTCCTCTGGCCTAGAACAGTGACATTTTTGTACTTTTTATTTTAATTGATTTTTTATGAGGAACACAGCACTCCTTCCTCTCAAAGGAACAATTTGACATTCATAGTGCTTTAGGGAAACCCTCTGTGAATATAGCAAACAGGTGGCTTTGCATGTGTGCAGTCTGCTCTCTGAAGCATCAGGCATGGCTGTTGCAGTGTTATCCACAGGTTCTTGTAGGCGGGTGGGTGTCTCATAAGGTTTTAATGTTAATGATTATGTCACCTTGGAGTTGTTTCTTAAGAGTGCCATGGACCACCTGCAGGTCTGTTGATTGGGGTGAAATCTCGGAGCCTCTTAAATCTGTCAGCTGTTGGGGTGCTCATGAGAGACACCTGCGCGTGCATATGATCCTGTGTGGCCTTCTTGGTGTTTAAAAGGCTGTTTGTTTTTAAGTAACCCATAGTCTGTAACCCAAGGATAAAGAAATCGTTCTGTCATGTATTAGGGCTGTGGTTGTTGTCTAAGTCAAAGCCTCGGCTGTAAAGGAAGAAGTCATAATTGCTATACTTAAAATTCCTGTAGCAGCAGAAGAAGATCCTTTGATACGAGCCACAAAAACCATAGCTCTTCTGCTGTGCACCATATGGAGCTGCTCTGCTAATTCGGTTTGTAAAGTGGGATGTGAGCAGTGATTAATAATAGTAATATTATTAATCACTAAAAAATGGTTTCCAAAGCATTTAATGTGTATATATACTGTAGGTGGGGACTCACTTCATCCAACCACTTGGGTAACCCATACTGCACCAGAAGCCCCACAACAGGCGATCAGGGGGATGATTGAGAAATAACTTAACCAAAGGAACAAAGGCCAGGTTGTGGAATTGTGTACAATTCAAATTGTGGAATTTATCAAGGATGGACTTTCTAAAACAACATATTGAACAGTAAAACCTCTAAGCTGCCTTCTTTAGCAGATTAATGACTCAGAGATCAGAGATTTCTGAAGCCTGGAAAGGTAACACAGTGACGTATTGGCAAAAAAACAAGCCCACAAGGCAGTGACTGCGAGATGCAGATTCTCTGAAGTCTATATCCTGATCGGTGACCCTTGGCTTTGTTGTGTTTATGATGTGATCTGAGCCTCTCAGCTGAATTTCTGGATTGTATTTGAAGCTGGCTCATTTGCCACGTGCTGCATTCCTCGCACAGGGTGAGCTGCATTTTAAAAGGGTGAACTTGCCTCTCATTTCCTTAGAGTAAACAGGCTCTGTATTTTTAAAATACCATGTGCAAGATAAATTAGGGGATCTTCTGTATTATGGCCCGGCTCTCTTGTTTGTTATGAATCATATTGTGTTTCAGCTTTGTGGAATTCTGTGAATGGCAGGATGCAGTGATCTCCTGTATAACATGGTGGGTTTTGGCTGAGGGACAAATAGTATGTTTGTTGGAAGAGCTTGGTAAGCACGGACCTAGAAAAATATATCTTGCTTCTCATATCCATTAAGGCATCTTCAGAAATTGGTGGACTAGTGTCCCTACAAGGGAATTTCCAGATGCGCGTCTCAAGAAAGGCTTTGCCTCTATTGCACGAAAACAAATTAATATGATTGCGGTGGATATGAAATTAGTCCAGCCTGTTCATTAATCTTTCATGATTTAGAGACACTTTAAAATAGTTTCTTCAATGTAAAACCCTAGCGGTTGACTGATTTCAAACAGATCTCCCCTTTAGTATTTCAGATCTGAAATATTATCAGTCATCAAATCACTACTCAAAAGCTGTTGCAAATGTTTTGTTGTCTTTAGTTAAGTCTTCTGTTTAGGACAACAAGATCAACAAAACGTTTGCAACAACATTTGAGTAGTGATCCGAGTAGTTCAGTATTTGTAGATTGGTACTCAGAGCATACTATATGTCCCTACTGTATTTCCTCTTTATTTGCAGAGAATTAAATCCACACACATTTACAGTCATTAACTTTACTTTGCTTAAGTCATGTGTAAAGTCATGTGGAATTGTATGGGTATTTAAATAATCCTCGTGTGAACTTCATTGTATGTAAAACATATGGCTTTTTTTGTGTTCCTGTGGGGCTGACTTTGGATAACCGGAAGAGAAGGCCAGTTAGCAAAGGCTTTTGCCCACAGGCCTTAGTTAATAACAGGCCTGTGTTATTATTAGTATTTAACCAAGCTTAGAGGCAGGGGTTCAGAAAGCTGCTACTCATTAGAGATTAAGGGGTTTTCGGTTTTCAGGAAGGTTTACATTAGTTTTTGGCATCTTCTGCTTGAAACATGTGGCGGTTTCTTTCATTTCCCTCATTAATCAATCGACCCCAATAGTTTGTTTCATTTGTGAATGCAGAGACATAATAAACAATAGGAAAGACCTCTTTTCTTGTGAGAGAGCCTTTTAAAATACTGAAGGTGTTACCCCAGGATGGACTGAATGAAAGAGACTACCACACACTCTCTCGTTGACACTACAATTCTAGAAAAGGGACCTCTTCTACTCAAAAAGAAATGGCTGATAAATCATGGATATTCATTCAGTGGCTTTGCATATGCGATTTTCACTGTATTTTGGCATGTAAATAAATCTGAGTTCACCAGTGGAGTACGATTAACTTTACACAAGGAAACAAATGATCCAGGAGACTCCGTTGCCAATAGACAGAACTTCAAGCCTTTAGCTTGAGCTGCTTAAATGTAGATTTATTCCCTAGTCATTTTTTCACAATGCGATAATCATGTTTTAGAACTCTGTTAAACACCCTCAGCGTCATGTTGCCAGTTTTAGATTTCATTGTATTCTTAGCAGCAGGCTTTAAAGTGAACAGAAAGCTTAACCATACAACTCATGTCTTAAAGCTTAATGAATAGGCACAATAAATCACAGCCAATAACCTGTTGTATGCTTGTGAAGAACAGGGCCTATAAAACAAAGGCAATAATGTGTTCTACAGAAATGCCCGGTACACTTGACTTGAATTTAGTACTGGCAATCTCAACATCTTGTTGACAGGGCTACTTTGATCCCATTCCTGAGAATTTGTGGACGGCTTTGTGTGTTTTCAAGGGCTTCAATAGCTCTAAAGCTGCTGGAGAGAGTACAGTTCAATAAAAAGACATCCACTTACTGAGTGAATCCTTGGGGACTCAGTTCAGTGGAAATTGGAAACTGGGAACATGGGCAGCTGGAGCAAATGTTTGGGGCAGCACAATCAAAACTGTTTTTCCCCCCAAGTTTAATTTAAAGATGTTTTCTTCTAGATCAATCATCACATTTCAGGCTAATGAAAAGAACCACATTGCTGAAGTAGACTCCTTTAAACCTCTCCTTCATCAGCCTTTAAAACCCAGCCTGGACACCAAAACTCCTCTTTCTTTGACATTGTAGTTCAATTTATTTTGCTACTGAAACTGAAAATTCTCCACCTGCTGGACTCCTAATGAACTTGTCACATGTTCTCTCTGCTTGACTGATTTCTAGTTTTCCCTTGTGCCGTGATTAAAACAAATCATAATGTTATAATGTGTTCACATAAATTTCTTTTACATTGTGGGGGAATATTCACTGTTGACTTTGTTTTTAATTTCCTTTTCCTGGACAGTACGTATCCCTGCTTTGGGAGTGTGCCTTAACAAGTCAAAATAACTATTTTCTCAAAGTCTCAGAAACTTTCTCCTCTTCTACCTTCTATCAGACTGTCATTCTGAGCCAAACTACAGTCATCACTCTAATTGGGAGATGGATATTTGTTTTTTCAATTCTGTTTTAAGTTTGTGTTATTTAAAAACAGCGGGGCACTGCTTTCCTGAGAAGATCCTATCAAACTGACAGACGTCAGTTACCAAAAGCAACAGAGTACACCAAGCAGAGACAGACATCTGAAAGGAATTTCGGGTTTAAGTTTTGCTTTCCACGCTGGGCAGGCATGTCTACAGTCCGCAGCCTGCAGAGTTGGTAACAGAACACAATGCCAGGCGTTGGCAGTTTTTGAAGCAGTAAATTTGGTGTTGGTGATTGCATGGGCACACCTGACAGCTGTCTGGAGAAACCACAGAGTAAACCAGCTAACTGAACTGAGGACTCTGCTAAACATACAGTAACGAATGGCTCTGACTACAAATGTGATTGTGTATAAAAACATTTCATAATTCACAGAGTCGTCTTTCAGTCCAGATTCTAATGAGTATGTGTTTTTTGTTTGTCCTTTTAGAATGAAAAATAGTTTTAATTTGAAATAACTTTAGAATTTGTTGCTCACTAAATGTTCTGTAACTTTAGATCTTTAGAGCTTTTAGAGAATCTGAAACTTTTCAGAATGTTTCCAAATCAATGCCTGAAGGCGTTGAACAAAATGTTGTTTTTCCAAAATGGCTTGAAATCAGGTTGAACAAACCTTGTGAAGGAGAACACATTTTCAGGTCCTTAGTTACATGTGTTACAGTGGTGCAGCTCATGAAGTTACCTCGGCTGCATTCAAATAAAGACTTGATCCATTTGAACCATTGACTTCTGTCTTCTATGAGACGGATGGAAACAGGAACTGCAAGTCTTATTACCAGCACAGGTTTCTTGTAGTTCTTGTCATAAGGGTGCCTGATGGCCTGGCTTGTTCCACAGCCTGAAAGTCAAAAGTGAGAATACCTGAGTCATTGCCAGCTCACAACATCCCCCCTTCACCTTCCCCTCCTTTCTCTCCAGCTCAGATACGCTAGTTTGTGTCAGCAGATCTGTAACTTAAAAGAAGCCAGAGGAGATTGATGGCCTTCAATCTGGCATCAGGATGTGCCTTACAAACTGTCAAAGCAGGAAGGGCGCTTCTAGTGGGATCTTAATGGCTGCTCACCTTGCCGAGCTTCATGAAGAAACACCTGGGATTGAACAGGAGTTGGAGGGCAGGCAGAGCAATGCAGCCTGAGCACCACTTTCTCTTGGAGTAACTTTAATGAGGATTGCCTTAGTTTGATGCCATCTGTCAATTAATGCAGTCGTTTCAAATTCCGTTGGCCTTGCCTGACTGTGCAGCATGCAATTGTTTTTCTTCTTTTCCTTGGAGCAAAGCTTGAATTGGATCGTGCAAAAGCAGTCCGATACGCTATGTACTCTTGCATGCAATAGTAATGATGTCATGATGTTCTAGTTACAGTAAATCAGCAACAGAGCTGTTACACTAGTGCACTTTGCATAACCAAATTGGTTAATGTTCTGTTTTTTTTTTTTAATTTGCCTTATTTCTCTTGCTTTGAGCTAAACATTTAGATTGGCTAGTGCATACAGTATATTCAAACAAATGTCAGTTCATTTTTTTTCTATCTAGTACATTTTAGTTAGCACCTAAATCAGGACTGATTGAACCTCCAGTGCCAGTACAATATAGACTAACTGTGCTGAGGTTTTACAGGGAAATGAGGGCGTCAGGAACACCATTGACTTGGGGCTCCACTCCAAAACCTCAACCCACACTGTGGCCTTGGTTGCTGGGAGAGTCTCCAGACCCTGTGAAGGAACATGGGGTTCAGCAGACATGGGCAATGTCAGAGGCAGAGATCTGAATAGGATCACATTAGGAAGAGTCATTGACAGGCCTTTTGATCAATAGAATCATCACCCATGCTCCATCGGACACATAAGAAAAACATGCAAACTGTAATCTGGTGAAACTGCCAGTGCAAGGCTCTTTCATTAAATCAATGCCTAAATGCAAAGCAAAAGTTGAGGGTCTCTAGTTGAGGTTTGTTTTACATTTTACTTCAGTTCGGTTCA
Source organism: Lepisosteus platostomus (assembly GCF_059453375.1). NCBI lineage: Eukaryota > Metazoa > Chordata > Actinopteri > Semionotiformes > Lepisosteidae > Lepisosteus > Lepisosteus platostomus. The sequence continues at coordinate 12,217,456 of NC_142633.1, read as the reverse complement.
TTTGTCATATGCACCGATCAATGCGATCAATGAGATGCTTATTTGCATCTCTGCTCCCATACAAAGACGTTAAGGAAGCACCAAAAACATAAACAGGGAACAGCAGCAGCAACAACAACCATGTTAAAAAACAAAACTCAACTGGTGAAAAAAAATATTGTAAAGATCACTGTGACCCTGTATTGGACTATGCCTTTATTATTAAAGATATTAAAGTTATTAAAGATACAGTAGATGGGTAAATAGTATAATACTAGTAGTTGTAGTAAAGAACTCTTGATAATTCCAAACATATTCCTAATTTATTCCTATTCCATCTCCTAGTGAATGAGCAAAACAGATAGAACACATGTGTCTTTGCTTGAAATTGCAAGCTGCTTGCCAACTGTTTTTAAGAAAATCTTGTACAGTAGTTTATTTGACAGTGACAAAAACTGTCACTGTCAAATGGAAATCCACCCTGTAGCTTGAGCACCTCAGACTTTGAGATTGCAGGCATTGGAGTACAGTCATTTTTACTTCCCCTGGACTGGAGGAGTGATGTTCTCCTATGTTTGCCTTCAGGGACGCAGTCTTTCCTTGCTCTCTGCCATGAGTCTGGTCCTGTGTGGTTTGCCATGCCCTTCAGGAGCCAGGCCTAACAAGCTGTGCTTTTGATGTTGCTGTCAGGTTAGCACCCTGCCCCTCTTCATTACCCCAGCAGCATAATTGTCCCTGTCCCTGTCATTGTGAGAGGAAGGACAAGGAAAGACTGATTTGGGTTGCAAAGACAAAGACTGTTTTCACCTGGACTGGCTGTTTCCCCTCATCCTTTTCGTTCAGCTATGTTTGTGTCCAGCAAGCTGGCTTTGTGTTTCGTGCTCATCTCAGACTGAAGCAGGACCCCTCAGTACAAGCACCTGGGCAATGCTAGCTGAAGACAGTGATTTGTTATTTGTGTTTGGTAGGATCTGATCTCAGCCTGTTTTTGCTTTATGAGGTGCTTTCAGCAATTGCAAGGGAATTGTTTTTTAATATGATCGGTGCTGTATTATAGTTTGTGTTGTTTTGCCAGCACCACAGTGAGGTTGCCACGGTAAGATAGCAGTTTTACTGTCTGTCCTTGCTGTTCTCCTATCCAGCTCATGTCATTGCTTTTTACCCCGTTCTAAAAACCCATTTAAAACCCCATTTGGTACTTCACTGCTGTATCTTAGGTAATAAATACAGACTGTTTTGCTTTGAAATCAGGCTAGTGGTTTCCTGAACTCCACCTTGGGAACAGTTTAATATTTAGTGTAACAATATTTTGGTGCCCTGGCCATACCTCATTGTGCTTGTATAACATAATAAGTCAGGGCTCCACAAATTCAGTTCTTGAAGATGACATTCCAGTAGGTTTTGCAAATCTCCTTAAATCATCAGCAACTACAGTCCTGTTCTGGGAGGGTTAATTGGGTTCAGTTAAGCCTTAATTTAGCTAATTTTGTCCTCTTCCTGAGACATGCAAACCCTGCTGGACTGTTACCCTCAAGGTAGACTTGATTAGCTCTGACATAAATGCTAAAACCAAAAGTTGCAATAAAGAAAAAAAGCAGTCCTACTTGTACAGTATGTAGAATTTAAATTTTCAGAGCATTGTCTTTTGGAATACAGTAGAAAACAATGACCAAAGACAACAAAGAGCAGACTTTTTGGAGTTTAAAACCATATATAGTTGGTATATTTGCCCAGACCCCAACAGGCTTGGAACACAGGTCTCCTGTGTGTGTAGGCTCGGGCAGTGAGTGACAATAGAGTGGCCCAGGAATTCACAGTTCATTTTGGACTCAGTGTGTGAGCTCTCTTGCTAGAGACAACAAGCATCACCCTTTGTATCCAAGCAGGGAACTTGTGTGTTCGCAACACGTGTTCTTCTGAGGCAGACTTGTAAACCATTTTTATATGCATTGGTCAGAAACAAGGAATGCATTACTTTAAAGCCTGGGATGTGGAGATTTGATTTATCACCCAGTTTAAACATCCCTGTGGTCCTCTTCATTTGTGAAAGTCAGATACGATATTTGTTTTTAAGTGTTTAAAGCTTGTTTCAAGTTTGGAAAAATTTACCAAAGATTCCATAATATGTCTCACACTGTAATAAGAAAGAAAGTGGAAGCAACTGACATTTCTCCTAAATATTTTTTTTTTTTATAAAGAGGGCTATCATAAAGGTTACTTTGCCAGTTATAGACAATTACCTTGAGAACTGTGTCATTGCATTTCAAATAGCTGGGCTTCAGTCTTTTTATTTCGGACTTGTTTGGCGTTCTTCTTTTCTTCCTGCGAATAAGGAATGTGTTGTCATTCCCGTGACTCAGTTGACTGGAAACATTTCAGCTGCTGCTTTGTTTTGTTCCTTGGGCTTGGCCCTACCTGCAGGGAGGAGTGGAGGACAGAGGGAGGGGAGAGGGAATAAAAGACACTGGACACTGGAGGCGAAGAGATGGAGGAGGAGGTTTTGGAGCCCTGCGGAGAAAGGCAGAGAGAGAGAGGGAAAAATCGGACTCATATGTCTGTCAGCTCACAGCTGAGTGAGAGAGAGAGCGACTCTGAGTACTCTGAGTACCTCTTCTTGTCTCCAGATGCTGTGAACCAGCCAAAGCAAACTCTGCATGAACTGAAGGACAATTTGGCCGCAAGAAAACCGTATTATTTTCACCTTTTCTGTTTTGTGAGATGTAACTGACAAAACTTTTTTTTTTTACGCGTTGTTGTTTTCAAGCAGTACTGCGCTTTTATCCAATCTCTCTTTTTATGCATTTTTGAGAACAGTTATTTTTCTGAAGCAGCTGAGCATCATTTGGCGATGGCTTTGCTGGGGCACTTTCTGTTCTTAATCTGGTCTTTCGGGGGCCTGCTGAGCATGAGCTGTGCCTCAGGAAACACTCATTATCGGTACCATCGAAAGAACTGCTATACCTGCTATTTTCAGCACAGTGGATACAGTGGGGGTTATCTGGGTCCAGGTGAGTGAAGCCTGTCCTTTTCTGTGGTGAGATGTTTCTTGGCCATTGGGTCTCTGTCATGTGAGTGCAGATCAGTACAATGACAAAAGCATGTGTCTGACTTGCCAGAATAACCAGAGACTGTCCTGCAGATCTCTGTGCTCATATTGGAGTGAAGATGTGTACAGGACACTAGAGGGCAAAAATAGAACTGCATTCTTTGCTTTGAACACTATTGACAAATGACAACAGTGGTTAATGATATTACCTAAAATGTTCTTATTTACAATAATTGTTCACTTGAAAACAATTGTTCAGGGTCATTCTGCAGTGTTAATATGAAGTCAGGTCAAGGTATTTGATAGTTTTAATCGGGCAGAGGTAAAAAAAAAAATAATGCTATCACATCATAATGATTATAATGACCTTTGTGAAATTAAATTTTGAGTGGAATGGTAAGAAATATTGCCAGACCTCTACAGTGTATCCTTTTTGTTGTCTGTCTCCAGACCTCTGGTTATAGAATATTATGTTTTTTTTTGTTTCTACTACAGTCTTCTTACGGTAGTTTTTCTACTACAGATTTAAACTCCAAGGTTTAACTTCTCAAACCTCATGTAATTTACTGTATACCTAACCTTGACAATCCTTAAAGTATCTAAACACATCCTCGTTCACTTACCCTTTGATTGAATTCTGTGTCAAAGAAAAGGTGATGAAAATACAGTGTACTAATGGGAATTCAGAATTATACTTCTGCAAGTATTGGCAAGTTGTGTCCTGACCAAAGAGTTTCCTGACAAGCTGTGTCTACTACAGAGGTAACTGTGTGAGACTCAATTACTTGCCCCTTCAACTGTATCAAAAATAATTTAACACACATTAAATCATTATGTACTGTCCTTTCCATCAGGAGGAACAGAAATGATGTCCAACTGCCACTCACTTTTATCTTAATTCACTTGAACATCTTTGCTGCCACTTGCAATGATGAACTTTGCTTAGGGGTTAGAAGTGAAATAATTGAAATTAAGGACAGTTCAGCAAATATTTTTGTCACTTAGGGTATAATGAATCAGATATCTGTACAGTCTTGATCCTTCTGCAGACCTACAGTATTTACAGTAATCATACCTGCAGTCACTGTACAGTACTCCTTTTCTAATTATGTGGCAGACAACGTGCTACTGAAATAATTTGATTTTTATGTTGTACCTCTGGGGGGAGAGAGATAGAGGTGTCAGCATTAGAAAAGTGTGCCTTTACAGTGTTATTTCCTTATTTATCTTTGGAGCTGCTTGAACAGAAACACTAAAGGAGAACTAAACGATTCTTTCTATATATAGTATCCTTGACATTTTCTTTCTCCACTGGGGATGTCTTTATGCTGCTGGATTTGGACAGATCTATGGAATTTCATCTGGATCACTGGGTTTCATGGAGACTCACAGCCAAATGGCAGTGCAAGGCAGTATTAAATGACCTTGACAGATGCCAGTGATCCTGCATTGCCCATGTCAGGACATCCAAAGTGAGCTGTAATTCTGAGTAATGCTTTGAGCTTTCAGTCCCAAACCTTCCTGAATGGCAGCCCATCTTCCCTGCAGCAGTTATTGTGGGCTTCTTGCGTGCGTCGTACTGTATATTGCCTTGATCTTGCCTGCTGGGCTCTCTGCCGCATGCCTGTGCCCAGGGTTGTCACCCCGGTGGTCTGACAGACACATTGCAGCTGTGTCCTTCTGCGTCACCTGGCGATGCTTCGGCGCACACCTACTGTATTGTTTGCAAGTCAAGGGAAAGGTCCCGGCTCTGCATTGACACACCAATGCTTCCGCGAACTGCAGCAATTCAGAAAGGTTTGGTTCTAGGCAAAGATAAGCGATCTTTTCCCCCACCCATATTTTCCTGTCGTTATCTATGTAAACATGTATAAATTAATTCTGAGACTCTGAGCTGCTCTGTGGTTCTGATAGCATCAAGTTCATACCATTATCAGAGAAGCAGTTGTGTTGCTACCAGACATGCTTAGATTGCTTTTTGCCTCTCTATAGTTCCCTTTTGAAAAGGCTTCTCAAGATAAAGAGAAGTTTTGCATTATTCAGGGCATTTTGCCTTGTCATTGGGCTTTTGAGTACAGCGCAATGCGTGTTTGAAACATCCCACGACTTTTTTATTAGATTAGACTGTATTACTATATCACTGTATGACACTGTATGCTGTTCATGTTTCACTCTGGTTGGCACTGTGCAGATCTTCTGCAGTCTTGCTCTCATGTGTGTTTGCCATGGTGAAATTGTGTTGCAGTGTCCCTCTGGTTTCACCATGTCTGTGAAGTGAGTTTACTTTACTGTGCTTTTTGCTTTGTCTGTATCATGTTTTACAGTGCCATTCTGTCCTTTAACATAAAGCCACTGTGCTTGTACCTTGCTGCTTCACAGTAGATTCTTATAAAGGTGCGCCTCTATACTGTGCTATGGTATTCTTACAAATGGCCACAGCTTGTGGGACAGTGACACACACTTTCTTTCTCATGAAGAAGAAATCCTGCCAGCAGCAGAGCCAGTGGGACATCCATTGGAAAGCAAGTGATGGGGAAAAAAAAAATGCATCTTGAATGGAAACATTTCATTAGCGTTGTCAAACACTGACCCTGTGAAATGGAAAACAAAACCAGATCCTGACACGGAGGCAGAGAGGCAGTGTGGGGCAAAAGGCTCACACTCGTCAGGGAATCTTGACAATAGTGGAAAGTGTCAACAGAGAAGAGCACACTGCAGCAATGTCAGCCAAAGCACCGGAAATAAAGAAAATACATTCATCCCAGCCGGAAACCGTGAGGGAGCTGGCTGCTACTGGTCTCTGCTCTTCTCTCTCTGTGAGAACACAGGTGAATGATAGAACAGTGATTCAATAAAAACATTAAATGGCTACAGACAAGAGGAAACCATCTGACCCAATGTACTTGTATGGTTGTGAGTAGCCTGCTGATCTGAGGATCCACCACTTGTAGAAACCCCTGTCCTTTGTGTAAAGATATTGCTCATCTTCTATGTCCCAAATACTCACCCACTATGGTGTTGTGCTTTCTAGTTAAGATCCAAGTAAGCCACCAGTGGCAATGAACTGCACAGAATAATGCATTTAAATGAGCACACTGGACTTTTGTTTCTTGAGATGCATAGAAGGCTAGATGGTTCATTGCTGTGCAACCATTCTTGGTACCTATGTGAAAGAGCTGGAAAACAAAAGTGTTTCTTTTTTCTGGCATAAGCAATAAAACCGCCACATTCAAGCGTCTTGTTTTCGTCCTGTGAAGCGAGAAAAAAAAATTAAAAGTACAATAATCCCATAGCTTGCATGCCTTTGTGAGTGAGGTATTGTGGTGCACAGTTTTGTGGCTTTGGCTGAACATCCACTATCATTTGTGGTCTTTAATGTGCCAAGCTACAAGAGGCTGTGCGTAGAACTGTTTTTTTTCTGGGATAGAAGGGAGCGTGCAATGTGTTTTAATGGTTACATTCAGAAATAAAAACTGTGATAGAGCATGAGTGCCCAGGCTTTGCATTGTGTCCAGTGCATGTGAAAAATTAAACAGCAAGACCAGACCAGATTGCTGATGAATTCAAGTGTAAGGCTTATGGAATACGAAGCTATCTTCTTTTCCCTATATCACTCTTTATGGCCTTTTCTAATACTTGATGTAGTCCCATCAATGACATCAGAATGCAGATATATACAGTGTTTTCTACACACAGCAAAGTCTTGTTGCCTTCTTGGGAATAGTGTCAGGCAGCCCAGGAGCTAGGTGGATTTAATGGTCCAAAGAATTATTGATTCGTTTAAGGAATGAGTGATTTCTGCTGTCAGCTCACACGTGCAGCAGATATTTTCTATCCAAAGTATTCTTCTGGGTGTGCTAATTTATACATATTGGAGTTACTTGAAATACGCCGCTTTCCTGATGTGTGCCACTCTTCACAGCTGCCTAGCACGTTCCTTGTATACTTGGCACGGGCTCCCCAAGGTTCTCAGTGCTGTGGTCCAGCTGATAGCGGAGTTCTGTCTGTGGTGGTGCCAGCTCACCAGCCAGGAATGTGCAGGAGCTGGATTGATGAGGCACAAGATGGTTTTAAACCTCAAGCATGCTATTGTCCCACTGGGAATAAGGGAACAAGCAAATTAGAGACTTGTTTTTCCAAGTATCAGCTCTGAATCATAGAGCAGTCAGTGTTTCACAGCTTCCCTGTGTTTTACAGTAATAATACAGAATGCCGTCTCTGGGAAATGATTCAGTGTTTCTAAAGACATTTAGCTAGAAGTTTAATTATATACAGGCAGTTTTTTTATCTAGTGTGAATTGTATGTACAGTAAATGATAGCAGTGAGCCAGTTTAATTACAGGTGTTTAATTAGAGGTTAGTTTATTCCGTTTGTGTTGAATTGGGCCACTTCTCCAACTACAGTCCACCTTTCTAATTAATTTAGGATTAAGCAGTCCCCTTTCCGGTGAATTTAACAGTGGTCACAGAAGCAGTGCAATATGATACCAACATGCACCCTTAGAATGTATAACTAAAGAGTGTTGGACAGGGGACTTGTCTGCCCTTTCTCTACTGCAATTTTCAACATAAGAGTTGTGCATGTTGCAGAAAGATAGAAATTCAGTTCCAGCTGTTTCTCAGATACTTTCACTAGTGCTAATTAAAAATAAATTTAAGATGTATTAGTGTGAAATGCAATCTTAATCTTTTACTTTCCAATGTACCCCATTAATTTTTGATATGGTATAGGTTCATGTTGAAAACAGGTCAGGACTGAAGAAGGCGGCAAGAATGTTGGAGACACCAACTTTGTAGACTGGGTTTTCAATTGTGTGCACATGAACAAGAACATACATGTTATACTGCAATTTCTTCCTAATCGCTGTTAACTGAATGATGTTTAGCACTCCCTGTTCTTGTACATTGACCGGGCTTTACTTTTTTCTTTTTTTTATAATCGATTGCAGCATTTTTGAGCTGTACCCAACTTTTCGTGACTGCATAGATCTTTGCTATCTACCTTTAATTACCATTGTAAGTCTTATGCAAATATATACTGTAGCACACAACAAGGGATTGTGCCTATTTGTGTACGTAACCCTGTTCTAAATACATCATTTTCCTCTTCATTATTGCTTTTGTTTTGCACTATTCGCCTTGTCCCCAAATGGATGAATCAAAATCACCGCTGCTATTGAGATTGTAGACTCCCAGCTCCTTTTCATGACAGTTCTGAGGTTTAATCGATGTATTTTATGCATCTATGTGAAATGAATAAAAGTTGTTTACTCCTTGGCTGTGGGAACACAAACAGTTCACCTTCCTGCTCTCTTTACAGTGTACAGTTCTGTGCACTGATTGAAACCTCGCCCCCTGGCACTCGGGTCAACAACAATTAAGATTCCATGCAGACCGCATTTCCTTAAACACAGGCAGGTGGTTCTTATTACTGCTCGTGCCTGTGTTTTTGGGGGTGGGGGAGGGAGGACGCAGGGTTTCACAGGCCAACAATATCCAAGATAACCCCAAAAGATGCCTCATCCCTAATCAAGGATAAAATTTGGTCCTTTGCCTTAACTATCCTGTGTCATGAAACAGTGATGCCTCATCACCCGGGATCAGCCTTTGCTCCTAAATGCTTGATAGGGTACAGTTTCTCTATATCAAAACACATCACTACTGTGCTAGGTTACAATGGCTGTTTTCTTAAAGGCCACAGCAGTGCTGAGTGGGTGAAGAAGAGTTAAGTTCCAGTATTTCTTTAAGAGATGGTATATTTGTTGCTCCTTTTTGAACGATACTACACATGTACCAGTACAGAGTACAGTTAGACAGGCTTTGTTCCAAATGAGAGAGGCAACCTCAGGATGGTTTTTGTAAAATTTCAGTGTCTGATTAGTGCTGTTCCCAAGAATTTTATTTTTTGCAAGATGTCCGCAGAGCCATCACATTTCTGAGTATGTTATGGATTCTGGTGTTATCAGCTGTGTTTTGGCACTTTTGTTTGCTCTTGTTAATTCTGGGCAGAGCGAGGAAGCAGCTGAAATGTGCTCATGCTTTTCAGCTATGTAACGTCTGCCCTTTCTATGGCTTCTCCATCACCGGCTTCCGTGACAATCTGACTTCAGGAATGCGTTTGTTTAATGTCAAAGCAGTTCTGGATTTGATCTTGCCCTTGGCTTCATTGAATGAAAATACATATTTTCTATATACAAATGCTTCAGCTAGAAACGAAAAAAAATATTATATACTGTTCTGCTCCATTGTTCCACACAAGTGACTGACATGTTAACCTGTTAGCTGCATCCTTGGTCACTTAAGATTTGTTTATTTGTATTATATTTGTAATTTACATATGTTTGCCAATAATACTTTTCAATTCTTTGTCAATCACCTAAGGTTGACAGTAAAATTCTCAATGAAGTTCCAGTTCTTCCCTATTCTATTTCTTCATGAATCGAAATCCATATATAATATAGTACAATCATGTGAGATGAAGCTACAAATCCTGGTATCAGACATTTAAATCTGAATATTTAATTATGAACATTTAACATACTACAAAGTATTTTTGAGAGTGAAGACAGCTCTGTAAAATGAAACCGATTAGAAATGTGTGGATCGTCCAAGCTGCTGAATCTCGGTGACGTCTGTGTGTTGTCTCAAAGGCATCTGATGATGCTGTCAATATCAAAGCTGCCTCCCTGGCCTGTGAGAGGAAGAAATTTCCTACTGTTGGCCAGTCGTGACTGACAAGCCTTACTGACATTGAATTCAAATGGGACACATGGCTCACTCATATCCTGCATTTAGCATGGTACAGTTTGAGGAATGGGAGGGATCTTTTTACGGTGAGTGTTTTTTCTGCAGATACAAGGGAACGTACCTGGGGCACATTCATGAGATCTCTGTTAACAAGACAATCTTTTCAGGCCAGGCCCCATAACTGTTCTCTTCCTCAGAACAGAGCTCCTCAGAACCTCATGCTGGCCCAGCTGTCCTTGAGCATGGTAATTGTGGGTCCACAGGTTTGCAGAAGCGCTTATTCATAGCCAAACATCTGAAACAAGGCAGCCTTACCTCACATTCCTCCCTCAGCCCAGTTCTCGATGAGAACATGAACAGACTGATCCAAGGAATGAAAATAGCTGCCATCTGCCTGACAGGTGGGGGACCTCAGAGCTGGGTGTAGTGCACCACACACTTCACAGGTGATTGACCTCCCACACTTGGCTTCATAAACAACACAGCACAACGCATAAAAACTTTGTTAAACATTGTATTGAAAGTAAAGTTACAAGGGCCTGAATTGTTTGCTCTGTCTCTGTGCAACTCTACAACACATACAGTGATAGGTGTTGCAGGCAGGCATTCCTGAGACTCTGCTGTGTGATGGGTTAATTGCTTTTGACAGCCAGGTTAACACGTAACAATGGATAATGAGAGCGGGGGCCCCAGTCCACTGCCCTGCACACCAAACCTCGTTTTATCCAGCTGTGGTGGCTGTCAGCACCCAGCTTCTGGAATGAGAGCCCTTGGGCAGGGCAGGAGCCAAAAGCCATTAAGGCTGTGCCAAGTAAAGGGAAACACTGGTGTACAAAGATAGCAGTCACCCCAGCATGCTTCACTACCATTCATAAAGGATCACGCCATCTGCCCTTGTCTCAGTTACACTGCTGTGTACTGAGGAGTCAGAAACTCAGAAGTGGGGCAGAGGACAGAGTTGTTTCCTAACACACAGTGCTCAAAGATCCACTATAGACCCAGACCCAGGAGTATATTTCAATATACAGTAATATGAATCACAGTTAAGTCATAAATTTTAATCAAATATTAGAACATTAAAACACAGAGAGATCCCTGTCCAAGTAACATTGCTGAATTTATAGTAAAGTCAGCAGTACTTGCTGTGAAAGAAGTCTTGTGGCAAAATGAGATGTTCTGCCTGAGCCTGAAACTGGAACCTTTATCAAACAGCTTTTGACCCCAAGACCAGTTCTGATTAGGAATTCTGCTTCCTGTGTCCTATTTTAAGCATGCAAAGGGAAATGCAGAAGGGTGCGTTATATTATGTTTTCAACAGATGTTAAACTACACATTTTCACCTACACACCATTCCTGTTAGCAACAATATGTTTGTACAGTTTGATTTCTGCGCAGACCAAGCAAGATCTCCATTGCAATAACAGTTCTGATCAGTTTACGCTTTTAGAAGATGTAAGCTTTTATTGTAAGACAAAACCAGGCATTCAGTTAATGCATAAGACATTATTTTGAATAACACATGAATTTACACATGTTCAAATAAATGTAAAATATATATATAACTATATGAATACTGTACATCGGACTCTGCTTAATCAACACAATTTGAACAGGAGTCTGCAGTGCACAATATCTGAAATGGATCAAACTGTTGCACAATGTAGTTTGAGTCTTACTTGCTTCCAGGGGGCAAAAGAGACATCAATCTGGGGGAATTAAGGGATTTGGATTAGGTCAGCTTTTCTAAAGTGATCACAGTGCCACATGTGTTTTCCAGGCTGCTATTTGCACTCGAATGAAAGCACATTTCAAAATTTAAAAACTTTTTTTAATGGCACATTACTGTGTGGTAAACAGAAATCCCAAAACAACTGTTAAAAACCATTGAATTGAAATGTCCACAATTACTGCAATCACTGCTACCGCTTAATAATAGTTGGACTCCATTAAGTCTTGTTATCTGATTTAATGCGCAACTTAAGAAAATGGTTGAAGGGCAGTCAGTCCAGCAATAATAATGAGATCATGAATAGCAATTTGTAAGAGCAAGGGTTGTGCTATAAAGGATCAAGCAGCTGAAACATAGACAAAATTAAATGCCTCCAAAAATACCCTAATAAGTAGGAAATGTCAGATATGATTTTATTGCCTCAATATACGGTAGTACACAGCTAATAAACTTTTAATTTAACTGATCACTGAACTCAGTCTATTCATCTGTATCTTCTTTTCTCAGAGCAGTCAATCTAGAAAAGCATTTGCACAGGATTTGTATTATACAGTAAATGCTTTTATTTACTGTAAATGTCTCTTTACCCTGGGGGAAAAATCTGGTTCAGCTGTCTCTTTTCTTAGGTTATTTACAGTTAAGTTCACCTTTATACTTATATTGGTACAACTCTGTGCCCTGATCGCATCAGCTATCAGCAGCCAAGCAAGGATTATAGCAGATCTACATTTTGAAAATAAGGTCCTTAGAACGAATATCCTTCACTACTGAGCTTGAACAAAAACTTATTTCACCATAATCCCTCATAAGACAATTTAATGTGCCTGTGAGATATTCCGTACTGGCTTAGTAGGGTAAAGACCAGGAACATGAGCCATGATGAGGATGGTGATTAATATTTACAGACCTTTCAGTGAGACAATTAATTGTATGGGCTCACAGATTGGTCAAGAGCCATCCTTTACAGTGTACCTTTGGGAATTATCACTCGCATTATCACAGGTCTCCCAGCATGTAAGGTCAGCACAAAGCAATGTCCTTTTGAAATCTTATCTTCAGTAATTGATGGCTAACAGCTATAAGACCATAATCATTATGCCCTTGGCTAATGACCAGATAACTGATAGGTATCTCACTAGTAGCACTGTTATAGACGCACATAGTTGAATTCTTCTGGGGCTCAGCAATATGGAAACTGATCTTTAATCCTCTATTTGTGAACAGCTTCTTCCTTTGTTCAGCAGTCGGACCATTTGAAATGGATTCTGTTGTCAGCTGTTGTTGCACTCTCGCCAGTCGATGTGCAGATGGTGACGCACATTCTCTGCGTAGCACGCCTCTCCTTCATTCTCCAACACACAGGTGTCCCACTCTTTTCTGTCTAAGACTGCACTGAAGAGCAACAAAGGTTTTAAAACCTGTATGACATTTGCATGCCATAAAAAACTTTCTAGAGTACATCTGGAGCCATAGACTATGAAAAAGTAAACAGGAGATTCTTGTGTCCTCATAAAAGATTAATGCCTCTTACTAGAGTGAGAGAAGAGCTGCATGTTTAATTCAAAGCTGCTTTCATGAGTGACTTCAGTGGGTGATTGTAACCCAGGTGTAAAAAGTATGAATAGGTTCTCTCCGTTAATACTGTAAATGCCTCATTTTTACTCACAGCACAATATTTTTCATTTTTTCAGTTTTCTACTCTTTGTACATTTATTGACCTTTCATAAGGATTCCATCCTGTTCTTTGTTTTCTCTTTGTACTGGTTCCATAGACGTCTCTGTAGAGCTGCTAATGCCAGTATGAGGATTAAAACCATTAAGATGTTGGACTCCAGTAACAAGTTTTCCTTCTTTTCAGTTAGGAAAACATTTTATTTTTAAAAACAACAAAATATAAATTAAGAGTTCATAGCATGGATCCTTTTACTCTATCTCTCTGTGTTACAAATGAAAGCCTGTTTCATATTTGAAATCTAAAGAACTCTTCAGACCCTACAGAACGCCCCATAAACATTTGAAATCCCAGTCCTACCCCAGCACTGTAAAAATTAGAACCACTGCATATACTGTAGCTTATCTCACTGTAATAAAGAATCCCAAGGAACCATTAGTACAAAGTGTTTTACTGTTTTAATTTAAAAAAAAAGTAAAATCAGATCTCTAAAATAGGAATCTTTTAAATAAATCTTTGTAGTTCTGCAGTTTTGAAATATCTCCGTTAGGAACATCTACAGTGAAAGCTCTACACTTTAAAGTATCCATTTAAGTCAAACTGTGGAGCAGTAATGTTGCTGTCTCAGCCACTAGCCCAGCAGCTTAGAAGATGACAGAGCCTAGCAGCAGGCTTTAACTCCTATCTTTATCAGCCTGGGCTCAATCTCATATACTGTACCTCTGCTCTCAGGCCGCTTGCTTTCAGAATGTGCAGAATGCTCAGGCTTTGAGTATGTCAATGACAGACAGGTCCCTGAGCAGAGGCCGAGATGACTTAGTTCAAAGCTACGCTAGGAAGAAAGAAATGCCTCGCATTCTTTATGCCTGATAACACCATTTCCCAGTGAGACCTCTTGGCAGTTTTTGATTCACTTAAGACAGTTCTGACCTAATAAACTGGGTGATGGTTGGATGGCGGTGGTTCATCGCGGTTTCCATTTGTACGTGTGGAAGACTTACAATAACTCAAGCAACACCGAATTCCTTCAGTCCTGGGGTTAGGCGACATGGGATTGGCAGCACAAGAAGGTGATGACTTATGTACTCAGGTTTTGAGGTGAGAAATGCGAAAGTGGCAGGGTGTATTCTGTCAGACACCCTTTGACAGATGCGGCAAAAGAGCTATTTAGCAGGTTATCTTTACAAATACTGTAAATAGGATGCCTTAGCTCAAGAATTCCGACCGTTGTGAGGGAAAGTGTGCTCAGTAAATGACCTAGATAAGCAGTTTGCCTGGATCGGAAGGGTTGGTCCTTTACTCAATATGTGACATGAGTAATGTGGGATTTTAATTGTGTGCACATCCCATGACAGGTCTGTCCGAGCGTGCTTCACAACCTGCAGATGAACAGCTCTTGAACAATGAGCGACAAGGGTGCTTCTGGGCTGCAATGCAAATCTGCACTTAGCTGTTGCTCGATTCATTTTTTTTTTACTTGTACCAAAAGACCATCATCATCATCATCATCAAAATAATAATAACCTCCTATTACCAAAGTTGTTGCAGTTTGGTGTGCTTTCACTGTAATTCACTATAGTGCTAAGTCATAATAATAGATGGAAATATTGTTTTTTTCACCTTTTGTTTTGTCAGGATTTGGATTTTATGAGCATCAACCCTTATGGGTTTAATATTATGATGCTGAGCATTCCCTAACTAAACCAAAAGTTTCCTTAGAGTGTGTGAGGAAAAACCGACAGCACCGAGACTTATTTACATTGGACAACACACAATGGGGATATTGAGAGGGCTTTATGCTGACTGTGCACCTTGGCAGCAGTTATACGGTTCAGACTCAATTCCCTTCTCCACGGGGGCCTAAAAATTGTCCTGGGAGATGCTGCACTTGTCTTTCCACCACCGAGCACATTTGTATCTCCTTGCGGCCGTGAAGCTGATGTTAGTGTTTTAACGGCGGCTCTGTGTGTTGAGAAGGGAGCAGGTCCTGTATGAGGTCACTCAGGGGCTGTTATGAAAAGGAAATAGCTGATTAGCTCACCCCGGACCCTGTGATGCAGAGTCGATTCCAAGTGAATGTGATTCAGCAAATCCCTTTATAAGACATGCATATTTCATAGATACCATTTTTCTTCCCATTTTGGAAAGGAAAGATCTCAAAACAGCCTCCGTCAGACTATGTCCAGTAGGCAACTTCTGTTATGACCCATGTCCCAGTGATTTATCCTGTTTATTTTGACTGGTCTCGCCATCTTCTCTGTTGACTTTTCATAATTTTAATGTTGTGCTGTTGCTCCCAGAATAGAAACAGCCTGATTGTTTGTTTACTTATATACAAATCCACAGGGGAACGGATGCTTATAAATACTGAGTCTGCATCAGCGATCTGGCATCCATCCATCCTACAAAAGCATTACAAGTCCTCATTTAAATGCCTCTTATGAGAGGCGGTAGGGGCCAATTTTATCGTCTCGATCTGTGTGCGAATGAGACAACCACCTTCACTGGGACTTTTCGATTTCTGCTCTCTGCGCCTCGCAGTTCAGATGATTGCTGCAGCTCAGGCCTCTGCCAGGTGAAAAATGTTGTTTCTTATAGTAAAAAACATAAGAACAGTTACAAACGAGAGGAAGCCATTTGGCCCAACTAGTCTGGTAGTTAGTAACTAATTAGTCCAGGAAACATATTCAGCCATTTCGTGGAAGAAATTAGGGTATCAGCTTCAAAAACATTGCCGGGTAGCCTGTTGTAAAACAGTATCAGCAGCAGTTTGACTAATGTCTTTCTCCCCTTGTGCTTCCTGTGCCCCTCCCCTGTGTCGTTCTGCAGACGTTGATGAGTGCCAGGTTCACAATGGAGGCTGCCAGCACCGGTGTGTGAACACACGGGGCTCCTACTACTGCGAGTGCAACCCGGGCTCGCGCTTGCACACAGACGGCCGGACCTGCATCGGTGAGAGACCACGCCCTGCAGTCACGGGCACTGGCCCCCGGGGTGACTAGTCTCCGAGGGTGCCGGCCTGTCGCACTGCCCAGTCGGTCTGTTCAGATTCGTTTGGGATTTTCAGGACAGGCCGGGGGCAGAGCAGGGGGTGTTGACGTCACTTTTTGAGAGCTGAATAATATATACTGTGACAGGCCTACCTCTGAGCGCGTGGCCAAACCACAACGGAAAACTGAGATGCTGTGTGAGGAGGATTTATTTAACCCAAAAATCTTCAGAATATCTGACACGATCGCCTCTTTCACACAATCCACTACCAACTCTACCCATGAATGGGTTGTTACAGTGTTCCAAACTTAGTCTGAACTGAAACCCATGCAAAAAATATGACTCTTTTCGGCGATTAGCTTATTAATCAACTGGACCTGTTAACCTACTGTATTTACATGTAACAGGTGGGCGAATGGGCTCTAGTGGCAGGTCAGCTGGAACTGCTAGGCTTGTTACAACTGGCCCTGTTACAACATACTGTACCAGAAAAAATCAGCTCCACACAAAGGAGGTCTGTTTCTAATAATAATAATAATAATAATAATAATAATAATAATAATAATAATAATAATGTTTCTTTATTAGCCCTATACAATTTCTTGCATTAGGAAGTCGTCTTTTCGCATACCCCAGCTTTTCTCCATGGAGACACAGACGCACAGACAGGGAGAGAGAAGCTTGGGGTCAGAGCGCAGGGTCTGCCATTGTACGGCGCCCCTGGAGCAGTTAGGGTTAAGGGCCTTGCTCAGGGGCCCAACGGAGTAGGATTCCTCTGCAATCTTCCAGTCACAGGCGCGCATCCTTAGCCACAGAGCCACTGCTCCGCCCACAGAGCCACTGCTCCGCCCACTGCTTCTGTAGGTGCTTGAATTATAGTTCAGCCTCATTTACAAGTGAGGACTCTTTTTTTAAGTGCCATATGTATGTGCTCTACCTGTGAATTAGAATGTGCAATTGGGCATAGACGCTCAGTAAGGTTAGAGCAGAAAGAGGCGTAAGTATTTCCTCTGATAGCTCTGGGAATTTCACTTAGAGCAGATTACAGCAAAACTCCCAGGACAGTTCCTGAGCTCTTCTGTTGCTGTTAGTGCCTGTTGAAAGGCAGTGCATGCCAACTGCAAATCTAGTGCCAGCTCAGTGCTGAGGCCAGTCTTCAGAGAGAAATCCGGCTAATGTCTCTGTGCTTGCCAGTGGGTGTGGACAGCATGCTCCCTGCTGTTCTGGAGAAGGCTAATGTCATTAGCATCCTCATAGTGAATTTCTGCCATGCAGTATTTATAGAGGTTTTGCTGGGCCAGTTTAGTTTATTTTTTATTAGTTCGAGCTGGCCTCAGGGACATATTGAGCCATTTCTATAACAGAAACAGAAGTTATTTAAACTAAAGAGGTAGGTGCAGTCCAGTAGGAAGGGGGTGCAAAAGACTTCTAAATGTCAGATTGCATTTGGAGGTTTTTGTTTTTTTTTTCCAATTTATGATATGCTTCTAAATAGCATTTTCCACATACAGGTAGGTACTCCATGTCATTACCCACCCCGACTCTTCTGCAATATGGTATTGAAAGTTTAGTTCATCTTAATACATGATTTAAATCTTTGGAAACTTTGTCAGTTACGTAATAAAGTTGTTTTACCCTCACCTTCCAAAATATTATGAACTTTTTACAAATAGCATACTGAGCTTCTGTAAGCATGAACACATGAAGTTTATTTCCCATTCATACTGCTGTCATGAGAGTAGTGGAGTGTGAGATTAAATTGCACATTCCACAGGTTGCAGTGGTTTTCAGTTGTATTGAGATCCAGTTTTTCGGGTATTCATGCTCCTCAAACCAACCTCAAATTGTCTGCCACCGAGAGAACTATTTTTCTGTAGTATTTTGGCCGGTGAGTTTAAAATATTTATCTCAGGCACAAATCGGAAGAGCCAAGGTCGTTTACATCTTTTCTCAAATCTGATGACAACAGGATCGGCACCACTCCTCTCAGGTAGAATCTTCTGCCCCCAGACATGCTCGGCACTTTCTGTCCCCTGAGTCCCAGTGTGATCTGACAGAATCTCACTGATAGGAATGCTAGCTCTTGAAGGTGACAGGAAGTTCATATCTTTGGACCCCTGAAGCGTTTCTGTTTGGAAAAAGAAAAGAGATTTCAGTTCGCAGCCTTGAAATATGGATTTAATAATGTGTTTCTAATCGTGGAATGCTGATAGCATGTTTTTCTACTGTCTGCTCTGAGCCAAATATTCAACCCCTGACAAAGTCACCCTACAGTCTGAAGTTGAGATTTTCTCAATTTGATGCTTGACTTTTGAGATTTACTGTTAATATAAAAGTTTAAATATGCTTAAACAGTAGCCTTCATTAAAGAATGAACATACAGATATAACTACAGTAAATCCTAGGCTGTTACATGAGAAGAAATTATTCAAAATCTACAGTATTTTCAGTATCAACAGCATCCATAGTCAAAATTTGGTCTGACCAACTTTTTCATACTCTCTCAAGTATTTCTGATATTTCAATTTTCTGTCAGCCATTTGTAGTTAATAAGAAAACACAGCCATGTTTTCTGAAAGAAGCAATATGAAAACAAGGCAGGGTGGAATGACTGCAAACCACCCCCCACCCCCCGAATTAGAGAGATGTAGTCCATGAAATGGGCATTCTAATAGCTGATTTTCAACTAAAAAAAAGGCATCAGACAGTGTGCCTCTACAGTAAGAACATACTGTAGGCAGTGTGCCATTGAGGTTGGCCTCTGTGGTGACCCAGCACGCTGCTCTCAGCTTAGACAAGAAACCATGTTGTGTTTCCTGCAATTAGACCAGGGTGAATGGAATGATGTACCACTCTCTTTTCAAACAGCAATAAGAGCAAAACACAGCCATAGTCATAGGGTTTGGGGTACCACTGATCACCATACCCTGACTCAGAATAATATTCAGATATACCCGTGGTTTGATCCCATCCAGTGAATTAAATTCAACAGCTGTTTTCAGGGTGCGCTTTTCAAACCTGCACCATTCAATAGCTTTTAAGAATCAAAAAGCAGTTGCAAAACAGCACTGCACAAGCAGGGCATCCTGATGCTAACGAAAAAGAGAATTCTGAGCATTCCCCTGGTTTTAGTGTTCATGAGGCCGTAATGAGGATTTCTGGAAAGCCATCTAGACATGCGCCACCTGGGGTGGAAAGCTGGATTTAGCGTCCCTGCTGTTTTCTGTTGAATTAGTACAGGTCTGATGCCATAAATTCAGACTCTCCTGTTCACTCACTGAAGAGGTTAATACTGAGGTGCAATATTTCAAACCAGAAAGGAATGGTGAGATGTTTGTAGCAATAACAGAAGGGTGATGTCAAAAGAATGACCTTGGCAGAGTCTACCTTTCACACACAGGTCTCTCTAGCCATCATCCACACTGAAGGCTCTCCTGCTGCCTGATCGTTTATGTGAGTCATCAGATGGTTTTTTAATGACACAGAGCAAAGCAGTTTGTAGGGGTATTTTTCATGATTTGCTTTGGTCCCAGTTCTAAGATGTTAATCTCTATGAATACACTATGAATACACTGAGAACCAACGGGGTCACCGATCACCAAAATTCCAAGCATTTGATGGAGAGAAGACACATTATTATTTTTTGTTTGAGAATTTTCTTTAGAAGTTAAATTAAGAACTGACACTTCACCCTCACAGAATGGGCTGCTTCTGCTCCTCTGTTGAAAACTGTGTTCGAGTTAAACTGGGGCTTGTCTAATTTCTAAGTTTCTTGCACCTTAGAGGCTCTATTGTCTTGGAACAATCCCATGAAGGAGCTAAAACAGTGCTTTAGCCTGTCTGGAACTATTATAGATTGTACAATAGTAGATGCAATGAGTGCAGTGACTTCAGTGGAAAGCACACTGAAACAAAACAGCTCTGCATATGTAATTGATATGTAGTGAACATTTTGATCCCATTTATCCATAGTGCTTTGTACAAGTTATTAGGCACTTCTTTGTTTTCCCTTATCATGCATATTTGACTACAAACAGATTCACTTCTTTTTAAATGATATCACATAGCTGGCTGGAGGTTTTAAGTTGTTGTTGTTGTTGTTAATGCATGTGTTTCTCTTAAAAGTGTACAGTCTCTTTTTTTTGTTTGTTGCTTAAACTGACCAGAAAATGATCATTTGTATAACTGCTCTTGCTTTCAGAGAAGCCCACTCACTCCCACCTCTCTTCTCCCGTCTCTCTCTCAGCTGTCAACTCCTGTGCCATTGGTAACGGTGGCTGTGAACAGGATTGTGTTCAGCTGTCCCTGGCACACTATCAGTGCCAATGTAGGCACAACTACCAGCTGACAGAGGATGGCAAACACTGCAAATGTGAGTAGAACCCAAGCCAATGAGGGGTCTTTTTTCAGGATGAAAAAAACTAACCTAAATTGAATCACATCTCAGGGCTAAGCAGTACACTGAGCAACCATTATGTTAACTACATAAATTACCAAATGAGAAGCCTGTTTCCTGTAGGATATATTTTGGTACAAGTAGATGACAATGCATCTGGGCTGTAGCTAATAACAGGATGTGCTTCTTTAATATGAATTTCATTTTTACCTACCCCTTAGGCGTCTTAAAAGCAGTCCAGCTTTGAGGTTTGCATGCTCCGTGTGTGTGCGCCTGGAGCCCTGGACAGTTCCAGGGGTGTTTTACTTGCATTCTTCAGTTTTATCCAGACCGAAGTATCAGAAACGATGTCAGGGCGCTGACAGTGTCAGCCGCTGAGGAAAGGATTAGGGATTGAGAAGAGGGTCAAGAAATTGCTCCTTAATACACAAGAGGCAATTTCCCCTTGTACATGTTTAGTAAGAAAATAATATAAGTTGAAGCTCATTGTTTGACCTAAAATAGTTTTTGCCTCTGTTCACTTTGCTCAATACAATATTTCTATGCTTTTCCCGATGCAGCCTTTGAATGTTTTGGAAACATATCAGGAAAACACTTTTTATAGAGGCATAAGGCTTTGCTTTGTGATCAGTCTTCATGATCGAGCAACTCTGTGATCAATCTAATAGTTCAGCAAAAAGTTATGAAGGAAGATCTTGGCTACTTTGGAGACTGTAGCCTCGAGATGAAACATAATTGCACAAATACACACCACAGTGTCAGATAAATCAAGTCTATTTGGCAGAGAGAATCAGATGGAAAAACATATTGCAATTCTGCTGAACCAGACAGAAGTGCCTGAGTGCTGACAGTTTTGCCAAATACTGTAGAAGAACTTTGCCTTCTCTGTTTGGCCTGGCTTGCTGAGCCCGGTGCCTGTTGGCAATTGGGCTGTGTTTTCATGAACTCATTATGATACCTGCTTCCTGATCACAGCAATCACTCTGTAGGTATACGGTTGAGCCTTCATAAAATGACATTGCTGGTTTTGTCATTATAAACATTAAAAGTACAACATTGTAGGCCAAGGAGTTATTGCTTTTTCTCCAGCAGAAAAAAAATCCTTACTTTGACCTGTATAAGAAATGTATGAGTTATGTATAATATAATATATAACAAATCAAAATATTGGAAATTATGCATTTCTTAGCAGGGCAATGTTAGTGCCATTAATATTATTAATACATAAGACACTTTGTGTGAACTTGTGACATACAGTAACAATGTAAATATGAGGTATAAGTACAATGATACTATTGAAAAAATTGACCACAATGAAAAGAAGCTTTCTAGCCATTCAGCATGTACTGAAACTCCTAGTCATGTTGTCTGTCAGCAGCACAATTCTGCAGTGCTTTAGAAACAGGTACAACTGGAACACACGAAAGAGATTTCAATAAATGCAAATGAGATATTACACACTTCCAGTTCCTCTGTTGTGAATGAGAAGAAATGGCACCGATACACCTTTAAGATTGATGTAAATGCTCTTTAGTTCTGCTTTTTTTCCGCAAAATTGCTCATGCCTGATTATGGTCTACTGGCACCACCACAAGTTAACATGAAGCCTTCGCCAAGAAACTTCACTTTAAATAGAGCGGAATGGACAGCTGCAGAATTATTACTGATTTTATTTTGTGCTCGTTGCCAGACAATGAACCGGCCGTGCAGGATGAAGCAGTTTCACTGTTGTATTAATGATTTTATGATTTTTAATTTCAGAAATGTTTGATTGAGAGCCATAAACAAGTTCCGCTCCTTTAGTATTTCCTTTTTCTCTAGCATTCTAAACCATCATCAGGTGCACCTACTGTTTGCACGACGTTGGAAGCTGAGAAGCTGGAGGGTTGGGGGCGTCTGTACCCCAGCGTCTGAAGGGCACAGGCCTTTTCTTTGTTCTTTACTACCCCCATTAATGCAGTTATGGAACTGGTAGGACCTCATGAGGTGATACTTCAGCCAACCCCTACTCACACCACTTTCTTCATCATTGCCAGTCCATGTTTAAATTCTGTCCATGTGCTGTTGCTTCAAATAATGTGCCCAAGGATGCATGTTGTAGAAAACTCACAGAACTGGGCAGCCCATCAGCTCCAGTGAGTTTACAGTATAAACATGCCTTTGAATTCAGTCATTCTGGGGAAATGCCAGGAGACAGGTTTCATTTCGTGGTGTCATCAGCCCCCTGAGTACCGCAGTCATCTCTTCCACTCGCTTGGACCGATCACAGTCACAGAGAGCATCTGGCAGAAGGCCCTCAGGTTTGGATCTGATCAAGACTTATGGGAAACAATGCCAACAGAATCAACTCAGCTGAGGACAGGATCTTGTTTTAGAAGTGGAGACAGGAGCTCTGCTGGTAGTCAATGTGACCTTTAGCTCTCCTCCTGATTGATTCTGTCTGTGAACTCTTGACAAATTGTGGGAATTTATTACAATTAAACCTTCTAGAGGATCTGATTTCGTCCCTCACTTCCTACATGATGTTGTTGATTAGATTTGAAAAATTAGGTTTGTGTTTGGATAATAGCCTTTCAAGAGCTCATAATAGTTTACAATTGTTTGGGCAACACGTCACTCCATGGGAGCTCGTGGCTGTAAAAAACAAATACAGAGATGTCTGAAGTATGATTCAGATGCAAAACTCCCTTCTATCCATCTGAAAGCTGCTCCTTGCAGAAGAATTTATTTTATGGGGGTTTGAGAGGCATTAGACGTTCTGAATCTTAGGTGGACCTTGACACATTCCAGTCAACAACCTTCACACTGTTCCAAGCCTTCAGGGTTTGGCTTCTCTATAAATTGTAGGTTCAGTCATGGTTTGTCAAACAGTCATAATCTTAAGTAACCTGGAGTCCAGCAAAGTCTGGCTTCTTATACCTTTGTTCTTAGGCTCAGTCCTGGAAGTGATTACGGTAGTTTATGACATGCAGAAAAGCAGCCGCCCTTCTGTCAATTTCAGTTTCATTCTGACCAGTTCACCTCCCTTCCCACAAGAATGTGGGAAGTGAGAGGAATGAGAATCGGCATGGCTATACTGTACTTTCTTTTCTGGTGTAATGCTGGAAAAGAAGTAGATTCTTTTCTGGTTTTCTTTTTTTGTTGTTTTATCATCATGATGATTTTCTGTGTGTCCTGGCTCGATTCCACTGTCCAGATTGTAACCTATCAGTAACCTATTCATCCAAATCTGATTGGTGATGCAATTGCTCCACTGTGTAGTGGGGGATGCTGCCACCGAAAGGCAGAAAGAAGTGGGTTACCTTTATATGTTCAGAGCTTTGAGATATGGGATGGGAAATGCTATAGAAACACAAGCGGGGTTTCCACAGTTCTGAAAAGGCTTCAGTCGACCAGGATGTCCTTGGTTTTGGCACGCAGTAGTGTGATACCGTACTGGGGGGCGTCTGAATTTGCAGGGTCGGCAGGGCAAGCTTGATGCTCGCACCACTGCAGGCTCTGCAGAGCAGGAGCGGGCAGGGAGGTCTCTAAAGCCTGGCGCCCTCTGTGTGTTGCAGTGAGGAGCCCCTGTGCTGACAGGAATGGCGGCTGTGTGCACAAGTGCCACAATCATGGAGGAGTGGCCCGTTGTGACTGCCATGCTGGCTACAGGCTGGCGCGGGACAACAGGAACTGTGAAGGTACGAACTCAAGCAAAGGGAAACAGGAAGCTGGGGAGGTATAGTGTGGTACACTCCATCTGCTGCAGTCGTGTGCATCTACAATTATGTAGTCATGTCATTGCCACTTCCTAAATGGAGTAAGCATTCAATCCATTTACATGTTATACACTTCATTAGTTAATAACCTTGGTTCAGACACATCTTACATGTTTTTTTTTTGCTCCAGTGTTTATGCAACAGAAAGAAAATATGATTTCCAGTTGGGCAGGAATTTATCTGGACTTGAAAATGTAAAGCACAGTTTCAAAAATAGCTCTGTTGCTTTTTTTTCCCCCACAGCTTGGGAAAGCGCTGAAATTAGTGCATATAGTTAAGCTGGAATGAATGCAGGAGAGTCTGGCCTGTGAAGCCATGTGTTTCCTTTCTTTGGGGGCACATGAGCTGTAGGAAAGGGGCAGCAAGCTTGGTGATCTGGCCTTCCAAACTATCCTTCAGAATATGTTTCTGCATTGCATCCATTAATGTGCTATCCTGGGAGTTTGGTCAATAACCATGCACTAAAAAGCATTGTCTGCACACCCATGGCTTTAACATAGGTTAGTTATAACTTACAGATTTGTTCATCCAGTTCTAGCTGTAAGTTGCCTGAACAGGCTGCGTGTGAGTTTCTGTGCATCTCAGGATAGTCACAGTCTGACTGGACTTCTGGCACAGTGTGCTTCTTTGTGGTCACACACGTCATTCTGCATTTCAGATTTAAGAAATGACCTAGAATTCTGCCTAAATGTGGCCTAGGAACATTTCTGGTCATGGTGACTTTCTGGTTTTGTCCCTTGTGCGGTTTCCTTCGCACCATGATGGATGTGGGTTGCAGACATCAACGAGTGTGAGACTGGCCAGGCCGTCTGTTCCCATGACTGCCGAAACACGCGCGGATCTTTCTCCTGCGTCTGCAACGCTGGCTACGAGCTGGGCAGCGATGGCAGGCAGTGCTACAGTAAGTTCAACTCCCTGTGTTTCTCCTGAATGATAACAGGATCTTTCTGGGCCTCTTGTTTCTCAACGCCATGTCTTAATGTACAGAAAATGTAGCTATTAGTCATAAAATAAAATGCCATTTAATGTTTTCTGAACATAGTCTTCAGGTGAAATAGAGAAAGCTTCACTGGACATGTACAATACTGGACAGTTTGTTTTTTGTTTACCATCCAACCTTGTCCCTGTATGGCCATATCAGTTTGCTTTTCACATCTTATCAGTTTGCTTGCTCCTTTCTTCAACGAGTGGTTCAGTGGGTCCAGAGTCGCTCGTTCGGTTTATTAGCATCACTGTGTTCCTCCGTGTAGACAGGCCAGTATCTGGGGTGGGTGTCTCTGTGTTAAGGTGCCCAGTCACTGACCTGGGTGCCCGTCTGTCTGCCAGGGATCGAGATGGAGATTGTGAACAGCTGTGAGACCAACAACGGTGGCTGCTCCCACCACTGCCAGCATTCCAACAGGGGATCAGTCTGCAGCTGTGACAGCGGCTACCAGCTGGACACTGACCTCAGGACGTGTGTAGGTAAGGGGCTGTCCATCTGTCAACTACTGTACTGTACGTGCAAGACATCCCACCAGCCGTGGCAGATGAATTAACAGTATTTTAATAAGCCTGTTACTTTCTGCCATTTATAATATAATAAATAATAGGTTGGGCATAAAGTAAAACAATGAAACGGTGGCCTTGAATCAAAAAGGTCTCAGTTTAACAGATTAACATAAGCAAGTCAATCAGAGACATGGAAGCTCCTATCAATTTAAAATCCATTCTTCATCTTTTGAGCATACGAATGCTGCCTTGATGTACTAAGAACTGGCAAATTTGCAAATTAATATCTTGTTAAAATAAGCGCATTCAATGAACTCCACCCCCATATACAGTATTTTCAAACTCTTTTAAGACACATCTGTCCCACTCTGAATACATAAAGGAATCAAAGCAGCATATAAGATTTGCATTCTATTTTAAGATCATATTCTGAATATGGGCTCTATATATTGTTAGACTTTAATTAGACTAAAAGAATTTGTATAAATGGGAGATTCTTCAACCTACGTATACATGTATACTGTAAATCAGTAACTGCTCTTCTGAAACTTAGGAGAAGGGCTTGCATAATGCCATTGCTAATAATGCTCAATAATTTTGGAGAACTGTCCATTTCTCACAGAGATGCGATGGTCCAGCTTCTACACATCTCAGAAACAGTTATTTCACTTTGGAGGTTAGAC
This sequence comes from Lepisosteus platostomus, assembly GCF_059453375.1. NCBI lineage: Eukaryota > Metazoa > Chordata > Actinopteri > Semionotiformes > Lepisosteidae > Lepisosteus > Lepisosteus platostomus. The sequence goes on along the minus strand of NC_142633.1, from coordinate 12,190,964 downwards.
CTGAAGTAATGTCGTGCGTGTTTTTCTCCTGTTGAGAATTGTGCAGACGTGTTTCATGCAGTTGATGCCCAGAACTGCTTGGCCCACCTGCTCTGACACCAGACTTACCGGGCTGTTCTAAGCTGCTGGAGGGCTCTGAGTGCTGTTGGACCGCAGGGAACATGCAGAGCTTTTTCCACCTGGGCTTCCAGACATGTAGTGCAGGCACATCTGCCAAGCCCTGATGCCCAACACTTTTCAGTAAAATCCAACATGTGTTTTTAAATTTGACAGTGTTGTTCTAGTTGGTTAAAAAGACTTACTTGCTTTCCTGAAGTCATACAAGATAAGTGCAGTAATTGCTAAACAAGGGATCACTGTGCTTCGTGCAGATATAGACGAATGTGGAGGGGAAAGATCGTGCTGTGAGCAGGACTGTACTAACTACCCTGGAGGATACGAGTGTTACTGTAGGGCAGGATACCGCCTCAATACCGATGGCTGCAGCTGTGATGGTACAGTATAGTACTCTGATCTGTGTAGCCTGTCCTGTCTGCCTTTCCATTGTTTTGTTGTCTTTGTCCACTCTCTGTCTGCCTGTCCATCAAGACGGTTTGGTGTCTTCCCCTCATATACAGAATACAAGCTCTTCTTCAATACGTCTGTCCACTGCTGCAATAAATAGAATGGGAGCTCACAGAAACAAAATAGGGATACTCTTTTAGTGATGCACTGTGATCGACCCTTTACTTTTCTGAGTTGAGGATTTTATTCCAGGTGTGGTAAACCTTTCTTCCACACACAAAATCAATCTCTGCTCAAATACATAATATATATATATCCTAGCCCTTACTTTGACATCACACTGGAAAGAATTAGAATTGTAGGTAGACTCCTCTGACTCTTGCAGGGATCACTTATGTACAGTAGCTTGTTAATTGCTTTGCCTGCCATTAGAACGACTTGCATTTTAACACAAGATCATACAACTCGTTCTGCACACACGAGAGAGCAGGACTGCTGTCTAGCCCAGCAGTAGTTCCCAGCCCTGGTCCTGCAGGAACACGTGTCTTATGGTTTTTGTTCCAGCCACATTCTTAGTCTGTATCAAGGCTCATTGATTTCAGTTTTGTGTTTGAGGCATATTTGTAAATTTGACCTTTTTGTATGAAGTTCTTGGAAACAGTGCCCTTGAAGAGGGGTAAAGCTCTGGACTGACCGGAGAGACAAATTGAATTGAAGTCTAACGAAGTAAACGGATCAATTAAGACATTAATTAGCATTTGAAGTTTAGAGCTCAGCTGAAATGAAAACCCAGGTTGAGAACCACTGATCTAGCCACCCAAGAGGCCCACTATACCTCTGTTAAATGAAGTTCAAAGTCTACAGTGCATTTTTAGATATATTCCCTGCAGGACAGATGCAGTCATGGGACTGTAGGTTTGCCCCACCAGTTTAGCCAATACGACTGCAATGACCAGCACATTTTCTGATTTGAGTGAGCTGTGAGCTGGGTGGAGGTGTTTGTGCAGTTGGACAGCTGTATTGCCAAGGTGCTCATATCTGTGCTGGGCTTGATGCAGATGTGGACGAGTGCTCCTTGGACAACGGCGACTGTGAGCACACCTGCCAGAACACCGCTGGCTCTTTCCTCTGCTACTGCAACATTGGACACCGTCTGGATGAGGACCGTCGCTCCTGCATCCGTGAGTTAACCCACTTCCCACCTCTCCAGGAGTGTCTTCACCTCCATGGCTCCCACAACAATTGCACACGTAGAGTCTGGAACACGGCAACAACACAAGTACAGTAACTTCCTTTTCCATCGTCTTGGCAACAGGACCAACCACAACGGGTTTGTGTTGAATCCTGGTCTTCGGGCCTTCATTCTAACTCAGTCCTCAATAACCTAAATCACCTCATTAGACCTAATTAATAGCTTCTCACAAGTCTTTTCATGGTATGCCTTTAAAGAAATGAAGAAAACCAGCAGACAAAGTGACAGCCCGGGATCAGGACACCACTGTGTTAGGGCAATAGATGTTTGGAGTCAAACATTTCTGGTCTGCTATCTGATTGTTTAATCAAAGCTAAAACAATTTTGATCAGATGCTTTATGTCATTTAACAAAACCTGTGAATTAGCTCCCTTTCCCCCTTTTGGAGTGTGAGCTGCCATTTTGTTTTAATTTGTTGTAGTTGTAGTTTTCAAAATGAATACAGATTGGCTCGAAGAAGATACATCTAGCATGCTGAGGGCTTCACACAAACATTTTAATTAGAAGTGGACTGCTTACAAAACACTGAAGAAAACAGAAATCAGAATTTGTGTTTAGTATATTTATAGTTCTTGATGACTTTAAAGGATATGAAGAGTATTTTCCAGTATAGTGTGCTAGGTTACCATTTTCTGATGGCTTCTCCTGTCTCCCTCTCCCCGACACCAGCCCTGAACGACACTGTGGTGGCTCTGAACGGGCAGCAGGCAGTGGAGAGGCCGAAGCCTCATGTCACCCTTCTCCACGAGTATGCCCAGTTCCTGGAAGACTACCAGGACTACGAGGAGGGCGTGGGGGAGCTTCGTGCAGAGAGCACGCTGTCAGAGAAGTTTGGTAAGTGACCCATTAATACGAAGCACTCCCTGCAACCCTGCCATACTCAAGATAGGTGTACAGAATAAATGTTTTTAAGAGGATTTGGAAGGACATTGGAGATGTTGGGAAGGTGTCTGATGTCTTCAGGACCTGCTTTGTAAATTTAACTAACTGTAAGTACAAGGAATTACTGTCTTCTCTCAATGGTCCAATTCAGAAATTCAGCAGGAAAAGCTCTGTGACTTTGGAGGAACTGAGGGGCACATGGGAAACTACAAACTTTTGGGGAAATGAATTCTTGGCTGAAGAAAATAGGAATCTGCAATGAGAAAAGTTCTTATGGTGTCTAGTGTAGGAGATGAGAGGAGGTCATCTGTGTATCTCCCCTTCTCTGTCTCCCAGTGTGCCTGGATAACACTTTCGGCCATGACTGCAGCCTGACCTGTGAGGACTGCACTAACGAAGGAGTTTGCACTCCTGAGAGGGATGGCTGTGACTGTCCTGATGGCTGGACAGGGATTATCTGCAACCAGAGTGAGTCCCGGCCTCACACACTGCCTGCACACACGTGCCGTAACGTCTGAGAAAATAAATAATTTTGAGAAACAACCTTCTCTTTCCTCCACAGCCTGCCCAGAGGGCACCTTTGGTAGGAACTGCTCCTTCTCCTGTAAGTGTAAGAACGGAGGCACCTGTGACCCCGTGACCGGCCACTGTCGCTGCCCCCCTGGTGTCAGTGGAGACATGTGCCAGGACGGTAAGTGTTTGAGATTGCGTTCCTTCATCGCATATCAGTCCTGTCATGGTTCTGGTTCTGGAAGGGCACTGTCCAGCAGGTTCTCTTTAAGTCACAAAAATCTTTAAGAACTGGGAAAAGGCTGTTACACTGACCCAGTTAAGCCCATATTTAGCAGCACTGAGCAGTTAAGAGTTGAGCCCATCAGGAATGAAACCCTGAAAGAAACGGCATCCCTTCAGGACCAGGATTGGACAGCTCACAGGGGTTCAGTTTCAATGTCAAGGGCTCAGAAAGGAACAGAGAGTTTTTTGAACACGTAGATGTGAAACTTGGCATTTCTCATTTGCAGGCTGTCCGAAGGGCTTCTATGGGAAGTACTGCAATAAAAAGTGTAACTGTGCCAACAACGGGCGCTGCCACCGCACTTATGGGGCCTGTCTGTGTGACCCTGGGCTGTACGGGAGGTTCTGCCACCTGCGTAAGTGACATAGCACACCATCTCTCTTCTTCTCAGACCTACTGTAAGTTTGATGTCTCATGTGAAGGCCAGCATCTCCTATAGCTCTCTGTCCCCCTACTGGGGCATGAGTGATTAGTTATGTCCACCTACTGGTACACCAGCTCCAGGAACCCCCTGGAGGAGCTCCCAGCTTCTGGGATCTAACAAGATGAAGCTAGACAGGTAACACTGCTGTCATGGTCAATAGGCTGAAACATGGAAAATCCGTCTAACTGTACGTTCTACCTTTCAATTAAAAATGAATCCAAATCCTGTGGATCTCCAGGGAAAGGGGGTTCTGCTGTAGACCTAACCTCTTCCCTTCATCTCTCTGTGTCTCTGATTGCTTCTGTCTCTACAGCATGTCCGAAGTGGGCCTTTGGGCCAGGCTGTTCAGAGGAGTGTCAGTGTGTTCAACAAAACACCCTGGAGTGCCATCGGCGCCATGGCACCTGCATCTGCAAGCCTGGCTACCATGGCAACACGTGCCAAGAAGGTCGGCACCTATGCGGAGGGGTCAAGGGGTTAGGGGGTCTGGGGGAGTAGGATAGGCCTCGGTAAAGAGAGATTTGTTAATAGTACAGCTTTAAAAGGTCAGGATTGTGCTTACTTTAGAGCTATGTTTAGTCTGCTTTTAGTGCTTTTAGTCTTTAAGAATAGCAAGACAGGAATTATAAATCATGGTTGAAGAAGTTCCAGTAGAGAGCTGCGTCAGCATACACTGGCTGCCAAGGAGCAGGTAAAGGTTTATTCCATAATGAAAGGAAAAGAGAGGCACCATGTTTTGGTTATGGAGCCTTCTTCAGGTGTCACGCTCCACAGCCAAAACATTGTGTCTCTTTTCTTTTTCTTTCAGCTTGGAATAAACCTTTACCTGTTCCATTATAAACCATGGTATTACCAATGCCCATAGGTATGTTTTTGTCACCATCTTCTCTGACAATTTAAATTTAGCTCTAAAAAAGATATTGTAATTCTCTTCTAGCCTAGGTAAGAGAAGCCTAATCCTTTGGTCTCTCCTAGGGGCTACAGAGGAATAGGACGCAGGTTTGACCACCTGTTGTTTTTATTTTTATGTTTTGTTGGCTTTGCTTGCCATTTCAGAATGCAGTGCTGGTTTCTACGGCACCAGCTGCAAGAGGAAGTGTGTGTGTGCGCCGGGCGTGGCCTGTGATCATGTGACAGGGGAGTGTAAGAGACAGTGTCCCGCGGGGCTTCACGGGGAGAACTGCGATCAAGGTGGGTGCAGCTCTAAAGATGGCACAATGGCTGGATGCAAGGGGGTGGTGTTGGTGGTGGGCATTTACCCTTGCCTTGCTGTACAACCTTGTAAAATAACTTACAACCTGATTTAGCTCTTACTTAACCAGATACATTAATCAATAATAACCAGAAACACTAAATCACCGAACAAGAGGATCGCAGAAATGTTGTTATCATCTTCTAAGAAGATAGAATACTCTGGGAGCCCAGGAGCAGTTGATTGCTTGAGCACCACCTGAGCAGCTGTCAGACAGACCAAGACTTTCTGGGACACTTAACTGTGCCGTTGTTGGGCCAGAGACTGAGGCCTCTCGAGGGTCGGGATAGTTCCTGCAGTTTGGGTAGAAAATGAAGATCCTAGAAAGCAGTTTTGTTGAGGCTGGGTGTTTGCATCAGCTGTGTAGTAACTTCAGCAAGAACTGGGAACGTCTAAACCAGATGGTCCGCTATAGTGGTCCAGTGTCCAAACCCCATGGCACTCCTATGTGTTTCTCACAGGGAATACTGTATCATAAATACACTGTATTTGCTTGTTAGTGTCTGTGAAATCTTGGGATGCCTGTGGTCTCGGCATCGTCAGTGACAGATTCCAGTCTTCTGAGATCAAGCACTTGCTTTGGCAGTTGTGCCAGATATCCAGAGTTTATTTGTGGGGTTTTTTTTCCACGGACATGCTGAACTGTTGCATATGACACGTCGGAGGTCGAGACAGAGGTCAGACTCCTTTTTTTAAAAGACATTTTTTAGCCTCTACTGAAGTTGACAGTTTCACATGGGAAATGAAATAGAATTGTTGCACATTTGTTGAACACACACCCATCAGCCTTGTTCATTATGGGAATGAGAACTTAAGATCTGTATCTGTAGTAATTCCTGAGACAAACCATGCACACTGTTCACAACAAACAGTACATGCTTAAATGGGAGCATGAAAGTTAGGTCCCTTTGACCATTGCCCTTTGTCAGGAGTTAATTAATTCGTTTTGTGAATAAACCTCCATGTACTGTACTATGGATTGCCACGCAAAGACCAAAGGGAAAAAAATCAATAAAAAGGAGCAGAATCTCTTAACACTAGTTAGTGTTTTTCTGCGAGACAAATCCTGGACAAGTTTAGATTCTGATGGGCTTCAATAAGACTGGCCATTCTGCTGCTATAAATAAACAGCATGGGCAGAAATATACCCATGACCCCTTTTAAATGGCCTAGCGTTTGACCTGATAGAGTGTTCAATTGCCACATGAGTGGCATGTTTGCAGAAGGGCAGGCTCCGGAGAGACCTGGAAGTGAGATTCTTTTTCCTCCAGTGGACGTTTGCCTCTGTCCCTCACTCTCGTCCTTCACCCACCGAAATCTCCTCTCTCTCTCGGTGGAGAGTCTCTGCCTTCTGCCGGGAGCAACCTGGAGCCCAGAGCCAAGGTGTCCTGTTCTAATCACCAGGCTCCATTAAGGAAATTGGACATATCCAATCAGGGGTATTTTAAAAGCAATTGTGAGTTCCCTTTGGGAAGAGGGAGGTCAAACCGGAAATAACAGGAATATTTTTACAGAAACGCTGTGCTGGCTTCTAGGGCCCCGCGCCTGGAAGCCATTAAGCGATCAGAGATGTGCATCTGTCATCAATTAGGAACAACGGGGAATGAGGGGAGCTCTGTAGGCCCTTTCTTTCCTTAATTCCATCTCATTTACTTAACTTTTGTTTTGTAATTCATATGCTTTGAGACACTTTTGGTTTGGAAGGCCTGACCCCGAGATAGGAAGGCACAGCAGGGAAATGCTTCCCTTGCGGTGGCAGGTCGATTTCATCCATCTTCTCTTTCCCCATCTCGTGTGACTGCCCTTCACCCCCTGCCTTGCCAGCCTCACTGCTGCCTACCCTGGCGCCGCCTCTCAGACTCCTGGTCTGCGAAAGACGGCGTGTGCCAGGGGACCACTTTGGTAGGAAGAGAGAAGCTTCCTGAAATTCTGCTCTCCAGAGTTCCTGCAGTGTTAGTCGGCCTGTGCGACCGGCTGTCTTTTCACAGCTGTTCATAGTATAGCTGTGAAAGTCAGAAAACCCACAGATGGCATGGACAGCTACAGGCATCACCAGAGGACAGTGACATCACTGAAACCTCCAGGAGGTGTACGGTGCATTCCTGTAAGATTCCCAGCTCCCCCTGGATTGTGTTGTGTTGGTGTCCACGCGGGTGTGTTCATCGTGATCCTGAACACATACAGTAAACGCCATAGGAAACTCCTCATTGCACCAGGTGCAGTTTTCTTAATGCAGTCGTTTGACTAGGCCAACTAACTTTAAACATACTCATATGTTTCAAACCAGACCTCTGTTATATAATCTACTATAATCTGTTATAGTAATAATATCTATTAGTATCTTATCTATTAATGTCTAATCAGTTATACTGTAGTAATGATCTATTATTAGTTAGGTCTCAGTGCCAACTGCCACTCAGACCCTAGAAGCATCTTTGTTAATTTCACGTGCTGTCATTAGTCAATATTCATTAAGATGGATTTCCATTTTTTTCCCACGCATTTTCCTATGCGTTTGTCTTTTACAGCTTATCTTAAAAAAAAATCTCACGTTTTAAACATTTTCTTTGCTTTTTAAGAAGTAGTTTCAGGAAGTTCAAAAAATGGTTTGCAGGAAAAAAAAAAACAGGAAAATCTAGCCCTAAAAAATGGAATGTTTTTAGAAATTAAAATGCATCAAAAACAATGTCATTTTAACGTGAGAACCTGCTTAGAAACACTTTCAAAGTTGCAAATAAAATGTTCTACTTCATGTGCAGCTCAAAAAGAAAGTAAGTTATAGAATGTGCTGTACTTTGGAACACAATTTAGGGGCCCGGGGTGCTTCTTAATGAGTCGGGGGGGGCAAATTACAAATCTGAATATTAATGCTGCTAAAAAGTATTTTGATGGGCAGAGGGGAAATTGGGTGATGCTAGATACTGTATACCCCTTCACTCACCTAGCACGGGACTAAGACTGCATTTGTTATTCCTTCCTGTTGTACTTTAATTTACTTCTTCTGAAGATAGGTGTTTCTTTAGAAACCTGTGCTACAGTGTAAACTTCATCCTGATTAACTAAAGTGCTCTGAGAAGATGCAGACCATGATGGAGGAATGACGCCCACCATGATCTTTTTCTCACTGTCACTGGTGAGCCTTGTTCTCTCCTATGCTCGTCCGACAGAGTGTCCGGCAGGGAGCTTTGGAGAAAACTGTGCCCAGGCCTGTGACTGCTCGGGGGCTCCGTGTGACAGAGTGACTGGAGAGTGCCACTGCGCAGCTGGGAGAACTGGAGAGCGCTGTGAGGCAGGTGAGGAGCCGGGAAACTCAGAATGTGAGGGAGAGAGGGTGATGGCAGAGGTGGAGTGTTGTCATGTAGCTGCTGATTTATTTATCGTATTTGACTACTGATACAAAATACCCTCGGGCTGGTAGGCATTTGGTACTGTACTGTATATCTGTGTAAGATAAACACTGGAGTGTCTCCTCTTGTCACCTCAAAATACGAGGTTGTATGAGAGTGCAGAAGCCACCTTCCAGAATGACCAAAGAAAATTCCCAGCAGGCACTGTCCACCAACCATGGACATCATCATGTTTCCACCTTCCCACAATTCATTCTGGTCTTGGAGTTTGAAGAGGGAGCCCAAACAAGAAAACACTTTTAACTTGCTTATACAACATAACTTGGAAATCAAGACTAGATAAAACGAATTCAAAAGTAAATTCAGTGTTTCACAGTAGAATCACTAGAATATTGGCACAGTTTTTCTAACATGCAAGTCTAAATTTGTCTACTGAGTTATCTTCAAGATCTGGGGAGAGAATGAGTTTTGTTCTGTGCGAAAAGCAGACAGCATTAGGAGTCTTGGCCAAATTCACCTCGTCTGACTGATTGACGCCCTGATGTCAAAAGCATATAAAGTAAATGTGATTGACAATATATTATATTTGATCCCTTTTAAGGCAATTTGCCATCAAATATACTAAGTGCAGCAACATATTTAATGTTAAGCGGCATTTGTTGTATTCCTGTGGAAGGCTGTTTGCTTGCCATCAGCTGAGCTGCGCATTGCTTATTTTTCTTCTCAACTGGAAGTGTACTAATGGGTCCTAATGAGTTTCATCTGTTTCCAGCTCTGACCTAGAAGCAGGAGCAATGTGGGATCTGTAGTGGAGCTGTCAGCTCCCTTACACAGGGACTCCCCTACTGATAAGACAGAACACAATCGGAGAATATTGAGGAAGGGGCGGAAGAAAGAGGCTCTTCCAACTTGTTGATCTTGTCGTAATGTGAGCAGGGATTTCAGGAGCTGTCCTTTGGTGCCAGAGATCTGTCTGTCAGACTCCAGAGGAGACAGAGCCTGTGTTTTCTTTGGCTGGGTGTGGCTAAAGTGAAGACACATTACAGAATATGCAACCAAAAACCCTTGCAGAGATTTCAGGATCATGTCCGAATCCCTCTCATCTTATTGAGTAGATGTGACACTGATCGGGAGAATTAGGAGAGCTCGCCAATTAATCACTCTCAAAATGTGCCTTATAAAATAGCTTCAGATCTGTGTCAATGGACTTTTTATTGTAGGTCATTAAAAATGCTTATCAAACTCTGTTGTTCCTTTATTTCTTAAAAATGATCTAAAGAATGCAGCCTTTCAACAGCACACCCATTTGGCTTGTTTTGCTTTGATCTTTCCGATCTTTCAAGCAAATACTTTGCACTCTGCCTCTTTCAGTGCTTGAACAATGATCGCTCAGCGGTTTTGGTTTTCTGTAGCTGTGAGGTTCTGTAGTTCAGGTAGTAATGGAATAACATGCCTAATCTTTTCCAACTGTATTTCCAGAAGTCTCTTTGCCAAAAGGTTAGGGAGCACCTTGGAGTTCGGAGCAGAAAGTCTAGCAGTGGCACGTGTCGTCTGTAATCATTCGAAAGGAGACGTCACCCTTGAGATCCCTGAGAGGAACAGCAGGGGAAAGAGGCAGAGCGTGACAGGGCCAGCTAACGTGTGCTTTCCACTGTGTGCAGACTGCGAGGAGGGGCGCTGGGGTGCGGGGTGCCTGCAGTCCTGTCCTACTTGTGAGAATGGAGGGACCTGTGACAGGCAGAATGGCACTTGCCTCTGCCCACCTGGGTACATTGGCACACTGTGCCAGAGTGGTACGTACCCAAGTCTTGTTGAGCAACTCCCCAGTGCGACACTTCCTTTGTCTGCAGCTGAGAACGGGGCGAGGCAAATCCACAGCTCATAAATGCAAACCGTATTACAGAATACGGACCAATTCTATAGTTTTCAGTCTGTAGGGCACAGACTTTATAATACCTGCCACAAGCGTGTCCCATTTTCTAGGTTTGTCTTTCTATATATTGGTATTAGCTGTTCTTAGCCAAATATTTGTATGCTCCTTTAACAGCTCTGAGTACACATATTTGTTTTGTCAATAGAAAGGTCTTTGTTATATGTTTTTAAAAGTTATAGAAACTAAATTTGTCTTAAACAGCCATGAAATGTTGCATTCTTTCAAACATGTTCTTTGATTAGGTGAAAGCGTGATTCAGTGCCGTACAATCGTGGGAAATGTATGGAAATGCAGTGGAAATTGTGGTGTCTCAATGGAAATAAAAGCAAATAACACTTACAGTAGGCGTGGGTCAATTTAAACAGACGTCGATAAAGGCTGCTTATGGATGGATTGCTTAAACACCTGAATGTTTATTCTTTTGTAGTGTGCCCATTGGGTCGGTATGGCCAAGGATGCCAACTGCGCTGTGTGTGTGAAAACAGTGGGCACTGCCACCCTGTCTCCGGGCGTTGCACCTGTGCCCCTGGATGGACTGGGCACAACTGCCAGAGAGGTACGGATGGCTCAGGGCTTTTTTCTCTCCTGCACTGTGAGGTCTTCTTGCCCACCCCAAGCACCACAACACAACCTCTGTTGCTGCTCCCTGCCCCAGCAAAAAAAGTGCAGTATTCCAGAATCTTTCAGCTGTAGTATACTTTAACGAGCGGGAGCTGTTCTGCTTCGTGACCTGGTTTTCTGTAATATTGAAAGGTTTTTGGCAGAACCGGTCAGGGGCCATGTAAGAAAAGCACATGTTCTCTCCAAGCCCCGATCAAATTGGATTTTTAGTCCACCCGGTGACTGCAAAATAAAAATCTGATTTCTTCATGGCAGCTATTTGTTAGCAAGTGGGTTACCTTCTGCCCCAAGCACACTCTCCATCAAGACAGGAGGTGGTCATCTCCAATCGGCATCTTCCCTCAGGCTCATTTCTGGCAATCCTGTTGCCTCAGAGCTTGACTTGCACAGCACAGGGGTGGACTGGGTGTGGCTCGGGATGGGTCGGGCGCGGGAGACGGCGCTGAGCTAATGCTGGCTTGTGCTCTCTGCATTGCAGCCTGCGACGTGGGCCGCTGGGGGGCGGACTGCGCCAGCCCCTGCGACTGCGGGGACAGCGGCGGCAGCTGCGACGCGGTGACGGGGGACTGCGTCTGCGAGGCGGGGTTCGCCGGCGCGCGCTGCGATCAGAGTGCGTGGCCTGGCCGGGATCGCATTCGCTCTTCGTGTGGGGTGGCAAAACACCCCGGGCAATTTAAAGACATCCTGTTTCCCAGGTCTCCCTAGCTAATGGCTGATGCTGCACAGGCTTAGAAGAAACTTAGACCCCCTGAACATGTGTATGTGGCTTCTACATCTGAAAGCAGGGATTAAATTCAGATCAGGGTCTCCTTAATCGAGGCACTCATCGTATTATGAGAACCAGTCTTAATTTGTCCTCCCCTCTGCACACTTCCAGCTTTTTAAGAAGCTCAGCCTCTAATATTTGAATTGTCTTCATTTTGCTACCCAGAATGCACTGCGGGCTCTTTCGGCCCGGGCTGTCGCTACCAGTGCCAGTGCGACAACGGGGCGGCATGTGACCATGTGAGCGGGGCCTGCACCTGCCTGGCGGGGTGGACCGGAACATACTGCGAAAGGCGTGAGTCACCTTCTGCCGGGAATAGCCGAGAGACTGGAGGTGGAGCTTTAAAACTCTCCTTGTAGAAGGTGTCTGCATTCTCACAGTGCTTTCACAACAGGGCAGTTGCCTTACGACAAGAGAAATAATGCCACACAGTGGAGCTGAAGAAATGTGACGAGCAGTGGACAGTGCTGTTGCAGTTCAGCAGGCTTCAGTAGAGTTCAACAGAATGAATCTCCAGCACAGGAGTCTCCTTTGAAAGTCACGTTGGAGTCAACTGGAGGTTTTGCATTAAGCGCCTGGACTTCCATCATTGTGGTTGCTAATGTTATAAATATTTTAATAAAGTTCTTCTTTGGAGTGCATTTATTTTACATGCATTCATGTCTTCTGCACTATTATACAGTATCTACAGAACTTCAACATTGAATTTCCACATTTTCCAACAAATGGGGGACTTTCTGATAAGCAAACCCTTTGCCTGTAGCTCCTACAGTCTTTTGTGTTCTCCTGCAGCCTGTCCCGAAGGGTTCTACGGCGTGGAGTGTCGGGAGATGTGCCGCTGTCTGAACGGCGGGCGCTGTGATCACCTGAGTGGGGCGTGCCTGTGCCCTGCCGGTTGGGTTGGCCCACACTGCAACCACAGTGAGTCCAGCAGCAGGCCCTCTGGCGCCCCTGCCACCTCCGTAATCAACACCCAGTGAGGATGAGTGTGAACATGCACTGCACACAGCAGCTGTAAGGAGTTTCAAAGGTGCATGCCTGCTAGGGCAACCTCTTTGAAGGCTATTGTACAAAGATGCACAGGACTCTTCATCTTCTAATTAAGCTGGATAACTGAAGCGAACAAGTAAGAAAGCATTGCACCTGAATGATCCAACAGTCCGGTCCTTTGCAAACTCAGTACACCACATATACTGTATAAAGGACAGACACACTTTTCCTCACATTTCAGATTTGTACCTCTGATCAGGGCATGTAAATCCTGTTTAATCATATCATGTGTGTTATCTTGCTACAGCGTGCCTGCCTGGTTTTTATGGGGAGGGCTGCAACCAAACCTGTGACTGCCACAATGGTGCCAGCTGTGACCTAGTGACTGGGCAGTGCCACTGTACACCAGGCTGGACCGGGCACAACTGCCAGCAAGGTAGCGACCAACCCCACTGCACCTTGGACTGGGTGTACAGTATCTCCCCTCTGCTGGCGCGGGGCAGGCTGTGAACAGAGCTGCAGAATGAGATCCCGCTGTACTGCAGCACGGGAGGATTTTAGGAAATGTCTGCTCTGTTGGCCGCCCTGGCTTATTTTTAAGTGTTTTTTTCCCCCCGAAAGGCCATAGCTAATAAAAGTAAAAGTTATATGCATTCTTGCTTTTATGGTTGTAAAACCAGTCACCACCTTGGAAAGATCTGTGCTGCTGCTAGCTGCTCACTGAACTCCTGGCCACCAAGACGTGACAATTTTGGAATTGTCTCCCCCTGCATGTTCTTTCTCACAGACCCTGCTTATTCAAGTTACAAGTCTCAATCCAGTGGACGCGTTCCCTGGATTGCACTGCAACCTCTTTTAGAACTTTCTGCAAGCTCCGCAAATATATCGTTCCGAGTTCCATCCGAAACCTAATCTGGTAATGAGACTAGCAGCTTGAGTCTTTGTTTTTGGCTGAAGTTACACAGAACCCATGAGAATGGAAGCTTCACTTGGCTTCTCTCAGTTTGAGATTGCAGCCATGATTCTGACCCAGTATGGGGGCTTGTTGTCCTTCTCAGCCTGTTCACCTGGTTTCCATGGAGCCGACTGCCGCCAGCGCTGCCTGTGTCAAAACGGGGGGTCATGTGACCGCGCTAGTGGCCGTTGCACGTGCCCAGACGGGTGGATGGGGCTGGCCTGCGAACTGGGTAAGTCTGAGCAAAGCGAAAACAAATGAACCAAAATGCGTGTTGCTATTAGAATCCGGAATTTCCTTGCAAAAATCTCCTGCCGAGACTTTGTCAGCTCCGTCCGATCAACTTCAGTTTGTGCCTCTCTCCTGCTGGAGCTCCTGTATTAGTTCCAACATGTCCAGGAAGTTGTTCTCATTAGCTACAGCTCAAGAACTCAGGCGAAACTCCCCTCTTACTCCCCTCGTACAGTAAGTGTCTCTGTCTGATGAAAATAGCTCATTATAGCAACAGAAGAAGGGCAGGTGATTGAGGTTTATCTCCTCATGGTCCTGAAAAAACTCAAGGTTATGCTGGATATACTATATCCTGAGTTGAATGGGAAGTATTTCTTCAAGCAAGACCTATTTTTTAATTAATATTGTATTAAAATCTTTTTAACTGGTTCTTGCAAATACTACCCTGGGAGCCTTTTCCTCGAAGGCTTTACTGAGGTAAAGCCATTACTGTAGCTTCATTCCACAGCAAGAGCCACTAACATTTCTGCTGAGCAAATTTGAAGTATCACACAGGACATTGCTCTGCTGTATCTAGCAACTTCATTTGCACCTACTGTAAATAATTATTTTTAAGCATCAGTTGAGATACATAGCACATTATATAATTGTATATATACTTTATAGTGTGTGTACATATGCACTATGTTCACTTGCCAGGACAGTGGCTGATTATCTATCTGCAGACCTAAATTCTCTTGCAGTTATTTATGTTATGCTAAATACAGATTTTCTGAAGTTTCTTTTTAAAAACTCTGGAATGTCTATGACATGTTATGAATCACCACATCAGCTGGTACCCAGCCTTTGCCTCGCAAATAGAAAGAGGAAGTCATTAATTCTAGGCAGACATGCCTCTAGGGACTGCTTCACTGTACTTCTTTTGAAAAATGTTTTGCCTTCGGTAAGTGTTTACCATAAGAAACAGTTACTGTACTGGAGACAATTTTAAGTTCATCTACAGTAGTTCAGTTTCCAGAGACCTTTTGAATACCTCTCAGAGAAATCAAATACAATAATTTCAGGATAGTCATGAAGTTAACCATGCAATGTCTCATTGTGTGCACTTCACACTAGCTTTCTTTTGCTTTTCAATAATCCTGAATTATTTTTGTTCTTTTATGGCTCCATCCCTGTGCTTTTTGGTAATTTTGACATACAGTAGTTGGTGGTTTTAATGGCTGTAGACGACATGCTCCAGTGCTGAAGCCGACACTGGAGATTTTACAATGCAATTAAGTCAGTCTTTCCCCCCATACATACTTCCTCACATTTTATTGATCCCTGTCTGCGTATTTTAAACTTTTTACAAGCTATAGCAAACCCTGGCTAAATATTTTACTGTAATGTTTGGGCAAAAGGAAACACTTCATTGGTGCCAAACAGTGTTCATAGATCACTGAAGAGCTGAACTAGGAGGCTTGAAAGAGAAACAGTGAACTTGTACCAGCATGGAGAGGGTGACAGAAAAAGAATCACATGAGCTGTGCAGTTTGTGTCCAGTGGATACTGATCATTTTCTGGCTTGGGGTGTCGCACTCCTGCCTCACAGTTCCTGGTTCCCGGGTTCGATTCCAACTTTCACTTGTCTGTGTGGAGTTTGCATGTTCTATTCCTGTCCACATGAGCTTTTACCAAGTGAGGCAATTTCCTCCCACCTCCCAAAGATTTTGCTGGCTAGGTTAGTTCATATCTCTCAACTGTTCCTGTGTATTTTTGTGCTTATCCTGTGATGGACTTCTGTCCCCCACTGGGAATAAGGGGCTTTCTGATTATGAGTGAATGGATCGATGATTATTTCCTCCAGGCTATTAAAATGCCAAACCTGTGTATATGCAAACTATCATCCACTTGTCCAAAAGTTCAAGTCCTGTTGTTTCATGTTTCATACTATTGTTTTGCCTCTTTCAGCCTCTCTGTCTCTGTCCCTGTCTCCCCTCCCCTGTCTCTCCCCTGACTGCAGAGTGCGCCCCAGGCCGGTTTGGAGCAGACTGCCAGCACAGCTGTGAGTGCGAGAATGGGGGCCAGTGTGACCGTCAGACTGGACAGTGCACCTGTCTCCCGGGTTGGATTGGGGACAAGTGTCAGACAGGTGAGAGCGATGACCTGGGCTGGACAGCTTTCTGAACTCTCGTGACCTGTGCTCAGGAATAAACCCATAAATCTGCACAGCCCAAATCATTTTCAGCAAAGACAGACAGGTTCCTTATATTAGTACAGATGTCATAATTAAGAGATTCATCTGATAGAATTAAGAGATTCAAGTGGATAGATGATTAATCAAGTTGGCAACTGATCAGATATTGTTTTTGAAAGCAACCAACACAAGACAGAATTCGTTGCCCCTTTTTGCAAACAGATCATGTTATGTACAGATCGAAGTCAAACTGGAAGGTCATGAGATGTTGAACTGGAATGTCAGCAGTAGTTTTTTTTGTTTGTAAGTTAGACATCAGAAAAAGCCAATATTCACTGACAGAGCTCAAAACATTACTTTGGGCATACATAAAGCCAAATTCAAAAATGTTCTTTGAGCTCCACGGGCTTGCAGCTTCGCATCAGGAAAGCTTTGCAAAATCCTTCAATATAACCTTCTCAGATGGTACTATAAAACTGAATATCATTTTACACACAGCCTGACTGGCATTATAGGCTTTTTTAACACAGCATTAAAGTTGAGTGGACTGCTATGTACTGTATATACAGCATTAAAGTTGAGTGAACTGCTATGTACTGTACTGTATATACAGTATATACAATACAATTCTTGCTCCTTGGTAAATTCAGCTCAGAACTTTATAGTTCTAAGTGCACTTCACTTGATGTACTGTACTTGCAGATCAGTGAGTATCTTTATCAACGCAGTAGAAGTGAAGACAGTCTCTGAATGAGAATTATTAGTCGTTTGGCTGCTCTGGTTAAGTAAAGTATCAAAAATCATACAAAGGACTCTAACTGGAACTTTGTCTGTATGAGATTAGAAGATGGAGTTCAGAATTGGATTTTATTACTCAAAGAATCAACAAATGAATTATGCCTCTAAAATCTTAAGATAAAAAGTTGTAGCTGCATTAGTATGTGTGATATCTCTGGTGCCAGTGTAGTGTACTATGAAGAGGCAGTCTTGGCATGAGACAACAGCGCTCTTTAAACAAGCACTTCAATGTACAGTACACTGTAACTCCAGTAATCCCAGTCTTGCTCTCCCAATCCCTTTTTGATTGCTAAGTGCCGAAACACGGGTGTATTTGTGGAACTGAGGCCCATTGTAGTTTCTCTATAAGTGACCCCTATCAATCGTGCCTCAGTTTAGGACAGGGGGGCTGAGGTCTCAAGTTAAGGGCAAGTCAGTGATGGGATATAATGCTTTCAGAGACGGCTGAAGTGTAGCTTTGGAACCATCATCTCTGGAACAGACCCTGACATTTATAAGGTGTTTATGACGCTACCGCTCGGGGTCGGGTTGCACTTGGAATGCAGCGGGGTGTTTGAGGTCATTCATGCAGTTTCACAGCACTCATACATCTTCATTAGGGTGTGAGAGTGCCGGACCTGTACAGTTTAGTGCAGTGTGAATCTGCCACACAACAATGCATTGGAGAGGCCCCAGCACAGACATGGGTGGAAGGTCTGTATGGATGATATTTAAGACATCCCCTTCATAGCTTGACAATCTGTTATGTAGCTCCAAGCAGTGAACGGATGTAGCTAATGCCAGACCTGCCGGCAGTTAGACCAGGTACAACTGCAGGGGATTGTGGTTGTTTTTATTGCAATTAAGGACATCATCGCAAAATTTAATTTCAGAATTCTTCCACCGAACACATACTCGTGTCTCTGGATTATTTTTTTTTTAATGAGGAGTTTTACATTTTTGGAACACGCATTTGACATTTTCCACAATGTGAGCTTTTTTGTGGTGTTCATATTTGGAAGGCATTAAGCACATTGTCGCATCTGTTAAGAAGCAGTTTATGTGCAATTGCATGGTAATTACTGGCACTTACTGTAAAAAGTTCTGCTTTTCACATGACTGAGCTATTGTCTCTTCTCCCCTGTGCATTTGGAAATCAAAATGCCCCGACACCACACTGAAAACAGCACAGAATCAATATCAAATGTCGGCCCCCTGTAGCCATGTTGAAATGGGAAACACAATTTCTCCTTTTTTCACGCAGATGAGAGGAATGAACTCTCTGTAATGTAACTGACATGGTTACCCCAGGTCAAGCTTTGAGCCATGACCCTGTTGTCTGTGCCTGTGTGTCCCTCTGCTCTGTGGGTGCTGTGTTGCTGTGCGGCCCGGCCTTCAGGATGTGCGCTGGGCCTGTTTGGGGCTGGCTGTGAGGAGCACTGTGACTGTGCACATGGGGCCCCCTGCCACCACATCACTGGAGCCTGCTGGTGTCCTGGGGGCTGGAGGGGCTCGCGCTGCGAGAGAGGTCAGTACCGGCCCACGTTCACTGCCCTGTGTATCTCCACTCGTGTTTGAGGAACAGTCTTAGAGAGATGTTATGAAGCACAGGTAACTGTGACGTAACCAACAAAACTAAAATCTGAGTGAAGGCTGATTTCATCAGACTATCAATCTTGAGCTAAACCACTGTGGGGTTTTCCACAGTATTTAATAGAAATCAGCTTGTGCACAATACATTTTCTCCACGTGAACAGTAACAACCGTGTTAAGCTGTTTGAAGAACTTCAAAACCGAGGAAGAAAGTATCATTATAGGCCTGTTCTTTTCATTCCACTAGAATTTTGGCCACACTTTTATAATTTACTAGATATATTTATTAAGTAGGACAGTCACATTAGTTAAACTCATTCTAAAAAGGAAATACTAAACCTCTAGCAATGCAACTATGCCAGCAATGGTGTAACTTACTGCAGTACTCATAATGCAAACTATATGATATAGCGATATACAGTGGTTGAGAATGCCAAATATATTGTAAGTCATGCACAAAATTATTCCCAAGAAGCTATTATGTTCCTCAAAGAATGTTTTATGAGTCTTACTTGTGCAAAATCAGTGAGACGCGAATAGCCATTTCTGCAGCTGTCACCCGAAACATCACAAGTGTGTACTCTGGCGCCCTCTACTGGTTATACGGCCAGTTAATTTTATACGGAGGCATTAAAATCGCGACACATGCATATTGGAAGGTATATAACACGACACAGTCACCTTTCGATACACGGAATTTTACCTTTTTTCACTTCTGTGTGCAAAGTTTGATGTATGAATGTGGAAGTCCATAATAGTAAAGGCATTATTACTGAATTACCACATTTATAAATGAGAATAATCTACCTTATTCTAAAACTGTCATGAATCATCAGTTGGCACTAGTTTAGGCATTTTCTTGATACATTCCAAGTTACTAATCATTTCTGAGTTGCAACACCTACTATAAAACGTTGCAGGTCTTATTTATACAATGTGTGCTATTGCCTTTTATACTGTACCTGTCTAAACCAGTTGATGGCTCTTTGCAGCCTGCTTACCTGGGACTTACGGAGAGAACTGTGCCCAGCGGTGTTCCTGTCCCCACGGGACTTCCTGTAACCATGTGACTGGCGAGTGTGGGTGTCCTCCAGGCTTCACTGGGAACGGCTGTGAGCGGAGTAAGAGAAATGTTAAACTCACTCGGCGGGAAGCCAAAAGCTTCATCACAGACAGAGAGCGAAACATTTTCGAACTGAAGGTCATAATTGAAAAACAAAAGCACTACACTGTTGTAGGTGGCATAGTGGTGTGGGGTAGGTCCTCCTGTTTCACATTTCTCAGGCCCTGATTTATATTGCAGAATGGGGTTTGAATGTACTATTCTGGCTGATGTGAGGTTTTAGCAGCTGCTCCAGTTCCCTGCTGCCTTGCAAAGGTTAAGCAACGTCTCTATATTGGCCCTGTGTGTGTATGTGGGTGTCCCTGCCTGCCCTGTGATGCACTGGCATCACTTTTAGGGTACGGTCCACCTTTGTGCCTTCTGCTTGCGATAGGCTGCCAAGTTCCCCATGAATAATTATCTCTCTGGTGATGAATGAACAGACTGGTATAGAGTGGTGAAAAGAGGGAACTCTACCAAGTAAAAACAGCACTGTACAGTATGTATATAAGGACCCATATCCAGCATTTTTGTTGTCCTGTATCAGCTAAACTGAACCAAGTCAGTCCCTTTGACCACTGTCTGAAGCAGTTTGCACGGTAGTAGTCTGAGGCTGTTATCCTACTTTATTAACACTTCGCTTTTCTCTTCCCACCTCCCAGCTTGCCTGCCTGGTACCTATGGCCACAACTGCAACCAGGTGTGTCAGTGTTCTGGAGCAAATCAGCTTTGTCACCCTGTGACTGGAGCCTGCTCCTGCGCCCCGGGCTACCATGGCAAAGACTGCCAGCTAGGTGAGGCCCCCTGCTGGTCGCGCGGCTGAAAATCCCACCTGCAATAATAGCTCTCGATTTTGTTTTGTCTCCGACGCTTGGAAAGTGAAATGCATTCATACCCACACAAGGGGTATTCTTTGGAAATATTTACAGCAATGTCTAGACCTGTTGCATTTACATTTAACACACAATTCGAACGGAATCCACTGTAAGGTATATACTCGGAGGCATATACACCTAAGAAATGCTATGCGATCCAGTGCTTGTTCTCGAAGACGCAGACTCTGTTTTCCATGCCTAGAATGCCCAGAAGGCTGGTATGGCCCTAACTGTGAGCAGCAGTGCCAGTGCCTGAATGGTGGAGTGTGCCAGACCACTACAGGGTCCTGTGGATGCCCACCGGGCTACATCGGAGCCGACTGCAACACCAGTGAGTCAGCCTGCCATTCCATGGGCATGAGCATTTTATTTCCGTTTTAATGTAGACTTACTGTATATTAGACAACATTACTGTAAAGCATAATGCATTGTAATGATATAATAATACGCCAGGTGTCTCAAACACAGTTCCTGGAAGGCCCAGTATCTTTCTGTTCCAACATCAGTTGTTAAATAAACAATTTCACCTAATAATTTTCTAATTTCGGTGTACTGTATGTAGGCTTTTTCTTAATGAATTTTGCACTAGATTACACAAGACATTCACCTCATTAAAGGTACAGATAACTATAAATCACCTCAGAGCCTGAACAAACCTGTTACATTTATGCCGCTAATCGAACAACTAA
The DNA here is from genome assembly GCF_059453375.1 of Lepisosteus platostomus. Taxonomy (NCBI): domain Eukaryota; kingdom Metazoa; phylum Chordata; class Actinopteri; order Semionotiformes; family Lepisosteidae; genus Lepisosteus; species Lepisosteus platostomus. Next base: position 12,169,799 of record NC_142633.1, on the reverse strand, counting down.
GCCTACCATGTAACTGAGAACGTGGGTGGAAGACAAGCAGATAAGATGGATGTACTGTAGTGTGAGAAGGAGAGGTGCTTGCACTGATTCATCACACCCATTGCACTGTCTGTGGACACACTAATGCATTTGCTTAGAAGTTGCAGCTTTTAGCAGGAAGGAGCACAGGGCACAAGCAATCTCATATGTCACTTGGGGTGATATTCCACACTCCTAAGTCCAGTCTTGAGTCCCTCATCCTTGATTGTTTAATTTCTATAGCAACCTTTAACTAGGGGGTTGGTGAATACTGTGCTGTAAAAATGTGTATTGTACATTTCTATATGTATTGAGAAGGAAATAAGTTGAAGAAACAGAATATTGGTAGCTAGACAACACAATATTTAGACAACACAATGTACAGTATAATTATTGCTAGAGGCTGAGAAATACACCACTGTCACCCGCCTGAACGCTGGTACAGAGGATTTGGATATTTTGTCCCTGTGGATTAAAAAAAATAAAGTACAAATGCAAGGAATTATTACAATGAGAATGTTATAATATTTGCTGCATTTTACTTCTGTCGTCTAGGAGGATACACTGAGGAATTGGTTGAGACTGGCACTGTGGTATTATGGAGAGGTTTAGTAGTATTTGATGTGCATAATTATCATGCTGTGATACATTCTAAATTGAGGTTTGGTGTAGTTAATGTCCAATTTTTGGATTGCCTCGGATTCCCCCGTTATTTTAGTCCTCAAGAGGGGAACTGAAGCTACAGTACAGTAAGCCTTGTCATCTCTTGCTGCTCCCAGCATGCCCGGCTGGGCGCTATGGTCAGGACTGCGCCCGCGTGGCATTCTGTGGCAACAGGGGGAAGTGTGATCCTGTGACAGGAAGCTGCGTGTGCGCTGCTGGGTGGAAAGGAGAGCACTGCGAGGAAGGTCAGTTCGGCGTGTCAGAGAGGCTGTCTCGGGCAGAGCTTTACAAAGCCAACTCTGACCCCTTTGCGTTCTCCCTCTCAGATTGTCTCGCCTTTATCCATCTTCCAAAGTTCTTTCGCCCCATCCCTTCGTATTTTTCGATTTGAATGCAGTTTATTTCAAGATTCACTATTGAATCTTGAAATATATATAGCTATATATATATTTCACTATATATAGCCAGCAGCCATATCACCCTGCAACTCACAACTGGCAACCCACTGAAGCTAAGCAGGTGTGAGCCTGGTCAGTACCTGGATGGGAGACCTCCTGGGAAAAACTAAGGTTGCTGCTGGAAGAGGTGTTAGTGGGGCCAGCAGGGGGCGCTCACCCTGTGGTCCATGTGGGTCCTAATGCCCCAGTATAGTGATGGGGACACTATACTGTAAACAGGCGCCGTCCTTCGGATGAGACGTAAAACCGAGGTCCTGACTCTCTGTGGTCATTAAAAATCCCAGGGCGCTTCTCGAAAAGAGTAGGGGTGTAACCCCGGTGTCCTGGCCAAATTTCCAATTGGCCCTTACCAATCATGGCCTCCTAATACTCCCCCTCTATGAATTGGCTACATTACTCTCTGCTCTCCTCCCCACTGATAGCTGATGTGTGGTGAGCGTTCTGGCGCACTATGGCTGCCGTCGCATCATCCAGGTGGATGCTACACATTGGTGGTGGAGGGGACTCCCCATTACCTGTAAAGCGCTTTGAGTGGAGTGTCCAGAAAAGCACTATATAAGTGTAAGCAATAATAATAATAATAATTATTGTTCATGTGGATTTTCTTCAGGGGCACTGGTTCCTCCCCAGTTTCCATAAGCACGTTGGCCTCATTAATCGAATCTGTTCATTGTCCTCATGTGCTGTGCGTGCCCTGCAGTGGACTAGTGTCCTGTCTAGGGTGCAGTCCCTTCTGATAGGTTCCTGGTTGCTGTGGCACTTGTAAAAGAGGCTTTTTAATAATGCTTGGATGAATGAATTCACTTTGGGTTAGGTTTTTTTCTCTTTGTAAACCATTTTAGACTAGATCGTTTACTGTCAAACTATGGTTCTGCATGGTGTGAACTGAAGTGAGTGCTTGTCAACCACCCGAGCCTGTGTGCCATACTGTGTATGTGTGCGTGTGCTCACACTACTGCTGGTGTGTGCTGGCTGACCAGTTGGAGCATCAAAGGGGTGTGCAGTAGCAATGCTCTGTTGTTCCCCGGCAGGCTGTGAGCAAGGCCGGTTTGGAGAGGGCTGTTTACAGGTCTGTGACTGCAGGAACGGGGGGCTGTGTGACACCCTCTCTGGGGTCTGCACCTGTGCTCTGGGCTGGACTGGTCCACACTGCGAAGCAGGTGAGTCCCGTACACATTTCTAAAGAAGGTCTTCATTATACGGCATTAACTGTGGCAGTACTGAATGAAGAAGTCAGAATGAAACCTGGGTTAATTCCACTCTGAAAAGCAGAAAAAAAACCCAATGCTTTGGCTGTAAAGCCTTCTTCCGGTGTGAGTGCAATTCTGCCTAAAGGAATTTACTGTACATCCTTCCTTGCAGCCGACACACACTGACACAAATGCCCACTCAAACAAAAGACATCCAGTAATGTGTGCGCTTTTTTGAACATTAAAAATTCAGGCTTTAATGCCTGAAGTATATTATTCCCTGTTTTTAATTGTAGTTTTCAGATAACATTCCTGTTATCTGTAATGCCTTTATTTGGATATTTTAGAATTTCTGCTTCCATGCTGAAGACGTCAAATACCTCCTTAACCTCCTTCCTTCCTCGTTGTGGATGTGTGCACAAGATCATCTTGTGAACCTGTTTTAGAGTTCTTATCGGCTTCTGGCCTGTCTCCCCCATTTCCTGTGCTTGTCTGATAGCGTGCCCCGTGGGAAAGTACGGAGCCAACTGCCAGCAGGACTGCCTGTGTCAGAACAATGGCACATGTGACAGAGTGACGGGCAGCTGCCAGTGTCAGCCAGGCTACTACGGGCACGTCTGTGAGCACGGTAAGAGGCAGCTCTGGGCCATTACTAGCACCTAGGGAAGCACCTGCAGAGCACCTGTCTATGGAAAAGACTCACTCAGACGGCGGCCTCCAGAGCTAACAGACTCAAGACAAAATCAAAATATGATGATGATCCTGTCAAGTCAGAAAATAAACAGTGTTATTAATCATTTTTGTTAGGGTTGATTATTTATTTGTAGATTGTAATGCAAAAGTACAATCTTTCAGTAAATGTTAGGGCTCTATAAAGTTCAGGCTTGACGTGACCTGGATTAGGGATGTATCTCTTCTATAAACGGCACTTATCTCTCTGTGGGTTGCTGCAGAGTTTGTACTAGGACATAAGAAGATAAAAGCCTCTCTTGCTCTTCCTGATTCTCCCCATCGGGCTATAGTAGTCTCTGCTTTGAGTTAAGACATAAAGAAACATCAATTCCTCCTGAGTGGGTGGGTATATAATGGATCAAAGTGGCGATTCGAGTTTGTTTAAAAAGTTGGTATACATGTGGTATAGGTCTGTTATGTGAAATTGATGAGCACCTTTATAATTCAGAAATTAGGGAATCCCTTCTGTGAAAGTCAGTGTAGACAGACTTGGAGATCAGGGCTCTACATTCAGCTGTGTATCCCTCCAGCCTGTCCTCCTGGTTACTACGGCGATCGCTGCCAGCAGACCTGTGACTGCAGACATGGAGCTTCCTGTCACCCTGTAACTGGACAGTGCCTGTGTCCCTGTGGTTACCACGGCGATCTCTGCGAGAAAGGTGAGGCAACAGTTCTGCATTTTAAAGTGGCAAAATAACACCTTCACAGTCCTGAACACAGGATTAGCTTGTATTTCAACCATACTTTGTGTTCCTAATTGCGTCTACAAAGAATGAACATACAGTACAAGCATTGAACCATAAAGATTGCAAGAAAAATTCAATGAGAACAAACAGACTTTACTACAGAGGTAAACTGAAGTTCTTCTTTAATTGTAACCTGGAATTGGACCTCATTACTTATTATAAGTACGATTTACCAGGATTTGTAACAGAAGAGCAGAATCCTTTGTCACACAGAGTGGTATACGGATAAAGGCACAGACAGGAATGTAGAGCTTTAATAGGAATAGTACAAGACTGTTATAGCTCAAGGAATCGTATTAAACAAAATGCAAAGTGGAATACAGGTGTTGCTGCAAAGCTAAATGAAGAAAAGCTTCGCAACATTACGTGTGGAAGAGATCATAGCCAGCTCTCCCTGTCTTCCTCCCTCTCCCTCTCGCTCTCCCTCTCAGTGTGCGATCAGGGGTGGTTTGGCGACAGCTGTCAGCAGGCATGTGACTGCGAAGGCGACTCTCCCTGCGACCCAGTGAGTGGGCAGTGCCTGTGCCCCCCAGGGAAGACTGGAGCCAAGTGTGACATAGGTACGGAGCGGGCATGAAGACATGAGCCTTCTCTATTTAAAAATATATCGTAGGCTTGCCAGAAGACATTATTAAAGACCGTAACTGTACACCTATTCATTTTACTTAGCAATAAATGAAACGGCCTGTTGTCGTCATTTTACACTGTTTAAAATAGCAGAAAGAAGTTGTGGCAAGCTGTGAAGCTCTGAAGCTGGAGACTTCCGTTCTCTTGGTACTGAATATCTCCTCTCTGCACGCTGGCAAAGCTCTTGCTTTCTGGCGCAGACCAATGCTGTGCGGGCCTTAACTGTCGGCGCGCTTGTTCACTTGCTGCCTCTCTCCCTGTCCCCTCAGACTGCAGGGCCAACCGCTTCGGCCCCAACTGCACCGAGGCCTGCGAGTGCAGGAACAGCGGCCAGTGCAATCCGCGCAGTGGCCACTGCACCTGTCTGCACGGCTGGATCGGGCTCGCCTGCCAGGAAGGTATCCGCCCCATTCCTGCTCCTCACACACACTGCTCTCTCGTGACCCGAAGGGCAGCACTGCGTTTCAAGCTGCAGGAGAGTTGCAAGTAGTATTTCTGTCAAATGCCTTTCAAGGTTCTGGATTAAATGGTTAAAATACTAAAGTTCTCAAAATAGAAGCTGGGTTTCTTACAGGTTGTTCAGCAGAAATGAACCTGGTATCATCAATTCAGTTCCCCTTTTTTTTTCTTACTTTAAATTTCTTAATATAGGATAAGTCCTTATCCTTTCTCTGCACGCAAAAAGATATACTGTAAGTGTCTGTGCCTTAATATATAATGAGCTGCAAAGGAGAATCTGTTTATTATCAGTAGAAGTTTAGCTCGTGCACTTTTCCTGGATGACTTACATAGGGTGAAAAACACAAATTAATGCAAAACTGATACAATAGTACAATTCTAATACATTATATGTCAGTGCAATAATAATACAACTGTATAGCTGGAATGTGCATGAAGAATATAATACAGGAAAAAGCAGTAATTTATAGGTTTAAAATATTTTGGATTTTTGGTTGTGTCCCCAGGGGGTCCTCCCCAGCCACCTCACCACTCCCCCAGGATAAGAAGAGAGCATCGTGCCCGTCTGGAGACATCTGTGTAGGATCCCGGCCACCTCGTTGCCCCCAGCACCTCCCCCCGCCCCCAGAGTCCCCAGCTCCTGCATCTACTGTGCAAACAAGAGAGATAGCACTGCCACGGCCCAACACAAGGGCCAAAATGCACATTACTGGCCTCCGAGTTCACTGGTGGGAGGTGTTATAATCCGTAACAGACTGGCATGCTATGGACCTACAGGAACTGGAATTTCAGCAATCTAGAAAGGGAACCAAGTCACCTTCTTGGAGAAACAGGAGAGTCTCTCAAATTTCTTTATGGATTATTTTTGTCTGCAAGGATTTCTGCTAATGGGGGCATCAACATTCTTTCCTCATTTTAGGCCTGGCCATACAGTAACCTACAGGAAGGAGATGTTTTGGGCTGGGTTGAGGATGTCTCCACTGAGCTGTCCAGTCCCTGCCTCAGCAGTTCATGGGCTAAGACACGATGCACGATTCTCCGAGTCAGTGGGATCGTACGGCAGGAGAAAGGAGGTGGACTGGACAGTGGTTAATGAACCAGGAAGCATGAACTCTAAAGCTTTCACATTTGGAAAATGAAAATAAGCTTTTTTGATAAATGGCATTTAAGGATGCAAATGTAAATTTGAAAAAATAATTGAAATACGTCAACTTCGAATACACATAATGTAAAAAACCCCAGCCATTAGAGGTTAAACAAAGCCAAAACAATCTCAATGCATTGGAATAATTGTCTTAGATGAATGCAGCAGTCAACCTACTGTGCATTGTACCTCAGACACTGAAGACCTCATCCAGTTTAGATTTCTGCATGTGGTTGTGTTAATGTGTGTTCTATACTCCAGAGACTGTGCTGCACATTCTAGCTTGTCTTCTCACTGTACTCCTCCAGTGTACAGTCCTTGATAAATGAGCCCACAGTATAAATTGCAGCCATTACGCTGCCCAGCCCTGGGAAATAATCCGGTCGGTGCTGGATGTACTGTAGCCATACAGAGTACAGCATCAGTGTTTCCTTGCTGGAGAGGATGCACTCTGTGGGGACTTTGGACATACAGTACAGCCAAGGGTGCTATTAGAATCAACTACAATTAGAGAGCTGTTTGGACATGGGGTGAATTGCTGATGTTATTTGCTGAGAACCACCGGGTGGTTTTGGCCCGGGAGAATAACAGCTGTGTATTTCAATACAGTTTGGATATTTGTGACAGATCAGCTTTCATTACAGTGTCATCAGCCTTGCACCTTCTCGATATAATTGACATCAGGTGCTGGGGAAATGGCTTCAGCTGTAGTTGGTCAACACAGTGTCTGGTAGCAGTCAGATGGCTGGGTCTCTTTCAGATGTATTTGTGGTGTGGTTTTATCACTCTTTGTTTTCATGTTGTGTTGTTTAGATGGCTAAGAGACCATCATTTTATTTTGTTGCAGTCCTTCATGTTCATAGTAGCTGATAGTAGCTGAATTATGGTATATTGGATGTATGTATTTATGTATGAATGTATGTACAAAAATTACATTTAAAATCTTAAATCGCAAACTTAAAGGCAATGCAAGATCAGGCAGTAGGGGAGATAAGGTTCCCTGTTTAGATTTGACTTGTGTTTGAACTCTTTGATCATATTTGAAAAAAAAATTAAGACCAAAGTGCGGGTTTTTTTTATAGATGGTTTTCAGCTTCAGTTGTCACATACAGTATTGCCCTAGAATCAGTGGAGCAGTGGGGACTAGTGAGGAAATGCAGACAGGATGCAACAAACTGCAGTTGCATTTTTCTGCGGCACTGTGGGAGAGGGAGACAGCAGATCCTCACGTGCTCGGCTTGCGCTCGCAGGACAGCTTTGCTTGCAGGACCTACTCGATAGAGATAAAGGAGCAGGGACGCGCAACAGTGTTTATCGGCGCTCTCCCGCTGGCTGCGTGCGCTGCTGTTCGCGGAACTCGTGGCAGCCGTTCAAACGAAACGGGTCTCCTCCTTCCTGCCGGCGGTTTGTGTTCCCCAGCCGCTGCTGAAAAAGAAAGTGACACTGCGCTGTGCAATCTGTGGTCGGAGATGAAGTGTTGCCGTTGTTTCTTGCTGTAAATTCATTGAGATTCTCAGTATTCTTTATTATTTATCTACAGAGTTTCATCCCTGCTTTAAATCAACAGCAGAAAGGCTCTGAAACTCTGATGTGTGTTAGTATCTTCAGAAGGCTTGTGCATGCAGTCCAGTATACTGTGGTGTTATTTTGCTGTATAAATAGTGGCTGCCTTTTTATAGTGATGAAAGCATGAGTGAAATGTTTGGAAAAACCTATCCCTGTACTTAATTACCCATGCTTTCTAATTGGATGTTAAGGGCTTGCTTTGTACAATGGCATGGAGGTTTCTGAGACTTGATGTTGTCTGTACATGATGTGACTGCTTGTATTCTGAAAAAATGGTGCTATAACATTTTGTTTTACTGTAGCTTTTTGTAGAAAGAAGAAGAAGACAATGTGGTGGCATTGCATAACAATGGTTAAGTGTGGGAGTTTGTAAATGCATTTTATGTTTTTGTTACTCAATTTGTGTATTAATTGCCTTTATCCAGTTTTTACAAAGTATTATACTATCTTATGTAAAAAAGATAAGTTGTATGATTTGCTTATTTCAATGTAAGCATGCATAATAGTCATAAAGAATTTATAATTGCATACCCAGGGCACTGTTATATTGCACATGCCATTGAAAGGCTTGATATTTTATTTAGTATATCCAGAGGTAATACAAGGCTCTTTCATTGGGTTTGTGCCACCCTGCAAAGCTTCAAAGAAACTTGCAGGATCTGTGTCTTGGTTTGCGGAGTTCAGTGACCTTCACCCATGTCTCTGTATGGTGGAAGCACTGGGTCTGATTAGTGTTAGAAGTGAGAGGCAAGGCATCTTGCAAAGCAGGTAATGTACAGTAGTTAACAAATACTGTGAGATGCTTCATCCACTCGTGCTGTAGGATGGCAGTACCTCTAACAATGTTTTTGCAAAGGCTGAACACTGTTTTGATCTGATGCAAAATATTTATGAAGTTGTGATTAATGTCAAGGGGACATGGAATGGCAGTCATAATAGGAATTGCTTATCTCAGATTGGAGTCATTTACTATTAATGTCATATTTATATGACTCCAGTAGACATCCTACAGCTGATATTTTTCAGATTCTCCCTTAATGTGATGCTGCTTTTATCTTGATTGCCATGCAGAAACATATTAATCACCTTACCCAGCTGAATTTGCTATAAATGACATGCTGCATCTGTGATCATCCCTCAGTGAGCAACTTTAACCTGTCAGTGAGATCTGATAAGAAATGGTGTGAATCATTAAGTGCTGATTTATATTTCAAAGTCTACAGAAGAACAAGACGTGACAGAAAACTGAAAAATTGATTACAGGGGGAGTTACGGCCTGTTTTGTGTATTTTTTGGAAAATGCTAGAAGTCACAAAGACAAAGGAAACAACCGGTATCATAAAACTCTCTGGTACAAGGCAAATACATTATTTTTTAAGCAGGTGCCTGCAATCTCTTGATGAAATAATTCTTGTAAGATTATTCTTGTTTAACAAATAACCCTACACAGGCTAGGATGGCCTCATTTTTTATTAGGCTCAGTGAAGGACATTCACAGATGTGGAAATTGAAGTAAAAGAAACCAGTGAGTTTTAACAATGAACATTTTTTACAGTGTTATTTAAACATGAATTAGCTCTAGGTTAACGAAGAGTGCAAAAAATATACAAATACAAATAATGGCTACTGGTTTGACATTGTGATTATGATGCTGGTGAATATGACCTACTGTACTCTCGGTCTGCCATGTTAAAATGCAGGTTCACATGGGGAGCTGTGTCTTGGCTGCAAAGCAACAAATAAAGGTTCATTCTACGCAGAAAAGTAGAAAGAAGAAAACAACATTTCAGCTGCTAAGCCTTCAGAGGTGTGTACTGTACAACCTGACATTCCTCACACCTATAGAATGGAAAAACAGCTGAAAAGTTTAGTTTTTTTCTTTCTATTTTCTTATCATGTTAAAATGGAGCAGCATGAAGGCCTGATTCCATCAAATCACCCTTCGCGCCCAGAGCCCACCCCCCATTACTCTTCTGAGGAAAAATCCAAATATGTATGTTGACAGGCACTAAGCTGCAAAGGGTCTGTTATTTTTGTTACCAAAAACCACAAAAATATTTTTAAAGTTAATTATTTTGCAATAAAAATGTCACATTTTAGAAAGCATGAGGTGGATTTCTTTTGTGTTTTGAAATACTCTGTTACTCTGGACAGTGAACAAAATAAAGCAGCTTTGAAGGGCTTGAATTAACAGTTTGGTGCGTGACCTTTAAGCAATGCAGCAATCAGAGCAGGATCTGCATAATCAGCCTTTACAGGAAGCAACCTTCCAGGCTCCTAGATGCATGGCTAGCTGTACAGTTTCAGGGAAGTGTCTAAGTGACCCTGTGATGGGGACAGCACTTTCAGTGTGAGAGGATCAGTGTTGCTTTTTGAAGTACAGGACCATCTTGACAAGTATTTTATCAGAAATACCAATCTGCTGTCCATCCATCCCTCCATTCCAGGTCTAACAGGACACATTTGTGCCTGCAACAGGAGCTGACATTGGGTTTTAGATCCTGGGTAGTACAGAATTCTTCTTCAGATAGAGACCTGGGACATTGGTGTGGTACAATTCTCTGTGATTGGGTGTGTGGCATTGTGAGACTGTGGCAGGGGGCATACTATAGCTACTCTTGTCACAAAAACGTGTTTTTTAGTTGGTCAGAGTGCCATCAATAATTACTAATGAACTTATTCTAAGTTAATATTCTGTCACTCAAATTGATTCATGCCACTGAGGAAAAATGCATCCTATAACAGAACAAGGATTGTCCTTTTATACAGCATTCATGAGGTTTTGGTCATGTCTTGCTTGAAACCATTCAAATAATGTTACACTGTAAACACAAAGTTCAGATTATTCACTCTTTAATTGCAAATAATCTAGACAAATCCACAACAATGTTCTGCTCTGTGAGTGTACAGTGGAATCCGCAGGAACTATACAGAGGTCTCCAAACGTTTCCAGTTTCCCTGGGGTATGAAAGGAAGTAACACACAGGACATTAAGTAGGTGCATGCATCATCATGGTTTAGGCCTGAGAGCGCTGAAGAATGTTGACAAATGGTCATTGTCCTCTACATGTTGGCATGTGGCTAAGAAATAATGAATCTACCTGTGTCCATTGTTAAGGAATTGAAGACTAACGCTATACTAACAAGTCAGGAAAAGGACACAAATGTATGTTGTCACCAGTGGATATGAGCCATGTGGTCAAGGAGGCAACTGTATATACAAAGGCAACAGCTGGAGATCTCAATACAAAAACACTGCCTTGTGAGGGCAAACCACAAAATGAGATGACTTGAATTTCCCAAACTATATGTGAATAACAATTGGATTTATGTTCAGATTCAATGAAAACTGAGCTTTTTGGACATGCTCATTGGTGTTATGTCTGGCATACAAATGTGAATCTGATGTTGAGAAAACAGTCACACCCACTATGAAATACGGAAGATGGGTCATCTTAGCTGGAACAATACCCAAAGGAGACCTGTGGCCAGGAGGCTACCCCCTTAACCAAGCAGAATAAGCCAAACCTATCTCATCAAAAGTTCCAAACATTCACAAAGCGTGAGTTTGTCATCACATCAACATGAATCTGTGCGTCAACGTCAATGTGTTAGGTTGCTGTCAGGCGTCCTGCACACAGAACATTAGAAAGGACACGGGAAAGGTGACCACTTTGTCCACTGGTTTTATTTTTCCCCCCATCCCTTGACACCTCCCCACCAGAAAAGCTACTCTGAATTGACCTGACAAACTCTAATGTGCATCTCCTTTGTGTCATAAACACATAATGCACCCTTCCCTCCCTGCTCCACGTTTCAGAATGTACTGTAGGCCACTTAACAATACGAGGCAGTTCCACTAAAATGACAGCACAATCTGCCACACCCAAAAATGTTGGTATCCCTGAAATGCGAACCACACAATCAAAAAATAAATTGCGAAAGGGCTTTGAAAAGCCACAAAAACTAGGAAATGAAGAAAAGAAGCATCCACACCCTGTCATACAATTAGAGAAATGAGTAGAAGTCTTGACCATTACTGCTAGGGAAGTGTAGCAGATCTCAACAGATCTCAGAATCTAACCAAGGTTGGGCCTGGTCAGGACTGGAATGGATGCCCTAAGACACACGAAGTTGCTGCAGTGAGGGATGTTGGTGGTGCTCTTCCTCTGGATCAGAATTTCCAAGCCGTAACTGTGCTGCAGGATGTGCTATCCTTCGGGAGAGACCTTAATCCAAGGTCCTGAATATGTGGCCATTAAAATTCCCTTAGCACTGTTCTTTAGACTAGGGGTGATAACCCATTTGATAGCTACACTGGTTAAAATTCTATTCTGTGCCTGTACAATCTCGCCTTCCTTAAATTCAACCTTAATTGAACTGGGTGGATCCTACAGTATGTTCTACCTAAATCACTGCAGATGCTGATCAGGAAGAAAAGCGTTAGAAATGCCAGAACTGTTATGAGTTGTATTATTAAGTGTGTTACTCAGATCAATTTCCCTTAATTTGAAACAAACCAGAAACTCGAAAGCTCCATGCTTTGAGAGGAACACGGGCACCTGATCGACGGCTTTCCCTGAAGCGGCGTCAATTTTTGCCACTGCTGAGTGTCGTCGTTTCAGTTTCTTTCTTGTAAAATGGGGCAGCAGAAATTCATTATCTGTGAACATCTCATCTCCCGTCTGCCTGCCTCGCACCTTTAATGATTGAACAGCATCTGGTAACAGGCGGCAGTTCAAAGCCGTTAGCGACCGAAGAGAAACCAAAAAAGTTTTCCGAGACGCACTTCCTATTTAGCAGTTTTTAATGTTTGCAGCCTGCGCTTGTGTTCAAACTGACACCTAACCTTCACTGAACACATGATGTTAGGAATAGCATTCTAGCAGTAACGTTTTTTTATTATTATTATTTAAAGGGAAGTCGATTTCCTTGTTTTCATATTTATGTATTTATGCATTTATTTATTCGTTTTCATCTGTTATGGCTGAAATGGTGGAGAATTCGTACTCTTAACACTGTTTAAGAGTTCATAACAGCCCGTTCCAAGCCATCGATAATCGTTAAATATGAAGTTGTCGGGATGGTTCTGTTTGTGGGTGAGTATTGTTTTATGTTGCTTGTGTGTTAACTGTGTGTACGTGTAATACGAACTGTTTTTGCCTGTGCAGAGCTACTGTAGACGTGTTTTGTGCCACCCTTGAGATAAATCATTTTCTAAGAAACAAAAACACAACGTAAAGAAAAACAGTAACAAGGAAAACTCAGTTTCACACACTAAAAGATTGGATGACATTTTAGTTTTTTTAAAATAAGAGTTATATGTGCAATTAACTTTGCGATATGCTAAACGAATAAAGTCTTTGTATTAGAAAATTAATGATACTTGTTTGGATGCTGCATTATTTTTAATGTTTGCCCAGAGGGGAGGAACCGGCCGCGGAGCTGACACACGTGTACGCCGGTATTTTGAGACTGCCTTAGTTAGCATAGCGCTTTCTTCTTAAGTACAGGAGTTTCAGGGTCACCTAGTTAAAATAGAAATTCTTCACACAGCTCAGACAGGTGAGATGAAAAAGTGAGGTGGAGATTCTATAGGTGTGTCAACCGAAGTGTTCAGGACAGTAGGTTACAAATGTATTACCAGCTTCTTTCTTGGTGTGCGAAAAGAGAGCATCCTATAGCCGAAAACCCTTTAAACTTCAATATAAAGTCCAAAACAGACTTCCAAAACCGTAGGGGGTCGTACAGATTACTACAGTATGTGACAATTTAAAAATGGATTCGTTTCAAATTATAGAGCTGTTGAAGATAAAATGTGACCTTTTCAAAAAACTGGAATTTTAGAGTTGGTCCTCTTCAAGAAAGAAATGGAATTCCTGCTGATCACAAATAATACGTTTATCATATTGCTTTAAATCTTTCCTTTAAATCTTTTTCATTTAAAAAAAGCTGACTGGACAGAACACCATTAAAAAAAAAAAAGATCATGAAACCTAATCACACTTCCCCCAAATGTGGAACTATCTTTAGTTGTGAACGTGGAAAGTGTTTTTAAACAACAATTTCATTTCTGCAACAACTGAAATCTTCTTTGTCTTTTAAGAGTGCCGTAAATCGAACGCTGTATGCAGGATTTCAAAAGCATTGAACACTCTTTCCCTTTTTTTTTGTTCATGATTTAAAGCAATGCAAAGCAAAGCAATGCAACAGGCGTGGCGGGTGGTCAGTTAGTGCCTGGGTAGTGCGGGTTGACTCTTCCGTTTGTCTGTGGGTAATTCCAGCTGTGGGTGTTTACTGTTAAGAGTTCGACAGCATCTCTAGTGACGGTCATTTCAGAGAAGCCAAAGAGCAGGACAGGAGCAGTCTCTCTGCGTCAGAACCATGCCAGGAGCACAGGGATGGACTGTTAAGTGGCTCAGTCTCTCTCCCTATTCTGAGATCTGACCGGAACCTTGGCTATCCATGTCTGGCCTCTTTGAACAAGGCACTGTAAGCTACTAGGAAGTAGAAAGAGACACCACCTGAGATCACTATTATTGGATCCCATTAGTCTTGAACCCTCATGTCAGCACATTTCATGTTCCTCTGATAAGAAGTCACAAATGTGTTAGGTCTACCTTTTCTGTAGAGAGGAAAGGGAAATTTACCGGCTGGCTTTACCAGGAATTAATAGGTGAGAGCAGCTTGGTTTTGTTACGTTTAATTAATAACACATTGGATTATGAATACAGTGCTACAGTGTACAGGTGAATGAGGAACGTCCAATAAATCACTGGTGCACTACAGTGCTGTGGAGGGGAGGAAAGCAGTCAGTCAGTCCCTGAGATTGCATGAGATGTGCCAGCCACACTAACCCACTTCACACCTGCCCAGCAGTTTCAAGATCAAAGGTGAAGGAAAAGGGTTGAGACAAACTATCAGTATGTTCCCTTGGAGATGTGTACTGTACAGAGCCTCCCGCGACAGCAGCACTAACATTTGCATAGATGTCTGTTAGAATCTCCCAGCCAGCTGTGAGTCACTTTCAGAAACTCCTCTCACTGTACTGACATTTACGCAATTCTGGGTCATTTCTCTGGAAATGGCACTCAAAACTACAGACCAGCAGCTATTTTCTGAGCTGCTCACTTGTCACTGTGGTTAATAAGATTGGAAAGGTTCCTATTTGAAACACAATGAAGAGCCTTATTCCAAGTAGCAGAAAGGGAATTGAAACCATGGTTATCTGTAAACCTGTTGCCTTAATATGCTGCTCATTATTATTATTATTAATTATGCTCATTTCCCCAATAGCATTGCATTCCTCCACTTCTTGAGACCCACACACAATAAAGTAGCCCTATTCTGAAAAGCATATTAGACAATTAATATAAAATGGATCTTTCATCTTTTTAATCAACGAGACATTCAAAGTTTTGATGCAAAAGTGGCTTGATTTTTTTTCTAATTCTAGTCAAGGGGAACCCATTTTTTAACAATTATTATGTTCACACTGTACGCAGCCTCGAATTAAAATCATTAATTTGATCTTTTACAATTTACAAAAAACATTTTTGTCTTGGAAAGACAGTTCAAATTTCACCCTAGAAATTGCAACCCAGATCGGAGGAAGTCTGAATATAAATGGGTATCCTCTAAAAGTTTGGTCTCCCATTGAGTCACAGCTTTTCGGATTGCTGAGCTCTGTAACCTTGTCGAGAAGAGAAGATGCGAGTGGAAGCAAGGCTTGGGAGCAAGCACTTTAAAACTCAGGCACAGAACAGGTCAGCAGTCAAAAAGAGCTGTAGTTTAGACAATACTTGGTAGACTAAAGAATAGTGTCATATGTTCCGAGGTAAATAATGAATTCACAGAGTAACTCAAACATAAAGAAATGCAAAGTATCTTCAAACACTAAGAAGAGTCCCCAGGAGTTTTCGTAGCACCTCTTTGGCACGTCGGACAGTCTCAACTGGAGATTCAGTTCTCCCCTGGCTGCACCTCAGCTCCCTCAGTCAGCAGTTTCCATCTTTTTCTGGGGCACTCCTGTACTCTCTGTTGCCTCTCTCCAGATTTTTGGGGTGTGCTGTACATGCCTGCTCACCAGCCACCTCACACGCCCGCTCATAAGACGGCAGGCATTTAAACAGAGTGGAGCTCAGCTGTCAGTCACCCAGGAGTGACAAGTGACTCACGCTGACTGCCTGTCACACCTGGCAGATCAGGGCTCTCTACAACTGACACCTTCCTCTGCACCTTGTCTGTTTATCACACAGCTTCTGCCTCTGACCTTGGCTTCCCACACCTGGAAGGAGAGTGCCCCCTACAGCACAGCGCAGTGGACTTCTGCCACTCTTGCCAGGACATCCAGAACAACACACAGGAAAGGAAATGGGCGCGTGCGCAGGCACACCGTCTCCTGTGGGGAACACCAATTCTTGGACAGAGAAGCAAATCGCTGCTGCAATAAATGTCTTCCAGGTCAGCTTTAATACCTTTTCCTCTTCATAGACAGACAGAGACCGACTGATAGGAACATAGACGCACACGCTGATAGAGAGGGAAACTGGAGAGTTCAAAGGGTTTAGAGACATTATGTTCAGTGTGTGCCATTGCGTGCTCTGAAAGATGACGCACTCGTCTGATACAGTGCCAGCTTTTGCACAACTGCTAACCAAAACAAGATCTCCCGAGATGAGCACTTGATAGTCGAGATAACATTGGGCAATGCCCGTGTCAAGAAAGAGGCCTCAGCATTGTGGGTGTGAGAAGGTCACGGAGACAGTGAACTGAATTGAGTGGTCAGGAGAGATGTGTTTCTGGTCTCCTCTGCTTGTGTATGAAGTACAAAGTTGAGTACAAATCCTGACTCCATCAATGCAGGGGTAGTTAAAATACAGTACTTGTGTCCGCTTCACTTGGATAAACTTGGATCACTTGGATTGCTTTACCCTCACATGAGGAAGTGTGAGTGTTTGACTCTAGCCCAGGAGTGAGACAAATATATTTGCCAAAGGCAGTGTAAATGTAGAGCAAGTTACCCTTTTGGGGGGGTAAAATACTTCTATGTAATACATGGAATAATATCATGCTATATTTGTCCTAGTATTACACCTTGATCTTAGCCATAATCAATCGTGTGATTCTCCATTGCTTTATCATGCCCTCATTCCATCTAACTACGTTGGACCTCAAGCAAGATAGATGTTTCTAACCACTGTATATCATACAGTAGTGTGCTGTGATATTCCTATATAAAGAAGAATGAAGGAATGATGATGCTAAAGGTAACCATAGTACAATAGTAAAATACTGGTGAAACCATAATAAAGGTCATATTTGGTAGGAATTTTTTTTTTTTAGTTTTTTAGAAGTGATAGTGAATGATAGGTGGTTATACTGTACACCTTTAAAATGAGGAAAACATAGAACTCCTCATCTAAAAGTACAGAGGCTTATTATTACTACTGCTACTGCTGCTACTATTTCTACTATTACTATAATAATCACATGCAAGTTTGTAGGGAAAATGGACAGTAGATTAAGTTGGGTGTATAATCTTGTTCCTTTTACATCTTGGCTGGAGAAGCTTTTGAATAGCCCTCGCATGTGGTGTGTGGTGTATAAAAAGGTCTTTCTTGGTTCTTTCATGCCTCTCCTAACCTGATCTGCCTTTGTCATGGCTTTTTTTAGGTCACTACAAACAATCGTCCTGCTCAGACAATACCAACCAGACTCGCTGTGCTCCATGCAAAGAGGGAAGTTTCATGGACCAATACAACCATGTGCTAACATGTCACAGGTGTCGTTCGTGCGATCATGCAAGTAAGGGACAGATCGGCAGTGCTGCCTTTCACACAGCATCCAGATTGTGCTCTCCGCTCATGGAGAGAAGGGGTTTCTTGTAGGAGGAGTGAGCAAGGGGGAATGATGAAGGGTAGAGCGCGTTATCTTCTCTGCAGGAAGAGGTAGAGCAGACATCTACATGTAGGCCCCATTGAATGAAGGAGGTCAGTTCTTCTGACAAAAGCTGATGTTATAAAGCTTAATCCTTGACATTTGTATAAGGTGGAGATGAAATACAGTTGAGATGGACAGGGTCGCATAATTGGCTACCAAATAGAAAATCTCTCTCTGTTTTTTGAACCCCCTGGAATGTTTTCCTATTTCATGTTTTTGCTGTAGATACCACTTTCATGTCTTACAGCTGACTTTGTTGTTAGGATGAACAAAATCATATTTCTCTCTATGCTGAAATGTCGAATCAATGATTACTTTTTTACATACCCTCGCTGGTTACTGTCAGCAGCCGTGTCCTGTCTGAGACCCAAGACCCCCTTGTATCCACAAGGTGAAACTGAGGAAGTGCAGGCCGGCTCCCAAGCCCGCCCACCCATTAAACCGCTCACCTGTTGGTGCACAGCAAGGTCCGCAACAGCGCTGACTGGGGGAGTGGTGTGTCAATCACTGACTGGGAAGGTTTCTCTTGAAACTTAGAGAGCCCTGGTCAACTAATCCCAGGCGAACTCCTGGCAATACAAAGCCAATTCCTTGCAAGCACCTGGAGAAACCCCGGTCACCATCAGGCAGGGACATGACGCAGGTTCGAGCACATCTAGCTTATCGTGCTGATTGCGAGCACTTTCATCAATCAGGAGTCCCTTCAGAATGAAATTTAAAATAAACCTCTAACTTGATATGTGATGGAGGCAGGGGCTTTGGCTGTTTCTTTGGGTAAGAGCTATCTCAACCATGTTCTGTGCTACTCAGAATTGGAGGAGGTGAAGAAGAGCTGCAACTCCACGTCCAACACAGTGTGCGGTTGTAAGAAGGGCAGTTATCGCAAGAACGACAGTCAAGACTTCCCCTGTGCCAAGTGCAGTCTGTGTCACAACCGGACCATCAAGGAGAACTGTAAGTATGCACACAGCTGGAGGGACTGGGAGAGGGGCAGAGATCTGCAGTTTGATGAGGTATTGATGTAGAAATGTATAAGCAACATAGAAAGATACAGCTACGATGAATTAAAATATACCAGTCGAAATACACCAGGAAGTAAGATGCAGCCCGCATTCCTGGTCCATCTGGTACCTTATCACTTTTTACTGAATCACTGCCATTCTTTCATTTTGTAATTGATTAAGGGATTGTATCATTTTTGAGAAACTGAATAAGCAGAAAGTCTGGGTGGGAACTAGGCTGCCTAGAGGGGTACAGTAGAAGGACAGGCCAAGATGTGCTGGATTGGGAAGCTCGGAGAAGAGCCGGAAGACGTCCTGATCTAACTCAAGGCTGTACTGTCTTGCAGGCTCTGAAAATGCAGACACTCAGTGCGGCGATTGTGTTCCTGGGCTTTATCAAGACAAACACGGAGAGTGCCAGCCTTGCCGCAAGTAAGAGAGTACAAATGCAGCGGGGGTTGAAATGAGTCCCAACACAGGGTGCTTTGGTAGACTTCAGATTTAGCTAGCTGCAAAAATTACGGTAATGTTGAAAAGAAAATCTATTTAACAGAGTTTATCTATTTTATCTCCAATACTTTATAGGGAAAATTGTCTAAAAGAAGCAGATGTGAAATATCCAGCAATCGGTGATACTGGACATACTGTATACAAGAGCCCACAGGTCTAGACAGAACTGGCTCAGATTGCTCTGCAGTGGGAGTCATGTTTCCTTGAATTCACCATGTAATACTGTAGGCTGTAGGCTTCCCAGAGCACTGAAAACACTGAAAACACACTGACCACAAACATTTTGACCTGCCTTCTTTTCCAGTTTCTGACATCAGCCCCTTTCCATTTTTATTTCTTGGTTATGAGCTGAGGTATGCACTGAGTGATATCCCTCTGTAGCTGCCTATATGACAGCTTGTAATTGCATGCAAATAGGTCACTGGGCTGTGGATTTCCTCTCGCATGAAGCAGAGTGATAAGATGCTATCAGGCTTGGCAATGATGTAAGACGCCTCTGCATATTCTAATGTGCAGTTTCCTTAAAAACACCCCCTCCCTCCAATGAAGCATATTACTTTTCCCAGTTGTTCTGTCATCCAGAGAGAGAGAGAACACTGTCATTCATTTTCAGATCAGGTGGCAGATTGTAGGTCCTGTCGTCTGACTTTTTTTCTGGAATTTACTTGTCTGTTGAAATCCACCAATTGCAGTTCTTTCGTTGGCATTTGTAAAAGGAAATATCGGGACAGAGGGAACTTTATTTTAAGGTGCTCAAATACGCTCAAACTAAAAAAAATAGAGGCCATATACTGTATGAGCAGCATGAACAATTAGAGCCATTCACAGCCCTGTCATGCCCCAGTACATACGGTACAGAAGGTCTTGTGTTTTCTGTGTGTCTATGAATGGATCTGTTCCCAAATTGTTATGTTGGTTTTACCTTCAGCTAAGGTTGTGAAGAGAAAGATAGGTGGTGGGACTGAGATCTGAGGGCTATTCTGGCAAGGAAAGGCAGTCAAAGTGTGTCTCACACATCTCAAGACAGCTACTGTAGAGGTTTCCTGCCGCTGTGAGAGACCCTTTTTGTTACTTGGGGTTTCTAATGCTTACAACCATAAATTATGTATGTAAGAATTGATATAGTCATATTGTGATAGACATTGGGTGTTAGTAGATAGTAGATACAAGCTGCAAAGGTTTGGTAAGAGTTACATATTTAAGTCAAAATAATAGCTTGGATGCTAGTTCAAGTACATATCGTACAACTCATAGAAGTTAATGACACAGCTCCTCTGGTCAGGAAATTCTGAGCAAGGCCATATGGTTTCTTTGGTTTAATAAGGCATATAAACCATGGAATGGTACAGAAAACACATGAGGGTGTCAGAGGAACAGTGATAAAATGGCAAAATTCACTATGCAAATTACCAGTGGTGCTGTGTAGAGGGGGTGAGAGGCAGTGAAGCTCTCCGGCTGTAGACACACTTTTGGGTACAATCCAAGCACATATCAGATCCAGTCTGTTAACCCTCAGACTGGGCGTCTCATACCAACGGGGTCGTGCCAGTCCCAGCTCAGAGACTGACTGACTATGTTCTCTTCTCTTCTTCCAGGCAGGACTGCACAGAGGACAACAAAGACGCATGTGCAGGACTCTGTGCCTCACAACCTCCAGGTGATTCAAAAAGCTTAATTAATGGAGCCAGAAATGTACCAGAAGTAGTCATTAGGAAAGACTTACAGCAATGTGCACAAAATTACATAATAAAAGACCATCTTTTTAATCCAAAGGATTTATGTTAACTTTTTAAAAAACCTTTTTACCGCGCAGAAAGTGCAGGCAAAATTTCAAAAGACAGGGGTACATTTTAAAGGATGCATTAGGATTTGCACATTAGATATTTTCTCAAAATGTGGGTGTTTAATGATCCACCCATCCCCTTTTTTAAAGGATAAGAAATTACTCCCCCCACCCTAAAGCAATAGAAGTTATTCAAGCCAACCTTTACATTAAGATTAATGTAAAAATAAACATAAATCAAATGCTGTCAGTTTTTCTAAGAAAATAAATAACTTGAAAGGCGAGAGCAATTTCTAACTGTTTTAACTATAACTAACTAGTGCAGCAGATTATAATTGTCTTAGAATTGTCAAAAGTAAGCAGTTGTAGGTTTAATGTTGCACATTTCTCATTGTGTTGCATTAAATGTGTACGATGCCATCACATAGTAGTATATCTTGCGTGTGGACATGCATGTGTTCCCAAACTGGTTGTGCAAGTAGGGAATTGTAGTATAGTCAGAATGAGTCACATTCTCAGCAGTGCTTCTTTTATGGACTGTGGTGCAGGGGTGGGGGAGTGTTTAACGTGCATTTCTGCATTTGAGTCTTTCAGTTTTGGAGTCTTTTCTGCATGATTTTTGTGTCTGTTCTCTTATGTTACATCTTTGAGCTCTGATGTTTCCCAATGTGCAAATGTTGGCATCCAACATTTCAGGGTATGGTGGCGCAATGGTTATCGTTAGTGCTTAGTTTCGATATCCGGACCTGGGTCGCTATCTGCATGTAGTTTGTATCTTCTCCCCATGTTCATTGGGGTTTCCTCCCACAGTCCAAAGACGTGCTGGTAGGTTAATTGGCTTCTAGTGTGCGTGTGTTTGTGTTTGTGCGTGCCCTATGATGGACTGGTGTCCATCCCAGGGTGTATCCTGCCCTGTGACTGTTGCTGGCTGGGATAGGCTCTGGCTCCCCTGTGCCCCTGTACTGGATAAGGTGGTTAGAAAATGGAAAGGTGGATTTCTGAGTATTGTTCCCAATGTACCAGTCATGCTGTCTGTGTTTGTGTTTAGAGGACTGGAAGCAGACCTTCACGATCCTCTTCAGTTTGCTGGTGTTCTTGATGCTGGGGGGGCTGGTCACTCTGAGTCTCCGCCAGTACTTTACCATAGGGGGAGGACTGCGCCAAGCTGCTGGTAAGACCCATAATGTACCCCAGTGAACAGCTAGGGTATAAGACCAGGAAAAAACGAGCACTCATACATCATCTGGGTCTGACTGATTCATCACGACCTGCAGAGTGACCTTTTTCTAGCTGCTTATTTATTACACACTGGTATAATATAGGAACAAATACTAGTAACAAAAGTAACACTATTAAGAAGTTAATAGTATTAGTGATAACTTACGATTTATTTCATTGTTGGTGCATTACAAATAATTTGTTTTAGTATTGTTTATATATACTAAAACAAATTATATGACCTCTTATGTATGTTTTTTTGCACATACATTTGCGCATGTTCCCGTAAACCTTTATGCATGTGATGATAGCATCTTGTGTAGCAATTATAAAGAGATTATGAAGCCATTTTACAGCAACATTCAAATAAAGAGTTACCCATACAACAAATCTACATGAATTATGACCCAGACACTGGAAATCCAAACCTAAAACATGGCCAGTGCATCGTCTTCTACATTCAAGCACATTAAATATTACATTCTACAATATCCCTCATGAAACTTTTTATCAGTACATGTACTGTAGTACCTGCACATTTTGCTTTCAGTGACCTGTTCTGCATTGGAGCGTAGTAATACCTTACTGTACTTCTGTAAATATGCTTTAGAAGCATTTAGCATCCTATTTCGTTTAGAACAAATCTGTTCCTCATACGAAACAAATTGATTTAAGTTTGTACTGGTCAGAATGGCTAAAATAAAACACATATGCAAGAGATTTAGATAAACATGTTCACCACATTTTTAAAAAAACATTTGCTCTAGAAAGAGTCCAGAGAAAAGCAACCAGATGCATTCTCGGACTTAAAGGAATATCCTACACTGAAGTATGGACAACTGCGAATGTTTTAGTCTTGAAATAGAAGTCTATGAGGGGACCTGACACCAGTATTCAAAATCATAAACATTGATATTGTCAGTGTAGCAGACGTCTTCAGAAAGCAAGTAAAGACCATGGTAGTACGTTTAAGACTGAAACAAGACTGAGAACCTCCTTACCCAAAGGGTTCTGAGAGTTTGAACAGGTTACCCAGCTATGGTGTTGAAGCTGATACCCTGGTTACCTTGAGGAAAGAACTGGAGACCAATTAGCTAATAACTACCAAACAGACTTCCTTTCTTTTATAACTGTTGGCTCATGGCTCAGTCACTGGTGGGCATTGAAATGGCAAAGCAAAGGGCCTTCACACCTGCCCCTGTCTTGTGCAGGTCTAGCAGTATTTATGGCTTTATCAGTGTGAACCACTTTTACTGACAAAGTCTTGCATGCCATTGTCATAGGTCGGAAACTTGCCTGCTGCCTTGTTTTAAACACATCTGTGTTAAAGTAGTGTGCAGTCCCATCTAAATAGATGTGATGTTGTGATAGAATTGAACTTATTTGCTTCTTCTTCCCTGGTGTAACTCGTTTATAGTCAGCTGATGGTAAGACCCAAAATGCCTGCATCTGTCATGTTGTGTTGATCTTCCTCTGTGTTTTGTATTCTGTCCACAGGCCAGTCTCCTGGGGAATCGAAAGTGCCTATCCACTCTGGGGTATGTGCAGCATCACAGCTCCTGTCTTTGAATGTTTCTCTCTATCTGTCGTTGTAGAAAACCACGCAAAACTAATTGACAACATTTTTATTTCTTTTTTCACTGCCAGGATTTGTCCATAATGATGGATAGCAATTGAAGGAATCTATTCCATCAATGTATTAATCCAATACATAAATTCAAGCCCAGAGGTGCTGATGTAATATTAGAATTACTAAGATCCTGCTAGCTGTAATCTTGTGAAGGGCTGTGGATTTTACAGCATACAGTATATTATACTGGTGTTTTAATGTGTTGTGCTGTTAGCGTCACTTAGAGTTTAAATGAGATTAATTTGGGTTTATGCCTTATTACAGGTTTCAGGAATGCCTGGAATTATCACCGACTCCCAGTTAGAACATACCACCCTGCTGCAGTCAGCCCTCCCTCCTCTTGACAGACCTGCAGTTCCCTCACCTGATGTCCAGACTGACAAATGTAATTTCCCAATTTCTCACCTGCGCGGTCTCTGTGTGTTGAGGTGTCGAAAACTGCTGTCCACCTGCCCCCACTTGCTAATGGCACAAAGATCACTGACCTCGGTGATCTCCTGCAGGACCGTACGGCCCCCCCCAGTTCGAACATACCAACCTGCTGCATTCTCCGATGTGCCTCCACTGCAGTTAAGGGCTCCAGGTGGAGTGAGCCCTGCTAGCATTGTGATTTCTCAACAAGGGAAGCTGATGGGAAGCGTTTTCATGTCAGGCCTGAAAAATCATTGTTGAATTTCTGGGACAGCAGTAGGTCAAAAAGGTGTTGGTGTCGTGTACTTTAATAGGCAGACGAGAAAAACAATTTAGGCACGGTATTTGCTGTGTTGTGGTGTAGTGAAGTACATAGGCTCAGTGGGGCTTTTTTGGCCAGGTGGGCGTTCAATAGCAAGTGGCCTTTTTTCTTGCATTTTAAGGGTAACCAACACTGGCGTTACTTACGTACTTGAAAGGAATGCGTTTCGTGACCCGAACGTTACAGAAACACGCGCTTTTTTTTTCGCACCTACATTGCTTTGCAGATTTTACATTTGGCTTTCTGTGTCTAAGCCGGCTCTGGGCGCGGCGGGTTATCTTTGCAGTATAGCGTCGAGCTATCTGGTCTGAGTTTTTTTTTTTTATCAGTTGGTCTCTGCCCTGAAAATGAAATGCACTGAGGAGGAAGTAGAGGGATGGACTCACATGAAAAGACTTGAGGGGACATAACCAGTCAGCCATTAAAGAGCAAGTTCGATACTTACACATGTATTTATAGAGTAGGGATACGTACTCCCCTCACTGCTAGTAAAATGTCCATTCCAGTAACAGTGAAACTTTGGCCTACGGTAAAGGCACAGGTATGGGCCACAGACTCAAGGCTCCTGGACAGTTTGGCTTGAAGTCCTTGAAGGGGGGGTGAATTTTCCAGAACTCCATGATTTATTGGCTCTTTATAAAAGCTCAGGAGCATGCCAGGAATGTTTCAGTTTCTTCAGCCTCTGGCCCCATGTACTCCGCCTGTACTACCCTGCGCTTGGCACGTCTTCCCGGCTCTTAATCGCTCTCTTTCTCCGCTGGTGCTCCTCCTGTGCTTCCAGGGGCCGTGGCGGCGAAAGAGGAGCCTCCCGCCGACGCCTGGCCCCCCGCGGTGCTGTACGCCATCATCGAGGAGGTGCCCGTGCGGCGCTGGAAGGAGTTCATGCGCGTGCTGGCTCTGCCGGACGGGGAGATGGAGCGCGTGGAGCTGGAGCTCGCCCCCAGCTACCGCGAGAGGCAGTACCAGATGCTGCGGCTCTGGAGCCAGAGACGGGGCGCGGAGCTGCAGAGCGTCCACGCGGCGCTGCACAGCATGGACCTGCCGGGCTGCTCGCAGGAGCTGCAGGAGAAACTAGTCTTCCTGATGACCCCCAAACCCACAGCCCCAGCTCTGTCCTACCCCTCCCTGATCCAGTACAGGCCCGAGGCTGGGGAGGCTTCCGCAGGGCCTGCACAATAACACCACAGCTGACCACACCGAACAACAGCAGAGCAAACAGGCAAGCAAAGGGACAGGCTATGTCTCCCCCTGAGCAACCAGGAGACAGGCTTCAATGAAAGCCCCACTGCAGAAGGAAAAAGACAGATACTGCTCCGCTTGTAGAACTCCACAGCTGCAGGCAGGATGGAACAGAGCCCTCCCCCCATTGCCAGAATGGACCTTGCACTGAGCAGTTGCCAGCCACAGCAACCCAGTGCCCTGGGCTGTCACTCAGCAACACAGTCCCAAGTGGATCACAGCAATGGCACAAGTTACTACAAGCCATGCCCCCACACTGATAGGTTCTCAGGTGCTAATCACTCTTTACAGCAGGATACAAGTTGCAGGTCAACAGTGCCCTACTTTAGGCTCTGGCCACCTCTTACAAAGGAAGTACAGTAAGGACTTTTCCTGGGTGGAAACTGGGGATTGGTAGCACATAGGCTGCATACCCAACTTTGGCTTCTGATAGAATGTCTTGGCTATGGAAAGCACTGTTCTAGCAGGAAACAGAGGGCAACCCACCATTGTAAAGAAGCTCTTTGTAAAGGGGACTATGGTACGGCTCATGATCTCGTGATCATTTAATGCGAAGCCACACGTGAAATTGGCAGTAATCGTCACAGCCTTCAGCACTACCGATGCTTCAAACCATCGAATCCAAACCAGTTCTCAGAATCTCGAGCACAAATGATGAAACACAACTCCTTTAAAAGGCACAGAGGCAAAGCTGTAAATTTCCTGTCGACAGAAATGATCTGCGCGTTCTCACACACCACCCTTACCTCCTCACTTGGTCTTGCCCGAGACAAACCGTGTTCAGTGGAAACCTGTACGAGTGCACACACACACACACACACACTTCACATGGACAGACACTAAAAAAAAAAAAAGCTGACACACACTTTCACTTATCGTTAAGATCTCCACAGACGCACCATAGTGCGCAGGAAGCACAGTACAGGTAGACCACAGGAAATCAAGTCCATCTCGGCAGGAAGCAGAAATGCTGTGCATTCAAGATGTTCTTTGGAAGGGAGGAGTTCCACTGCAAGGGAAGTGAGTGAGTCAACCATTCCGCAGAAGACGACAGAAAAGAATACCATGAAAAGATCAAGATTATGGGCAATACAGGGAACTTTCTTTTTCTTCAACTTATCAGTGTGAATTTCAAAACGCATTACTAAAAGTATTTGCCATTTTCTTGAAGAATGTCTATGTCCAATAAATATATAGAAATATATATTGTAAGTAGAATTTTTAATTCAATATACTTTGTCCTGTGTAACACAGATGTGTGTAGACAGTTTTAATGTCATTTTTGTTTTTTTCCAGATTAAATAAAAGGCGTAACCTTACCCCTGGAACTTTTTACCAACACAGTAATTTATTGATTACGTGATGTAAAAATAAACATTGCTGCAATCTGATGATTTTTGCTTTGGTTTTTAATGCAATGTAAAATAAAAATGAAGAAACATAAAAATATTAATTTGGGATTTTAAAACACACTTGTCTAATTAATTATAATTCTCTTAATTCCTTAACAAAAATACTGTGGTCTGTGAAACCATAAAAAAATTACAATGCATAATCACATTATTCAGTCAAAACAATAATAAATACTTCTTGGCATTTATATTGCTCTTTCTATCCCAAAGTTCTTTACATATAAGTGGAGACCAAGTTCATTAACCACTGAAAGCCAATGTATGGCAGTCCCACTACCCAGCACGTTAGGTTAAGAAAATAATTCTCAGTAGTTGAATTACTGTACACTAAAACGTGAAGGAGCTTTTGTAAACCCAGAGGAACTAAGCCAGGACACCTACTGTAGGTTAAAATCCATACTCCTTTAAAAAGGGGATTGAAATCTTGCATGATCAAGTAGTCAGGACCTCACTTTAACATCTCCTCCAAAGTTCAGGACCTCCTACAGCAGGGATTCCCAGTTCTGGTCTTCGAGGACCGCACACACCTACTGGTTTTCTTTCCAGACGAGCTTCATTACCCAATGAAGCCTTAATTTATCAAGCTGCTCCACTAGAATATTTGCCTTTTTTTTTCTCCCCAACTGGAAGGTTTGGGTTTTTAACTTACTCACAAAACACAATAGGTAAAAGGGAATTCTCATTAAATTATGGTATAGGAAATTGAGAAACATGTCTGGAATGAAAGCCAGCAGCTGTATGGTCCCGCACTGTGGTTTTGCTCACAATACTGGGGCACTGGTTTGCAAATTCTGTACTAGAATGAAGAGCGCCATCTGCTGGTCCATTTACACCATATTGCAACAACAACTTGAATTCCCCTGGGGGATCCCCCATTCCACGACTGAGTGGGCCCACGTGCCCATTCTATGTCCGAGTCCGATCTTAGCTTTTAAGATCTGACAGAAACAGGCTTAAAGGTGGTAAAAGACACCAAAAAGTGCTAATTACAGAGATGGCTTTAAACCATGTCCTAGCTATAGGGCATTTAAGACTGCACTTTCCAGTGGCCTGCTCCTTGATTCAGGTATAGCAAAGCCAACTGCAGAGCTGTTTTACCAGGAAACTGAACCAAGGACCTAAGAACAGAATTGAATCTCTTTCAGTCGCTTGATTCATTTCAGCTATTAGAGCTCAAATTAACAATATTGGCCCAGATACCACTGGCTTGATCCTACACTGCATTGTAAGCAGACTCCCGTGGGATGGGACTGAGTGCCACCAGGATGGAGATGAATCTCATGGATCTGGATGGGCTGCCATTAGACACAAGCAGCCCCTAAAACTAATTGGAATGTAATGTGATCCTGGCAAAGTGAATAGAGACTGATGGTCTGACAGAGCACGTTTAATCCGACAGGGTTAACATTGGTAATTCCAGATTTGAGGTCACAAAATAAAAAAAACACAATTGTGAATGTTTAAAAAAACATTCGGGGCAAGCAAGAACATTTCAGAATTCCCATTGCCAGTGATCAGATAATATCAGCCAACGAGGTCCCACAAACAAAGGAAATCCATTGGTCATTGTGCTGTTCGTAGGAGAGCCAGCTTCATGGAGCTCAAAGTTCATATTTATCTGCACAAAAAATAAACTACTCCTCCAAGTACGTCCAAAACAACACTAAATGTTATGCGGTTTTAGTTGTGAAAATATGCAGGAGTGGCAAACCTCCTCTAACAGCTTAAAAACAAACTGAAGTTTGCAGCCAGAATCAGTGCTTTGCTCTGTATTGACCACCAGGTGGAGGCCACATTCTGTGAAATCACAAATGCTCAGTCATGAGTGGAAAAACTCTTACAATACTGACAGCAGGTGTTTTCTGCTCTTATCTCTTACTTGAGAGATACCTGGAGAAAAAGAACAAGGGTGGAGCTCTTCCCTGAGATCCTAAAAAAGCTACGCCTATACACACTAGCCCAGCATATTCTGCCATTTCTAAGTGGAATACATCTAAGAGCCTGAGGTGGATAAACATGAATACACAACTACAGTAACTATACTTAGCACTAAGGCACTACCATTCTTAAAATGTCTGTTTAGAACAACCAACACACATAAAAGTATAAATAACTTCAGATTTACAGGTTTAAAGCCACACACTGCCTTTTAAAGTCCATTACCTGTGGCATGTTACAAACTACACATATTCCCGTCAAAATGAAGCCTACACTGCTGCCCGTGTTACAACACAGGCTTGGCCACAGTGGTGATAGCTCTGGCACAATTGTCCTCCAAAGGAAGTGAGCACCCACGTCATGGTTTCAGAAGGGTGGTACTGCAAGCCAACATGCCTCGTGCCAATAGAGAGTTCCCGATTCTTCAAGAGTCCTCCTCTCTCAGCACTGAAATTACCCAATTCCTCCCAGCGTACTTCTGCATACTGCACCCAGTCCTTCATCATACACAGAACCAAGAGCACAGACAACGCAAGCAACAACAAGAGCAGTTGGACTCCCACTGTCAGGAGTTAGCTTCACTAAACCAGCTGTCGGGCGCTTACTGTACTTCGATCATTGGCAATGCACCAGGTGTCACTGGGCTGTTTATAGGAAGGCCAGCTTCACAGAGCTCAGAGTACACAGTGATCTGCACAAAAAATAAACTGTATAATAAGAAGGGACTTTGGGGGAGGAGAGGAGAGGAGAGGAGAGTGGGGAGCTCTATAGCTCCTTACCGAAAAAGCTTACTTTCCCAGAACTTACTTCATAAAGAGGCTCTAGAAATCAATGGCTAACTCTTTTAACAAGTCAGAGTTACACCTGGCCTTCCAGGAATTCAAGACAGCTGCACTGGGAGTGGGTTTCATGTTGAAAGCATTTTTTTTGCAGATGCATTTCGAAGGGCTCTTGTACGTGCTGCAGCCCTGCATGTAACGTTAAACTACTTCTTTTTTAATTAGACAAGCAGTAAGGAGTACTTTCCATGCTTTCGTTTCTGCATGATCCGCTGATCTTGCGTCTCCGCTGGGTCCTCCTTCAGTCTACTGCGCTGCCGCTAACCGGAGGAGGTGAACAGTAACTCACGAAGCTCTGTCCTATGTGAGCCGTAGTTTTTAAGCAAATTACCGCAACCCGGCCCCACTGTTCCCGGAATGAGTGTAAGCCTTACTGTGCATGCTATCTACACCAGTCACCAAGACAGATACAGTGTACAGACCACACTGGAACACGTAGGTAGGCTGTCTAGAGGCTTCTTGTAAAAAGAGGTGAGCATCTGTGGCTTATAATCCTTGGAGGTGTGAACAAGCCTTGAGGCAATATCTATCCACAGCTGAGCAACAGTGGACAGTTTCTTGTAAGTAGAAACGCGATCAGTTTGCATGCTTTTCACTAAAAAGCAAACAAATTCATGTGCTTTGACTGGAAAAGCACTTCAGAGTTCAGAGGTAGGAAACAGCCATCCCAAGAAACTGGGAGCCTTACACAGAAATGACAAGCATAATCAAATGTCCCCTGTCTCACAAGATCCTGCAGATGAAGAGCTGCCCATCAATGAACAGGCTGTGACAGAAGGCATGACCTGTTCTTTTTTTCCTCTGAGGTCTCTCACTCACTCTCCATGTGGTCATCTCGACATGATCAGTAATACTAACCGCTTCGGAAGACTCGCTCCCTGAGCGCAAGTTTAGAGTGAGGAATCGCTGAGATTGTCAGGTGGAGTCATTCCCCCGGAACACTCGATGAGCTTGAGGTTTAATTAGCGGTCTCCTTCATGAGTCATGGCCATTGTCAGCTTAGGCCACTCATCGTCTGAGGGCTAAAGGTAGCAGGAGTGGGAGGTATATGCCACTTCCCCAGCAACAGTAAAAAAGTAAGTAAAATACTCAAACGCCAAAAACATTAATAACGAGAGCTGTAACAAGAATCTTCTACGAGGTTACACTAGGTTAATGACCACACTAGGTGACACTAGGTTAATGACCGTACTCCTCTGAGTTCTCCTCTGAGTTCTACTGATCCAGTTGAAAAAGAACAATTAGCCCTGGTTAAATTAACGCCATGAGTTTGGATCTCTCCATGGTCCACATGACTGGCTGCTCTTGTCTCCTCATGTTGCCGCCCTGGTACTGCCCTTGCATGGCTCGGCGTGCTCACATCGCCTTCCCGACTTCCTGCACAGCTGGGCGGGCGTCCTTGTTGTCCTTGTCCTGGCACTGGGAGATGGACGTCTCCTCCTGGGAGAGGGGGAAATTCGGACTGAACATATAGGGCTCCGGGGAGTAGCCCACCCCCTCAGCCCGTGGGGGAGAGCAGCAGTGTGTGTTGGTCGGGAGGTGGCAGCTGATGGTGGCCTGGAAGTTCACTTTCAGCTGAGGACTGGTGGCCTGTGGACTATCTGTACACAGAGGGAGAGAGAAGCAAGCAGGGTAAGAAGACGGCCCATTAACGGTCATTAACCATGACCTCCAGGAAGCAGCAAGCACTGGGCCGCAGCCAGCAGGAAGTCGGTTTGGTTGAAAGTGGTTGCTGGTGAGCTGAGGTGGAGTTACGGTTCATTGCTGACAAGCCTCAGTATTACCTCAAGACCTGCTTACACTGAAAAGGACTGTCTCTTTCTTACATCTGAACAGAGACTTAGCGCCTTCAACAACAACGCATTTTACAGGTTGATATAAAAAAAGGGAGGACAAGAGATAAAAATGAAGGGAATTTACAGTGGAGCTTCATGGGACGGTTAATCATTTACATGAAACATCTTTACGCTTGTCAGCACTAGCCCAGTATTTGTGGAGTATCTGGGTTGAAGAGACAGGAGACGAGAGGCAAAGAAAGAAGGAGCCGATATCCAGTTTCTCATACTAGAAAAATGAGTCTTTCCATCTGTCCTCTGTCCTTTTACACTTCACTGCTCTCTCCTCATCCACTCTCCAGGCTATGTACTGTAGTCGGCCATATGCTTCCCCCCCACCCTACGGGAATGCTGCAGAAAAGCAGAGGAGTGATCCCAACACATCGGGCAGAGTGCAGGGCCATAACCCGACTGCATCGACAAAAGTCCCTTCTTCTCACCTTGACAGCAGCTGGGGCTCCCTCTCTGGCTGCTGGATGTGGTCGTCTCCGCGCCCGACTGGCTGCCCAAGGCTGACGAGAGTTCGGATTGACTGGATTCCGTCTCTCCCAGCAGGCACAGCCGTTCCTGCGAAGGGGGGTGGAGGTTGCCGGAGGAGTTCCGCTGTAGGGCCCCAGGGGTACAGTTCAGGACCTGGAGACGGAAGACCGCGAGAGAGAGGATGAGAGGGGAAGACGTGGCGGGGGGCCGGCGCGTCAGGAGCAAGTCTGATTTTCTTGAGCCACGGATTCTCGTCGAGCTTTGTCTGGGATTCGGCCGGCTGTCCGTGTGTGGCCTCTCCGTCTGCGCGGCTCAGTCCGCGGTCTGCAAACGCGCGTCCCCTCGTGGTCCGAAAAACCTACCTTCTTGGCCTCTGCATCGGCATTCTCTTGAAGGGCTGCTGCAAAACAAAAGGTCATCAAGGACGATGAAATAGCGAAAGCTGAATTAGCAGCAGGCAAGTGGCACATAAAAGAAGCATGGCTGTGGCAAAATAAAAGTTATGGGGGGTTAGTCTAGGTCACCTCATTCGTGCTGTTATTTGATTTCTGGTTTCACTTCCTTCAGGAAGACCTTGTTGTGGTTTAATGCTTAACTTCACAGGTAGTCAAGTGTACAGAGCGTTTCGTATTGTTATGCTTTCATTATCGACAGAACAAGGGGCTCCCAATCTCCATAGATGCAGGTGTGTACTAGCTGTGCTCCAAGTTGCTTGATTAACCCCTTAACCGATTTTATAATGGGTCAACTGCAACAAACTATGGCAGCAGACTAACTAAGAATGATCCCATGGTGAGTACGCAGCGCTGAAGTAAACTAGGACTCTAGATATGTGGTGGGTGCAAACATCCCGAAGTAACAGCTGCTACACAAGTATGGTCAGTACGGTACAAAACTGCTTAGTCTATAGCAAGGGTTGTACTAAGAGAAACACTGGATAACATAGTAAAGTTCCAATTGCTGTAGCAGCTTATTACTGAAATATGGTCACTACATAATGATTTAAGCATCTGTCACTGGACAATTTAATTATAATATTTGATTAAGAATTGAATTCCAACCACAATAGAACAGACCTAAATTACTAGTCATCAGCATTTCGCCTATGCCAAACAGCCTGCATTACTCAATAGTGCGTTTTGAGATATATATTGATATGAATATTCTGGGGCAGGAAAGGAAATTAAATTAAGGCGAATTCATACAAGTAAAGAGGATGTGACTCTTAATTGTGTTCAGTCACATCTGGGTGTCACTTGAGTGTGTTAGTTCTGTTATTTAGGGTCTAAGGGTCATAAGAGTTTACTCTGATGGTTCTCAGGGTTGATGGGGACAGGGGTTGTTGAAAATATTTAAATGTCCCAGATTAAATCTTCTCTGTGCCAAAAACAGTAGGACGTGAGAAAAATTAGATAGACTGCAGAAGACAGTGTGAATATGACTGTGTACAAAAAACAGCTAATTAAATATTCCCAATATCCCAATCATTTAAAAGTATATCTTCCTAATCCCATGCATTCAGTACTGAAACTTGTTTCTGGGAAACTACAATTCAGGATCCTAGAAAATAGATTCTCCAGTTTAGCTGGAAAAAATCCAAGCTGCATTCCAAATGAACATTCCTATTTAGCAAATGAAGTTTCAGAATATTGTTTAATCTCATATTAGTTTGAGACACAGTAAATCGCTCCAGTTCAGTGGAGAATTGTCCAGTGATGGAGTGGAGAGGTCAGACGTGGGTTACACAGAAGGATCAGAGAAGATGCTGCAATTGAGGGACAGTTCAATTATAATTACAAACAATACTGATGGGGTACGGTGTACCTGTTGATTTCTTATGCCTAAAGCTGAAAGATATGGTCGAAAAAATGCTGTGATGTGTAACAGGGCTGACACCCACCAGTGCTTAAGCCTATTTTTGGTTACAGCTTTGTGTGAAACTAGAAATAATGAAGCCATCAGCACCTTTTAGCTACCACCTTCACTGGTGCCAAGGCAGACGAGATAAAATCACAGGCCTTGGAACGGATGAGAAAAATTAAACCACGTTTTTTTTATCGTGACACCTCTATAGCTGTTCCAGTAAGCCTGAAACTGATCAGAGTGAAAACTGCAGATCAAGTAAAAAAAAAAAACAGCTCTATTCATGTGTAATAGTTCTGTTCAAAGAGTGACAGAAAGAACATCCAGTATCAAAAGTCATTACCAGTTCTGTTGTAGATGCAGCGTCCAATGATAAACATCACTATGATGATAGTGACCAGCACTGCACCGCCAGCTACTGCCCCAGCTGCATGACAAAGAAAGAAAAGTAAAAAAAAACTGAGGGTGGGAAAGTAGTGGCTTTTAAATCTGGCAGAGCTTGTCCGCAATTTGAAATGACTTGGAACACAAGTGGGTTTTATCAATGTACGAAAACACTTGTTTCAGTGATGTCAGGAAAGGACAATTTTGAACCTCGAGAGATATAGGGTGTTTTATTTTCAAAACGTGTTGTGCGAACCACCTGGTAACGAGACTCATAGGGCTTGTTTGCAATGTATAAACCTTCAAGTCTCCAGCACACCTATCATTTTGACATCTTGTGAAATACACATCCCAGCGCTCAATGGATCAGTTCTCAATTCCTTACTTAATTGGACCACTTGATTTACCAAAACTGATCAAAACTCACTTGTGTCCCATTTCTTTACAAATTGATGATTTAACGATCGTTTATAAGACCCCCTAGACTAATGCTGTCAGGAACAGGGTGGATAGGCTCTCTCGCTGCTCCAGCTACGCCCCTTCGGACTCTCAAGTCCAAACCAGGCGACCGTGTACAATGATGTTGCGTTGCACGTTACACACAAGACAGGCCTGTTGAGGCCAGCCCTTTGCACTCACCGATGATGTTGGTCTTGTCGGTGACAGCTACGGTCTTGTCGGCCTGCGCTGTGGTGGGAGTGAGGCAGAGAAGGTGGCCGTGCGGAGAAAGGGGCGTCCATCCTGTGTCCATCCTGTGCAGGACAGAGTTGCCGAGAGTCTCAGCAGCGACAGCCCTGGGAGGTGTGGTTGCCATTTTGGGGTGACAGACGGCGTCTGCACTGTTTGTCCCGGCGCGCAGCTCACTGGTCCCGTGGGAGGCGCAGCTGGAGAACAGAGAAGCACAGAGCCGCCGGTGAGACACGGGCCTTCAGAAAACACCCGGAACTCAAGAACGTTTCACAAAACAGGACGTCTGTCAACGTTTAACCACTCTGGACCTGGTTTGTTTCGTGAATGCTTCACTCCCTTGTTGGGAGACTGCCTGCCTTTGCTTTCTGTCCTTTCAACCATTTCATGCACTGATTAATCCGGAAGTTATGACCCATTGACCATAAAAATGGTCACAAAGGCCACAAAAAGACCCAAAAAAAGGGTGGCAAAGAAAATGCCTTTAAAGAGATTTAATGAAGAGAGTGTAGGGTTTTGAACACATGGACAGCAAGTATTTTAAGCATCAGACCTTCTATGGTCTGATGCTTAAAATACTTGCTGTCCACTGTTTACAAAACCCAAAGGCTGTCAGGAGAATTTTGAATCGCTGTATGCCTTCTTCACATGCACATGTAGTGAATCTGCTTGTTACTGTCAGACTGCAGATTTATAGGAAAGGAAATTAACTGCTGGTTCTAAAGACATCAGCAGGGTGGCTCCATAATGCAGCTTGTGAAGCTGTAAGATGGGGCAAGGGGATACATACTCAGTGTGGGGCTGACAGATCTCTGTGCTGGAGTCCGTGGCAGAGAAGGTACCAGGAGGGCAGGGAGAGCACACTACATCAGAGTTTGCGGTCCCTGAATAGCAGAAAAACACCACAAGGTCACTTCAAACGAATGAAAACCCGCAAACCTTCCAGACACCAGTTCTAAGAATGGTGCAGTGAGTGAGATTCCCTTTCCCAGAGCTAACAGCAGAGTGCATTTCTTTGAAGGTCTGTGCCCATTAGTATGCTCGGGTACCTTTCTCTGAGACTCCCTGGCCAGGCGGGCAGCTGGAGTACATGCTGCAGGTGTCACAGGAGTAGCTGCTTGAGGTAAAAGAGCAGTAGCCTCCCTTGCAGACACACTTTCTCGGGGAGGTGACTGTGCAGGGTTGGACCTCCTCCAGGCCTATATATGCCAAGACAAGATCATACAAATTAATCCAGACCCACCAGCTCAGCGTTACACAACACAGGCACAAACCCCTATGCAAAGCGGCGCCTTGTAGACAAAACCCACTTTTTTATGTTTGGAGATAATATCTACAGACCTGGCAGGCACTTCACAAACAGCAGAAGTTTTTAAGAACAATGTCCATTGTAAAACCTCTCAGTGAGGCTGCAGCAGATGTTTCTACAGTATGATGACTCTTCTCGAGGCAGGACTCTTTGATGTGAAACCGTAGGAAAGCCTTGCTTTCCTTTAAAGTTGACATTGGTACATTAAAGGAGTTTCCAGAAGATCTACCACTAGTTAGGGAAAGTTATTTTCTTTCAAGGTCTACCTGGATATACAAGATGAAGACGGACAAGGAAATCTTCACTCTCACCCAGGGCGACTGAGAAAACATCCAGGACTGGTATATAATGTATGTTGCTGCCTGAGCTCTTGTCAAGCCTGTTAAAACTCAGAAGCAGATTTTGATTGAACCTCTGTAAGAAAGAGTAGCTCAACCTTGTACAGCACCTCGTTTTGTTGGGTACAGTTTTGTTGTGAGGTCAGCCCGTGTCCCTTGTCCGACCAACCTGTCCAGACTGACCAGTGCATTCCTGACTGACTCAGTGTCAGGCAAGAAACTGGACACCTCTCAGTTGGACCCTCATGCACAAATGCGGCCCTGTTATTAGTGGGTAAATTTGAAAAAAAACGGTGTACAAGCCTCACCTTGATAGCAGGCCTTTGTGCATCTGAAGCAGTTGTTGTGGTAGTGCCAGCGATCTGTGTAGGAGCCGTTCCGACACTTTTGACACACCGTGTCCTTTGTCTCTGTGCAATCCTCAATCAGACGGGTCCCTGGAATGGGAACCATAATACACAAATAAGTAACCATGCATTGGGATTCCCAGACATTGCGCTGACAATCAAATCAAACAATATATTCCACTGAGCACCTACAGTTAGCAGGTACAGTACAGTTACCTACCTTTTTCCACAACATGACCCGGGCCGTGATAATTTTATTATAGGACAAATGCAAAACAAGAGCACAAGCAGAAACAGATTAAGGTGGGCATACTAATGATACTGTATGTTTCATCATTCAGGAAAGTGTGACTCCAGTCTTAACAACTGATATAGCTAAACGAGGCCAGTTGCCTGCCTCCTGAGACAAAATGCCTCGTCTTCAAGATATCGCATGCTTCTGCAGACAAAAGCTGCCCCTGGTGTGACTTGGGAGTTGCAATTTTCACAGGCTCTATCAGCAACCCCACAACGGTCATGGCTGCTGCTCTTTTGTTTTGCCAAATAAAACTCCTAACGCCTACTACTAGTAATAACAAATGGCTTTAGATTAAAAAAAGACTTTTGTTTTCATATTCTGGAAGCCATGTGCAAAATGTGCATCCTGGAGTGCAACTGTAAAAATAATCTATATGTAAATGTGGCAAGTCTCGTGAGCCATACTGGATAGCTGCTTACTGAGGAAGACCCAGGACTAGATACATGCGTGACTGGTCTGCGTATCCCAGTTCAATTGCAGCTGAATTGCTACATACAGTAAGTGCTGCTTCTACCAATGCCGACAACACTGACAGCAGCACTGCCCCCCGCAGGCCGTGTGACCGCACCGCATGCGTTTCCGGGCGCGGGCGCGGTGTGGAATCCCCCGGGCCCCCCGCACCCCGGGAGCCTGAACCCCGGCACAGGAAGCACAGGAAGCTCGGCGGCAGCTCTGTGATGTGGTGTGAAAGCGCCGCTGCTCTGCGGCTCCCCGCGCGTGACGTCAGCGTTGCAGAAAACGCCGCCGGGTTTATCGAAAAGCCGGCGAGGGAAAGAGAGAGAGAGAGAGAGCGGCAGAGCAGGGCAGGACTCTCACGGCGCTGAAGCGGAGGAAAAGCAGGCCACAGGAAGTGCTGCCAGCTACACGTGGTCTCCGCGGGACGTGCACACCACTTCCAACACCAAGAACTGCATCTACTGAATGTTGGGGTGTAGCAAGATGATGCAGAATCAGAACTACACTACTGGAGGCAAAGGCAACACTGAAAAGAAACTTCTGTCACGCAGACACAATCGACCTCTTCGTTTTTGGACTGGCTGCGTTATTGTTTGAGAAGCCTGACGAAGGCTGACGAAGTGCTCGGATAGAAATATCTTGGCGGGTTTGTCCGGCACCATGCAGAAGACAGCGACACATCTGCCCGTGCCGTCTCTCTTTCTCCGATCACAGCACCGCAGCCCAGTTTCTGACGTGGAGCGCCATTCCGTTTCCCGAGGAAGGGTTGAGGGAGGAGCACGGGTTTCTGGGATTGTGCCGAGTGATGGCTACCGCACACGACCAAAATCCTCACCCATCTCATACCTGGTGGACACTGTGAGCAGCAGCGGTGCACCATAGAACGATAGTATTCCCTCTCTGGGTTCCGGCAGACCTTTCCTCTGTTGTCCGGGGGGTAGGGCAGGATGTACGTCTGTGGGAGAAACACAGATGAAGCGAGGCGGACAGGACAGGCAGTTCTTGAGCCCAGAACAAGCTGCTCTGGACTGCACAGAGACGGGCTCCGAGCCCAACCAATCTGGAAAGACGGGAGTCTTAGCAATTGTTTCCGCACGGAACTAGAAGTCTTTTCCCCCCCATCACTTTTCAGGATCGATTTCCCTTCTGGTTTTCTTTAAAAGGTGGTTTTTTACTCAGTACCATGGCGACCTTCATCAGCAGTCTTCATGAAACTTGTGAAATTGGTGGTTCTGTCTTTTCTGGAGGTCTAAAACCAACACACCTGCAGGGGTTGACACACTTAATTGTGTATTGACCATCACACTCAATCTTAAGTCTTGCAGTAGGCATTATGCTTTCAGGCTGGATATATTTGCTTTATTCTTAAGGAGGAACTTAAATTGCTGGTATGTGTTCTCCCTGTAACATATGATCTATTGTATCTAGGATCTCTGCTTTATTGTAACTTGACTGGCTTGGAAATGCTGAAAAACATGTTAAAAAAAAGTGACTTAATTGATTGGCAGACTGACAGGTCATTTAATTGGCTGGCTCAGCAGAAAGAACTATTTCAGGCTATGGTGCAAATAGCACCCGTCCTCCCTTGTGTGCTTATAGTACTCCTTATAGTACTAGCATGTGCAGGAGCTGTGAATGAATCACTCTCTAGAGTGGCACTGCTTGACTAATGGCAAAAACCATGCTTTCCTCATGCTTTGCATTTTTTTAAAGATCTGTTTCCTGCTGCCTGTCTAAGTCGGCAATAAAATGGAAATATGAACGCGTGACTCATTTCACAACTACTATGTTACAAAACACCATTTTTTCTTCTCATTCACATTAGTCACTAAAAATGGGCAAACCTGCTAGCTTTCCAAAGTTCAGCTTCAGTGCCCTCTGTCCTATAGATAATCTATAACCTGGCCAGATTCTCAATATGTTCCACACCCTCACACTTCTTGAAAACCCAAATACTGCTGCATCAAGTGACTTATCAGCATCAAAAAGGCTTTTAACAATATAGACAATACTACGGGGCAGCTTTTCCTAATGACTAACATCTGCATTTGAGAATGGGCCACAATAAACACGGTAATCTGGAAATTTCCCTATTGGAAAAGCTTCAAGATTCATGTGAAACAAACTTGATACTGAAGCAATGACATTACCAGCGATGATAAAACCGAGATATCAATCTTTTGTTGTTTTTTTTATGTGAGTAACTGAGGATGAGGTTTTCTTTGAAGATGGTTCATCAGCTCGATTGAGTTGAATTCCTCTTTTAATTGTAATTTTCTAAGCACCATACAGTTCATCGGGCTTTCCTCCCCAAGGACAAAGAAATAATCGGAAAAAAGCAGCGCTCCCTTCCTCCCGCAATTTCAAACAACCAGGCTGTTTATCACACAGAGGTTGTGAAGTGGACAGGCAGCCGATCCAAATTACTTAGCAGATATAATGTAGGAAGGAAGCAAGCCTGCCTCTTCCATTAGGGTCTTCTCAGAGACTGCGTTTAACTGGCCAACTAGCTAATGACCACTTAGAATTAATATTAATATGCTTAACAGATGTCCTTATCCAGCACAATGTATGCCAGCAGAACAAAAACATATGGCACTGCTATGCAAAAGTCAGTCTGCAATTTGCATTGTTCTACCCTTTTCCTTTATGATGTAGAAACACTTCTGTGTTGACCTTTTCTTATTTTAAGCGACCAGCTAATTCTAATAATTAGCTATTTCATAATACAAAAAGTAGCCTTTTACTAGCCTTACTGTAGGATGTGAAGTGGAGGACAAATGATGATAATGACAAGGAGCATCTGACAAAGAGTCAGTTGAATTTGACTCATAAAAGTGAAAGATTAGATACTACAGCACTTCAGATTGGCTGCTTCTACAGTACGTAGTTCGCCTTATTTTGCTGTGATCAGGTTTTTGAACACCGATCAATCTGAAATACTTTGAAATTACAAGACTGGCTTCCAAACTAAGCCGCATTAACAACAGTCAAAGACGTTGTAATAACTAGAAAACGTTAACGGAGGATTTGAGTAAACTGCTGATGCTCGGAACAGAAATATGTTTTGTAACTCCTGATGGTGTCAAAGATATTGGCAAATCAAAGTGGAGTAATAATTTCTATTACAGGAGCCCACTATCCTGTCCAAAAGATTACAACTTGCTTATTGCAGAAGTCTCCATAATTTATAATGTTAAAACAAATCTGAGAAAGATAATGATTTGATTATTTCCTAAATTAATTTCAACTGTTCCGTTCCTTGTGCTACAAAAAATAATCTAAAGTATGATGTCACTATAAGAACAGATTCGGGGACCCCCTTCCTGAAATATGAAACCCTCAGCAATCAGGCTTACCTGAAGCATTAAAAACTCTCCTGCAACTAAGCTACAGCACTGAAGTGAACATGGACGACTTTAGGAACTGCTCAGTACCCTTGTTTTCTCCTAGTTAGATTTAGCCATAGATGCTTCCTGAGCAGTACAGCGTCATGCTCTCCTACCAGAGGAACCAGTAGTGGATCAATCACTGAAGGCACAAGGCAGAGCACAGGTCGAGCTCCGTGAACACAGGTTCGAGTCTGAGCGCTAAAAGCAGGATTCCCCAAGTGGCAGCCCACAGCTGGCTGAGCACCACTGAAGAGAGGGTGGGATTAGTTGACAGAGCTCTCCCGGGAGCTTACAGGCACGAGATGCTGTCAGTGAGGGATGCATTTCTCCTCCAATCAGCACTGAGCTGCCAGCACTGCGCTGCATTAAAGAGGAACTACAACCCTATATTTATATTTTGGGGTGAGAAAGAATTGGCCTTGAATGAGTGCAAATCAAACCACAATGAAAGTAAAATGTACACAGTAACTTGTAAAATCCCCCATTTATATCACAAGACAGACAATTGCTAAGTGTGTGCAGGGCTATATTGCCGTCATTGTCTGCGACTCAGAACGAGGCAACAAAACTTCTGGCGAGGTGAAGTGGCCCTATTGTAAACAAGCAGGCTTGCGAATACATCTCTTTTAATCCAATAGAAATATTGCTCTCTACTTTGTTCAGGTCACGTTGGAACATTTCTGCACTGAAATGTCTGCTGCACAGCCTGTACTTATTCACTTGTACATCACATTACAGTGACTAGTGAGCAGGAAGGGCCAGTTTAACTCACAATTCTCACAAACTTTCTCTCACCCGTGGCGAGACTAGGGGTTTGTGACAACACGGCGATCATACCAGTCCTTTCACAAACTTCACGATTGTGTGTTGAAATTGTGCGACATCATCAATTCATTTTTGTCAGCGGGATGTAATAACCAGTCCGAGAAACCGGGACTGCAGTTCCCCTTTAAAAAGCCAAGTGGCTTGAAGTTGTTTGGGCAGGTCAGAGGTGTCTGCCTGCACTCTCTTTCCCCTGCGTGAGATCACAGGGTTTGTAGCCGAGAGCCAAGTTGTGAAAAACACAGTACTGGCTATACAGTTTCGGGCAGCTTTACAACTAAGAACGTTTTAAACTAAAGCACCAGAGGTTTTCTTGACAGTTTTTGTCTACCTATGTATAAATATCGCACTTCCTGCTGACTCACTTGTGTGTTTCATCTTTGCATCCCTCTCTCCACCATGTTTTT
The DNA here is from genome assembly GCF_059453375.1 of Lepisosteus platostomus. Classification (NCBI taxonomy): domain Eukaryota; kingdom Metazoa; phylum Chordata; class Actinopteri; order Semionotiformes; family Lepisosteidae; genus Lepisosteus; species Lepisosteus platostomus. The sequence goes on along the minus strand of NC_142633.1, from coordinate 12,127,333 downwards.
GCCCTTGCAGCAGCACCCAGCTTGCCCTTCAGTAAAGGTGGCGTTCAGACAGCCCTGGGCCCCAGTCAGCAAGGTGAGTTACTCCAATAAAACTCCCTTTCCGAATCACACCATGCGAGAACTACCATGGCAACGCCTGAAGTCAAGACCACAAATGGCAGGAGTAATAAAGGAACTGTCTGGGACACTGAAAATAAATAAAGATCAAATAACAAAGAAGAAAAGCAGGTGGTAGACACCTTACATTTTCAACAGGTACACCTGCCAGCACCAGACTGAGCACACACCCACCTTTGGCACATAAGGTCTGGTAAAAATGTCTGGTGGCATTTTGATATAAAAAACAGGATAATGTGGAAATGAGGAATATTCTTTAAAAAAAACAGTGATACACATCATGTTACTTTAGCTAGATGAGACAGTATGGGCTTCTGCTTTTCTGGTCAAGCGCCAGTTAACAGCATTTGGAGTCTTGCGTTACGCATTGTCAACTTATTCGCCTATGAGCTTTTAAATTTAGCTTGTTGTGTTTCAGGTTTTTAGTCTTCCCTTCAAAATAATAAAAACTGTCAATCACAAAAGAGGCTACATCGGTAGGATATGGCACAGCAATTCTAATCCAGTGGACACAAACATACATGACCAATGGCAACTATACAGAGGTATGAGTGGGCCGCCACTTGGAAATTTTGCAGTACAGGACATTTGCAACAACCCATCAATAAAAGAGCAAGGGTAGAAATAAAGTGAACTTTTTAAAATGAGTCACAAAAGCAGAAAATGCAGAACACTTTTTTTTCCACTGCTTATCAACACAATCGCTTAGACAAAACCAGTACACAAAAGTATTATTCTTTACTATGTCTAGAGTGCCTAGTAAAGAAACAGAACAGTGTTTTTTTTTCCAGTAAGTCAACAAGATTACTTTGTACAGACAAATTACAAACTTGGCACTGAGCAGCAATGACGTTCTCTGCAGTCTGTTTATTAGAGAGGAAACAAGACCTTGAAAGTCCTAAGCTATCTCATAGCTACACCTAAACATGAGCAGAACAAATCAAAGCTACTAGATCCAGAAGGGAGTTATACTTTTGCAATGTGTTATTTGAGGAGCTAGTCATTAACGATGCATTGGTACTTCAAGATGAACATACAGTACTAAAAATGTAGGGACAGAAAACGGACAAATGTTTTGCAAGTACTTAAATTAGATTTTTTCATAGATACAGTCTTGTATAGTATTGAATATATAATACACAGGTCTACAATTCTGGTGCTGGAGGCCATTACACCTGCTGGCTTCTGTTCCAGTCACACAACTGAGCCCTTAGTTGAATTATGATAAGTTTGAGTTGAATTATCTTCAGCTCTAAAACATACTCGGGGTGGTCTTTTTAACTATTAAGCTTCACACGTGACCTAGAATTCCAAACCTTAATTTAAACAAACGCCAATGATTCAATCAAGCAACTTGTTAAATTTAACCTATAATTAAGTAATTATGCTCAGCTGAAACTGAATGAAACTCTACAAGTGTTTCTGTCCTGCAGGTCCTCCAAGACAAGTGTTGGAATTCCCTTGTCTTATATATGCCTTATAGTTATTAATTAAAAACATAAAGTTAAAAAAACATTTATAAGTCATAAACTATCATTAGTAAATTATCTTTTCATTAAAAGTTTTGCACCTTCTTCAAATGGTCTTCCTAAGTGGGTACTTGGAAAAGAGAGGTTTGTTGATCAAATGCAGAAGGAATTTATATTAAACCCCCCTTTTTTTCCCATTGTTTTGCCAACTTTCACATGCACAAATGAAGCTCCTGCCAGTTTTGTTTTATTCCAGTGCCTTACTAACCACTGCGAAACATCTTTCAAAAGCAAAGCTATTTATTCTCCACTAAAACCCGCAGTACAGATCCATAGTGTCCTCCATCTCATCTGGAGCGCTGGGGGCCACTGGCAGGATATGTCATGGTCCTCACAAGCCAGCACACAAACATGTTTGTTGGCTGCACTTCAGCACTAATATCTTCCCTTTTACCTGCTTGTTACAGTCAAGGTTAAACAGAGTTTAACTAAATGAAAGCCAGCACTGATATTTATATTAGGTTATACAATTGACTTAGCTCCCTATAATGTACACACACTGAGCTTTTAGTCCCAAAATAATAACCTGCTCAGTTTGCACCAGTGTTTGATCACTTATGCACATTATGTATCTATTTCACTCCCTGGTGACCCACTTTTTTTTTATTTATTGTGGACTGGGAGGATGACCCAGTGGTCCCGACTTGCGTTTTAATCCTATGCTGCTTGTCCATTTCCCCCCCATTATTTGTGAATGGATTCGCCTGCGATAAATGCATCGAGCGCTGTGCACGTCTTTTTTTTATCTGCCTGCGACGAAAAGGCTCCCACCCTGTCCCATTAGCAATAAGAGAGGTCTGCCGTCTATCCTCTGCACGGCCGGTGCGAGCGAGCCGAGGAGCGAGGGTGTGTTGTGGTGGAGGTGGCGGCGTGAGCGAGGCCGGGAGAGCCAGCGCCAGGCAAGCGGAGCGAGGGGCTGCGGGAGCCGGCTGCTCGGCTCCAGTGCACCAGCAATAGCGCAGAGGCCAGGGCGGCGGCGGTGGCGAAGCGCTTCACGTGTCGCTGCAGAGGCTGCGGGCTGCCTGACCTATTTTTCGAAAGGGGAGGGAGACCGAACGCCCCGGTACAGTACCACGTCAACCCCTGCAGTGCTGCAGATAAGCCATTTCCTTCTGTTCCCCAACTGACGTGTAATTTAAAAAAAAAGAGAGATTTAACATTGGCAACAATAATGGCTTGCTTGCTTGCTTATAATAACAATATTACCACAGTCCTTTTGCTTGTTTTGCTTCAGGAAGTCGTGGGCAGAGGTCTGTTAGATGACCTGTTACAATAAGAGGGTTGAACATGAAAACACTCCACGGCAATGTCTCTCCCTGCAGAGCACAGAAGGAGCCAGAGACAAGCTGGAGATTTCCGCACCAAGGACAGCTGCCAAGAGACACCAAGTCTCGGGGAAGAAAACTAATTAACACTCTGTTGTCTACTTCTGTATTCCTACCTACACCACACTGTACAGCAGTGGTTCCCAATCCTGGTCCTAGTGACCCCTACACCAGATCTTTTTGTTCCAGTTAAGCCCTCAGTTACACAATCATATCTCCCTGCAACTCACAACTAGCAACCTAGTGAAGCTCAGCAGGTGTGAGCCTGGCCAGTAGCTGGATAGGAAACCTCCTGGGAAAGCTAAGGTTGCTGCTGGAAGAGGTGTTAGTCGGACCAGTAGGAGGCGCTCACCCTGCGGTCTGCGGTCTCTGATGGGGACACCATACTGTAAACAAGGTGGCGTTCTTCAGAAGAGATGCAAAACCAAGGTCCTGACTCTCTGTGGTCATTAAAAATCTCAGGGTTTCTCAAGAAGGATAGGGGTGTTACTCCAGCACCCTGGCCTAATTTCCCATTGGCCCTTACCAATCATGGCCTCCTAATAATCCCCATCTATGAACTGGCTTTATCACTCTGATCTCCCACCCACATAGTGCTGGTGTGTGGTGAGTGTTCTGGCGCACTATGGCTGCTGGTGCATCATCCTTGTGGGTCCATGGTGTTGGAGGGGATCCCCGTCACCTGTAAAGGGCTTTGAGTGGAGTGTCCAAAAAAACAGCTTTATAAGTGTAAGGAATCATCATTATAAGCCCTTCATTAACTTAATAACAACAAGATTAATCTGAACTGCTTGTTCCCACCTCTTAAACATTTTAGAGCTTTAACCTACTGCATTCTGTAAGTGAAATAAAATCCCAAACTTGTGACTAGAACCAAAATGCAATTATTCCAATAAAGCAACTTCGTAGATCAATTAAGGCTTCAATTAACTAATGAAGGTGGGAAGGAATGAAAACCAGTAGGTATGCGAGTCACCAGGACCCGGATTGGGAACTACTGCTGCACATGCATCATAAATCACAAAACGATTACTCCACAACATCAGGATGCCTCTGGAAGAAATGAATACCGTGCTACCTGGTCAGAAAGAAACGACTCAAGCTGCGTTTGATTTTGTTTTTGTCCCGTGACAAGTTCTTGCAACAGGCCACCCACAGGCTGTGCGTCACTCCTGGGATGAGGAGTGACACTGAACCGAGCGCAGCAGAGGTAATGCAGGACATGACCGCCACTGTGTCGTACCAGAGGAGGAAGTCAGGAATCAAAAGAAGAAGCAGGAATTCTTCCTCCTCACCACACAGACCCAGAAAAGCCTAAGCAAATTCAGCTTTTTTGTTGCCTTTAATAACCTCTAGTTTTAAGCAATATTAACTTTCAGGAAGTTAAACACAAATGTCGGAGTACTTAACAACTTTGGCTAGTGCTAATTCTTTAACTCTATCTACAGTATATCACTTTTAAGCGTAAGAGTGTGCAAGTTCATTCAGATGACTTCTCTGAAACTGCCATCCGGGAACTTAAAGGTCTTGAGCAACTGCGCTCTCACAACCCAAATGATGTAAGGTAGAAGAGCCCAGCTTGTACTCTAACCAATACTGTCATCAGCGGAGCCACTGTTAAAGTAACACAACCCCCAGGCTACCAGTTTAACATATCTTCTGAGAGAGACATCTACAGTATAATGCCACACCCAAGTTAGAAAAACCTGGAACTCCAGCCTTCGCACGAAGCAAGGTTCAGTGGTCATCTGTGATCGCACTAATTCATTTGTATTTATAGGCATAAGCAGAACCTCAAATGATCAAAACATGGAGCTGGGAGATTACCCGAGCCACTTCTGAAGAAGGCTGTGTATGACTGTTCATGGGGAAGTTGATCTGGCTCAGGCCACTCCAGGCGTTACTCACCCTGAGTCTGAGCAGTTATTAACCACAGACCAGGCTCCTCCAGTGGAGCAGTATCAGTGGCTGCTTAATGAGCTGCAGTCCATTCAGAGCTTTATGAGGCAGTGATGTTTGACGTTTCACCGATAACATTCTCCCCTAGCCATTAAAAATGGGCATGCGTGCCAACTGGCAGACTGTTTGCAGAAGCTGGTTTGTACTGCATCTGACCCACAACACAATCCCATCCCTCACCCTAGACATGCCATGGCTCTTTGCATCAAACTGTACTCACAAAGAGCTTGAACTGCAACAGTTTCCTAAAGGCCAGCTGGCAAACTGCAAGTCAAGCGAGGATTCCCGAGGCAGAACAGAGCTGCGGCAAAGTTTTAAGCCCGTGTTACTCTTTAGACAAGGGATGAATGACAGATCAATGCCCCAGGTGCAGATAAAATACAGACAAAGGTTATGAAGGCAGTCTCTGTAGTATCTTCCATACGTTGACTAAATGCCTGACTCACACATTTACCAAAGAAAAAGAAAACACAAACTATTGTCATGAGAGATTTTAGGGACTGTTTCTAGTCACAGTGGATGAAATTCCCACTTGAAAATGCTCCACCCTGACATTTGTACTTCTCCGTTTTTGAAAAGCCAAAACAAATCTCCCTTTGTGATTGTCCAGGGAGGCTAAGGAAACTCACAGCTTCCAGAAGGCTGAATTACTAACAAAGAAAGGGTCACTTCCCAAGTAAGATTGCGCAACTAGAAAAGTCTGGTTTTCCATAGTAGCACACATTACTCAGTTCTCAGAAGACTTGCTTTTTGGAATAGAAACAGCACTTAACATTTCAGCATTAGTTTGCCATTTGAAATTAATGTACATGTCCTAAAGGGCATTGTATTCAAAGGCAGAACTGTAGTCTAGATACGCCCAGTAGGCCTATATATAATGTCCAGTTTGATTTTTACACCTACTTATGAAACCCAAACTTCAGCAAGGAAGATCTGAAGATCAAAGCATCATGTTAATTAACTGCAGATACTGATCAGGTATCACAGGATGAGTCTCAACCCCATCAAAGGCTTTCTGTGAAGCCAAAAGAAGTACAAGGCGGCGCCATTGTCAAACATTTTGACAGGTACCACGCCCCCCTTTTCAGCCAATGGGAGGCCATTATGTGCCGATGTCCCGCCCCCTCCCGATTCAATGGTGTGTCTTTATGTGCCGATGTCCTGCCTTCTCCCGAGCCAACGGTGTGTCGTTATGAGTGGTGGTGATGTCACACCTTCCCCTGAGCGGTCCTGAGCCTCTGGGTCCAAATGTCAGCCACCGCGATCCCCCTCGTTTTATAAATATGTGTATTGTAGCGCTCTTGGGCTCACGTGGGTATGCGCCCTCGCTGCTGCTGCCTCAGGTCGGCCCCCCACCGATGGGGACTCGAACCCGGGCCTCCTGCGTCGCTCAACAGGGACCCAGCCAGTTGAGCTAAAGGGAAATCTCCTGTCACCCTGATGGCTGCGGTCCCTGCTATTCACAGGGAAGGCCGATGACGTCACCGTGCTGGTAAGCCGGCTCAAACAACCTGCAATGGTGGCCGTATGCGTATGGGTATGTGCCCTCGCCACTGCCGCCTCAGGTCGGCGCCCCCACACATGAGGACTCGAACCCGGGCCTCCGGCCTCACTCAACAGGGACCCAGCCAGTTGAGCTAAACGGAAATCTCCCCTCAGCCCCAACGGCTTTCACTCCATTTTACAGACTAATTTGAGACATCGCCCGAAGAATGAGGAATATCGATTGCATACAGTGCTTTATACTCTTCTTTCTACAAAGCTAGAAATGAAAATCACAGACCAGAAGGCTAATGTCCTCAACGCTGTAATAGAGTTAGTATATGTAAATAACATTAATGAAATTACTACAAATCTGCTGTTTTAAGATGGGAAACTAAAATCTGGTGCTTACCACGGGGTCTATTCCAAAATACAACGTGTTTTGCATAGAACATGTGGCAACACCGTAACGCTGATAACCCAAGCAAATGTAGCGCAGATACTGTAGGTGTTTACGGCTACAGAAGCGGAGAGAGAAGGGGTGTTATGAACGCTTTTTCAGATGCAGCAGCGTTTTTGAGCCACGTTGGAATAATAGCTGCATGTACTGAACTAATTTTCTGCACCAACATTTAATTGTAGATTGCAACCAGGAGCCTTTAACGTATGTAAAAAGTTCAAAAGTGTGTACTGGGATGTTTCTGTCTCTGTGTTTTTGTATTTGAAAAGCTGCTGCTGAAACAAAGCAGTACACATTTCACATGCTTGTCCTGTTGTCCTGCGAGTGGCACTTTATCACTCGGTCACTGTGTGTATCACTCGGTCACTGTAGGGGTGGGGGTGTGTGCGTGCGCGCTTGTTGTTTTTGAAGCATGCTATCAGACTAAGACAAGCGCCACGGTCACCGCGTCTCCAGACTTGGTTTTCAACAAAGTTTGACGAAAGGTGTCGCCTTATATACTACTGCCAATAAGAAAATATATATATATATCCGAGTAAGTATGCCCCCCCTTAACGTTCGGAAACCGAGAATTGTTGGTAGCTCCTTAAGCATAAGTTTCTGAAATTTCCAAGGCGAAATCCCAAAGAGAAAAAGAAACCAACAGCAAACAGTTGTGACTCACACGTACTGTACAGTATGATCTGCTATGCTGCTGTGCTACACTTACAATGTCTCTGCAGAAGCAGTCACCAGGGCTGTAGGTCCGACAGAGCTGAGCGCTTTATGGCCATTACACAGCACACTAGTAGTAGTAAGTTAAGAGGGACACTGGCTGCCTACAAGCAGGCAAAATCTGTATCCATTAAAACACAACAAACTCTCCTTTCTATAGGTCCATCGATATAAACACATCATGGCACAAGGTATTAAATACTAATGCGCGCACAGATTAAACTACAGTTCATAGAAAGTGTGGAATTTCTTACTTTAAAATGAATTTCTTTATATTATCTGCAATCCCGAATGCACTCTGATTTTGAATGTCACTCCTGACTGACAATGCAGCTGAAGTTCCGCTCTCTTGAAGTAACCTCGAAAAGCCCGCTACCTCACTTCCTCGCACCTGTTTGATGTGGGGAGTTAAAAAGAAGCCTGACTCCTGACAAGGGAACACAATCAGATACCGGAGAACCGGGAGGATCTGTTTACATTGAAGTCCTGATCTGAACTCCACAGACTGGCGTGGGTATATTCTTACTGTATGTAATCTGAAAGGAGAGCCGGTTCTTAAGAAGCGCAGTTCACCTTCTGGTAAACGAGACCACACCTCAGCTCTGTTCGTATCCATCACAGCAACTGCGGATGAGTGTCTCAAGGATTTACGGGAAAGCTACGCTTGTAGTCAAAACACGGCTGTTGCATAAAATCTATGTCCGGGACTCGGCTAAAATGAGTAAAGCAAGCAAATAAAATCTAATAAAAAAATAACACGCTTCTAAGCCGTCCGTACTCAGACCCTCGAACTTATTGCTCTCACACATCATGGGTAATGGTAACCAAATCTGTGGTCCATTTTTAAAACTAAACGTTTACCACACTGGCAAGCAAAGAATCCCACTTTACGAACGCCCTGAAAGGGGTCACATACCACATGTTTAACATCAGCACATCAATTGCGCTTATTTTCTGAAGAGGTTAAATAAAACATTCACATTCCGCTCCAATGGGAAATGAATCATCCCCGCAAATAAATTCACTTTGAAACAGCGACACTGTATAAAAGAAACACTGGGAAACCAAGAAAACTCCAGTAAAATGTATCCTATATAGCTGGCAAAACTGTACACTAATAAACCACGTTAAACGATCATGAGATATATTCCGCATCATAACACCTGATAATATATATACCGTAATATATGAATTATATGAGCAAAGCATAACAAACAACAGCTAACTAACCACTAACCATTCTAAATACAATGTCTATGTTTTACATAAGTTGCAAACTTTACCACAAACTGCATAATATTTACAAACAGTACTCTGTAAAGGGCGCTTTGTTCAACATCAGCCTACCCTCACTGATACAGCCCTAACAGCCATTGCCCTAAAAGGAAGATTTGGAAAAACATCTGTTCCTGCGTTTCCCATTCACTTTTAGGAGGCTTCGTTTTCTTTTCTCAAGTCCGTGTGGTTATTTCGTCCTTAAAAGAGAAAATGCTCTCACCATATCAAATATCAAAGTAACCGCAGGAAATACATTAACTACCACATTACAGTTCGATATTTCTAGCCTTTTCTGGAGATTTCGCATTGCAGAGGAACACTTCCCGAACAGAGCCACTTAATTCTCAGAATAAACCCCGGCTTTAGTGCAAGATCTGCAGCTCTGCCTGAGATCAGCGTCTCGCCTTGCCCTCAATACAAGAACACTACTGTGCTCACTGCAGACTCCTCGCATTGCATTACGCGAAGCGCTTTAAGATATTAAATTCGATATAGGTAGTGAATAAGACATTAACAGACTGAAGCAAAGGACTCTTAAGGACACCGTGATCTGAGAAAATCGAAATTCAGAACTGCAAAGCGAAAAGCCGAGCAACAGAACGACCCGACATGAAATAAACAAAAGTTTTCCACTTAAACGTTCCTTTATTATTTTCACAAACACCCACCTGGCTCTCCACATGAAGCATCGTGACAGCAAGCGCAAGACCCAGGGTTTTCCAAAACATGTTTCTCACGATACCGCGTCTTGTCACACTGAAATCTTCCCTGCCGGCTTCAGCCTATTCCGAGGTTCAGCTTCCAGTGTCAAATTTCAGCGTCTTCGCCAACAGCACGCCCTATCAACTCTGGACGACGCAGGTGAGTCGATTTATCCGAAGACGATCTGCGTCTTTCTCGTTTTAATTGCAATACACAATCTGCGGTTTCAGTGCGGGGAGTCAGCGGAGTTGTGCGCAGAAACGCGTGTTGTGCTGGAACGACTTCAGGGCCTGCCTCTGCAGTCTGCTGAACTCTGGCACCTACGCAAATCGACTTCCCTTTTGATGTGACATAGTAGCTAGCAGTGGAGGAAAGAGCTGAAAAAAAAACGACCCAGGATAGTCACAGACATAAACAGAAATGACCAAACTCTCTTTTTGGTAGTCCGTTTGTTATATCATGGAATAATATTCAATTCAGAATCCTAATACGAATTGTCTGACCAATTCGAAACACGCTACTTCGACTAGTGAGAATGTGTTTTTTTTATTTGTGTGATACAGTGGTTTTAGGGGGCGTATGACATTTTAAACGTGACTAAAGCCGTTTGTTCACAGCATGTACAATGTACAATGTGCAAAGTACAATGTACAATGTACAAAGACGAGCTGTCCGTAGGTTTTGAGGGAAATATCTGTGTAGAAAACACGCGTTTCTGGATGTATTTACATACATGTCTGGATCAAAATGTCCCTCGCTACACACACTTTCATCATCGAGTCCCACCTCTGAACAAAAACTGCGTCCTAAACTGAATTTCGTAAAATGTAGTTAAACATGATATAGGGTCCCTTGATTCTAAACTGTTGTTTTATAAAAACGAGATAAGCACGTCAGAGCTTAAAACCGACACAAAATCTTAAATAGCACGTGGAAATAGACACGATGCAAAAATGACTGCTTTGTGGACGAAACGCTTTGCATAAAACCATTTCCATTCTCCAGGTCTGAGCAACCTTCGCACAATAGCTCAACTTCAAATCATTTCTCTCTCAGAGGGACAGAAACCCAGCCTGTCCTGTGAGCGCGTTGTCTTCCTGTCATACCAGGCTGAGACCCCTAACGCTGATACTTCTGAGAACCTCAGGATCCAGCTCATATCCAGACCCCCGGCTCTGCGCGGTGCCTTCGCACAATTCAGTCAGCGCTACTGTCTTCGTCATTTCTGGATTCATTTGAGAACTGAAACCGACCATTTTGCACGACAAGCTCATTTCTAAAAAAAAAACCGCCCAGAACGACTTTGCCTGCAAAAAGGGCACCGGAGTGTAACAAATACTACATGTTCCAAATCTGTGCTCTTCCGAATATCAGACCAACCTTCACCGGGCCAGAATATTGTCACCTGAATCAAGTATTCAAAGCTAAAAAGTAAGGCGCACACAGGCTTTAAATACGCAGAATCAACGAGTACAGTACCGGCTCAGTGTTTGTCAGCCCACATACACAGTGGTTGACATTCAGATGTGCACATGTTCCTGAAGTTGCACGACCTTTGTTTTGCCGACGACATTAGTTGCTAATACCACATGCTATGAATCCCTTTTCCCACAGTAAATATTAGATACAGGTCACATAATTATTAAAAGTCTTTTTTTTTTTTGGCTAGCTCTCCACTGCTGGTGAGGAATGCAACATTAGGTCTCTGATGTCTGTCCGCTGCCTACAGTGTTTATATTTGATCTACTCAATCCCACTCACAGGTACATGCAAATCCACTCTTTATCTGGAAAAAAAGACAGACATCCGAGGAAGAAAGATTGAAGCCGCTGTCACCAGCGCCTTGAACATCATGTTTTTGAGACTTTCCCAGAAGCATTCCTTTTACTAACGCTATGAGCAGTTTCTGAGTAAAATCCTTAGACTCAAGGGGAATAGATAATTGAAAAGAATGTTTCAAAGCGATTCTTGTATAGCATATTATTACAGAACACTGGCCCATAAACTGCATGCTTCATATACATACATGAAAATAAACTTCATCATAACCATCCGAAGAAAGCAACACAGGGCCAATGAAAGCTTCCACTCTCCAATGTACCTTCTTTCAGTATACTACTAACAGGTACTGTTTTTTTAAACAATTTTACCAGCATTCTTCCAAACGCGTGCACGCTGCACTTTGAATTGTATCATTCACTTTGGCTTCATTGTTTTTGGTGGGAGTTTGTGATCACCGGGACCCCCTTGTCTCTCAGAGGCTCAGCCCACTGTCCCAGCAGAGCTGAGGATGCGCTGTCTCTGTCACGTCTCGTTGAGCAGGAGCGTTTCCGCTGGGCGGAAGAGCAAGGGCAGCTCTCGTGCACGCTGTCACCCTCCGCCGGCAGTCCCCCACCTACTGCTCCTTCTGCCTGGGTCAAAGGTCAGCCAGAGCTCCACTCCTTCACAGCAGCTACTGTATAGAATCATCATTAAAGGTGTTTATTGATTGCAGGGCTACATGTCTGTTAAATCTGTAGTAAGCCATTGAGCCAGCTGTACACCTTTATCAATTAAAACAGCAATATCTACAATACAAAGAGCTCAAGCAATTTTTGCAGCATAAATGTAAAAAGAACATGTACAGGTAATACAGTACTTGGATCTCCTGGTGAAAACAAACAATGAGGTAGGCTTTGAAAAACAAAAACTATCACGTGCACAATTGTCTTTAAAAAGTAATTGGATATTGTCTTTTAAAACCAGACTAGGGTGTCTTTTTTTTCTGTCCTTCATTATTTTTTAATTCACTGTTTCTCAATCCAGGTCCTAGAGTGTACCTGTGTTTACTGGTTTTTGCTGCAACTGGGCCTATAATCACCAGTACCAACTGGAGCCTTTAAATGATCTGCTTGCTAATTTAGACTTTTTCTGTGTACTGGGTCCCTGGTTTCCAAAAAAATAGCTTAAAATACATTATTTCCAGCTAGTCCAGCACACAGATCTTTAAGAATTTGCCCATTACAAAGCTCCTGATAGGTGATCGATTGATGTTGAGCTCATACAGGAGGGAATGACATTGTGTCAGCCCGTCTCACAGTGAGCCAGTGTTTACCCTTCTGCCTGTCCAAAAGTCCAGTTGGTTATATTAGTTTCAGTACGCACACTGGACTGAGGGCAGTCATAAAACTCACTAATTAGCACAAGGATCGAACAAGTTACAAATCTCCTTCCACTTTTTTTTTAAATCAAATTTAAAAACAGGCCCCAGATAGGAAACAGGGGAAATAAATTAGGCTGTAATTTGTTTTCTGCTGTGAAAGAAGGGAGAAAACACCAACAGGAACATCAGGCACAGAGAGGTCAAAAACAAGGATGAGACAGGTTTTCTTAATTATTCCTGTTACTGGCCCACACATTGACAGACAGCTGGGGTAGAATATACAAAAACTTTAGTCACCATGAAAATGGATATTTTTAGACCTGTGAAATGTAGGTGTGGGAGTTATGTCAGCTATACACAGCCTTGGAGGCAGAAGAACATTTTGTTCTGACCTATAGAGAGCGTAGCCACCCTAATGTAAATGTCAGGGCTTCCACAGTAGTCTGCAGAGGTACACCGCATGCATCTGTGTTTGCGTACATTGCAGTGCACAAAGTGTGTGCTTGCCCAAGATATATCTTCCAAATACTCTGTTACAATATTCCCTTGTTTTATATGAGTTTGCATGCTTCCACAATGATATTTGAGTTTCACTCACATTTTGTGCTTCCCTTCTGTGCAAAGATCATCTGTGCTATTTGTTGCATTCTGGCACATCCTACAAAATAATGGAGCTTTGAGAGGCGATTTTTCAAATTCATGTTGGCCCCCGTGCTCCCCCTATCGGCCAATAAATGACTTGGCGTTACGAAAAACACGTTTGGTCTGTTACGACTGCAAGCAGGTTCAAGCAAAGCCAGCCTTGCCCTAGTTTGCTATCTCTGGGAGAATCAGGTTCCTGCTTCCTCCTTTAGCCTCTTCTCAGCAGATTTAAGAGGGGAGAAGCTTTAAGGCAGTTCCTGTTTTAGAATCATTTCATGATTGAGCCTTACTGTAACTGAAATGAGCAATATGTGGGCAACATTTATTTCAAAGAATAAAAAAACGTTTTATTACAGTATTTACAAGGGTAATTTCTCAGTATTGCACTGTGATTTTATCCATCGATCTCAGTCCCACTAAACACACTATTGAATCTAGAATAAATATACAGGCCTGCAGGACATACAGTAAAAAGGCAGATGCTTACTTTGAGTCGTAGGTGTCACTGCAGAGTGCAAACAAAAACTTTAGAGAAAGACAAACACAAGGAAAGGTTTCACTTTCAAAACATTTCCCTACAAATTCTTAGGATATCAGAGCTGTATGAACAAGAGAGTAAATAATCTATCCTTTTATCAGAAACCTTCTAATCCCTTAAGGGTTGTGACAACCTGGAGCATGGCCCAGAAGCAGAGGGTGCACAGCAGGACTGTCCCCTGGACAGAACTCCAGTCCAGACCAGCGAACACAGCTTGGTTGACAAGGAAGCCCAGAAAAAAAAGGACTGACCTGTCGGTATGCATTTCAGGGCATGTATTAATGATGGCATGCAGTCCAACACGTGGCATATTCAGAAAAACAGCCACCTGATTGATGACTCATTCTTTTAAAGAATCCCTCTTGATTCCCACAAGGCATTTTTTCTTTTTCTTGCACAACAGAAATCACAATTGGTTCTGAGAAACACGTTGACTTGTTTCTATAAACACAGGAGGTTATAGTACACTGTACAGTTTTGTTCTGTTATTCTAGAAATATTTCCTTGTATATATTTACAGTACTAAACACATATGTGTAGCAAAAAAAGCCCTTTTCTTTTCAGTGACATACAGTAATTAGAGGGAAGTGTCTTGTCTACTGTATTCAAACCCCAAATTAAGTTGGGTTTTTTTGCACATGGAATTTCCAAGCTGAAGAAGAGCTCTGTATGGCAGGTTTTCTATGAAGGGACAGAGCTGTAAGAATGTGGGCTGAGGAGCAAGGCCTTCCTTTGCTTAACAGCAAATCCAGACATCTTAAAAGCCATACTCCAAAGATGGAGTCCTACAAACAGTGGACAAGAACAACACAATTCCACTTTTTAGTTATACCGCACTTAAGCAACATCAAGCTTAAGGGCACGCAATCATATTTAAAAAGGAACACCGAAAAGACCCACACAATGCAGACCTGGTCTTGTACTAACAACACGATTACTCATAAGTAAAATAGTATCACCCTCGATATAAGGTGAGGACTCAGGACTTCTAGAGGTAAATAGCAATGGCATTCAGTCCAGTCTTCCGAGGTTTTTGATCTAGGATGAGAGCCCCAACATTATTCAGAGCATCAACCACAAAACCAGAGAAAGGCTCATGCATCGAAAGGTGTTATATTCCTATTAGCAAACACTTTAAGCCATCAAAGCATCAAGGCACCAAATACTGTAGATATCTCTGTCCTCCATCAGACATTTCCTAGCTTAATGAGCTTTTTAATTCACCTGCAGAATATTAATAGAGCTGAGATCATAGCTTTGATACTGCCTGTGTTAACTTCATGAGCTTTTCCAGTCCAAATTTGATCATGGCAGGCAGCAAATGATAGCTTGTCCAAAACATGACAGCTCAAACCCCAAACTACAGAACAGTGCTGTACATAGAGAACAGATATGACTTTAATTTGGACAACAGCTGGTGGATTCATGGTCTTGTTTTCCTTTTGTCTGGTCACAGAATTGCTACATTTGGGCAAAGAGTCCTTGTGCATCCTGCTCCCAGTTAGTCAACATCTTCTGCTCCCTGTACTGCAGCCTGTTCTGCTCGTGTGTCATCCAGAGTGCTATATCCTCCTTATGTTTCTCTAGTATCAAAAACAGTTGTTGTCCTGTCACACATAGCGTAATCCACCGGGATATAGTGAAGCGGTCCTATGACTGTCTTTCATTTTTCTCATTCAGGCAATCAGACAGGAGCCTAAATGAAAACAAGCAGAGAGTCTTTGATGCAAGAGTCAAACAGACGTCCCTGTCCGTACTTCCATTTGAGTTGATGTATTCATGCATCACATCTTCCCATTTTAATGTTTTGAGTACTGTCATTACTGGAGATGGACTTATGGGGCTAATATATCACATAGACGCACTTCAATGAGTTCAATTTTAACACAGCTCTTATATGTATTAGATGTACATTTTGTCTCGTATTTTTGGAGGTAACTCAGATCTAAAACATGCTTTTTCATTGTGGTTTAATGAATCACCTCTGCTTACTAGAGGCCTCTCAGAATTACCAGTAATATAGACAGAAGTAAGTCCTTAAATTGTTATTATAGCCGTTTTACAGTTCAGATGGAGCTCATCCCAGTAATCAGTATGTAGATAGAGATCTCATACTTGAATACAGTACACAGTTAATGTTGGAAACTTTTTAGCCCAATCCTGTGTCCACTTTCAAGGGAACCTTATAATTCTACAAGAGTTGAGACACAGAAGATGTCATGAAGTCCTTAATAACCATTTAAGAGGATCAAATAAGTTCCTAATGAGAAAAATATCATTTACTCCATCAAAGCTTATTGTCTCCTCCAAATCCATGTCACACAAGCACAGCTTGGGCAGGAGAAAAGCCCGTCCAATCCACGTAATCTACGACGAGATGTTCTCTTTGTTCCCCTTTGCCTTTTAGCTAAGAACAGTAATCCATGTTCACCTGCTGCTTCTGCAACGATCCCGTCCAGAGAGTGCAGTCTAGTAAAAGAGAAATCCAGCCGGACTTTCTTCAGCTCATCTCCTCATGGAAGATTCCAGCGGGCATTAGCAGTGTGTGCCCTGCTATAGG
The DNA here is from genome assembly GCF_059453375.1 of Lepisosteus platostomus. Taxonomy (NCBI): domain Eukaryota; kingdom Metazoa; phylum Chordata; class Actinopteri; order Semionotiformes; family Lepisosteidae; genus Lepisosteus; species Lepisosteus platostomus. Next base: position 12,110,885 of record NC_142633.1, on the reverse strand, counting down.
ATTTGAGATGGAAGGGGAGAGGGGGATATAGAGGGGAAGGATTTGTTTCATTCTGTTTTCACATTTTTCCTTTTTACGGTGCCTCTCTCATCCTTACTGTTTCTTTCTCTTTGAATATAAAGCGGAGTGCCTTGTTCAGTGGCGCCATCTCCTTCTGATTCCTCTGTACCTTGATCGAGGTTCCTCCATCCGTTCACTCCATTTCCCTGTCCCTTCGCCCCTCCACCCACCAGGCTCTCTGCCTGTCTGTCTCCCTCACTTGCTGGTAGCTGGAACAGGGAAGCACAGGTCCTTGGGCTCCTCTTCTTGCACGCACACCCTGGAACTGACGGGGTCTCTGGCCCGGATCGCCTCGTTCTCGGGGTTCTTTATGGATTCCTGCTGGGGGAAGCTGATAAGGGCTTCTCCAGCTGCCGGCTCTCCGACTTCTGTCCTCTTCTCCTCTATCTCATCCCTCCATTCTGTCTTTGCTCCCAGAATCACTGTTCCTGGAGAGATGATGTAGATTGATCCTGGTGGGTACACACAGAACATAGTTAGACACACAAGCATTTTAGTAATACTAAAACAAACATGCACAACCAAGGTCCTACAACAGATCTCTCATGCACAACTCTGTGTTAAATCGGGATCTCCGATTTCTGTTTTGGTACTTCTTAGAAACTCATCAATATGCTGTACAAGTATGGATAAAATATATTGAGAAAATATGAGGAATGCAAAGATCTATACCACAATATACTGTAGATGGTCCTGAGAGATTTAGAATGCTGAATTCAATAACTTGGTCACACATAATTATGTTCTTAGTTTCCTTTCATCAGGATCCCCTATCTGTTGGGGTTGGAAGAGTTAACTGCCTTTCCTCAGGTGGGCACAGAGTTGTAGTCCCAGAACTTGCTGAGCACCTAAGAGTTCACAGCATTGCAAAGAGTGATGTATCCCTTCCCTTGCAGGAGTACTAAGCATTGGGCGGTCACTCTTCCCACAATAAAGTGCAACGACCTGGCACTTAGTATTCCTGCAGGGAAGAGCGACTGCCTGACCCCTAGTCCTCTCTCACTGAGGAGCGACTGCCTGACCCCTAGTCCTCTCTCACTGAGGAGCGACTGCCAGACCCCTAGTCCTCTCTCACTGAGGAGCGACTGCCTGACCCCTAGTCCTCTCTCACTGAGGAGCGACTGCCTGACCCCTAGTCCTCTCTCACTGAGGAGTGACTGCCAGACCCCTAGTCCTCTCTCACTGAGGAGCGACTGCCAGACCCCTAGTCCTCTCTCACTGAGGAGCGACTGCCAGACCCCTAGTCCTCTCTCACTGAGGAGTGACCACCTGACCCCTAGTCCTCTCTCACTGAGGAGCGACTGCCAGACCCCTAGTCCTCTCTCACTGAGGAGCGACTGCCAGACCCCTAGTCCTCTCTCACTGAGGAGCGACTGCCTGACCCCTAGTCCTCCCCCACTGAGGAGCGACTGCCAGACCCCTAGTCCTCTCTCACTGAGGAGCGACTGCCTGACCCCTAGTCCTCTCTCACTGAGGAGCGACTGCCAGACCCCTAGTCCTCTCTCACTGAGGAGCGACTGCCAGACCCCTAGTCCTCTCTCACTGAAGAGTGACCACCTGACCCCTAGTCCTCTCTCACTGAGGAGCGACTGCCTGACCCCTAGTCCTCTCTCACTGAGGAGCGACTGCCAGACCCCTAGTCCTCTCTCACTGAGGAGTGACCACCTGACCCCTAGTCCTCCCCCACTGAGGAGCGACTGCCTGACCCCTAGTCCTCCCCCACTGAGGAGCGACTGCCAGACCCCTAGTCCTCCCCCACTGAGGAGTGACCACCTGACCCCTAGTCCTCCCCCACTGAGGAGCGACTGCCTGACCCCTAGTCCTCTCTCACTGAGGAGCGACTGCCTGACCCCTAGTCCTCTCTCACTGAGGAGTGACCACCTGACCCCTAGTCCTCTCTCACTGAGGAGCGACGGCCTGACCCCTAGTCCTCTCTCACTGAGGAGTGACCACCTGACCCCTAGTCCTCTCTCACTGAGGAGCGACTGCCTGACCCCTAGTCCTCTCTCACTGAGGAGCGACTGCCTGACCCCTAGTCCTCTCCCACTGAGGAGCGACTGCCTGACCCCTAGTCCTCTCTCACTGAGGAGTGACCACCTGACCCCTAGTCCTCTCTCACTGAGGAGTGACCACCTGACCCCTAGTCCTCTCTCACTGAGGAGCGACTGCCTGACCCCTAGTCCTCCCCCACTGAGGAGCGACTGCCTGACCCCTAGTCCTCTCTCACTGAGGAGTGACCACCTGACCCCTAGTCCTCTCTCACTGAGGAGTGACCACCTGACCCCTAGTCCTCCCCCACTGAGGAGTGACCACCTGACCCCTAGTCCTCTCCCACTGAGGAGCGACTGCCTGACCCCTAGTCCTCTCTCACTGAGGAGCGACTGCCTGACCCCTAGTCCTCTCTCACTGAGGAGTGACCACCTGACCCCTAGTCCTCTCTCACTGAGGAGCGACTGCCTGACCCCTAGTCCTCCCCCACTGAGGAGCGACTGCCTGACCCCTAGTCCTCTCTCACTGAGGAGTGACCACCTGACCCCTAGTCCTCTCTCACTGAGGAGCGACTGCCTGACCCCTAGTCCTCTCTCACTGAGGAGTGACCACCTGACCCCTAGTCCTCTCTCACTGAGGAGCGACTGCCTGACCCCTAGTCCTCCCCCACTGAGGAGCGACTGCCTGACCCCTAGTCCTCTCTCACTGAGGAGCGACTGCCAGACCCCTAGTCCTCTCTCACTGAGGAGCGACTGCCTGACCCCTAGTCCTCTCTCACTGAGGAGTGACCACCTGACCCCTAGTCCTCTCTCACTGAGGAGTGACCACCTGACCCCTAGTCCTCTCTCACTGAGGAGCGACTGCCTGACCCCTAGTCCTCTCTCACTGAGGAGCGACTGCCTGACCCCTAGTCCTCTCTCACTGAGGAGTGACCACCTGACCCCTAGTCCTCCCCCACTGAGGAGCGACTGCCTGACCCCTAGTCCTCTCTCACTGAGGAGTGACCACCTGACCCCTAGTCCTCTCTCACTGAGGAGTGACCACCTGACCCCTAGTCCTCCCCCACTGAGGAGCGACTGCCCAATGCTTAGACCTGCCATAGATAAGAGCAACAACATGACATTTAACCTTCACACAAAGAAGAGCAATTGCCCAAAACTTAATCGTCCCACAGAGAAGAGCGTTCGCCTGATGTTTAGCCCTCCCGCAGTGATAAGTGAGTATCTGACACTTAGCCCTCCCACAGAGGGCTTTGATTCTTAGCCTGCAACTCCAAAAGGGAAAGCTTTCTGCCCTCAGACCCCACCTGGAGGTCACTGTAAACTCTCTGGAAACCTGGCAACTCTACAGTGACTGCAACCTGGCTGAGAGACCATGCATAAACCAGAATTCTCCCCAAGACGTCCTCTGAAACAGGAAAGGTTTTATCACAATCTCCAAATTGGAATTTCACCTGATTATCAAAAGAATACAGTTGGAGTTCTGTTGACATCGCTGAATATTGACGAACATTCAGAGTTGTAGTCTATAAATCATTGGCAAGCAGATTTTTTTAAAGTTCCTCCCCGTCTAAGTCTCCATCACTGCACAAAAGTGCCTTGAGTTCATTTCCAAGCTTGTACCCACCTACGGCATTATTCACGCTGTCTCCTCCCCTGTTGCGGTCGACGATAACTTGCTGCGTGCCGCCGGAGCCTCCCTCCCCCAGCTCTGCCAAGGGGCAGCCCCCTGGCCTCTCGCTGGTCACGGGCCTCTCTGCTTCCACACGTGGGCCTCTCTCTGGGGGCAGCTGATGGTGCGGCCCCAGAATCGGATGCTTCTCCCCTCTCTCCACCTCCTGGTCTCGATGTGCGCCCTGCATAGCAGACCAACCAAAAGTTCCTAAGACTCCTGGACCAATCGCCAAACCTTCAACATGCTCTCAGATCTCAGAGGATTTTGAAATGGAAGCCCCTTCCTACTTCTCACTGATGGAAGATTCTGTGTATCCCAGTGGCACTGAAATCCATGTGCAGGATTGCAATAAAGAAAAATGAAAAAACACGTTGAACACCCTTGCTTGCTTTAAGTGTTTTGAGAGTCTATAAATGTACTGTATATAAAGGTACTGTATGAAATCCCTACAGTCCATCCACTCTTGAAATCTCAAAAAAGTACAACTTTATCACAGTTGTTTTTTGAGGTGCAAGTAACACTGTTTGTCGCGGCAGGCAGCAGGACACCTTGGTCTACTCAAACCTTCCTAACACCTGCAGGTGTGTGCTCAGTACAAATGTTTGGTGGAATGAAGTCAGGTAGTGACAGTCCAGTGTCTGAATTATAGGACATACTGGACTAAGAAGCCTTCTCACTGGATGTATTATTCCGTTGTGGATAAACTGATTTATGTTTTATTGTGTTCGTTTTGCCTACACGTGTTACTCACTTTCATTTCAAGTTTCATTTTAGTTGTCTCATGCAACACATAGTATCATCAGTTTACTTCTGTCTTTTAATTTAAAGGGAGGGAAGGTACTTACATAGCTGATAAACTGCAGTCCTATAAGAAAAAACAGAATAAAAAAACAGTTACATTGTTCACATTTGTACTGAACATAACTAAAGCAACATGGATTGATACTAAATGGCCCAGGCTCTACATAACTGACATATATCATATATAGCATATATAGCATACGTATACTGTATATGTTACTAAAGTGTTATTCTTTGTAGTGTGCTGTTTTTTTATTTTATTTTCTGTTTTGTTTAAATTGCATGCAATTCTGATGAATACTTCAGCTAGAAATTTGACTGTGATCCTTTGTGTCCATGCAGCAGAGAAACCAATCTTTAGATCTCATGGCTTACGTATGTCTGAGTCTCTGTGTATGTGAGATTATTTATGTCAATCTGTGCACCTCTGTCTCAGCTCCTCTAGTAATTCTTCGTGGCATCAGCACAGGAAACACTGTCCTGTACCTGGACATACTTGTACATATCTTGTTGTAGGAGGTAAGCGGAAGGTTATAATTGGAAACAATCCAATTAAGTATTAAGTACAATCAGAAATGGCCATTGCCATTAATGCCTCTGTGAGGGAATCTACATTCCTGACTGCTCTGTATTGCTGAGATGTCCCCTGGGACATTTGACGGTGTGGCTACCCTTGATTCACCTGAGCCAAAATGGCTGCCTTCTGAGGAAGGCTCCTGGGGACATCTCAGCCGTACAGCCCAGTTAGACATGCAGAATCCCTGACATGTTTATTAGTCAAATGCTTTGTGTCTGGCATTCTGACTGTCCACCGCTTGTAGACTCACCTGTCCGCCACTTGAGTAGGCTCTTCAGGGATCGTCTCCTGTTACACACGACACAAAGTAGGATGGCAAGAACAAGCAGCAGGGCCAGGAACACCAGCGATATCAGACCCAGGAACTGGGCCCCTTGCTGGGACTTGGCAGGAGTGGAAGACACTAGGGAAGGTACAGACAGCCGAGGGAGAGACACGGGGCTCTTGGGAACTGAGGGACAGTGGGGACAGGGAGGGGTGGTTGAACAAGAGTGGGGAGGGAGCAGGGAGAGGAGGTTTTTTGGAAGGATGAAAGACGAAACCCAATGGTGAAGGAGAGGTAAGACAGAAAGAAGCAGGGGATGGGAGAGAAAGTGATAAACGAGGGTTGGAGAGAAAACAAAAAAAAACAAACATGAAAAACAGCACAAAATTCCTGTAAATCTTTTGAATGAGAAGACATCATTTGGTTAGAGATAGATAGATAATACTTTATTAATCCCGTAGGGAAATTGATATGTGGTTATTATTTGGTTACTAATAGCTAAGTTATCCCAAAAACCCATACAGTTCTACCTTGAAGGATACTGAAGTCTTGGTGTCGGTAGCTTCTCTGGCTGGATTTGTTTCAGTCAGCCATGACTTTTAATTTTAAAATCTTATTTTCATCCCTAAATGCAGCTTCTGTTTCTCTTTTGTTTGTGCTACGCCCCCGTTCGGATAATTAGCTTGTTGAAGCTGACAATGCAGCCCCTCGGATGGATCGATTTGATTTACCTGTTTTGTGAGATTTTCAAAAACCCTGGTAATCATCCTTATTTCAGCGTTAAAGAGATTCAGTGCATTTTTACCCATCTGTTTCTGACTTTCTTTTGAGACCAGAACTTCTTTAGTCAGGAGGTTAACTATCCGGCCCTATTTGATTTTCTGGTGACCTCTAGTGCACGAAAGTGGTATTGCATGCTGGATTTGTTTTCTAAAGAAAAGTACCTGCAATAACAAGGACAGGAGCACTTTCGCCCAGAGAGAGCACAACAGGGACATGGGTAGTCTCTCTCACTTATGCTTTGCATTTCCACCTGAGCTCAAAAGACTAAACAGGGCCAGTACTTTGGGTAATTAGCAGAGGCAAACATATTTTAGTGGCCTGTAGGAATTTTAAAAATATTTTAAGTGGCTGAGCTTCCTTAGGCTTTAACCATTTAAATAGAAATGAAGCCTCTGAGAAACAAGTTCTTTTTACAGGCTTTTATGAAGTATTCCTTTCTGTGCATACCAGGCAGAACCAGCCCCTTTCTCTCACAATACTTTCCTAAACTGCAGCTACACAACCTTCCTCTCACTCCAGAAAACATCCACCAAAGACCAGCCCCCAACACACTCATGAAAATACTAGCCCATTTAACTTTTAAAACGGACTCTCTACCAAGTTTAGCAAGTTGCCAAGTTTTAGTTGAGCTCTACATATTAAAAAGAGAACTCCAAGCACATCTACAGTATCAATCGCACTAGACCCTGTTAGCCTGCATAACAGTCTTGCTATTTTTTGTGGAAATTGCTGCATTTCGGCAAAACATACCTGTGCTGGAGAGCTGTAATTTGGTTTGCACAGTTGATTCAGTATCAATATCCTCGGATTTTGTAGGTACAGTGGATTCCGCAGGTTCAGTGGGGTGTGGGTGTATTCCTACAGTGTAAGGAGTAAAGCTGTGGTCTTCTGGGATCTCTTGACGCCCGATCCTTAAAGTTATCGCGAGTCTCCTGGCAGCCGCGGTGACAACACGCGAGTGCTGTGTCGTGGGGGCTCCTCTGCCTCTCGAGAGGAATGACTTGGTGCCCCCCCCTGGGGTGGCAGCGGAGGAGAGGCGGGAGGTGCAGACCGAGTCGTGAGTCTTGTTGCCCTCTTGCAAAACGGCCCTTCCGAGACTGGAACAACTGCAACAGGTACAAGGACAGTAACAGCGACGTTTCTCCAAAGACCACGCGGCATCTCTGCGGACTCGACTAATCAAGAAACCAAAGTAAGTCCATCTGATTATTCCAATTTCCTTGTCCCTGGCGGGGGTGTGGGGAAAACATTCTTCCCTGGATTAGGGATGTCATACAGTTCCTTTGCTGGGGGAAAGCAGAGCAAACAGCTGGGATGGATTAGAGCAGGTCAATAAGTGGTACCCTGAGAGTGAAGAAGTCGTTCTTTCTTCGTGCTTGGTGTGCACATTGGTCGAGAGATTTCATTTTAATGTTGCACGTAAGTCTGGGCTGGAGATTCAGTGGATACTGCAGGCACTGGTCCGTTTGCATAAAAAGTAGGAACGAGACCTTCCCTTCCCCACAAGCAGTGCTTATGACGAGATATTCTTATTGAAGGAGTTCTTTTGAACTCTGCTTCAAGATGAAAGGACTTGTCGCAGAATTACGCTGCTGGAGCAGCACTGAGACCTACACTACTTCGCATGCTACATGTAAAGTGCTGCTTTTGTAAGTGAATTTCATAAATAGAAAGCTACAATTTTTGATGGTCTAAAGTGTTCCATGTTACAAATGATTAACCTTTGTTTTGTAATAGAATGATTATTTGGAAAGTGTGTGTACAGATAGGTGTTATAGTACAATTAAATTAACAACTGCTCAAATACATATACATATAAATCATTTAAAGAGGACTGCATGGTTCTCCTGCTTATGTGTAAGTACCTTGCTTTGAGATCAGCTGCGTCAGTCCTTATTCTCTGGGACTCCCTGGACTAAGGTCCAGGCTCCACACATACGCTGATAGAGTGTTCCTGTGTGCAGCTCTGCTGTGGAGCTCTCTGCCCAAGTCCTTAAGAGGCTGACCTTTCAACATTTTAAAACTCTCTTAAAGACCTGCTTTTCCTCTATAGCTCTTAAGGCATTATTTACTTTTACTCTTGTTTTTTACTGGGTACATTTACTGGAATTATTGTGTTGTTTGAAAAATGCTTAAAAACCCTTGTTGTCACTTTTAAACCTCTGCTGCCACCTGAAGTTGATGTTAGGAATGTCAGAAGGATGTCTACGTGCGTTTGTTACGGTAATCTATTTTATTTCTAACTTCCATCAAGGAACTGATTTCAATACCATCTTCCAAAACAGTAACATAAGAAACTTTGCAAAGCTGATGCTGAGAACCTTTGAGCATAAGAGTATTGTCACACTTAAAGTAAAGCAGGTAGCTGCATCAGCATGAGTAGGGTGCAAAGAAACAAGAAAATAGAAGAAAAGAAACAACATTTCAGCCGTAGAGCCTTCTTCACACCTGCAGAAGGCTCCACAGCTGAAACCTTGTGTTTTTCTTCTTGTTTCAGCTTGGATTAAACCTTTACTTGTCCCTTTGTCACACTCTAGCATAAGAAAGCTCTGTTATGTCCATATTTATTCATTTCCACACTGCTGGTTTGCCAACAAGGAGAGAAGTTGGCTCTCGTTAACAAATCTTTGCATTTCATCTATTGTTGCCCAACTGTGTGGGATCTTCTGAGACATTAATATTGCACAATGTGTCTGTAATCACTGAAAAAGCTAAAACGAACCTGCGAAATGTCATTGTTCTTCATTATGCTCCTCAATACTGATTGCTGTGCTCTTGTTGGAATGTCTCCTAAAAGCTCCATCCTCATTAATCATCCATTACTAACAACAGTCAACGCAACAAAAGCATCGTGATCTGCAGGGTACGGCTGTACTCACTTAGTGTGCTGTAGACAGCGCTGCTCTGCAGACAGGATGTTAGAATATGTGCCAGCTGGACAGGGCGTGCACTCTGTGTCGATCGTGGCACCTCCTGAAAGACAGAGGCCAGCCTCGCCGTAATTTCCCAGCATTAAACTTTAAACCGACCTGGTGTAGCAGGATCGCAGAGCGGGAGGGAGAAGGTCAGTTAGCTTTTTGGCTGTTTTCTGGCGGCGTGTCCAGTGCAAATTGCTTCTGGGCCAGGGGTCAAGAGAGGGAAGAATCCAAGCACGGTATCTGAGAGCTTTCTGGAAGAGGGCGTTATTCTTGCTTTCCAGTGCAGGGCTCAAGGTGGTAGTGTAAACTGCTGTTTATGGTTGGGCACTGAGATGTACTGTGGGGCAGGAGGAGTTCAATGACACCACAGCACCAAGCCCAGAGGTGATCTAGGGGGCATTGGAGAGGTAAGGGGTTTGTGCTGCTGGACACTCACCACCAGCAAGCAATGGGATGACAAACATCCCGTCCATCTATTTTCTTACCACTTCACCCCATTCAGGGCCACGGGGGAGCCAGGGAACTATCCCAGCAAGCACCGGGCGCAAGGCGACACACCCTTGATGGGATGCCAGTCCATCACAGGGCACAGTCAGACGCAGACCCACATACACTCACACTCACACCAATATTCCCAGAAGCCAAGTGACCTACCAGCATGGCATTGGACTGTGGGAGAATACCACAGGGACAACATCCAACATACAAACGCCATGCAGACAGCACCCCAGGCGTTGAACCCAGGGCCCCAGTGCTGCCCAGAATGACAAACAAATCTTACAAAATACCGTTTCAAAACTGGGTTGAGAGTGAGGAGTAGGATATACGAAATGGAAACAAAAATGGAACCAGGGAAGGACAAAGATGGGTAATTCTTACCTTCTTGACTAACACCCTCGCCGGGAGGGCATTTCGAGTGCTGTTGGCACTTCCTGCAGGTATCCTGAGCTGTCACCTTGCAGAAATAGCCCTTCTTACACTTGCACACGCGGTTTGTTAGCATGGCACACTCCTGCACCTGCACCTGGTCAGCTGCATGCAGACAAACAAGCTCATTACAGCCACAGCCCTGCAACAGCACTGCCGGCCTCCTCTGGCAGACATCCAGATGGGACAAAATACGATCTGGCTCACTTGCAGGGAAAATACAAATATTATGTCTACAAATGGCTACTAGGACATTTATGGGATTGGGATTTCTCGTGGGCAAAAATGAGCAGTACGTTTTTGCATTCCATCCAACTATTAACCGTAACTGCCTTATTGCGTTTAAATGTGTCATTTCGGGTTACATTTTATATCAACAAAAGATAGTTGCTAAATCAAAAAGCACAGCATTGAATAACGTTGCTCATCTACCCCGCAGAGAAATTATTCTTACAGTGTATACAACTATTATTCTATATCATGGTTCTTATTTATGTTGTTGCTATTTGTAGGTAGTTATAAAACATGACTGTTTAGTTTTTGTTAATATAAAACTCACCCTAAAAAGCCTGAAAGGATTTTCAGCGAAGTAATAACACTGTTCAGCTGTTCACACAGTCTGATCATGGGCAGGGATAGCAGACAGCCGGGCAGTGTTAGAAATGTACAGTACTGCTCGCTAGTCGATCACCAGTTTTCACCTCAGCAAAGGCATCGTACTGAATTGATACACTGATTCCTTTCAGATCCTGCAGCTCTGAAATCCCATCCTGTCGGTCCCCTTCCTCTCAAGCCAGAGCTTGACATGGTTTCAAGGCCGGTTCTCACCTTGGCAAGGACTGTTGCACGTCGAGCATGTGGGCACCCCACGCTTGGTCATCCAGTATGTGTTGGCAGGACAGGGAGCGCAGTCTTGGGCCCTCCTGGCACAGTAGTTATTCCTGGGGGTGAGGCCTGGGCACAGCGAAGAGGGGAGTTAGGAAAGGAGGGCGACTCACCCAGAGGAAGACGGTGTCTCCTGGGGTATCAGCTGCTGTAATCCATCCTAGAGGCACCCCACATGTTTTCACAGAGGCAAAAGCCAGTCAGAGCTTTAGAGGGAGCCCCACACCAGCTGGTGTTCCCTCTTTCCGAGCCTGAACTAGCGAGTTGCTGGACTGGAGCCTTTGCGAGCTTGTTTTCTAGTCAAAAGCTGGTGATCTCGAGGCACTGGTGAAATCCAGTAGTGAAAGGCAGACCTCTGACGTGGTTAGGAGCTGGAAATTAACAGTTCAAGCGTATCCTGTTATTGAAGTGAAGGAAGGCGCTGCTCGTGAAACTGGGACTCAGCTGGAACAAACCGCTGCAGGTGCTGGGGACCCCTCATGTAGGAGACCGAGCTGCCATGCTAATGGCCGAACTTTGTCAGGAATCCAATAATCAGCTCTTTTGTATCATGTTTCATACTAGTTTTTTCTATTATAATAAAGAGTTAACATGTGATTTGTATGTTTCTCCAGCCACCTACTCATACTGTATGTATTTTTAGAATTCTTTTGTGTAGTAGTGATAAACTGGCTTTGCACGTCTAGTTTAAAATAGCATTAGGAAATATAGAAGTGCTTCAGCAACTGCGTTTTGTGTTGACTGCACGCTTGAATGGCTTTCTGTTTTGCATGGGCACTTTCGCATGAGATCTCCCCCGCTAGCGTTTTGCCCTCCTCAGATTGACAAAACTAAAACACATCTCTCTGTGAATACAACCGCGATCTACAATTCCCCTCTGGTTATAACACTCGTGGGAATCTCCAGATCCAGATCAGTTTCCTCTTTGGAACAGGGCTCAGCTTCAGCGTTGTCATTCCAGGATTGGGCACCAGGTGGCAGCACACAGCGACTCACTGTTCACCACATGAACTCCATTCAAAAGGTCAGCCAAAAACTACTTCTGTTTCTTTGGGGCTTTAATTATGTAACTTCTACTGTGTGTTTCTAAGAATGAATCTGTCCCTGCCAAGTAAGAACACTTACAGCTATAATAAGATGTATTATCCTTATATACATCTTCTAAGAACTGTATTTCAGTTCTGTTTCAGAGTACAAGCCTTAGTACTTGGCTTTTGAAGACAACAAAAATTTCCAGCACTGACAAACAGATGTTTGCATTTACATATGTAGCTGGCTGAAAATGGTAGTTACAACAAAATGAATGTTTGTCCTTGAGTCAATAGCTACCAGCATCTTTTGAAATGTCTTTAACCATGGGTTCAGCCCATTTGTTTATTTTGCAGAGTGTGGTTTGGGGTGTGACTCAGCTTCAAACTTAGGAAAACCTGACACACTGACTCCCCATGACTTCTGAGGAACTCTGTACAGTGGGAGAGGGGCACGAAGCCTTGACATCTGGAGACACATGGAGAAGACTAATAATACTGTAAGTGGCGTCAAGAAAGTTAGCATCAATGACTCAGTACTCCTTAGTCCTGGACTCAGTTCTTCCTTGAGGTATCACTAGCATTGGAATCTGCATCGCTCCCATGTATGTTTTCTCCCACCAAGGCAATCGTCTGGGTAAAGTTTTGAGCTCTATGGTCCTGGGTTCGAGCCTCCTTCGGGTTACTAGACGACTGTGACTGGCGTTCCCCAAGCAGCAGTGTGTAATTGGCCAGGCGCCGGAGAATGTGGGGTGGCGTCAGCCAGCCAGGATTCTGAGTGCCAGTGACTCCTGTGGCCTCCTGGGAATTTGTTGCTGTCGGTGAGGGACGCGCCTCTCCTTCTGTCACCACTGAGCCTCCGGTGTAGGGCTGTGTTACCTGTGATTTGTTAGCAAGAGGCAATAGGAGGAGTCTGTCTGCACTTTCTCAATCTTCCATGTGTGCAGTCATGGGTTAGTAGCAGCAAGCCAAAATGAGAAAAACTCAATTGCTGATTCCTATTCAAATAGACTATTGTAATAAGTAGGGTGGCTTGGTGGTGCAGTCATTAGCACTGCTCCCTCTCAACTCCCTGAGTTCAATTCAGGATCTGGGGTGCTATCTGTGTTGAGTGTGTATGTTCTCCTCGTGTTCGTTTAGTCCGCTTCCACGTGCTGCATTTTCCTCCAAGCTAAACCACTTGGCTTTTGAAAACAACAGCAATTTCCAGTACTGGGAATTAACCTCCCACAGTCCAAAGACATACTGGCAGGTTAATTGGCTTTTGGGTGTGAGTGTGCACGGGTTTGCGTCTGTGTATCCCATCCAGGGTGTATCCTGTGTATCCCATCCTTTGCTTGCCGAGATAGGCTCCTGCAACCTTAAATTGGATGAAGAGGTTAGAAAATTATATATTTTTCAATTATAACAATGCTCGATTCAAAATGATATCTTACCACAGGGTTTGGTGGTGTGTTTGTGTGTAGGGGCTTCTCATCGGTATACCCAGTCCTTGTTATGTTACTACTGAGAAATAGAACCAAACAAACGCAATGGTTCTCCAGTTATCATTGGCTTTTCTGGTATTGTGTTGCTGGAGGAGAGTCACAGATCGCCCTTGAGCTGGTTGCAAACAAAGAACCAGTGTTTTGTGAAGGTGTAGCTCCCTATTGCTCACAGTTTACTAGTGGACTCAAGACTCATGAGTAATTCATCATAGCTCAAAACATGGAGAAACCCTTAGTTAAAAGTCCAGTGTGCCTTTTCTGCTTTTGTGGGTATTTTAATACATCCTTTTAAAACATACACCCTTTCCCTGGTTCTCCTTAGATGAATAGAAGTGGTAAGTACCTTTTTTGATCGCAAACGAGGACGTGGTATAGAAATCTGAAAAAATAAAGGAGAGGGAGCAAGAGAGGGAAGTAACGGAGGAGACTCGTGAGTGAGCATGACAGCTACATCAGAAAATACCCATCAATCCCCGTGTATGAGTCGCTTATCAGCTGCATAGGTCAGGTCACAGGATTAATATGGTGTTAAAAGTCAATAGAGCAGGGAATGAGAATGACAAACAGTTTAAAAGAGACTGACACTCAAATGGTATGCGACTGCAAACACCACCGGGTTTTTCCAGAAGCACTCGGATTTACAGGGGAACAGATCGTGTCTACAGGAGGTACCCACAGTTTCCTGTCGTAGGCACACACCTTATGGCTGATAATGAGAGGTTTTTTTTTCTGTGTTTAAGATCTACCAACTCCCTCTTTTTGTTCCAAAACAGATTTTTTTTTTTCGATTGTCAGTTACAGTTTTTTTGTTGTTTTTTTTCTGGGTCTCAGGTTCAGGCTGTGTCTGCCTTCAATAAGGATGCATCAGTTCAGTTGCATGGACTCTGTATGGACTAAGATGCAAAACCGAAACAAACATGCTTTTTCAGACTGCCAGCAACAATGACACTTTCACAGATTAGAAAAGGATGCGAATAATACCTATCTATAATATCTTAGTGATCTTATAATGTTTAAGCCTACATATGACTTATACTTTTCTATAGAATTGAATGCCCTCATTAACCTCTTTTATATGCACAACTTGGAAAGCAATCTGTTTCACTGTTTGCAAATCTTTGTATTCAGCCTTGTACCTATTTACAAAGTTTAACTTCAAAAGCAAGAGACGAATCCCCTCTTCAATTCTATAACCCATTCCTATTGTAAGTTTTTTAATTGGTAAAAGCAAGAAAGTTTATTAGTTATAGCAGAGGCAGCATAATGCTGTTTAATTTTGTTAAAACCTATTGAAACATGGTCCGCGTGCTTTCAGTTCACAAGCTGGACATGTGACTGGGAGGTTGTGGGTTCAAATGTCAGGTAGGACATTGCTGCTTTATCCTTCAGCAAAAGCACTGTACTCGGATTGGAACAGCAAATCCCGCCGCATAAACAGGTCACAAAATGTAGAGTGTGTATGTTAAAAGGAAAACAGGGAATTGTACCCCTGACAGTGACTTTGTATCAGTCAAACAAGTTCATAAAACAATTTGGTCTCACCTGAAAATCCACAATTCTTCAAAAAAACTACTGCTACCATGCGCAAATTTAAAGAAACAAAGAATGCATGAATTTAGGCCCTGGAGTGTTGTGCATGGGATCTCACAGTCTGGAGAACTTATCCTGCCATGTTAAAGAGGACAACGTTTGCAGCCCAAACTGGGTACCTTTGTCTTACTTAGCGGAGAGCGTTCTGCGGTTTTTCTGTTACAAGCATTTGCATCTCAGGAGCAGACCTGAAACGCTGGAGGTATTTTTTTGTCAGTATTTTTCGACTTTGGCAAATGGAACATTTCCCTTGGGGCCTATCTGGGGAATGCCCCTCCTTTCGTTATGCTTCATGCACCTGAGGGTTTGTAGGTCAGACAGAACCTGGGCCCCAGGCTGCACAGATCGCATCGTCTGTGCACTGAGATCTCTGTCTTCTGTCCTTATCTCCATTCGCCATCTCCCTCTGTCATGACTGCATCGATGGTGGATGTTAAAAAGAAGATTAAATTCTAAGCATTTGACTTGTTCGTCCTTCCCTTGGATGCAGGCACAGTCTAGGAGATTTTATCTTACATTAAATCAGCCCAGTGCAGATCCTTGAAATTCACATTATTTTGGAAAGGGGTACATTTTCTGAGCTGTTTCTTATTTCCTGTGTAATCCACTCTGAAGCACAGTTGGCGATGGGCTTTCGTTGTGCTGTTTTGTGACTCAACAAGCCCTTTGGCACTAGAATCACTGCGACAGTGGTTACTGCAAAAGAATTGAGAGAGGCTTTACAACAATGAAAGACCATGAAAAGAATAAATGGGTGAAGGAACTTACCCCTCTCACACATCAAGCAGCAAGCTTTCCCCTGGTTGTCGTAGTAGTGAGTCGAATTGTTACAGGCTGAAGTCCCTGTATTGATCTGCGAGCAGAGAGAGGGGGTGGGTGGATCGTGAGAGAAGAGATCAGACAGGGGGGAGGTCGCAAAAGACACGGATAGGAGAAAAGAAGGAGAGAGAGAGACACGTAAAATTAATACAGAATTGTTTTTTTTATGACCATTCTCCTTTTTATCCCTGTGGGAAGAATGGATGTTAAAGACAAATGTCTATGGACTACCTGACAGCATGGACAAACTTTGGTTAGCCGAATTAATTAAATGACAGATGTCCGATCATCAATAAGTCCCTTAGGTGGATTGGAAGGGGCCGTTCTCTGCAGAAAAAGCACAGGACATGGATCTATAGCCTGGCTGTCAGCATTTATCGTTTTTAAAGTCAAGCGACAAACAAATGTTTAGAAGAATTGCAATGCTACACGATCTGGACCGAGTTAAACGCTAGGACTTCCCTTCTGCAGAAAGAAATCACCACCTGTGATGCAGAGGACAGAGAAGGTTAAGTAATTGTTGAAAAGCTTAGGTTATGAATTTAACTCTACATTAGAAAAACATTATGTTCGAAGGATAGTGCATTTTTAAAAACAAACAGAAAAATAAACTTCTTCCTGCTCCACACTGCACTGTACACTGTACCACCTGTGTGGTTCAGAAGGAGGGAAGCCCTTTTCTGTGTAAAGGCTGAGGAAATATGGACATGACTGCTGTTAGTGAAAGCAGGAGAAAGGATTTAGTGAGATGGGGCAGACACAGAAGAGCCACTTGGCAAACAGCTGGTCTCATTAAATATGGGTATGAATGAGTAATTGTTTAGTAGGGTTGCATTTAATTGTAAAAAAAACATTTTCAGTCTTTAGTCATCCCACATTGATAAGACCTTCGTTAGAATTTTGCGTGTGAAGGTTAAAATGTTCTGAGAACCCTTTCATTACAAAAACACCAGCCAGAGTTCTGAGAACTGATGTAACAGAAGAGTCAGTTGGGGCAGTTTGACCAAGTCAGGAGATCACAAGTTTGACTTATCTTTCTTATCAAAT
Organism: Lepisosteus platostomus; assembly: GCF_059453375.1. Taxonomy (NCBI): domain Eukaryota; kingdom Metazoa; phylum Chordata; class Actinopteri; order Semionotiformes; family Lepisosteidae; genus Lepisosteus; species Lepisosteus platostomus. The sequence goes on along the minus strand of NC_142633.1, from coordinate 12,094,035 downwards.
GAGAACATTGGGTCACAGCAGGACTTATTTAGCTGCCCCCTGTGACACATATCTTTGACAGAGGTTGCACCCAACATCCCTGATGTCACTCCATGAAATGAAGCACACACCAACTCCACCCCTCAGCCTCCACCCTTCCTTGAGCCCTGGAAGCTCTGAACAACAAATTCGACATCTTTCGCCCTCTGATCAGATTCTGCATTGTGAGCACGCACATCCCCATTGAGCTGATAACAGTTGGGAAATTCTTCTCCTAGTCAGTTCATGTGTTTTTTTTCAGTTAACTGTGGGAAGAGGTGTGAATAAAGACTGTGAGGCTTTCACGCTTTAATGGTGCAAATGCACTTGTTAACTTGTTCATTTCTCATTCCTGCATCTGCATTATTTGCATGCATGCAACCTCCCTTTAGCATCAGGCCTCAGTCTCGTTTTCCAGTACAGTATCATTTGTCCTGATATAGGTGCTCTCTTTCCATTTCGGTATGCAAATGTGAACTACTTAACACTTTCCACTCTCGCAGAGGTCGGCTGAGATGGCACGTAGCTGTCCCTGGCTTCGGATCAGACTGAGTTCCCTGCCCTGACAGAGCCCACTGAGGGCTTCGACAAGAACTTCAGAGGGGGGGGGAGTTGAAATTCTGCATGGGAACCCCAAAAAAAAACCACTTAAGGCACTGTAGACGGAAAGATAAATCGATGTTTACTTGTTGCATAACATTTCACGCTTCATTGCATGTGCTGTTCATTCGGGTCAAATTCATTCCTGCTGTACTGGCACATTCTGTACTGCCTGTGAGCTCACGACTGCAGAGCTGCGCGCTTGTGAGCAAACTTTCTGAAAGCTGAATGAGAACGGCGGCCAGTGGAGAAGCAGCCAAGTTTGATCCGGTCCCTCACAGACCGGCTGCACAGGGAAATCTCTGAAGGCACACCTCAGCTCCTTGAAAAGCATGAGCAATCCAAGGCAGGGTACAGAAAGAACAGCTAGGAATGCCTGCACGCCTGTCTTTTTCTTCTTCTGAACGAAGGCAAGGATGAATAAATGAAGACACAATGGAGTGAGGAAGACAGAATTGCATTCAAATGTTAAGTTGACTTTGAATGAAACGTGCTGATGTGGGTTGACTGCTGCTTTGCAATCAATGTTTTACTAGACAACCACAAGTGAGGGCTAACCTTTCCCCCCCTCTAACACACTACTGTATTCTTTTCATGTGTGAAGAAACGGAAGCTCTTGGCCAGAGGTGGGATTCTTCTGCTGCCCTGCAGCATATCTGAGACTGTCAGCAAGGGGAGGCACCCTTCCTGTCTGAAACTACCACGATTACTACTTCTGATCTCGAACCAAACACTCATTAATGATTCAGAGGCACCTCTTGCACAACACTGTTGCTTCTGTTCAAGAAAAGGCGAGCACGCGTGTCAAGAAAAACCTGTATTCATTTATGAAAAAAAAAACCCACAGTGATATTTGCGTAAGCCATTATAAATACTAATAGCATGTTACACCCTAGAAGCCTGTATATGAAGTCTTCTCGGAAGAAGAGGGCTGAGGGCTGGTACAGTAGAGAAGCAGCGACACTTGTGAAACGCCTATTTTACCTTCACTTCTGGACTCACAGCAATGCCCCCTGTACCTGCATGGGGAGAAAGGATGTACACCAGTGGTCCAGCAATGGCAAGCCATTCAGCCATTCAGCATTTGACAGGCAACAGGCTCCACAGAGATGTAGACAATGTTCAGCACCAATGAGAGCAGAGCAGTTTCGCTTGACGGCATCTGCAGGGGTTGCTGTTGAACTGGGAGGCAGGAGACTCCTGCTAGACTAATCCCATCCCTTCACCCAGGGATTCGGATGGAGCTACTTGAGGAATCCTGGTCACAGCCAGCTAGTGATGTGACCCAGGTTCAAACCCGCAACATCTAGATAATAGAGCCCAGACTGCACACAGGGTGTGTCTTCACTGGTTGATCTTCCTGGTTACTTGGTCACAAAAGATTGCATGGGATCCCTGGTGTTCTGGTTCTCTATATTTCCCACTGAAATCAATCGGACACTTAAAATGACTTTATCTGCTGTTTAGTATCTGCAAAAGGAAACTAAGAATTGTTTTCATTTAGATTTTCATTTTAATTAATTACTAATCTTACAGAGAAAAGGTCTCATTCATCACTCATTGAATCAACCCTGCTAGTACTGGCAAGAGGAAATTCCTCAGAACATAGTGATTCCAAAGGAGTGTGTGACAATTACTGTAAGGGATTTCCCTGTAAATACAGGCACGTTCTTACAGTACACAGTTCTTATCAGGAGTCCATTTTGTAGGGTCTGTTCCTGATTTTTGTCAATTTGCTAGGACTGCACTGAAGATGTGGGAAACTTCATGTGACACCGCTTGTCTTTTTCCCTAGGGTCATACACTGTACCTCATTGGAAAAAAAGCTCGTTCAGCCACCTCTGTAAGCAATCATGAAATTATTTTCAGTTCAGAGAAACAGAAGGATAAACAGCCTGTAATGGATCAGCTCGTTTCTCACTTTAATAAGTAGAAAGTGAAATGAGTTGGTAAGCAGTTTCCCACTGATAGAACAATGCTGTGTTATGAAGAAAATAGAAATGAACAGTAAATCCAAACCCATCTATTGTAAGCTGTGACTGCAGTTTATTTTCTCCTCTCACACACACAAAAGGAAGCCTATTATTAATGATAGCAGCTGGGCAAAACGAGCTTCCTGTTTGTTTGTTTATCTGTGGTTTAGCTCTTGGGTATGTCAGATAATTAGATTGGGCTCCTTGTAAACAGAAACTAGATGATGATATATGCCAGTAAAAGCAGCAGGACTTTACTGGAACAGCAGTGCTGTCTCACACCCTGTGCCACAGAGCAGTGAGTGCATCTAACACTGGAGAGCACTGGAGAGCACAGACAATACGTTTATCAAAAAAGACAATAGACAATTAACGATCAAAAACAGACTGCAAATTTATGAGACTTGCTGTATAATCACAGTATTACGGTATATACTACACCACCTGTACCTGTTTTAACAGTATGTGTACAGTGTCTTGTTTCAACTAATGAAACACCCTTCTACTCTTTGTCCTCTTTGTCCTAGAGAAAGAAGGGTCTATTAAGAATAGTGTCTTTACAGTTCTCTGTAGCAGGATGGTAGTTGAGACATGCAGATTCCTAATGCTTGAATCTGTTTCAAAGCATGATTTCAGGGACTTTTTTACATGTGCACTGCCTTGACAACCTGGATTAGGAGCCAAGACCCCCCTTTCCCAGCCCATACAAAACCTTTTAATGGCTTTCTGAGAATACATTTGCACCAGGATGTTTTGACAGCCTCTGTCAACTTACTATATTATATATACATGAGGTTTACATTTACTTGGTGGTGTTGCGTTGGTTGTCGACTCATATCCCTTTCTCAACATTTGCCACGCCTCATGTAGTCCACAGGGAAACCTCCAGTTAAAACAAATATTTTAAACATCCACACACAGGAATGGTGGCCTTGAGTGAAGATCGGTGCAAAGAACATTGATTCGGTTATGAGATAAACAGGGCTTGAAAACGCCTCCTTAGTCCAGCAATTCCAAGTCTCCTGCTCAAGTATTAGCTAGCGCTATCTCTGCAAAGCGTCGGAAATCACATAAGATAGTGCACATTAAAGATGAGGAGATGTCTAGCTCAGGTGTGCTGTTCTATAACAGATAAGGATATAGAGGCTTACAGTGGAGGATGAAGCTCTTGAGATGAGATAGTTATCTTAAGTGTATTGGCAAACTGTCTGGCTTCAGCAATATACATTACAGTTGTATTTCTAGATACTTCTGCCAGAGAAAGACAAATTCTCTGATTGATCAGCATGGCTAATAGTGTACAGTATTGCTGATCACTAGGTATCAAAGTATGCAGTCTCAGGCAGGGCGGGCAGCTTGTTTCCTTGTTGAGGTTGCATTTGATCTTAAGTTACCTAAAACATACTGAAATAATGATAACCAGAGAACACAAGTGAAATTTCATGGAAGTGTATTTAAAACTGAGAACAGGAGACACTTCTTTGAATATACTGTATATAGGGAATAATATAAGGGAATAAACAGGAAACAAACACCCAGCCATGTTGCTGAAGTTTCTTTCAAGAGATAAATGGATGAGTTTCTCTGATGAATTAGCAAATGGCTTCTTCTCATTTGTAATCATTCGTATGTTTTCCTGATCATCTGATGGTCAAACCCACAAGCTGGGTGTAGCCATCGTCTGGCAGAAAATGGGCATACAAAGTGGCTAGTGAATACATTCTACAAACCTTGACATCCTGATATCAATAATTAGCATGGGAGACTGTGTAACCTGCTCCTTTTCTTGAAATTCACACAGCAAGAGTAATTGATTTTGCACCAGTTTCTATTTTTTCTTCATCCATTATGTAAAGTCTATTGCTATATCTGATTTGTACATATTTTTTAAAATATAAAAAAATAACTATCATAAGATACAATACCTTTTTTTCTAGAGAGATGTACACATCCAGTGACCTTTTGTTATCTCCTGCAGAAATTCTACATGCTCAGCTTTGTATGTCTGCTTTAGGTTGCTCAAGAGGCACCCCATGAATTTATATGAGAAATATTTTTAATCTGAGTCCTTTGGCATTAGTACTAAGTAACATGCTTAGTACTGCCATTCTAAATAGAGAAAGCATGAAAAGCTCTTTTGTACGTAGGCTACCTTGGTTTAACTCAATCCTCACCTAAGATTTAAATCAAGCCCTTCGCTCATGTAATTAATTTCCTTTGAAGTGGGATATGTATGTAGGAATGTAAATAGTAATGCAGTTATGCAGTTAATCGCTTTTCAAAGTGGACATTCACAAAATTCTTCACTTAACATGCCTTGCCAATTATACAAAATGAAAGAGCAAGCCAAGCATAATTTATTTGTGTCTTAAACTGTTTATATTCATAAAGATATTCCACATAAATACACAAATCCTACATTCTAATGCACACACATAGGTAGTATGGAGAGTCATTAATTGAAGAGTGATCTAAGTTTGCCCATATGCAAATGTACTCAAGGGGTACAGTATAGCCTAAACCCACCAGGAGCAGTCCCAGAAGGAAGTGGAGATCTCTCTGTTTGAGAGTTGCACATGGAAGACAAACACAGTACTGTATTTGTATCAGATTCGTAATAGAGATAGGACTTAAAATAAAGTTATGAAAAACTGCTTATTGAAAGATTGTCTTTACAGTTTTGTGAGTTTCCAGTTCTCCCATGAATTTACAAGTTCTAAGGCCTGGATTCAGTGGGCCTGACTCAGTACATTTTCTCAGAAAAAAATGAGTTGCTATAAATTGTATTTAAAAAAAAACTCAGCAGAAATGACTTTTTTATCTCAAGTCAAATTTCCTGGCAAAGGAAAAATATTATGCAAAATAAATACCTAAAGCTCAAAATATAACGATGCTGACATTTATTCCAAGAACAGCTTTCTTCCCATCTGAGTAACACCAATCCCCAAAGTCAGGCACTCAATTCCCAAATCTAGCATTTAATGCCAGGAAATCAATCTAACTCAATAAAGCTCTTTTTCTTCCATAGTTGTTAGATTTGTTTTTAATTTTAAACCCTGGAAGTACTGGGCCTCAACAACCCACAACAGCAAAAGAAAAGACTATTTCAAAGATCTTCCACACCTTTGGGTACCACAAATAGCCCACAAATATCCTCTACAAAGCAATATTGAATGACTGCCAAAAATCACTAGTGCAGTGCAGCACAGTGTGAAACAAGCATTCTAGACTTTTTCAGCAAGACTACTTTGGAATGAAACATCTAATACTGCCATAAAATAGGGAGAAACATATACTGGAAATCTGGAAAGAGACAAGACTGTGCATGAACATATTTAAAGAAGAGACCGCAGCCTTATAATCAACAGGTGTGCCTTCTCATTTGTTTAAACTGAGTTTAAAACTACCTGTGGAAAAAGAAAGCAATGTAAGACAACTACTAAACTCCATCTGATTTACAAAAAGCTTACTTGACAGTGTTACAAACATCTGATTCTTAAAACCTACATCCTGGACAAATTCCTCCATAAAAAAAGTATTTACCAAATACCTTAGCTGTAGGCTGCAAGGTTTTTCTCATCACAATTACTGTTCATTTACAGCCAAGACATGTTTGAGCCAACACCTGGCACTACAGCTAGGAACAAAACTGAGAGAGAGATGACAAAAGCAAGCTAATAAAATAGTTTCCGAACTATAGACTGCTTAATTTCACTTGGACACTTGGATACCCTTGATGACAAACACAAGAAGTTGGGACTTCAGTCCTGGACGTTTTATAAACTACCCACAATCCATCATTATTCATGGGCCACAGACAGTTTCTCTTGAGGGAGGGCAGCTGTTGGCCCTGGGACCCCTAGAGAGTTCTTATCTCTCCCTGGGTTTTCCTCTGGTCATATTTTTTTTTACTGCTAGAGAAATCTGTAAAGGGCTCAGGAGGAAAATATTGCAAAGAGTGTGATACCAAATAAAATGACCACTCATCTTCAAATACTTCAAATACTATAATTAGACAGCAGAACAAGATGCTCTGACCATCTAAAGATAAGATTGCTTTGGACTGGTGTTCTATTACACATGGTGTGGATTGAGTCAGACCTTTCTGTAACTATTGTATGTGGCTGGCCATAATGGAATCACCCTATAACAGATAAAGCCAGTGGACTCTCTTCTGAGTGGCTAAAAAGGCAATGTTGATGAGGAGCAAAAGGACATCTAGAGTAAAATTGCATGAGTCCACTCGATGTGCTTGAGCACTTGTGAATTTCTCTTTCTTGTCTTGCCACTCATCTCAGTATTTCGACCTCCTACAGAGTTTCACAACACAGTTTTAATCAGATTTATTGTTTTCTGCTTTTATTTTGCAGGGAGGGGGAAGTACGAGACAACATTTATGGTACACATGTTGTAAAAATAAAATGAAAATTGCACCTTCTTCATTTTCATTTTCTTGTTCTTTTCCCTTCTGGTCTTAGCAGTGAATGTGCCCTGGAGGTTCTCTGTTCAATTATGAAATTACTTTTGAGGTGTTTTCTTTTGCTGCCTTGAGGTTGGGAAGACTGGCAATTTTTCTCTGTGAAAAGGAGTGTGCATTTTGTTTCTTTAATATGTATCCATCTGTACAGGCTTACCTAGGTGATTAATATGCAAGAATCAGGGAATGTCTGCCAAAATAAAAAAATATGAATACTTTGAATTGAACTGGCTTGTGGAACACACGGATCGCCTGTAGCACTTACTGTTGCTAATGGAGCGTTATTGGAATCTGTCCTATGCACAGATTACCACTGGATCCTACAGAAAAAAGTCATTCTGGAGCATCTCATTGTATCAGGTAGAAGCTGTGGTTCCTTAAAGCCCCATTAAGTGACATTAAGTGGCTGAAATCGCATCCCCCCTCCACTGAGACTTGGGACATATTTTGTTGTAGCTTGTAAATCATTCCAACAAACGCGAACGTGAGAACCAGGACTCGTGAACGACCGGCTTTTAACTGCAAGGAATATGTGTCCGCGCCTGCAGCGCACTTAGGAGTTCCTGGTTTGTGAAATCACACTGTGACGTCTGATAGTTCCCATAGTCCCCTTGCTCCCACTCCGCCTCATTCTGCGCCAGCTGTCAGGGTGGGGGGCTTTGTTGGCTTTGAATGTCCAGAAAGTACATGAATTGTGGTGCCGTGACTCACTGTGAGCTGGAATACCTCCCTGCTGACACTAGCCATGCAGATCTTCAACTGGATTTAATAGGCAGTGTCCTGCTACACAAATATGCCATCTTTTACTATGCATCAAGAACCACCTGTGGTGCAGAGGTTAGCATTGCTTCCTCACAGTGCTGGGGCCCTAGGGTGCCATCTTGCCTGGAGTTTGTACTGTATGTTCCCCCTGCGTTCAGGTAGGTTTCCTCCGGGTGCTCCAGTTTCCTCCCACAGTCCAAAGACATGCTGGTGGGTTAACTGACTTCTGGGAGAACTGGCTCTGGTGTGAGTGTGTCTCCGTGTCTATATGTGCCCTGTGATGGACAAGCGTCCCATCCAGGGTGTGTCCTGGCTTGCACCTGTTGCTTTGTGGGATAGGCTGCCCTGCAACCCTGAATTGGATGAAGCAGTTTGAAAAGGAATGAATGGATGAATGAACCTCCTGACAGGCTCAGGCGTGAACTGTCCTATACCTTCTTACAGCGTGCAATAATGTGAATTTCAAGAACAAGGTCAAATTGGGGCTGTATGGAAACTTAACTTTAATCCTCTGTGTGATTTTGAAAAAAAAAATCACTTTACCAATACTCTCCTTACATAATTCCTCTCAATGAAGAAGCACATCATGACTCAGAGCGCTCCTCATTGATTTCCCACAGTCTATAACTCCATCCGTTAAGTTAATGGTATGAATCCGGATGGTCATGATGCAAAGTAATAGCGACCTTATTTATTATAACCGACGGCTTGTTTACGGGACCATAATGACTCAAGAGGTAAGGAAAAAGATAAAAACAGAGATAGGGTCAATTCTGATTTCTGTCATGGAGTGGCAGGGAAAAAATACTTAGCATTCGAGCATATTTTAAAATAAAATACCGTCGGTATATTTTCACAGTCATTAATTCCCTACCTCAGGCGACCAGCTTGTCACTGCCAGTCGATCTGCTTAGGGGAAATTTGCAAAAAAAACCACCACTATCACCAGAATGCATACACATATGTATCCTGATAAAGGTAATAACGTTTCTGTCATGAAAGGAAGTCATAACGAAAAGACGCACAAAACTTCCTTAAGTACTGCTAAAATTAGAATTAAAAAAACTTCCAAAGCTCTTACGATTTGAACACCTTACTAACAGCTACAAGACTCCGACCAGACTCATGTTGCACTACAACGAAATGCACTGACATCGTTTCACAGGATAGTGTTGTGTTCAGCCGATCACCTGTGTATAGTCCTTATGTGAATCACAGAAGCGAAACATCGCGCCTGGAACATCGCGCAGGTTTAACAGGAAATACTCCGCACACAAGCCGAAAATTTCCAGATGAATTTACCCCGTTGCCTTACAGTAATTAAAGGCTTCTGGCGCTTAGCAGCAGCTTTCGTGATGCCATGCTACAATAACGCGATGCAGAACACAAACGCTGCAACAGGATGGCTAAAACAGCAAAGAATTCCGACCTGTCGCAGAATCATTTCTGAAATGTCAATCTGCACACCGAGGTAACAGAAACGAATTGCAATTTTTTTTTAAATTGAAAGTTAACAGACCCGAAGCTGCTGTCCACCTCTAAATCACAACGGAGTCATGCAATTCATGCTCGTCCCAAATCAACATTGTTTTCAGACGAAACTCTTTTGCTTTTCAAATTGAAACTGCAACACATCGTTAACGCTCAAGGAGAGCAGGTATGCCATTCATTGATAACTCGTTCAAGGCAGGTCGGCGCAAGCTACGCGCCAGGTCAAACACAGTGACTTACCACGCTGAGCAGACTGGAGAACGGCAGGACGATTATCAGAGGTAGTGGGAAAGAGCGGCGGGAGCCCATGGCGATCTAGACAAATCAGAAATCAGCAGAAAAGTCCAAACAGGCGCGTTATATGCTTTCATTAGCATATATCCAGACGGATTATTTTTCCTTAAAATGAAATATTTTCATTTATTTAAGTGCACTTAAAATCCTTCGGCCGTAGGTTTCAGTCATATTTAATAGTATGCAAAAGCCCTAATTACATCTACAAAACGTTCTCAAGTGTGGTCCTCAGCGAGTCAGGCGAGCTGTCTGTTAAACATCCCGGCCATAGAGCTTATTTGTATTGTGCCGCGTGGGCGGTACAAGATGACTGATCAATGAAAGATGGGGACCAGTATTAAGCCCTGCTCAGGAAAAAGTCACATCGGCAAAACTTTTCAGGTATCACGGGGACTTCGGGGAACTTTGGACATCGCTACGGAGAGAGAAGGAGATGGAGAGTACGGTGTCTTACGCGCTTTTGAGATAGTGTACCTGGTCCTTTTGTGCGTTAATGGACATGTGCAACTGACGAAATTCTGAAACCATCGATCGATACCGAAGCAAAAAAAAAATCGTCATTCTCGGCATCATCTGATGCACAATCACTAATAATGGAAATAATGAAACTTACATTCCATAATTATGGAACATCTTTAAACCATGCATTAAGTTTTGCGGCGCAGAGAGCACCCGGAGATAACATTAGCGAACACGTAGGAGAGAACATGCAAACTTCACACAGACAGAATCAGTCAGTGACAGCGCTACATAGTTAGGAAAAAGAAACGGTTAGTTAATAGAGAGATGTAGTTTTAGATATAAATACGTAAAAGAAGTAGAAGCATCAAGGCCTGTTACTTTTTTTACGTGGACATAGGGATCGAAACCCTTTTATCGAAAACTTAAAGCAGTGGACATACACAGAATCCTTTATTTAGCCCGATAATTCAATTAAGAAATCGCATGTACAGTGACGAACAGGAAAGCTCAGCAATTTATACAACAGAGCATGTACCTATTGATTTAGAAAAAGAGCATTTATCAATAGTGATTTCTACCTCGTACCGTCCCGACAGCGATTTAAACTCTAGACCCGAAAGTTCAAAACCACAACCTTTGCCAAAAAGCGTAGAGGTTTCAGCAAACTGTTAAGTACAGAGCGTAGCAGAGCTCTGGTCACTGGAGAATCGGGTGCGTGCATGTGACAGCTAACTTTCACACGAATAACAGCACTACTGTGCGGTCGCAGGTCTGTAATGAAAAGTACCATACAGCCTCTCATCCTTAAACTATATCTTACATTCCGTAAGCGATCCTGACGTCCCAAATTTGAGCTGGTCGCAAGAGGCGGATTACTAATGATGGATGGAAATTCCGTCAATAAAACGGATCACTGCGAGTCAGCCCGTGCATATAAAGTACTTATTTTTGTTATGTTTTAGGCGCAAAATTATTTTCGAAGTACCTTTCAAAGAAAATAATTCACGAAGCGTTTTACATGCGCCTTCCTCCATCAGAAGAGAAAATAAGTCAGAGACGGTATAAAGTGAAGCTAATTTAAGAATTCCTATGCGAGCGTGAGATGTCATTTTTGCAGGTTCGTTTATCTTGAGTTGCGCAGCTGTGACACATTACAAGTACCACCAGATGCATCGATATTGATAAACTACACCTCCCAGCATGTACTGCTGGGAATTTTACATTCTTTTGAGCACTCTGGGAAACGTATTTTTCATGCGCATCATACAACGCTTTCAGCAAATGTATCTGCAGGTGAAGTCGAACTTACGGCCGCAGTATGAGGCTGGGAGCTTGTGGGCGTTATAGTCGTACTTTTATTCAGAAAGAGGTTACGATTTTTGTCAGAGACCAGGAGGAATTTCCCGGAGTCTGGTGTATTATTATTATTAAAGCGAAGTAATTTCGATCGACTGTTGTTAGTGCATCGTGTTTTGTTTTCAGTGTTCAGTCTCACATTCATACTTGAAAAAGCTATATGTATATCATAAAATGAATATGAAAGTCACGCTTTGCTTAAAGAATGATAGTTCAAAAATCACAATGCGAGTTTATTAATTTACGGAGTTTCTTAACATTCTTGTAATAGGCGTATTTTTAGTTTTCTCCTACTTACTGTACAGCTAAAAAATGCTAAACAACGAAGGCGTGTTAAAGCCTTTGTTTATATACCTTTTGAAATAAAAGTTCGGTTTAAAATAACACCGCCGCGGCGACGACGACAGCTAATAATGATCGTGATAATTTTGAAGGAAAACGTGTTCTTTTGAATGTTATGGTGAGGTCGATAAAACTTTAGAATTCCCCGTTAGTCTATATGTCAACTCGCCCACGCTCCCCGGCACTGAGTCTGAAAGCGCATCCTGCAGAAGAGCAGGTAAGGTGTGTACAGAAGGCAAGTCGTAAAGTGAGTAGTGAGTGACGGAAGTCTGAAGACAGGCAGCCCATGGATAGAGAAGTACAGAAGCCAGGCATGCGAATCTATCCTGGCCATTTGCGCACGACTCGAACTGTCTTGTGCTGTGATGCAACACGGTAAAAATGAGGCACAAATGAAAGCAAGCGGAATAAACACCTTCGGTGTTATCTGTTGCTTAAAGTCATCGCTCCGTACAAAATGGAACTAGAAGTATATAATGGACAACATACTGTAACGCAACGGGGGCTCAAGCGGGCGCCCTTGCCGCATTAGGTCGGCCCCCCCACCGTCGGGGGCTCGAACCCGGGACTCCCGCGTCACTCAGATCTCTCCACAGCCCACTAGCTGTAGTCCTGCTATCACAGGGAAGGGCGGTGACGTCACCTGCTCTGGTACGCCTGCTCTTACACAGTGCCTGTCGGCCGTAAGCGTTACAATACCATTCAATAATCCGCTTTTTCATGGATGTTCAGCAACCATTTTTCTGCTATCTCTGACAGACAGGAGTTTATGTAGAGGAATCTTCAATATTATCAATCTTGGACTTTAATAGTAAAATTATCATTAGCAAAGCTGGTCTAGATTTTAAAATGAGGATACAACCTGCTGTTGTTTTAACTGGATTGTAACAACTGGACAGAAACTTTGAAGACGGGCGGAAGGTATAACTTTGATTACCTGCTTTTCGGATAAATATGACTAAGAAAAAAAACGTTTCTGCACCCAGAAAACATCAAACACCTCGCAGAAATGTTGGCCTTGCTCAGGCACACAAATGGAGAAGTGAAAAGACTATCAAAAAGCAAACACAATATCATTCATTCACACGTTACTGTTTTCCAAGATGCAAAACCACAAGTTCAAAAAAAGTTTATATTTTTTAGCCCAAAGCAAAAAAACAAATCAGTCAAGACTTTCTTGTGCGATTCCAGGAATTATGTCGGTATAGAAGCAGGGACCACCCCTCTTGATGGTGTTCACATGTGTTAATGACCTATGGGCAGAAACAAAATCCCTTGAGGTTTTAATATTGACCACAACACATGAGATCTTTCATTCAAAAGAAGTGAAAGAAATGGGGCATTCAAGTATTTGAATACATTTCAAAAGGCTTTTTACTTTAAAAATTGTTTACTTTGTTTACCAATACAAAGCTTACAGGAATGACTTGTTTACCAATACAAAGCTTACAGGAATGACTGAAGCGCACAGAATTCCACACAAGATACAGATCACTAGGAATCCCACAGAGACAAGTTAACATACAGCTTCACAGAAACCCGCAGTCTTACTGTACAAGATGCCATAGCACAAAATGTCCCCAATTACACTTTCCATTTTTCTGTAATTAGCAAGGGGGAAAACGGCGGCTAGAATGAGAAATACTGTATTCTAAGAATCCTGCTAATATACAGGAAATACATTTTCAGGACACTTGAGAGTCTTTGACCTCGGTGCAAATCAAACCTGTCTAGGCTTGTTTACCCACCGAAGAGATTTACAGCACCAAGGAGTGAAATTAAATACAAAATTGAAACTATTTATTTTCACCATACACATTTTTGGCCAAACTGAGATGAGATCAATGTATTAATGGCATTTCATCCCAAAACTCTTTACCAAAAGGAGTGGAGGGTACCCCACAGGGTTACCCCTTTAAAATGGCACTGCACACATGGGCAGGTGCAGAAATGAAACCAGTTTAATTGATGATCGGGATGGGATAATGGGACGATTGCTGGAGGACAGACTGAGCCAACCTGTAGTGCAATTTAGCCAAGACACTAGATCCACAGGGCCTTGATATCATCCAAAGGACAGCTTCTCTTCCAGCACAATTTCCCTAATCACCATACCTGGCAATGGTTTGGAAATTCTGATCCAGGAGGCAGAGTTCAAACGTCTCATACAAGAGAAACCCAATTTTCCCTTTAGCAGTATTGCCAAACTCCCGAAGGACTCCAGTGTTCTGTGGTATTCCTCCCAACTGAACTGTTAGTCTGGCTCATTGAGCTCTTACATTGATCTGTATGCTGGCATTAGAAACCAGCAAGAGGGGGTTGTACCAGTGGTTCAATTGGTAAAGGTGCTCACCTGGGCACAGGTAGGCCCTAGGATTCAGGTGTACTCATTCTTTTCTTTATGACGTCGCAGAACTCATAGATGAGTCGTGACAAACAGTTTTTTTGCTATATAATCAGAATTAAACGATAGACAGAGGCTGGGTGTCAGTTCTCCTCACACTTACTGTAGCTTCTTTTTTAATCCCTTGGTTGAATGTGATCTATGAGCCCATGCAGCACAGAGAATGTTTGTTTGCGTTTGACAGTATCATCCCTGCCTGTGTCGGCACATCATTAATAGACAAACATTACAAGGTGCCTAGAAAGCCAGAGGGAAACAACAATTTTAAACCACGTTGAAACGTAGTTCTGCTCAATATACCTCTAGAAAAGGAGGCACATAAAAAAATATTATTTATGAGACTAAGTCCAAGTGAAAAAAGTTGATCAATCAATGAGCTCAATCAGCATAATTGATCAAAAGCTCAGCTGGAATGCAAACCAAAGGACAAAGTAATGTGTTAAAAAGTAGTAAAATGTTGTATTTCCTATATGCAAATGCCATACTGTACACAGTACGATTTTGCCCTTTAAATTACATCAATAGAATTTCAGTCAGTGACATCTGAAATACAAAAAGTCATAAGTGAGAGAATAAAACTGTATTATCTATTGATGTGCACGTCTAATGAAAGTGAAATTTGCACCACAGCTGCTTTTTATATTAGGAGGGGAGTGGGGTGCTCGTGGGTAAACTGTGGTGAGATAAAATCTCAAATGAAGAGTTAAACCCAAGCTCTTGACACTTAATGATACCATCATTTCAGGAAAGACAAAAAAAAGAGATTTATTAGAGATTTATTGTTACACACGACAGCCCTTGCACTTTTCAATTATGGGGTGTAATTGAGGAACGTCATGCTTGCTAAGGGGATCTCTCAGTTCTCTGAATTTGATTTGCATTGACGGTGCATATTTAACAGTGTGTACAGACAGATACAGGCACTTGTCATAAGCTCTCTGCTATTCAGCATTCATTCACCCGACACAACCTTCTTGTAGCAATTGTAGGTTAGCTGTGATCGATCACTGGAAAATCTTTCCAGTAAAACTATTTCCCAGGACCCTGTTGTGCGTTTTTGTGCCACAGATGCAATCCCACTGCCTGGTTCAGTGATCCTGCATCACACATGTGCAGGCTTGGTATTGCCTGGCTGGAGGTGAAGAGCAGCCATCCAAAGCATACCAGGAGGCATTAAAAACAGAGAGCTGTGGGTTCTCATATTCACTTGGCGCACTGGTGATGCCTCTCAGTATATTAACCAGCCTGATAAGTTGTTATTGGCACAGACAGTCCAAGGATACAAAGGATTTTGAGTCATGAATACGAAACGCGAGTGTGATAAAAGCTTCACAGGCTGATTTATATCTTGAAAGGGAGGAAGATGCAGGTGGGAGGGAGGGGGTCTGGGAAGCAGATAAGTGAGAAATCAGATTTATTCACGTGCTGACCCATAATCTTTATAGCACGTGTATATAGGGTATACTACAGTATAACCTAGCAGAACCTTATTCATTATAAAGTGCTTACAGACCTTGTAAAACATGTGAGTTTTTTAAATTTAAAATTGATGAAATTTGTGAATGGCCATTTACATGACTTGCCTTCACTGTTCAAGCAATACCAATTAATTTAAGCTGCTGTCTCCCAGCTTTAATTATAATTAATTATTTTAATACTTACCAGTGCGCCATGTGAGGAGAAGAAAGACTTCCTTGGCCATACCTTTAAAGGATGTCACAAATAAACTTGGTTGGTGGTCGGGACACTGTTGGCGGTCTTTGGTTAATGTGATAAGACAATGAAGAATCATTCATCACCGTGCATTTATCACTGGTCCTGAACTGGGACGGAATTAAGCTGATCATGCCAATATGTGTTGTATGTGCAAAATACATCTCTGGACATCTCTGAAAACCCACTGAAGTTGTTTTTTGCCTTGACAATCCATTCTGTTCTGCTCTTTTTGCTATTTAATGGGCCCTAAATTCAAAACATTTACATATTTGAATCCCCACCGTTTCTACATAAGAAGTGACAATGGTTTGAATACTGTACCCAATGTGTTCAAGCTAGGAAGCTAGACAAGCTACTTTTGTGGTACATTCCAGAGTGGAATTCCCTATTTACATTTTTCACAATCAGTGAGAATATTACTCTTTTCAGGCACATCTTCATAAAACAATACAATAATTCTGCGGCGTCAGATTTCTCAAAAATATGTATTACATCAAAGCAGCAATGCTTTGCATACTCAGAAACTATCAAAACATACAACCAGTATACAGTACGTAAACATTATATACCAGACATCTACCCACACATACTGTTTTCACACCACTCCTACAGGAACCCATACAACTACACAAGAATGCTGTAGATGTACTCTCCCCACAATGACACCGAGCTCATATTCTGTAATTACACATTATTCCATTGTTTCGACACATAATCCACTGGTTGCACTTGCCCATAAACCATTTACTATTGCAAACAACCTTTATTGTGAGCTCATTCATGTACAACACATTCACGTACAACCTAGCACTGCAATAATGGCTGCAAAATAGCAGTTGTCATTGCTATGTGCAAGCATTGAGTTCTGGACTTTCCATAAAAGAGCTGTGAGCTGAGCTCCATGCATGCACAGCTGTTGCTTCCTTTAGCACACAGCCATCCTCTGGATCATCGAGGAGACCCATCAGTACTGGGTCCTTTCTGGGACTTTTAGCAAATATGAATATGAATATATCATCCCTTGTTCAAGAATTAGTGACATAAATCTAGTGTGCTGATGTAGTCCATGGCACTTTCAGTTGGTTGCTTAGATAAGAGCACAAAAATGAATAGAAACAACAGGAGGCCATTTGATCCACCATGCAAGTAGGTGATTAATTACAATCAGGGTCCGTCATTTCCTGATAGATATGGGTAGGCAATTACATCCTGATACTCACCACTCCTAATGTGGTCCATTCTAGATCCTAAATGCACCACCTACTAACATGATTATTGTTCAAGAAAGTGCAAAGACCTGTTGATGATGCCTATTTGGCAAAACATGAGTAAGTTTTGGGGTGGATGGCTGGAGGTATAAGACATAATAAACACCATTTAATATTAGACACCATTCAGGTATTCCACAATCTTGCAAGCTGGGGCAAAAATCAGCAATTCAGAATGTATACATGTGAAAGAAAATTAACACTACTTTTCTGCGATGTCATATTCACACCAAATAGAGCCTTAAAAAAATCAAAGGTGGGTTTTCTGCATTTTCCCACTTCAAACACTTATTCTACAAAAAGAATAGCAAGAAAATGACGTCAGAAAGAGAAACCACATTGGACGAGTTGGTTAATTCACTACCAGAAATGACAAATTAGATCATGTCACTGTTCAAGAGAAGCTGTGGTCTTTGTGAAAGAATATGTGGGTACATTCCAAATTCTTTGCTTTTTAATGAAGCTGCATTAAAAAAGGCTTCTACCAACGTAACAAAAAAAATTAAAATCTTTGCCTCAGTCACTCAGAACATTAAGTCATCTAACCCATGAAACTCTCAAATCCTCTCAATCCAGATTAATGATGATGATGTCAAATTAAAAAGTACACACAAAGTGATAAAACAGAAAACACAAAGTGGAAAACCTGATTGGGGTTGATCAGCCTCATCATGCTAAGAGCTGAGGACAACTAAACTGCACGCCCTCACTCAGCTACAGGATACATGCCGCATGCCTGCAAGCAGTTAATTCATATCAGTTACCTGTACTAAGCAAGACACCAAATCATTATTGTGGCTTTGTAGACCTCTTCCTTCCAACTCCATAAAGTTGCATCCAGTTATAGAGTGATCTCATGAGGCTCTCTTTAATACTCGAGATTTGAGATAACCATCAGATGCCCAGTCACTTCAGCTCTGTATTTGGATACTGGTGTAAATAACCCTAAACAAATTTTAAGTATATGAGGCTACTACTCTATATCTATGTATTAGATAAAAAGGGATAGGTAAGGGAATTTGCAGTACTACGAACCAGATCTTGGTGCATAGCGAATATAGCTTAGACGTATATGAAACATCAGAATGAGCATCAATTAGGTCTCAAATGTACAAACAGTTGATACAAAATACAACAGCTGATAAATCTGAGACAAAAAGGTTAATGACAACTAAGCATCTGATGCTCTGGCCTTGTACAGTGTCTTCTCTGTTAGCATGCCTTCTGAGTAAAACTGAACACTCTGTTACGCTGTTCAGGGTACTGTACTCACTTAAAAGATAAATTAGATACAAAGGAAATTTAACAATGTGGACAAAATAAGTAACATTTTCTCATATTCATTTCCAACCTTCCATGTAAATGTATCTATATGGTTTTTGTGTGGATAATTTTTTTCTTTATCTTGTAATGAGCAATGGCTTCTGATGAATCTACTTTACCAGTCCTTTCAACAGGTCAGCAATGACTCAAGTATATGAACTGGATATGAATGGATCACATGGCATTTGCTGTGCTATAATGGAGCAGTTGATATCATTGAGGGCTACTGTACTTCTGAACTTAAAATAAACCAATTAATTCATACACTGCAAGTCTGATGACTGTGACTATAATTGCTCACATACTCCTTGTGAGCCTGTTAAAGATCATGTTCAGTAGGTGTGACCCATCCTATTCAAATGATCTAGCATGTGGTCAAGTATCCCAAGACTCCTTGTAATGCAGTTACAGACCCTTTCCTCAGTTGGCTCTCCTATAACAATAGACACCTCTGATGAAAGCCAGCTCATGGGAAGCAAGACTCTGGTGCAATGCTGAAGGGACAAAAAAATACTACCAACAGCATGCACGATTCAGGCCACAAGAAGCAAATGAAAGATTACGATTCTTATGATAAGACCACTGAATAGCCCTGTATCTCAATGAGCATCTGTCAATATATTATATGCATCTAAAACATGTTAAATGTTAATTCATATCTCTTTCAAAAAAACAAAAATACACAAGTAATGTACATAAAATTACTTGCTACACAAAGGCCCTGTTTATCAGCCACTATTACATACTTTTCTGCTTGATAGAGCAAGATGTTAAATTACCACTATCCTTCATTGCATAAACCCTTTATGTGGCTCTCCATCACAGTAGTAATGGCATCACAGCTTTTATCTTGTCAGACATCCTAGATGGCGTGGAGCAGAGCCACGTTCCTCACTTAAACCACAGGGCAAGGATGTTACAAACACGTCAGCCCAGCGCTACAATTGTACACGCCCAAACATTTTGTGTGGAACAACTAATTATAGTGGTGTGAATATTGCATCAATAAATGTGCATTTTATGGAGTAAGTCGATCAAGGGACCGACTGCTGAGTGAATGTCATATCCTGAGTAAGTAGAAACCTATGTAAATACACAGCTTCACGGAATGGAGAGTTATGTTTCAAATGCAGCTACAGAGCTGTTCAGATCAAAACTGATTAAATAAATACAGAAATATCTGCTCCCCAACCCCGAAAACAAAAGCTGTTTTTTTTAAAAAAAAACAATTGGTTCAGTCATTCTAAAAGAAACACTCTTTTTTATATTTGGCAGACAAATTACTTAAGGTGTCACAGAAACCTAGCAGAGACAAAAACAAGTTCGAATCAAAACACACAAACAGAACACACAGAATTGAAACATCAGAGATACAGTGAGGTATATGCCTTGGACTTTCCCGGCAATTGTCTTGCAAGAAAAATAAAGTCTTATTTTGTCAGTAGTTTTTGGAACCTCCAGTCACTTTATGCCCTTTTTCCAAAAGATTCAGATTTACAGTTGAATACTAAAGGGTTTAACAGAATTTGGGAGGCACAAGTCCTACTGGTATGATGTAATCATTATGCACTCTTTTGGGATTGATGAGGTCAGCCTTCTGAGACTTTGACATCACCCTGTACACCCATAAAGTCTATATAATACTCAGGCACAGTAACAGACAGGTAGGTGTTCAGAGCTCATTGGAAAATATTAAGACCACATTTTCCAATAACGTCTTTATTATTTGCATGTAATATGCTTAGTCACTGCCTAAGGTGCAAGCCCCTCCTTATATGATCATATGACAAGTATTGAATTCCTCAGTTCCAATATCCATTATTCTATCATTCTGTCTACAATTTTGCATTGGATGGCAGTGTTTCAAAGTTCAGATGGCCATTCTGACAATACAAAACATACCACGTACACAATTGAGAGAGGAGCAATATCCCGGTGCTCTGAGCTATGATTGATTGGTGGATGTTCGCCTGTGTCGGTCATTCAAAAACTACAATGCTTTATGCATATGGTACAATTTAGGAGTTAAATATAAAATTTACTTGTGCACAAGTATTTGGACTTTGTGGACATTCTTTACAGAACAGAAATGTAAGTTGCAATTACAATTTTTAAATTGATATTTTCAATCAGACTTGAAGTGCTAGAAGACAGTTATATGTGAAATAATTTAAATGTCTACAAAAACTGCAAAGAAAAATTAAAATCGAAAATATGTGGATATGTGGTGTCAGCATTATGTTATGAGGGTGGAGTAAAACACAATCCAATCTTGGAGGCTGCTTCAGTCTGCTAAAGATCTAAGAGTCTAGTGGCAATTCAACTTTTAGAAAGCCATTGACTCAAAGCACAAAGTCAAATCTACACTGGAGTAGCTGAACAAGAAGTAAGTGAATGTTCTCAAGTAGCCTAGTAAATGCCTGACTTGAATGGGATACACCTGTGGCAATCTGGAAAATTGCTGTCCGTTAATGATACCTAAACAACTTGACAGACCCTAAGCATGTTCGCAAAGAAGACCAGGCAAAAATTATACTATCCCATTATTTAGAGGTGGTAGAGACTAAGACACTCGCAGATGTAATTGCTGCCAAAGATGCGTGCGTCAAATATTAACTTATGGTTAATGCATATGCAACCCACATACTGTATTTTAGTTTTTTATTTTTCTATGCAGCTTTTGGTGACATTTATCTGTTGACCCATAAGGGTGTTCAGTTTGAACATTTAAGTTTTGATGAAAAAATCAACTGTAGATAATGCAAATACATAATTTGTAATTCAACACAATGGAACATTATTTCAAGGGAGTATCTACTTTTGCAAAGCACTGTAAATACAAATAATACTGGACTTCTGGAGCTCCTTTCCTGATAAAAAAGCAAACCACTAATTAATTTGTAAATACCGCAATATAGTAGCACCAAAATAATCCTTTATGTTATGTGGCTGCTTAACTAGATTGCTTCCTGATCATTAAGAAGGTGAACAGCCTAAAAAGTGCAAAAGGGAACAGGAAGTCTGTTCTCAGGTCTGAGATAGCACTTTTACATCAGGTGGTGATAAAGCGAAGGAACTTGTCAAATTTGTATGATTGTTAGTACCATGATCAATTTTAAGCAAACGAATCAGTATTTACCATACCATAATCAAGCACTAGACAATACCTTAATCAAATGTGACTGGATTTAAAGAGAATCCCTACTGTACAGTGTAGGTGTCAAACTAAATATCATGGATGCCTGAAGAAAGATTATCTTAAGCATTTGTAAACTCTCCAGAAGACAGTTTCCCGAAAACGTACATTGTTCTAAGCATAATAATTCAATGCTTCTGAAGCTATAGCATCAGTGGCTTGACCTAAAAGGATTTCTAATCGAAACATAAAAACAAGGCCAAATCCAAAGTGCTAATTTCCTGGTAATGGTTATAACAGGCCGGCTTCAGAAATGACTTTGCTCATAGTGAAACAGCAAGGCCAGTCATTCTCAGAGCGTCAGACTGAAAGATTATCTTCATGTTAAAGAAACAGCACTGTCGTTATGACCAAGAATGCTCAAATGAGTTTGCATATTAGCTGGTGCAGTACTTCATTTATCAGAAACTCAAAAGCAGTTATGTAAAGACTAACATGCACAAGAGAGAGAGCACAGCACGCTGTGAACTTTATGATTCTCATTACCACTCCATAACTTTCCTGGTCAGAATGAATTGATAAATACCTTCTTTTCATTTATAGCCCTTCTCCTCCGAAGTGGAGGAACATTAGGGACAATGACAACTCAAAGCCACAGTGGCCCACTAATACCTTACTATTTCCAGTTATTAATAGTCAAAGGTGAGTTGAAAGCTCAGTAGAAAAGGAACCCCTTGAAGCAAACTTCAACAAGCACAAATAACCTTCAACAGTGTAAGTGAAAAAATAAATAGTATAAGAATATCTCTTTCAGTATTCAATGGAAAGTTCCATTGGCAGGGTTTTTAATTTTTTATTTAAATTCTGGTATGCAAACCTTGAAAGAAATATAAATGTACTGTATTCCGAATGTGCTCCATATTTCAAAGAAAGTTAAACTTGGAATGTGCAAACTGTACTGTGCATGTGGCACTGCTGAGCAATACAATTTGATACACATTCTATAAGAATTGGTTCAAGAGGAACATATTCCCATGGAGAAAGACGGTACTTAACAGAAAGCACTGATTTCAATGGAAAATACTGGAGCATTTATAGTGTTCCTGGGGGATAAAATCTAGTGAACATCAGTAATTACAGTGGCTGAATAATTTTATACATGTAGTTCCATATTACCTGATGTACAAAACCTGTCATGTTCATTTTGGTAATCTAAAAAAGCACAGAGAAAGGATGTCTACACACACTGTGGATTCTCACACTGTGCTTGAGAATGAACACAGTGTATGACCAGGATCATATAAGGACAGTGTTCAAATATACTTTTGTGCTTCTATTGTTAGTTCAGTACAGCCCAGATATTCCACCTCTACTATAGTCCTGTCAGAGACTGCAAACTATATGACATGATGCAGATCTTGATGCATTGTTATAAAGACTGCCTATAAAGAGCATGTCCAATACGAAACAAAAATAGGTCCTTTTAAGGTTCTTATATTCTTAGACTTTCTTTATGCTTTACACTCATTAGACAAAGACATAAAAATGTGATGTATTACAATTAAACCTGAAATACATCAAGAGTATCTTGCTGAATAGACTCATCATCAATGTGTAGCAGTACTAGTGTCAGCTACTTTGGATACTGAAAATGTATCCACATTTCAAATCTTTCTGAACGCAGGCTTCAGGATCCTTTATTAAATTCTCAATTAAATAATTCCTCTTAAGAAGAGTGAAGGTCAATGTTTGATATACACACACAGATTTGCCCATGAGGACATGTTCTCATAAGGAACAACAGGACATTTCAGAAAGCACTGACATCACTGGCAAGCACCAGAGAATTTATAGTGTGTTTGTGGGGCATAAAATCTAGTAGATACTGGCAATGGTTGTACCTGACTAATTTCATAAATGACAATTGATTTTAAATATTTAATTTTTTTCCTGCCAGAAAAGGAAGAGATACCTGTCCAAACAATGCTCACCCTAGCCTGGCAGGCCACTACATGGGGATTTCCTCACAGCAGTAGCTCATAAGCCCCAGATTCAAACTCATTATGTCTGGATCATAAAGCTAAATTTTTCCTTCAAGGAAACAGCTTTGCTGTCTGAGCCACTCCGAAACTCCCACAAACTCCCACTGCATGGTTGTATGGAATGTTCTGCCCTGAGGTGCTTACAGTAAGCATACGGTCATTAACTACTGCAATAAATAACTGGCAGGTAGTATACAGTCATTTAACAAAATATATTAAAAGTTCAAATTCAGTACTGATTTATTCTTCTTAATACAATAATTCTCTATGGCGTTCTCAATGTTATCATTGCAGTCCGTGTTAATTATTAAAATAACTCAGGCACAGCTTGCCACTGTAGTCCCTAGAAACACAGCGATGGACTTGGCAGATAAGAAAATTAAACATAATTCGACTTCATCATCCACCCGTTTTCAAGAGGAGACTGAATAATATCAGGAGTAAAGAATGATAATTACATACATCTACTACTTTTTAAAAACCTGATGGGGCATGACAGCGTTTCTCCTATCTCTGAGGATATGGAAGCCATGCAGCCTGGTCAGTTGAGGTGGGTCTGTGTGATGAGGTCAGAACACAGGGTAGGAAGGACTGGGCCCTTTGCTCTGGGTGAAGGCCTGGTTCTGATTCAGACGCATGAAGTGGTAACGGGCCAAGCGGGATAGATGGAGCAGCTCGTCCGAGCGCTGGCACCCAGTCACTCTTGACATCAAGAACTCCTGAAAAAACATAGACATGGCCTGAAAGATGCAGTCAGTGATCACGTCACAGTGCACCTGTCCTGCACTGCATTGCACATACAGTGCAAGACGGCTCATCACACAACCATGGCAGATCCAGATGAGGAGACAGAGAGAGCTGATAAGTTACTAGAAGCATGGCGATTTTGCTTTGCTATTTCAAAACAGACACTAGGATTTCCTTACAGCAAACTCCATTACCAATGAAGAAATGGTATAATTAGATTATATACAGATTGTCTTTTCCAAAGTCCCATGGGTTTTTCTCACTGAGAGGTTGAGGCACATCTGAAGAGCATACCTGCAGGCCCTTATTCTTTATGACTCAGTACAGACGTTGTTTCCATAAAGGCAGATAATTACAAATTGAGCAAATATTGAGCAGAGCAGATGTAAAACTCAGCGAATGAACGAAGACTGAACAATGCTCTCATTCTTTTGTGTTTACAAGGTAGCGGAAGATGGCACAGTGCAGAAAGAAGTCAGAGTACAGTAGGGCCCGTAAGATGCCGTCTTGGGTTTCGGTAAAAGGCCATGGAAATATCTTACATACATTTTTGTTTTGTTTTTTTTATTCTGAAACTTCGAAGCGAATTGCTTCGATGACATTTTCACCTTCCACCAATGTAACCAGACTGATACTATCTCTATTTTGCTGTCAAAAATGTCATAAGCAGAGGAAAGGTTATGGAACACTGAAAGGCCACTGAACTCAACCATCAGCCTAGGGCTGCATTACATGCTCTACAGATGTCTGTGGACAGATGCCAATGATCGCTTTACTCTTTTTAAAGGGAAAGAGCTTTTATTTTTGAGTAATTCATGCTTTATCCTGCTGATTTTCCCCGGATTCCTAAAAACATCTGAAAATGGAGACAGCTCACAAGAGGCTTCTCAGGAGTGCACAAAAAGTACCATAAAATGTTTAATCAGGTTAAACTGCTAGCTGAAAAAATAATGTTATAGCGTTGTAAAATGTTTCTTGCTCCCCAGCACACAATTCCTAGTTTAATATTTCACCTCTCCACTGTGACCTACAGAAGATCTAAAATGATCACTTTTAGTTACTTTTGAAGGAGTGGAAATTGAAGAACCAGAGGGACAGGCTTACTCTGCCTAGTACCATTGGTTACCAGGTCATTATGGACCCCTGTAGTACAATGAGAACTGGCATGTAAATGCAAATTAATGTTCTCTAATTTACGTCAGCACTAAACAAGACTGAAAGCTTGATTCAGACCAAGTTAACCGTTGTAACAGCAGTGCTTACCAACTGCACATAGCGTCGAGTTTGGCCTAATGAGAAAAAATAAACTGCAACTGCCAGCAGTATTGTGCCATGGAGATCTTAACGATATTAGCTGGAAAGAAAGTAATGTTTCTAATATTATGTCTATCTTGTTTTACACATGGATACTGTAGGTTTTTCAATCTTCAATTTGTGGGAAAAAAATACTTTTGTTTGTGAATTCTCATGTTTCAGGGATCGTGCCTGCCACATTTGGATTTTGCTGGTTAAAGTTCCCCCCCCCCCCCAACATAAGTTGTTTTAGCCACATTCTGACTAAATTTCAAGCAATGCTTTGAAAAAACAAAATGGCTTGGATTGTGGATGACACAGTCCATGTGCCGGCTAGCCTTTTTTAATCCAGAGGATCTTGTTTTCTACCCGTGTACACTATTTTCTGAATCTGTATACGTTTCACCAGATGTTACCTGCAAACTTCACTAAACAGTGCTTGCCCAAAAGCAGTTTGAAATTTCGCAAGACGGGCATTTGTGACAGTATTATTTTATAGTAAGGAGATAACGAGGGGCACAAAGTGTTATGAGTTCTACTAACAGTTTCTATAGGCATATCATGTTTTTATTATACATGTATCCTTCTTAAACATGCAAATCAGTACATTTTAATAACTTAGGTGATGATTGGGAAGGATTTAAAAATATTAGTCAGGCATCACAATTGCCATCTTTCAATGGATTTCCCAAATCCTCTTTTGTGCCATTCTTGACATTTTTTCACTTTTATAAATGATGTAGTGTCCTAGCAAAACATATTATATGGAACTGCGGAAGGAATGGCACCCTGGAAGCTACCACAGGCTTTGAATGAATTCCCAAAACTATCAATTTCTAAAATAGTCTCGAGAAGGATAGTGCACCTTAAAGTATTTAGTGCTACTGTCAGTCACAAATTAGCCAACAGCAGAACAACAGACTCACAATCTAACAATGCTGCTTACTTAAGTGCACAATGGCTTAAACACCAAGTTTGTGAAAAGGGCACCTACACCCTCCTCCGATTCCTCCCATGACTTAACTTGCTTGCAATTCCAGATGCTACACAATGTTGTGCTACATTAACAGGATACCAACCTTGACAGGGGGCTTTGTTAAAGGGTTGTCTGCAGATGCTGCTGTGTCAAGAGAGCTCCGCAGGTCCAGACCGTTCACCTTTTCAGCTGCAGGAAGCGCCGTGCTGGACCAGCCAGCTAGACAGTGCTGCAAAAAAATGAACGTGGGGACACCATCACCCAAGATGCTTTTCTGATGAGCGCAGCTCTACCCCTACTCACAGCTCAGCAGCTCATGAGCGCCTCCAACATCAGAGCCACACAATGTCTCCTCTAATAAGAGATTTCAGTGCTATCCTGGATCCAGATGGGAGGCAGCACTTTCTGTGGCAGCCTCCTTACCAGATGAACCCTCTAAGGTTTTCATACACTCCAAAAATGGAGGTTAAGATTATGAGAGCTTTTTGTCAGTGATTCAAAGAAACTTCACTCTCGGGTGTCAGCAGATAATTCCAGGTATTAGCCGTCGTAGTTTCAGTTACTGTAAGGAAAAGGAAATAGGTGGAGATGCTTTGAAAATTGCCTGATTCCCCAAGTCAATAGTTACTATTGATGAAGTTCAAAGCGTTTGAAGGAAGCACTTAGGATGTGGCACAGTAATTGTGCAAATATAAGGTCAATAGTGAAACTGTGCAGCAAGGTTTACGAATGAGTTTATGGTCGGTAATGCACTTGAAAAACAAAGCCAGTGGACACAAGCTCATCCCCCCTGTTTCTAATTTCATACTCACAGAGGGAAGCCCCAGACTGTCAGAGGGGTCAAAGCTACAGCGCCGATGAGTTTTGTACTGGTATGCTGGGAGCAGTGAGGAGCGAGGGAGGCTGACCCTACAGAGAGAGCAATTACAGAAGGTCATATGAGGACACTGAGGGGAAGAATAAAGACTCACTTAAGTTGACTCAGGAGACACATTTGAATTCAAAGTATAAAAAAAGACAAAGGCAATACAGGATAGGGAAATTAGTACACAAAAACAAACTGCAACGAAGAGACAATAATGAAAATGAATGAATCTCTTAAAACATGTACACGCAACCAGACACCATGTCCTGAAAATGACCCCCTTTCCTGAAACTGTCAATGCCTTCAGTAGAGGATTTAAATAAACAAGGAACCACTTACCGTCATTAGTTGATTTTCACCCACACAAAAGAGTCATTCAACAGAAAACACAACAAGCTTTTGAAATCAGCAAACTATTTTTAGCATTTCTTATGAAATCTTGCTAATTTGGGGTGGTGGAAACAGAACTGGAAATGTGCAAGAGCCAGTATTAGTGTAAATAACCTTTACCTGCAGTTTCAATCATCATGGTTGTAGGGAAAAGAGCACTAGTGTGGTGACTCCAGGAGACCTTACAAATAAGACATCCACAAAAACGTACTCACCTGAATCCCAAATCCCATGTTGTCGTCACACGATTTATTGCCAGCAGAGAAGGCAGGTGGAAAAAGGAGAGGGGCCAATTAGCAAGACAAGAATCAATACTGGGACATTTCACATGAACACAAATCCCCAACCTGTGTAAATATTGATGCAGTCCATTGTAAGAACTGTAATTGTCATGTTTCTTCTGTCTCTGAAAACTTGAAACTTACTTTAAATTGACTGTACTTTTAACGTTTCATTTCTTTTTATGATTAGATTAAACAATTCCTGTCTGTTTTGCTACTTAAAATTTAAATTTCCTTCATCTAATTTTAAAATCTCTTTCTAACATATTGTCTTTATAAGCTTTGAGCTGCTTTTAGCAACAAAGGGTACTATATAAATAAAGTATTTTCATATTACACATTCTTATCAAGTTGGATTTGGTTTCAGTTATTTAATTGAAAAAGTGTAACACTTTTTTTTGGAGGTTGAAGTGAGAGTTTACGTCTTGGTTTTACCGAGTTTACACTAGGCTCCAAGAAACTGAAACAATGCATCTTTTTTGTGGAGAGAAAATAGTATTTGTGAAAGTGCAAGATTGTTACCATGTAACTTGTAGGAGAGAAAACATTTAAAGCTTGTTTTTGTCTCTGCTATCTTACATTGTATAATATTGTACAAATGAAGTCTGTGAAGCACTTTTCTAGTATTTGGTATAGATTTAAGCAGGTTTTTCAACAATATTATGTTGATCTCAGTATAATATACATTGTGAATATGTCTCTACCTTTGAGATGCTTTAGAACTGCAGGTTCTGGGAAGCATAGTCAGAAAACAGCTAATTTATTTGCTACATAAGTTTCATAAGGTTTTTGCTCCTCCAGACACCTACTATTATTTTTTTAAGCATTCCTGGGAAGGAAAGGGTTACTGAAAATGTAGTCATATGATTCATGTAACCAGAACATTCTTCTCAAATGATTTTGACTTTCCCGACTTTTTCCCCCCCAAGGAAATTCTTAAAAACTTATATTTATTCATATATAAAGTGGCTACCAAATTTAATTATGCCCCCCCAAGGAACTGTAACTAACAGCTGATCTAGCATGAAAACCCAGGTGTTCATTCAGTAGTTTCTGACAGAAATAAATCAGAAGCTCAAGGCTTTTTCTATTTATACATACAATATTGAAAGTCATACATCTGCCAAAACTGTTGTATATATTGCTAAACTCATGACATTCAATATCACCCATGCCACAGCAGTCGTATTGATTTTTTTTTTGTACAGACTATAGTTTGTACTAAATCCAATTTGATATGTGTAACATGAAAATGTACTTTATTTATATACAGTAGCACCTCTGTTTTTAAAAGCAGTATAAACCGTTCATCCCATAAATCATCTACTAGGCACCTTGATTGATTATCACAAACTGCAGGTTCTCTTACTCTTTTGGTCATTATGTTTGATGCATACCTCTTTATTATCGTACTGTAAAGTCCATATGTGACTATGTTTAAGTTTCATGACAGAATGCTGCAGGACTTAGTAAAAATATCCAGATAAACTTTGTAATCTGTTCATCTGTTCTAACTAAGATGCCAGGATCAGAGGATACAAATGAACTCTAAAGCAGAATGGATCCTTTTCCATTCTTCACAAAATAGTTTTCAACATCATACATTTCTGTGCTCATTGTATGCCAGTTGAGAATTCCAGAAGCTCAAACTGTGATTAATCCAACCAAATTTTTGTGGACTTGGAAGTCAAATAATTGCTGCTCAGATTTAAACAGTGGTCTTGGAAACAAAGTATCCTGATGATGCCAGAGTGTTTTTGTTAAATATTCTCAACTGTTGCCATTGAGTGTAAGTTGGCCTGTCAAACTACTTTTCCAACCAAACTTTAGGTAAAACTTCCATCTCATACCAGTCAAAACTGGTATGTCTTATGGATGTAGTCTGTCACTGCAGTTGTTTTAGTCACCCTTTTAGATTAGATCTTGAAACAATTCTCTGATCTCCAGAGCTTCTGTATTCAATCTCCTGTAAAACCCAGTAGCAATCAAGGTGACTTGTAGAAGATCCTATGAGCACTGTAAAACTACCAGTTAAGGATTAAATTCACAGCATTTCATTTCAATGTATTTACAAGGTAATTGAACACTCAGGAACAAATCCATAAATCTTTTAGGTTGCTTTAATTTTACAACCTGTTTTCCAAAACCAAAAAATACCCCTAGATTTAGAAATGAGGATTCTGGAAGATTTGTGTCATTTCCCCAACCTTTTTTTTTCCCAGCTTAGTCGTACCTTTGTCCAAACACATGCATACAATAATTGGAGCAATATTCAAAAATCCAGCTTTAAAACTGAAACAGCCTGGTTTGTTGTTGCATTAGTAATCATGAGCCTCTGTGTGTACACAGATAACATGTGGTTTAACAGCCATTTATTTTACAGAGGTCAACCATTGAAGACCTAAAACTAAAAGGATACATATTTTAAGTGCAGTTTTTACTTCACCCCATAATGAACTGTACTGGCTTCAGAGGAAACCATTTGTCTCTCAGCACATCTACTTAGCGAATTTTCATCTAGCTGTAGACTGTATAATACATATAGTCACATAAACATTGACCAATCTTACTGCAAATCCCAAAACCAATATTTGATGGCAACTGTGTAGAAAAAAAGAAACCGTAATCCAAGGACAGGTTTTGACATTAAGCAGTTAAACTGAGAGGGAGGGTGAACATACCTGATGAAAGCTGGCTCTGGAATAGTGTGCGGGCCCTGGGATCTGGGCTTCCTGCACACTGGACAGGCAGCCTGGGGTTCCAGCGCAACAGGGAACAGGCGGCTGTTGATTCGGTAGCAGTGCACACCTGGATGAGAGAGTGAGGCACTTTAAAGCCCATCAGCGAGCCATATCACAGCTAACTTGACCATATTCAGACATGCACAATCCAACTAGCTACTTTTTTGGGAATGCTCAGCTGACGTATAGCTCCAGTTAGATAACTGAAACATTTGATGATGACATCATGCCTAGCAAAGGAAGGAGTGTGGTGATTACAAATGATGAGGTTATGACTGGGGGAGGGGGAGTTTTTAAAATGGGATGCTTTAGGTTATCTCATTCTCCACCCTGGGTGACTTGTCACTGCTCTGTTGAGAGTTCTAGCCTCCCTGTTGGGACTTCTCTTGAACAAAAAATGCTGCAATCCATTCCCTTTGATTTTTAAAATAAAATCAAAATCGTGTTGGTATCGTAAAAACAAAAACTTATTGTTTTTTTATGAAAGACCATGTTGTATTACCTCAGAAACGTGTGAATACAGCACACAGAGAAAATCGTTTTCCCATTGTAAGTACTTTTATTTTTTTTATTTTATCATATATACTTGATGTAATGTATGCAATTTTCCCAACACAGGACTGCATTACTGTGCAGTGCTTTTTTCCTCATTCGAACTCAGATTTTTTGTTGGGCCTTTGTAAAACATTAATAATTTCACAGTGATTAATACACTTGCTCTTGGACCTGCTGACAGTCTTTTATGACATTTTCAGAAATTATATTTCCGTACTATGCTAGCACATTATGAGAACTGCAGAGTGGTTAAAGTCTCCACAAATACAGTAAGATTATGTGCATAGCAGAAATGAGGTGATGCATATCCCCATAACCAGAACGCATATAATCTCAAAAGCTCCTCAATGGAGATTTTAAACTATGTTTTGTTTTAGTGATGACGTGCAACTTTAACAAAGTTATTAGAGAAAATCCAAAAGACAATCTTTTGTTTTCAGTACTGGGAAGTATTTATTTCTTATGCACTAGTTTTACAGAACCAAGATATCTGCTAATGTGATTGGCTACTTTCGAATGTTGTCAAGTTTGCCATGTTTCTATTGCTGCTTTAAGATTTTTCATGCTCCCACGGAAATGTTAGTTTCTGGTAAGGATAACAGGTTCACAGATACTGCTTAGTGCAACACATTGGTAATGTCAGGTGCAGAAGGATCTTGGAATTGCAATGCCCTGGCAGAGCAAGGCATAGCTTGGTCTTGCCCAGAAATCAGGGTTACAATGTGGTTTGCTTTCACAATAGAGCCAGGACAATCCTGCAGTGCCTTGGAAAAGTGTATGACGCATAAAACTACAATGTGGCCTGAAGTGAACTTCAGCTTGACTCGCGGATTCAACTCCCTGTGACGCACACATACACCGGCCGAGAGCTCATACACTGGTGCGTGTCCTGGGCATACTCCAGGTCCTGCTCTTGTCTGGCTGGGGAAACCTCTGTGTCTTCTGCTCTGTGAACACACAATCACACAGACAGGGGTGTCATTTCAACCCATGTCACCTCAGTGGAAACTGATTCCCCCCACATGTGTCATTCTTCTCAGTTTTCACAGGACAACCCCACGGCTAAGGAATAAAATATTCCTTATAGACAGCTCACATACGGTCATAGAGAAATAGCCTTTTAAAGCTCCATACCATGCCCTTGCTTTAACAGAAATGCTTTGCTTGCTTGACTGTTAACAGAAGTAGTGCTTTTTCTTAAAATATATATAGGGAAGAAGAAAAGAAGTTCTGGTCTGAACCAATTTAAAAACACAGTTTCCCCGTAACCCACTACCCACACCTTCCCCCAGCTCAACTCTTTTAAACTCTCGTTTTACATCCCCAGTAGTTACCAATTTAAAAGATCTTGGTTTTACTCAGATTCCAGACGCAGGAAGTGAATCATTAGGCATCTGACATGACGAAAACTGCAAGGTATGTCAGCTAATTCCCAAGACCATGAATGTGTGTGATAATGCACCAATAAAATAAAACTGTAATGTGAGACTATAATACACCCAGGGTCTATATTTAAGGAATCCGCATATCAATGTACCCCTTCCTAAATCACGCCTTACCACATGTAAATTGAAGTGTGTTCTGTCAGTCAAGGCAAAGAGCTGAACGAAAATATATATAGTCTCAAAGAAAATGCTATAGCATACGCAAACATTTTCTTTGTGTTACTATACAGGTATTCTAATTGATTTTCAACTCACCATCAAATTTGTGACATTTCATATGATGCACCTAAGCCAGGTCTATTTTCCATACAGTCTCTACAGAGAGATTAAATTTATTAAATTTAATGTATTAAAACCTTTTACTTGGAAAAAGCCCCAGGCAAGAATGCTTAATGTTTTAGTAATATTTATAATTTAACTTGTAATTTTCTTCGCATAAAGTTGGGCTGATAAATATGGGAGTTGTATTTCAAGATAAATCCTAAATTCATTAGAATTCCAAATGTTGCAAGATCTTGTTCAGACAAATTTCAGAAAGACAAAACCAGAAGGTAAAACTAGGAGTTTAGCCAAGTTACCGGGCTGTTGCTCAGTGGTGACTATGCTTGACGTATCCAACAGCTCAATTACTTCGAGTTTATTTGGCCTTGGCTAACAAAAAATACAAGCCTCTATTCAGTCATTTGTCAGAGAGTACAAATAAAAAGTGTTCTTACTCCATGTACAGGCTGTGAACACAATCATCCCTGTTGACCTGGCGGAAGGTCCTGAGTTCAGCAAAATACTGTTCGGAGCGCTCTGTCAGGGAACTCTCTGCATCCAGGAGACCTGGAGGACAAGAAAGTATCATGGTGTTAAGAAAGCTGTAATTAACCTATATAACCTCTTGTGCAGGGCTTCCCAGTTCTGGTGACCCCAGTGCCTGTTGATTTCATACCAGTGTACAATCCTGTTACATAACAGACCCCTTTATAGAATAAATTGTTTCATTTATCAGTTTTCAGTTACTATATTGTTTTCAGCTCTTAAATGGCTAGAGATTTAAAGTGAACTTCAAGTGTGCATAACACAAAAGCTGCACCTTTTCAGTGACTGAAAATTAGTCTAAATGCCTAAATATTTAGTTTAAGTATTAAACTGGAATAACAGCCCACAGGCACTGAAGTCAAGAAAGTAGGATCCAGAATTGGGAAATCCAGCTCTGTTGTTCTCTACCATAGCCATCACAACAGGTGTTTCAAATCACAACAAAGAAAGTTAAGGATGTACAAAGCTATCCTAGATGTATGGACCTATGTATAAGTTAATCTATGCAATTAGCATAGCAATCAGGCTTTTAGATAAGTTGAAAGTTTAGTTAAGGCTAGAATGTATTTTTGCAAATTATCACAATTTCCATGTGATTTCTGGTGTTTATTCCTCCCTTGGTTTTTAACATACAAGTGAACCATTTCTTTGAACGGTTATGCATGAAAAGTTTTTAAAGAGACTAGGAAAAGAAATAGTGTTTCAATGCCACACCACAAGTATGTAAAAATGGACAAAAAAAGACATGGTATTCTTCTTTCCCTGTAAAAAGAAAAGTGATTCAAATGTACTTCCCAGAATAGTGGAACATCACCACAATATTTAATTCAAGAAAGAATCCAGCTGGAATCAAACCAGCCAGCACCGAAGTCACCAGGGCAGGAATTGGAAAGCCCTGCTCTAGTGTTTTCTAGCATAGATATCAACACTGGTCTTCCAAGTTACAAAGTTACAACAAATAAATGTAATGATTTACAAAGCTATCCTAGATATATGGACCTACATAATCAGCAGAACAATCAAGCTTTGAAATACGTTCAAAAACTAGCTAATGGCATATTCTTTCAGCTACAAGTCTTTCTGCCAACAGTTCTATTTTCCTCACAATATCCCGCCTCTTTTCTTTCAAGTGTTGTTTTTGACGTACCGCTTCTGACTTTTCAAACAAGGAAGAGAAGTATATTATTTCAGTGCCACACCACAAATCTCTCACTGTAAAAATAAACATGATACAAATGTACATTTCAGAATAGTGGCACATACAGTAACACAAGTCACAAAAAATATGGAAAATGAAATTCAATGTCATTCAAATTCATAGAACACCCACTTAAAGATCTGCTAATTTACCACCTAAGCTATTAAGAAGAACTTCTTACCAGCTATCCAGTCATAACCCAGCAGTGGTTGCATGGACAAGCCTTCAGTGCTCAAAATGTGCTCTTCATCCACTGAATGGAATGTCACATGACCGCCTTCCTTCTATAATGACAACAAAGACCACATATTCACCAGAGCAATATAGTGATTTGCGCTCTACTGTTTTGCTTTTTCCACTAGTGTGCTGTACTAGTACTTTGTGAAAGTCATAATGCCATTTCACAGAGCTTATTGGACATTTTTTTTTAATGTCAGCGGTATTTTGTGTGTTTCAGAATTATTTGTCACTTTTGAAACACAAAATTTAAGAAAAGACTGAACGTTGTGTGGCATTTTAGATCTTAAGTATTTCTTAAGGTGTTTTTTTTAGCACTACTGCATTGAACTGCTAATGTCAGATATCTTTCCATGGACACAGCAAAATTAAAGCATTACTGAAACTGACAACACAGACGTTCAGATCATTGCTGAAGTGTATTCCAGTCACACACAAAGTAGAAGAGCCAATATTGCAAGTGCAGTATTATTTTATGACTCTTTATAAGGCATGTGCAATTTGTTACTTTCATAATTGTTATATTGACCTTTTGCCGTTATTATTATTTTTTCTTAGAAATGTTGTGATAATGTTTTCCACATGTTTTATGTGGAATGTGTTGAATATCACACTGCTTGCTCCTTAAATTGCCTCCTTGGGGATGAACAAAATATTCTGAATTGAACTGAGGACTTTCTTACCCAAAGTTAACAGCACTAACAGTTCTGCCTCCGGTGAAGTGTGCCTTCAGTGAATATTAAAAGTCTACAATCCCTTATTGAAATTGCTGGTGTTTGTGATGTAAAGCCAGAAATCAAGATGAATCATGTCAGACATTTTTCCATCTTTAATGTGACCTTGCAACCAACAAAATTGTGTTGTAGGTTTTTTTAATTTAAATTATTTTTCCTAATTATTATCTATTTGTTTTTGTCTTGAATTTCGCTGGTTGCAAGGTCATTAAAGATGGAAAAATGTCTGTCATGATTTATCTTGATTTCCAGCTTTACATCACAAAAAAACCTGTAATTTCAATAAGGGTGTGTAGACTTTTTATATCCACTGTAAGTGTTAACATGATCTTATCTGGAGCAGAATTTACATATTTTGCTTAGAGATAAAATAAATCCAATAAAGAAATAAAATAAATGACCTTTACGTGAAATAGTATAGAAGACGGGATAGTCCCTTGATAACACGAACAGATAGGTTGATTTTGCGATATCCTTTCAGATAGCTGCAGTTATCTTGTTCAGAATTACTGAAAAAACACCTGTGGTCACATAAAGACGTTATGCTTCATTATCAGACGTTTAATATACATCAGGAGTTGGAATCTAGAAATCAATGAAAAAATTTTTTGAGGTTTGACTAACAAGGACCTATAAAATTGGCATTTTGTTTTTGTTTAGAAATGCGTGATAAAAAAATAACAGAAAGGTGAAGACTGCACATGCATACCCCTTTAAAGTACTAGCACATCTGCAAACCAGCAGTTATTTTTAAAATGTGTGCCAGTAACTGGGCAGCTGGATCTGGGGGGGTCAGATAAGGGGGTCAAGCCACCACAGGATACAAAAAAAGGCTGCATTTCTCACGATGACATCAGGAGACTGGCATCACCTGAGCGAAGGATTCAGTGAGTGAACACTCCTGAAGGACTGAGAGACGAGTCAGACCCTCTTTGTCAGGTGTGGTAGTGAGAACTTAAGAGAACAAACCTGGAATGGGGACAATTCCTGCAGCAATCCCAGAGAGGTACTGAGTAATGACAGCCAGTTTTGAGGGAGAGACAGAACAGGGTTGTCTGAGTGTGGTTAATTGCAAAGGCTCTAGGATAAGGTACATGGTTATAGAGAGCAGGGAAAGATCAAGCAAACTCAATTACTGATGTGCCAGCCAGCTGGTAAACAAAAGATGGGTCGTTTTAGCCTAAACGGGATCGAGAGGGTAGTATTTTCCACTGCTACACACTTTCTAACAAACGGGATGTTATGCATACACTTATACAGCCAAAAACAGGGTTTGGTACAGCAGGGTTGTTCTGCACACCACCTGACTTCTCATATAAAGGGATAGTTTTATGTGCAGGTTCCCCCTACAATGCTACCAACAAAAGGGGATCTTTATGCTTTACAAAACATTCCATTAACAGTAAGTCCGATTTGCACTGAAGTTCCAATAGATTTAATAATGCAAGACCTACTGAACCTACTGTGGGTAATACTCTAAGCGCAAAAAAGTTTATACTAAGTAAACTGGAATGTTTCTTGAATTTGTCTGCCAAGGCCTGAATCTGCTGACAATTTCTGCAGTCTTCCTAACATTATCTCACTGGTGAAATAGTGCCATCTAGACACCCACCAACCTTAGATTCACTGACACCAGTTCCATAGTACAGCAGTCGATTAGAGCAATTTTTTGTGCTTGCAACAGATTTTCTCAAAAGACAACTATAACAATGAAAAGAAGTATTAAATGCTATGCAAACATGTTGCCTTCCATATGTATGCCCTTATGCATGTACAGCACTATATACCTCCATTACCGGTTAACCATCTCTGCTTCAGCCTCTCTCTCATCCTCCTCTGTCTATCTCTCTCTCTCTCCCTGCTTTTCCTCTTACCCGGGGTCTCTCCTGGTGTGGTGTAAGTAGAATGGGTTTGGGTCTCTTGGCATCCTGCTTGAGAGCTGCTCTGTGGCGGTCATTGCCCTGATCCAGCAAGTGTTTGGTATACAGCACAGGCTCCGGGTGAGATCTCTGTCCCAAGTGGGTTCCCTGTCTCCACTTGGAGACCCTCTCACAGGACGGGGTGGACGTCTTACAAAAGTTATCGGACACGGAAGCTGCCTCTTCTGTGTATTGGGTGGGAGAAGCCACAATTAATTCCCATTTCACAGTGGAAGATATTTGTAATATTATCTGTGACATACATCAACTGAAAAGACACAGTGTTTCAGAAAGTTAAAAAAAACATCCTCCCCATGAAAGTGTTCAAGTATTTAGAATCTTTCAGTGTTGTGACGTTCCATCTACACTTTACATAACTACATAACCTACTCAAAATGTATATTTGCTTTGAGCAAAACAAGCAACTTTTAACATGTTTCTCAACCCACCAAAGAACACCCTGCTAGCGCTTTATCATGATGATTAATTAAGTGACACACGGTATACCTTCTTTCACATGAACGTTATCTGTTATCTTTATTGCTCAATTTCAGGCTGAGCTCCCCACTGCAGAATAAGATGGCACAGGGAGAAATGCCTTTTGATAACGAATACAATTTTAAAGTTGAAAGGAAAACACCTCCAAATGAGGTGACAACCCTGAGGCTCTTACCTTGAAGGTGCGCAGTGGGCTTGGCTTGGGATTCTTCAGCTCTAACAAGGACAGCATCAGCCCTATCTGTTCCATATAGCAGCTCCCTGTTCTGAGCTCTGGGCCTGCACAGCGCTGCACGGGCTTGGCCTAGCTGGCCAGCAGTGAGGGTCACCATAGGCACAGCAGGACTTGTGGGCACTGTAGGTTCCATGGCCTGTGTCTGAGCGTCCTTTGAGGAAGCATGACCTTCCTGTAAGAAAGCACTCCGGTAAACTGCTCAAACTTTAATGCCATAAATAGCACACAATACTAGACAATACAAAGACCACAAGGAACAAATCAGAAAACACATATTTGGAATATTTATATAGTATAATAAATATTTAATGAAGGACAGCATATCCTGCTTTCATGTCATGTCTTCTCAGACATGTTTTCTGAAAGTTCCACAAGCAGACTGAAAACAAGAAACTCACTTAGGCTTTCATTAAACAATCCTAACTTATCAAAGAAGAAGGTTTTGTTTTCCTTCAGCTGTACATTGGAAAACCAGTCAAAAATGTTTCACGCTGATAGGTGAAACATCTGTAATTACAAAACCCTCTCAACTGGCTCACATCAATACTCTAACAAACACGCAAACGTATTGTTTTATTTAAATTAGACTAGTTTAAATACAAAACGCATGTAGAAATTAAAAACCAGCTTTATAGAAAACCTGCCTAAGGAACTACATGTACATATGAGGTGTTCCAAAGAAACGAAGTAGAGCTGAGCATTATGGGTACATCTCTGGACTCATAAGTGGTTTCATTGCGGGTTCAAGCCCCTGTTGCAGGGCTTAACTGCTCCGGTTTACCCAGCTGAATGAAAGGGAATTAGCATTTCTGGGGTAGGCACTGTGATGGACCAGTGTCCCATTCAGAGCCGGAGGTTGCTTGAGGCTTAGACAACAGGACGAGCTCTGACCCAAGGACCAGTTTGCGCGGCTTTTTTACTTGCATGGAAATGTAGTGTTTGCAAATTATGCTTATATAGTTCCATTTCAATTCCATGACAATACTGAAAATGTCACAATGGACTTTAAAATCATCCATCTATTCATCTTCTAACCTCTTTATCCAAGACAGGGCTGCAGAGGCCTGTCTCAGCAAGCAAAGGGAACAAGGCAGGATACATCCTGGATGGGATGCCAGTGCATCGGAAATCTCATTGTCCCATACAGTTTCTGGTGAATTTATCTGACTGTTTCCGTCCTTCGAAAAAATGAAGATGCCTCTTGCAATCCCCAAAGCAAGCACAAAGGTCAAGCGTGTTCTGTACCAAACTGCTACTAAATCCCGAGGGAAGAAAACCCAAACTATCTCAATGCCGGCAAATGAAGAGAGAAAAAAAAAATAACTTACCAACTAAATTTAATGTAATGAGTTCTGGGGGTTTTTAAAGTTGTAGTTTTGAAGGTAAAAAATATGAGGCCTATTTTTAAACCATACCAGGGACAGTGGTATTATATGTGAACTGTGATTTGCTTCATATTTTAAACAGAGAAAACAAAACCTCACAGTAATCTTAGGTAAAGTCACAATCCTAAAAGCAAAGTGAGCTTGGAATGAACTTCGGACAGAAAAAAAGCAAACCCTGTTACCTTCTTCAAACTGTAACCACTGTAGTCTGCTGCTGTGCTAACCAGGTTGTCTGTGCCTTCTGGTCCGGTTGAGTTCTCCAATGTTGCTATGGGAACACTCGCAGTCCTGGCTGTGGCTGGGGCCTTAACCTTGGGCCCTGACTGCGTGATCTCCGTTGCTGTGGAAACCTGGGCGTCCCTACATCTCAGCCCCTTCAGCCCCTTCAGTCTCTCCCCTCTCTCCCTCAGCTTCTGCAACAGGTCTTTGTTTTGAAGCCGCAGCGCCTCCAACTGCCCAAATGAGGACATTGCACTTTTGGAGGCACGATCTGTCCGCAGAGAAAAATGGAAGGAAAAAAAAAACACAAATTAACTCGTTTCCGTTTTTATCCATTTGAAGAATTTTTGGCGCATTTATTATTGAATAAAGAGCAGTTTTGTTCAGTTGTAAGGGGCCATGCAATTTACTGCACATCTGCACATACTGGCTGGGCTGCCAGTATAACTGTCAGACAAGAAGTGAACATAATGTAAAGAAGGATCACTATGTCATGTCTAAAACATGTATCAAAACCTTAGTACAGTAGATATTCGTATTTAATGTACATAAATGCTATTAATAAATACAGGCTTTCGGATTGATTTTCGAAAGCCTGTATTCACGTTTAAAAGGAAAAAGTGACACACTGTCTATGTTTGGGGATTTTTCTCCTGCTCTGAATGCAATGGTCGTTAAAGTCCTCTGAGTCATAAAACGTCGTACGAGGCACGTGAAATGACGAATGGCCGTATTATCGTAAAACCAGGAAAGCGACATCTAGCATTTTATGGTTATTACCCATTCGGGAGGGGGGACTTTGCCTTATTGCTTAACAGAAACTAACCGGGAAGGGGGGAAAATGTGAAACTGTTTTTCATTTTTTTTAAATCGAATTGTATTCCTTTTGTAATTTGCTTCTTACTTCCTTTTTAATTTAATGCTGTCTGACCGTGATCACCGTGATGTTGACTTGACAATTCAAAAGTCCCCAATCTTTACTCATGGGGGAAAATCCATCGAAAAATGACCAAGAGGTTTATTTAACGCAGGGGAATTTTAAGAGAAATATCGGGTGACTCTGTTTACTATCATTAAACTGTACCGTTTTCGGTATCCCGGAAGCAACATGCAATATTAAACTTATTTAAGAAAGTTTACGACTTCGAGAAAAAAAACCAAAATACAGGTGACAACTGTATAAAATAAACACATAAGTGCCCGAGGGGTTTCACATCATTCTTTCATACCAGGATCGATGCTAATAATGCTGTGACACCGTGCGCGGCTAATATATCCGTTTAATGGCACTTTAACTACGCTACAAAGTAACAGACTTCGATAATAATTGATGGCTGGTACTTACCATTCGTGTGAATTTGTTTTTGCAAATACATGTAACACCGCACTTAAGGTTTTGCTAGCTGTAACCATAGAAACCCTAAGCGTGAGCTTCTGTTTAATCTTGGCATTTCGGTTCTTACCTTCCAACACCCAAATTCTTCTGTAAATCCGCCAGAATAAGAGTGTATTTGCTTATCTTTTCTTGACTCGCAACACAGTCCTACGTTTCTATAGTCTCTTTAAGATTTCTCCTTTTCATATATTCGCCAACGAAGGTTTACTTTTTTACCTCCATTACAGTTTGGACACCTTCCGGCTCTGTCGATTGGTTAGCTAATCGCTACCCAGAATGCACCAACACAACCCTCCTGGCCTTCATTTAAAGGGCCACTTAAAGAAAAGTGATTCCCTGATCTGTATGTTGGTTTGCAGACATTCTCAGCAAAGGGAACGTGCCTTGTCACTAACGTTAACCAGATTAGTGTAGCAGGAACCGAGCAAGGGGTCTGTCGATTCTTCCAAAGTCAGGGACTGCTCTGTGCCTCTCAGCACTGACGAGGGCTGTCCACACCTTTTCAGAGAATGAAGATTGTCGAAACAGCCCATCAAATGTCGAACCTTCCCTGACTACAACTTCCCAGAGGAGCTAATACAGTTTCCTTTTTAGTATATTACAAGCCTGCCAAGTGTTCAGTCTAAGAGTTTCATGGTGTAGGGCAGAAAAAGGCCTTCAACCAACACGTCCTAATGTGGACATTGCTGTTTGAATTCTCCTGGCCCTGCAAATTGAGATTGCACAGTTCCAGTCCCATGGGGCTGAGGTTTCTGCACGTTTTCATTCCACTCTTCCACCTCTTCTCATGATGACCTAATAGAGATGATCGTTAGCTTACGTGTCACAGGTCAAATGGGTAACAAAGAAAGGACTGAGAATGTGACAAACTAAATTTTATTTAAATAGATGTGACCTGGGCCAGCCTATTGTATATTATAACACCTGAAGAAGGCTCCACGGCCGAAACGTTGTGTTTTCTTTCTTCTCTTTTCAGCTTGGAATAAACTTATTACTTGTTCCTTTGCAGTCTACACATGCTGACGCAACTACCCACCTGAACTATTGTACATTACGGTTTTAATGTCATGAAGGAATGGTGTTGTATTAAACACAGCAAACACGTTCAAATATAGCCAGTATGCATTCTGTTGTAAGCAATGAAAATGGGTTCACACAAATTAAACGATACAGAATGATCAATTTTAACCATTAAAAACATCTTGTCAAGTATTTAGCAATACAGACATGTTACAGAAGCCATTCAGAGGGCAAAGTGCTGATATACAAGGTATGCCTTCTTAAGCTTCAGCAATTAACTTTCTTAACCTCCAAGCTGATTAATGGAATTAATTCACCGTTTCTGTGCAGCAGAGGAGTAAAGGCTAATTCTGCAATGCCGTAGTACTAGCCTACTAAGAAGTAGAATAATCACAAGTATGATAACTAACCATTGACACAGGGAGCAGACCCTTCTCACACCAATACAAACAAATCTTAATTAACATCAAAGGATAGGACAACACTGCAAAACCTACTTAACTGGTGTCTCAAGTATAGTCAAATGTTCACAGTACAGCCGTTCAGCAGGAAGGCCCATGCTGGGAGCACATTTAGCTGCTGTATATTCAAAACAGTTAAAAATAATTAATTGTTCTGCCTATAAGCTATGGTATGGAAGCCCGTTTCCGCCAGGGAGTAAAAAAAAACGCGCTATGGTATCTCAGAATTCCGACTTAGTATCTCAGAATTGCGACTTAGCAACTCAGAATTCCGACTTAGTAAGTCAGAATTCCGACTTAGTATCTCAGAATTGCGACTTAGCAACTCAGAATTCTGACTTAGTATCTCAGAATTGCGACTTAGCAACTCAGAATTCCGACTTAGTAACTCAGAATTGCTAAGTCGGAATTCTGAGTTGCTAAGTCGCAATTCTGAGATACTAAATCGGAATTCTGACTTACTAAGTCGGAATTCTGACTTACTAAGTCGCAATTCTGAGATACTAAGTCGGAATTCTGACTTACTAAGTCGCAATTCTGAGATACTAAGTCGAAATTCTGACTTAATAAGTCGCAATTCTGAGATACTAAGTCAGAATT
This sequence comes from Lepisosteus platostomus, assembly GCF_059453375.1. Taxonomy (NCBI): domain Eukaryota; kingdom Metazoa; phylum Chordata; class Actinopteri; order Semionotiformes; family Lepisosteidae; genus Lepisosteus; species Lepisosteus platostomus. Next base: position 12,050,369 of record NC_142633.1, on the reverse strand, counting down.
CTGAGATGCTAAGTCGCAATTCTGACTTACTAAGTCGGAATTCTGAGATACTAAGTCGGACTTCTGAGATACCATAGAGCGTTTTTTTTTTACTCCCTGGCGGGAAAGGGCTTCCATACTATGGAAATGTGTCACAGGGTGTTTCATTGACACAGTGTGCCTACAGTATCTTTCTAACCACCATTGCCCTTGTTAGGGTGTGGAAAGCTGCGAAAGCCCTACAGTGGAGTTAGAAATATGTTTCTAGATACTGCTGATGTGTCAAAATGTAAATTAACCTTCAGTAAAATAGCCAGGCCCTGGAACATGTATGATGCATGAATGAATACATGGTTATATTGCTCATGATGGCAATTACAGGCCCAGAAACTCATTATAAATACAAGATCAGTATCAGGACTATTACGTATTTTTGATAAATTGCCATTTTTGGACCATTTTTGTTTTTAATAATGGATCTATCCAGTAGGTTAGCCCTCTGGTACACTCAACTGCTGCTGAAGTTTAGCATCACCACAGAATGTATTAATTTTATCTTTTTTATCCATTAAAATGAATGAAGCTGAGTTAATGAGAACAATGGGATTTATTATGAAGGAGCTAAAAATTACACTTTCCTTAGAATAATGTTGTTGTGGTGTGTGGGAGAGATATAAGGTAATGTAAATAAATTATAGTTGAACTTGTTTAATTTAAGGGACAGCTAAGCACATTTAAAGAGGGCTTTCCAATCCTTGTCCCAAAGTGTTTATTGTTGCTCCGGCAACCCGGCACATGTAGTTACAGTGAAGCTGATCCGCCTCTTTCCTCTTTTAAAGAGATCAAGTTAAAATGAAACGTGTAGTTCATGTGTCTTTCTCGGAATGTTAAAATCTTGAGAGTCTTTTCGATGTCTACATGCAAAACGCCGGCATGAAATAAAAGAAGAAGAGAAAACTAAGCGTCTTATGATTGCTTCTCTTTGGAAAAAAAGGTAAATTTTGAATTTTAAACATTTGTTTCGCGGTGCTTGTACTATGCAGTCTTAAATTACTGCAACAATGGAAACGCTGTATTAAGTTACGACGTACAGTGTAAGTGTGGACAATTCTGATGACAAGTTAAATAAGAAAAGGGCACAAGCTATTCGAAAACAATTGCTGTAACTGTAACAAGAAAGACTAGTAAGAAAATGCGGGTGCATACGATACATTAAAACACATTAAACTGCATTAATATTAATTTTGTAGTTGCATAATTAATTTGCAATTCAACAAGGTACAGTAAGGATTAATAAAAATCCGCTCCACACACCATGAACTATAGCTATTAAGAATGCAAAGTGAAATCCGCTTTCAGTGAGGACAAATAATTTTCCTTTTCTCTTCAGATTTCTCAGAATTGTACCGATGCTCCTTAGAAGCGATTTATTTTTGGAAAGTTCCTAGTGCGCTGGCAGCTGCCATTTTTCCTCTTTCCCTCGTCTTTCAACTCAGCTTTCAGCTTTTGGACGTCTTGCGTGTTTTTACATTGCTCGTTAACAAAAAATCAAATGGAATTCCCCCCCCCCCCCAAAGACCTATGTATGAATTTTTAACAATTCTGAAATGTGTCTCAATTCGGCTACCATTATTATTATGTTTTTAAAAAGCCCCCTGTAATATGCGACTGTGCACGGCTACAGGTGAGAAGTGAACTAGGTGACCTGCGGATTTAAGGCGGCTGTCACCTCGATGACTGTGTTGTCACAGGCTATATTTCTATAGACTGCGTTTAAATATTGCTGCAGCCAATTCCCAGACGCCACTTGACAACAAAACCAAACCAATAATTGGGTGTAAAAGCGCTTTCTTTGCTAATGTAGTTTGTGTCACGACTGACGCAACTAAACCTTGAGCCGTCTTGGAACACGAGATGAAATTTCAAGAACTAAGAAAACAGTTACTCAGCTATGGAAACGTGTATTTGGAATAGTTCTAAAACGACACAGAAAATCCAAGATATAGATTTGTATGGTGTTTTACGATTTCTGGTGTGTATTGTAGGAGCCAGAATGATAGTAGTCGGCTTTATTTCTATCAGTCAGCCAGTTTGTGTATCTCCTAGTCACTAATAACAACTAACATTTCATTGGCAGAACGGGACACCCGACCCCCACCAGTTCAATCTAGACTGCGTCCTTTACGGTAATTTGTCTTGATACCTCTCAGTGCAAAAAAAAGACTTACAAAAGCGTCGTTCAGCGTGCCAGCTCACATTCAGTTTTTACTCTCAGGAATGAGCCTAGCTCGAGGTGGTCGGATGCGATAATTTTTATCTCCGAGCCGAGCAGTACGGAGAAAGTCAGACGCGCACTGTGCGCGATTACCATGCTGCAAGCTAGGCACCTCTAATTTGCATTGACTCAGCGCTTGTCCGGCTTGATTAGTTTAACCAGTTTTCACTGGTTTGTTGTATTAGATGTCAGTGTATGATGGTACCATGCAATTGTGTTTGTGCTGTCTACATAGCGCTCAAATCGTCACGTTCCTGGGAGCTAGATATGCAAGGAGCTAGATGTTGGACATTTTCAGATCCATTCAAAGGATCTTAAGAGCGTAGCAGATCCCATCAAGGGTGGAAGACATAGTAAGTAAGGTAAAGGTTTATTCCGTGCTGAAAAGAAAAGAGACACAATGTTTGGGCTGCGGAGCCTTCTTGGGGTCAGTAGTATCAGAAAGAGGAGAGTAAGTCATCAGTCAGGGTCTGTCAGACAAACAGGTCCTTTTTGTTTTGGATGTACTATTCCAATTCAGCGATACAAACATTGTGACTGTCATAGCTTAAACAGCTTTTTAAGCATATTGCAGTTTGAAGCGAGATATGGAATTATGGAGGTGAAAAATATCCTTGTGATGGACGTTCTCGTGTTTTTGGTCCACTCTCAGGGCCTTTGAGAGCTGTGTGAGCCCCCCGTCCTGCATTCTGACCAGCGGGCCCCTCCCTGGTGTGTGAGCTGCGCCCAGGACAGAAGACGCCCGAGCCCAATATGGCCGCCGCCCCCAGGGAGGCGGCGGACGGCGCTGCAGAGCTGTGCAAGGAAGGGGATAAGCTCCTAGGAGAGGGAGAGCTTAGGAGGGCCACTGCTCTGTACACGTCAGCGTTCGGCTGCCACGCCGGGACCACCGTCTCCCACGTGCGTGGCCTGGGGGGGGCCACGTTGGCGGGGGTCGTTTCCACTTTGGAAGCCCGGCTGGAAGACCCGGGAGAAGCTCAGCACCCCGGGGAGAGCCCCGGCCCCAACAAAGGCCTGGCGGCTGTGTTCCTGTCCACGCTGGTCCCCAACAACCTCGCCGCTAGCCTCTACAAGATGGAGTCGCTCCTGCTGGCCGCAGGCCGGGGCGCCGACGAAGTGGCGGCGCGCTGCTCGGCCCTGCTGGAGGGGAAACAAGACCCCTGTCCGCTGGGTTCCGCGCGCCTGGCCCTGGAGCTGACGCGCGCCCTGGCCAGCCTCCTCTCGGAGCCTCGCGGGGCCCGTGGGCCGAAGCTCTACCTGCAGGCTTTCCACGCAAACGAGGCCGAGGCCGCCAGGCTCATCAGGAGCAGGCAGGCCCAGCTCCTGCCCAGAATTGTCGATGCCTTCCTGGAGAGACTATCTCTACAGACACTGGGGGACGAGACAGAGGCTGAACAGGAAGGGGGAACCGAAGCTCTCCACCCAGAAGAAGCTTCCAAATACCTCCACTTCTTATCAGCCATCGCCCCCGGCGACACACGTGTGCAGGAGCTCCAGGCCGTGGCCCTGTTCCAAGCTGGCAGCTTCAATGAGAGTGCACAGGCTTACTCCCTGGCTCTGGGGGAGACAGACTTGCAGGCAGAGACCCGCGCCGGCACGGAAAAGCCAGCTGCGCACTGGCTGCTGCCTGAAAGAAGAGCCTGTCTCCTGGTGGGCCGAGCAGCCGCCCTCTTTTCTGCGGGAGGCCGGGCAGCGGAGATGTGCTGGGACCTCAGCGAGGCCTTCGGGACTCACCCTGCCACTGCCAGGCTGCAATTCCAGCAGCTGTTCTCGGACCGTGGGGCGGAGGCTTCTGCCTGCTCTCAGCTCAGGCAGCAGACAGAGAGGGGGCTTTGTGAGTACAGGGAGGCCGTATTAGGGCGGCCTGATCTGCGCTCCTCCAAAGGGGTGGAGTTGCTGGATCCTGTCATCGCAGGGCTGCAGGCCCTGTGCCACCTGGAGCCAGGAGGGGGCAGCAGAGAGCTGCGCGTGAGGCTGGCAGACTGCCTCCTCCTCCGAGGGCAGTTCCGGGAGGCCCTGTCCATCTGCAGCCAGCTTGCGGCAGTCGCCCCAGCCCAGCAGAGCTACCAAAACACAGTACAGGTGCTGCAAGGGTTTGCGCGCTTTCTGTCAGGCGACCAGCAGGGTGCGCTGGAGGACTTCCAGGCGGTGATTGAGCACAGCGCCCCACACCCCTCCAGCTGTGTGCGGGCACTCTGTGGCCGGGGGCTGCTGCGCATGCTGGCCGACTCCCACTACTTGGCGGCCCTGGACTACATGACAGCAAGCCGGCTGCACCCTCAAGAGACGGCCCTGACTGTGCGCTGCCTCATCCCTTGGAACCTGCGGGGGCTGCTGTTCACCGTGCTGCTGGAGCAGGGGAGGGCCATGCTGGAGGGAGCTGGCAGGGGCAGCAGCCAGGGCGGACGGAGCCCCTCGCCCATCCCCGAGCAGCAGCAGCAGCAGCAAAGAGATCAGTCCCCGTCTAGACTGCCTGAGCGGGATTGCTGCTCCTCACACAAGGAAGGGTACGCCCCTCACTGCCCTCGCTCTTTGGATTCTAATACTGCGCTTCTGTGTTCTCCCTGTGAGAGGACTTGTGCCGGCTGTGAGCTCTAGGTGTTGGGAAGACAGCTGTTGCGTGTCTGCTTGGCTGCTGCATGTCTCTGTGGGTCTGGATGTGTATGCACAGCCATCCCAAGAGCCTGTATTTTGTGTGCTTACAGCAGGATCACCTAAAGCAGCGGTTCCCAATCCTGGATCTGGTGCCCCCCCTACCTGCTGGTTTTCATTCCAGCCCACCTTCATGAGATCAGTGAAGCCTTACTGGAACATTTGCGTTTTGTTTCCAGTCCCAAGCTTGGGATTTTATTTCACTTTCAAAATACAGTGATTAATGCTCCAACATGTTGGAGCTGGGAACAAACACTTCCAATTCATCTTCTTCTTTCTCTTCCACTTCTCTTTTCATTCCTTTTTCCTTCTCGTCAATGGAGGGTTTGATTGTGGGCCTGAGCAGCAGCTGTGTGCCTCACCAGGACCAGGACTGGGAACTGCTGCTCCACAGCCTTGATCTGTGAAGGTGTTTGGGCCTGTCTGCCGTCTTACCTGTGCGATGCCCCCACCCCCACCCCCCTCCTGGATCTCACGGGCTTCTGTGTTGCTCAGGACCCCCGCGGGGGTGCAGGCGCTGGCAGCCCTGCTGATGGAGCTGGAGCCGGGCAGCGCCGCGCCGCGGATCCTGGCAGCCGACGCCCTCTACAGGCTGGGGCGGGCGGAGGAGGCCTACCGCTTGCTCCTGTCCCTCGGCCACCCGTCTCCCCGCTCGCCCGTTCTCGCCCGCCTCGCCCTGCTCCAGCTGCACCGGGGCTTCCTGTACGATGCCAACCAGGTACGGGAGCACCTCACCCAGAATGGCAGCGGCTGGCAGGTCACGGGTGGAAGCCCGGCTGCTTTTGTTGGCTGTTGACTGGCGGTAAATGCAATCCAGCACCTCGGTTTGCCTACTGCACCGCTGCAATGCAAGCAGGTGCGAGCCCAGGGTTGGCGTTAAACCTGTGCTGTTAAACTGGTTTGGATTTCTCCCAGGACCAATGAGGAAAATATTGGTAGTTCACAGTTGCAGATCTACTCCCATCCATGATGAGATATGGCCATCCCTTGCAAGATTGCGGTAAAACTATAGAAATGGCGGTCGTGCTAGGGGTTGTTGTGATAAAGAGAAGGGTTTACCAATCTGATTGAAAGAGAATGTCAGGAAATGTTCCCTATACACAGAGCAAGCAGAGTCTCTGTTAGTCTGCCCCCCCCGGAAGGGGTATGAATAAAACTAGCTTGATCAGGGATCTGTGGAAACTGCTGGATTTTAAAAAAGGAGGTGGATTTCCCTCTAGAGAATGCAAAACAAAGTGGTTGAACTGTCATCTATACAATCACCAGCTGGGGGCAATATTTGCCAAGATTTTACATATTTAACTGGGTGGCTTAGCTTTTTAGCTTTTCTCCCAATAGCCCACACCTACAGCAGTACTGAGACTGCAAATTATGGCTAAAACCATCCAGGTAGTGTAGATTGCCAACAATTTTAGTTGTTTTTGTGGGCTGACAGTTAAGTTTCTACTGTAAATACAGTTGATCGCTCTGTGTTGAACTAGCAATGGAACATTTCAGTGCTTTGACTGGTCTGATGCTTGTGCTGAACGTCACATGGATGGTTTTAGGGATCCGCTGCACATTGTAATACAATCAGTCAGACACACGAAATTTTGTATGAAAGGGGGGAAATTAACATAGAAAAAGAGAGAAGAAGATACAGACACTGTCGCAGAGGAGATAGAGAATGAGACTGAGAGAGACAGGACATGGCCTGACCTGAGTACTGTCTTAGATTACAGTCACTGTTTGATTAATGTTCTCTACTGTCGGCTTTATCTGTTGTTGTGAAAGAGCTAATTGCTTTCAATTGCAAAGTGGATTTAATGAGCTACTAATGGGCTTCTTGCCACATCTTGTCAGAGAGAAAATAAATGAAAATTAGATAACCTCAGGGCAGCTTCTTAAATAACCACTTGAATGCTGAAATGAGCAAGGCCATGCTCTTCCGTAGTGAGCCAAATCACTGACACTGACTCCTGCACTGGATCGAGCTTTTATTTTATCAGCAGAGCTGTATCGGGATGGACTCTTATCCTTCAGTGGAGAGAGTTTCCCCATTGAGCTCGATTAAAGTTCTGTATGGGGCTTGACGTCTTTGCAGGTCTGCTCCACTGTACCTTCCCTCTCTGTCTGCTCCTATCTCTTTCCCTCTGCCCAGCTGCTGAAGAAGCTGACCCAGTGTGGTGACACCAGCTGCTTGCTCCCCCTGCTGGCAGTGGCAGGAACAGCAGACCGGGCACTGTTACAGGAGCAATGCCACACTGCTGCCATGCGCATCCTGGAGGGCCCCAAAGCAGACCTCAGCATCCGAGAGGCAGTGTCCTACCTCACCATCTCCATCATCGCCTCCGGTAGGCACAGTCACAGCACCCTGAGCTGAAGGAACAGACTCTCGAACCTGAAACATGCACTAGTGCTTTCAAACATGAGCAAGGGGTTTGTGGTGCATGCACAGATAACCAGTAAGACACATGGAGCCCACTTTCCAGTAAGGCTCTCTGGAGCTCACAGCATGCCCAATGACAAATGTCAGGCATGTCAGAGGAGAACACACACAGAGCGAATAGTGATTCTCAACTGAGGAGGTATTACATTTGAAACATAATTGGCAATACTGAATTTTATATAGATATTATTATTGTTGTTAGACGCTGTTAGTCCAATATTAGTAATTCCTATCACCAGCGTGAGTCCTGATCCACCTGATGTGCATTATTCAATCAAGTTTCTTCTTTTTTCTCCCCTTTGAAGCTTGAAGCTTCAATTCCACCTCAAGGCATCGTTAAAATAGTAGTGCTAGAGGGGTTAGAGACCTAGTGGAATTGATGAGAATCGCATGACCAAACCACAGAGCCCAATTCAAACACTTAGTGGACGACCACAGACATCCTGCTGACAGACACTGCCTAAGTTGAGGTCTGGCGCAGACCCCAGAACATCTGTGTTAAAGCAAAAGATAGGAGGCCGCTACAATGGAGGGACTGTGACTTCCTCTACTGAGAGACACAAAATAGGGAAATCAATCTAAATTCAATACATTGCAAACAGAATTAGAACCATCTGTGGTACTTTGATAGTGAACTACTTGTCAAGCTGCCTAAACAGTTAACATACTGTAACTGTCCAGAGAACCTTACCACAGTGTAAATTGATGTTTTAAATGTTTTATTTTGGCCTCCCTTGTACAGTATATGCTAGAATTCCCCACTGTTTTTTTCTTTGGAAAAGGAAGTATCCATAGTTACTTCTCTTTTTGTTTTTCTGAACTGTCTTTTTACTGGGATGAGTGAGTGTCTTATGATTGACTGCCTAAAGTTAAGGTTGTTTATTTGGATCTTGAGTAACACGAGGAAGTGTGAAGAGAATTGAAGACAAATCTCCTTTCACGGTCTTTCCAAAAACCTTTTTTTTTCCACAGCGCATTTATTTATCCAGAAAGTAAATCAGCTCAAATTGCTTTACAGTTCCTGGAATTTCTGTTCTCATTATTTCTTTTTTTAAAATTGAAAAACGGAGCAGAATATATATATATATGTGCAGAACAGCTAAAAGCTCAGGAATAAATCAGTGCTTAATGTTTGCTTAGACAATTATACAAAACGCCCTGTCTCTGTAATGCTGGAGTAATAAACATGTTCTGTGGGAGTGTTTTGTAACCTAGCTCAGTGTGCATTATCCATTGCTATCAGAGTAGAATACGTGCCTATTGCTATTTTTGTTTTGAATGCATGAGGATCTGGAAGTAAATGTTAGGGGTTTGACTGCTATGGAGTGATATGTGTACGTGTGCTACTAGGGCAAGAGTTTGAGAAAAAGTGAACTCGTATTGAGCTCTGAAGTTCTGCTCTTTCTGTTACTCAGTGTATGACCTGACCTCCTAACCATGAATGGACAGGCATTCATAGAGAACATTGTGCTCAGAGCCTGAGGTTTTCTTGGTAGCACTCTTGGGGTTACAAGTGATAACATATGACTCAGGAGCAGCACTGTCAAATGTGCCCAACTGTACACAAGCTTCTGTCAGACTTTTCCACCCTCAGGCCTGTTTCCCCACCTGCAAGTCAACGTTTTGATGCTGCCAGCACTTCTTTCAAAGTCATCAATGCATTGCATTATACATAAAGCTTAACCATCTTCTAGATTTCTAATATATATAATATTTAAGCAAGCAGTGTATGAGAGTTTATATGAGCATAGATTGCAAAACTAAATGACTTAATGTTTGTTGGATGAAGACCCTGGTATGTTAATATTGACAAACCCTGCACTAAGACCTGTTGTCATTCCTCTTATGTTTTTGGCGTTATTGCTCACTGAGGGCAGGCGGTGTGGCTGAGGACTCCCTCTTGGCACGGGCACGATGCTATGCCCTCCTGGGTCAGCGCAAGACTGCCATCTTTGACTTCAATGCCATCCTCAAGGAGCGATCTGAGCATGTGCAGGCCCTGTGTGGGCGGGGCTTCACCTACCTCACCCTGAACCAGCAGAAGGTGACACACCTCATCCCAAAAACACCGGAACTGGAAACCACAGGGAAACATGATTAATGGGGCTCTAATAGACAAAGAGATTAGTTGAAGCCAGTGCTGAAAAAGGCACTGGAGCGGCAGGGTGGACAGAGAGAGAGAGAGAGAGAGTCGAATGGGAGAATATTATTGAAAGGGAGTGTCAGCACTGATAAAGTGCCTCTGTGGTTCCATTCTCCTTCCCGCTGTGCTGATAGTACAGGGATGTCATTAAGATAAGGCAGATTAGGGTCTGTTCTCCAGCACAGGCTCAATACACGCATGGGGATACAGTAGAGTGCTGACACCTGCTGAATGTTCACTTCAGAGGACCAGGATAGGGACTGAGGGAGTGGGGGAGAGGTGCAGAGGTGTGTGTGTATCTGGCATGCCAGGGGATGCTGCACACAATACACTTTGCTCTTTACACTATAGAGGCATACAGCCCTTTCTGTCTGAGAATGGACCAGAGGTGATGACAGAAGCTACAAAAAGAAGTGTATTGACACAGGAGGGCTGGGTGAATTAGACAAAAGACATACAGAGTAAAAGAGAGGTACATAAATGCAGACAAAGATGGAAAAAGAGAGTGTTTGGTGTACGGAGCAGTGGTTAGGCTCAGGGCTCCTGACCAGAGGGATTGTGAGTTTGAGTTACCTCTACAGGTACCCATTGCCCTGTGTAAACTGCCTCACCATGGATCAGAGTGATCTGAAGGCCAAGCCTGTGATAGACTGGGATCAAATCCAGGGACTTAACGTCTCTTTCATGCTATGGAAAGCAGGAAAAGCTGTGGCCTGATGGGCTACACCAGCACACAAAGACATGCAGAGACAATGACAGATACCTTGTTTCCACAAATTACACTTCCATACTGACTCCGCACTAGTGTGCCTGTACAGTCCTGTATTTATTGGGCATGGTGTATGATATACAAGATGACACCCTAAATGAGTTTATAAATACAGTGTGGAGGAGTGGTTAAAGCTGTGGGCTGACTGCTGTTGTCATCTTATCTTTAGCTAAGTACATTTCCAAATTGCAGCACTAAAATACACTAACAGCATGAATGGGTCTGCTTTGGATAAAAAGGGCATCCAAATAAAGTAATAATAATGCAATACCTATAACTATTATAATAACAGAGTCTCAGGAGCTCTCAAGATGGAGACGCCAGGAACCGTAATTAATTATTTTCAATTTAATTCACCCAGTTTTAAGAGCAATTGTAAATCAGGTGCTTCATATGTGTGTGTTTTGTGCTTCAAAAAGAAAGGAATTTGCTAAATACAGGACCCTCCATCCTCTTCTTCCTGCACATAGCTGCGCTGACAGCAGTAATAACAGGGTAGCGAGAATCACAGCGAAAACAAGCTAACAGCTTGAGGGAAGAGCAGGCAGGACAATAAGGGATAATGAACTTTTAAATGACGCGGCCTGGTACTCAAAACTGCGACACCTGACCAATTGCCATCTAAATAACACACCAGCACATCACCACTGCCTATTTTTAACATGATTGCTATTGTTTGAATGTTTGTGCTCTGTTTTCTCTTGCATGAAAAAGGGAGCTAAGCAGACAGAGCTTTGCTGATCTGTCTATAGAGTCCTCTATCTCTCCAGAAAATGCATTGCTGGGATGTGTGTTTTGAGCTAGGCAACTAAGCCATAGTTAGAGATTTAGGGTAGAGAAGCCAGCCGGAACACCAGCTTGATCAGCTTGTTGCCAAAATGAATAGCAACACTTACCTGTGCCCTGTCTGGTCAAGCATTTATCACCCACATGAGGTTCCTGTGCTCCTAGTTCCACAGCACACCAACAACAGTTCTCAGAGATGATTGGGATAGATGGAGAGATCAGGGGACATTCACCAGTTTTCAGGATGCCCTGTACCTGTACTAAGAGACAGAAGATTATTAAGGTAGAAAATGAATATGGTGGAAATAAATAAAGAGAGCATTCATTTTAGGGGACCCTTCTGTTTGTTCCAGGAGTGCACTCAGGACATACTTGCAGCACTCCAAGTGGACGCTGCAGCTGTCACGCAAGACATCCTGTCTCTGAAAGAGAAGGCCAGTAAGCTCATCTGTGATTGGCTGCACCAGCACTGTAGGACGGGGCTCTCCGAAATCACAGCAGCAAATGCGGTTCCCTGCAGGGAGGAGCTTCTGAAAGAGGCGTTTCTGATTGGAGGAGCCCTGATGAAGATCGACTGCCGAGACCCCAGGTGGCACCTGCTCTATATCGATACTCTACTGGCCAGAGGTGAGAGGAGGGGAGCAACTGGCCCTTGAGCTTGTCTGAGCAGCCCCGTTCCTGCTCTGCGCTGTGGAAGCAGAGAGCAGGTCTTTCTCTTCCCCTGATGGTTACATTTTCTGAGCTGTTGCTCCAGAAGCTGCTTTCAGATTCTCTCTTTGGTGCAACAGGGTAGTATTGGGTCTTTTCAGCCTACTAAGGTGTACCTGCAGCAGTTTCTCTCTCTAGGCTTCAGATTTCATTGTGGTTTTAAATCCTCAAGTCCAGTACAGCAGTACTGGCTGTCCCCTCCGCAGTAATGGTACATGACTTCTCTCTCTCAGGCGCCTTGGAAGCAGCAGGCGCGCACCTGCGCCAGATTTTTGGGCAGGAGCCGCGGGAGGCGGTGGCCCAGGCTCGATGGGGGGTGGTAGAGGCGTGGCAGAGGAACGCCATGGGGGCGGCGAGGGGCCTGAGCGAAATAGCGGAGAGAGAGGCCTCGACCCTGAGCTTCCTGCTCACCCTCCTGAGTGCGCAGCACCGGAAACACCTGGCGCAGGTACTGACACAGCCCCGCTCACAGACACCCCGCTTGCTGATGTAGCGGAGCTCGTGCGGTGACGTCAGCGCCCTCACTGCGCGTAGCAGGGACCTCAGCTGCCTGGGCTGGGGGAGGTCTCCTTTAGCTCATGCGGTTGGTGCCCTGTTGCGTTACGCCAGAGACCGGGGGTTCGCGCCCCAGGTGTGGGGGATGGAACGGGTGGCGGGGGGCACGACCCCCCGTGTGGAACCGCGACGATCACACTTACAGAAACAAAACCACACCCACATCTCCCACGGGGTGCCACAGGCAGTACAGTCAGAGGATTGGACACTGGCAGGTGAACAGCCAAAATTCAGGCATTAGACCAGCAGGATTTTGAGAAAGCACAATAATCTTTTACAGGGGACAACATCGGGCTAGATTATCAGCCCATAACTGGATGATCATCATTTTGGCCCTGAGAGTCTGTATGTAGCAAACACAAAGTTACTGTTGTTTCAGTATTCCTAGTTGGGGCCTGTGTGTGGTAATGACTGACAGACAGATGCTAAGTATGAGACTGCCTGCAGGTGAGGCACAGTGCTGTTTACAGTCGCTGAGCCACAGTAGGCTCTGCACAGAGCTCTGTTAAGTAGCACTGTGAAAAAATCCAAACATAACAAAAGCTCCCTGGACAAAGGCTCACCACATGTTTTGGGTTTTCAGATTTCCCTTTTAACTGCTGAAAAGACTGTGGCTTTTTAGGACACGTGAAAAGTGAATTATCATCAACATTTTGACTGGTGGTCTTTGATACACTGCAAAAACATTCCATCGACTTGATGAAAGGATCTCTTTTCTGTGAGACTTTGTGGTCCTGTCATGCTCATTCAAAATCAACTGAATGTTTTTGTGCAGCCCCCCCCCACCACTCCCACCACCCAGAACCACAACAGACACAAAAGACAAACATATGGCAGTTGAAAAGTAAATGGGAATGTGATCTCTGCTGGTTTGGTCAATATCTGTCATCATAAAGATTCAGAAATGAAGGACGTTAGAAATTACTGTTAAAAGGAATTCTGGTGCTTGTGAATTACTCAACTGGCCCACTAGGTTTATCTTAATGGAAAGTTGTGATCTGGATGAAACCATACACTTACAGCTTCATGGGCATCTGCAGTGTTGCAGTGACATCAGTGAGAGATGCACCACTCCTCCTGTCAGTGCTAACTCTCCTGTGGGGCACTGTGGCACTGTGGAGTGGCAATGCCACATAGGGTGGTATAAAATGAGAAATACAAACAATCAAAGAGTTAATGCTGGCTGCAGCTCCACACTCACCACAAGTTGCTCAGTTGCTCCTGGGCATCTGCAAGGCTAGATGGATGAACTGGCCCACCAATATCAAATCCTAATGGTAAAAAGTAACTGTAGGAGAAAATGATCCGAGTGAGTGTGTCTGAGCTGGATTCGCGCACACACAGGACAAGCAGATGAATTAGGCTCAGCCACTTTCGCCTGCTTGCTCCACGATCAGAGGGAGAGAGTGCGAGGTCTGAGCAGTGGTTTGCCCAGCTCCTGCCCTGGTGTGTCCCATTGCCCAGAGCTCCATTAGCCTTCACCACTCACTGCCCTCCAGAAGGCTCCTGCTTTCTCGAATTGCTGCCGCTCTGTGGTTTCTCCTTTAATAACGTATTATTAAGGCAATTATCCCTGGACATTTAATAGGGATTACACGATGTTATAAGCAGTTTCAGCCTGGAAGAGGAGGGCAGTTTTGACAAAGAGACGGACCACTGATTCTCTGCAGCCTGAGACAGCCTGCTTGGAAATAATGACCACAATATGCATTTTTAGTTGTTTAATTTGTCTTCCTCAGTTTCCATGTCTCGTAGTCATTTGATGCAACAGCAATTTGAAGTTATGGCTTATTTCCACAGTGTAGGTCTCCACACAGCTGATTCCTGTCAGTGCTGTTGTCGCAGTGTTGGCCATGCTGGTACAGAGGTCACTGGGGTTGTCTCTCACTGGCAGGCTGCAGCGGAAGAGGCAGGCTGCGCGTCCGAGCGCGGCCAGTGGGAGCAGGCGCTGGCCCTGCTGACGGTGGCGGTGCGAGCCGGAGGCGAGGCGGCGAACCCCCCCCACCTGCGGCAGCGCGCGGCCTGCCTGGCGCGGCTCGGCCTCCACGAGCGGGCCGTGTCCGACCTCCAGCTGGTCGTGCGGAGCCACGCGGGCCCGGGGCAGGACCCAAGGGCGTGGGCCGGGGATCTGTGCCGACGGGGCCACAGCCTGGCGCTGTCTTCCCGCGAGGAGTCCGCTTTGGAGGACTTTGCCCGGGCTCTGGATCTGCACCGGTCCCAGGCTTTGGCCTGCATCGAGGCCGGGCTGGGCAGGGCTCGGTTGGCTGAAAGCTTCCAGCGGGCTGCGCTGCGACACTTCGGGCAGCAGCGGCTGAGCGAGGCCTGGCGCCTCGTGGACTACGGCCTCAGGGTGGATGAGAGCCACGCCGAGCTGCGCAGGCTGAAGGCCAGGATCAAAAGAGAGGCGGCTGGCTCGTGCATCGTCAACTAGAGACCCTGAGAACGAGGTCAGGAAGTACTGGAATGGGACAGGATTTCCAGCTGCTGTGCCGTCAAGCAGGACCACCAATAGAGCTTCTGTATTGTGAGCAAGGAAAGGGTGTCCTACACAAATTACTTGATGAAGAATAACCAATTATTACCAAGTGCAATACTCATTCTATCCGTATCAATAGCTGCTATAGTGCCCACACTGGCGTTGCTTTTTTGCTTTAGGGCATTTTGAAAAAATTCCAGTTCGCCAATTCATTTTGCATGAGACAATCCCCACTTTGGGGCCGCCAATTGTTCATCAGCTTGGTTCGTCTCCTTGGACGTGGTATGGGGGGACGACGGCAGTGGCCATTCGTCATACTGTCGTGCATTTTAGAGGCCATTGCAATCTGTCACGCTGCGGGGTCCAGAGGACAGTGCAGGAGGTGCACAGTGATGAAGAGGGGGCGATGTGGCTCTCACAGACAGCACTGCAAGCCCACTGCTGCTCTTGGGGGCTGTTGCTGACTGTTGAGGATTACCTGCTACAGCAGAGTGAGAAGTGGAACTGGGTATCCCAGCAGTTCGGGTGTTTGTTTTGCAAAAAGTGCTGGCTGCCAGGAAAACAACTGAAAAAAAATGTTATAGACGTTGGAGATCAGATACAGGTGATGACGACATTTTAGTGGAAAACGCAAAGGAGCACTTGCCCCCTTCCTCCACCATTCAGAAATAAAGAATGGCCTCAGCACCATCGTGTCGCTCTGCAAATCTGAGCAGCATGGAAGCAAGCACACTTACGGGTGGCCCCCTGGGCGAATGCAGTGTTGTGGACAGACTACAATGTCAGCTTAGAATACGCAAACTGGGCTTCCTCTAAAACTTTCATGTGGAAAACAGGTTTGTTTTAGTTGAAGAACAGAAATCCATAGGGTTTTCTGGCTGTGTGGATTCTGTCTCTCCAACATGAAGTTTTAAGATGCTGGTTAACCTTAAAGAATACATTTAAAGCAGAATTGCATGGTGTAGTAATCAGGGCAGAGGGAGACGGTATTCTTGTATTTCAAAGGCTGTAACGTCAGTGTGAACATGCTTCTTCAGCATCATATTTGAAAAGGGTTCAAGCTAAAACTTTTATGTTTTTTTTTAAATTCCCCCCCAATTTCCTGATTTGCTGAAAAGCCAGTCAGTGTCCTGAAATGGACAGTTTTCTTGAGGCTCAAACAAGGGTTGCAAAGAGAATCCTCATGGTGGTGAGGCGATGGAATCAAAAAATGAAGTGACCCACACAAACTGTTGGGGAAGAAGAACATCCAATGAATATTTATATTGCAGTTTTAATTTCTCTTAGTCTTTGCCCTGACTGGGAGGAAAACCAAAATGATCCAAAAGTTCATTTGTTTTGTATTCATCATCAGTATTTGTAGACGGGGGCAAGAACTAATGGGAACACACCGTTACAGAATGTATTGTATATTACCTTACACTGCGTTTTTATTACCATCAGAATTTTTCCCTTTGGAATGCAGATCTAATTCAATGGTTTTACTTCTAGGTCTCCTGAAAACGCAGTCTCCTGCAAATTAACACTGGTGCAGGAAAGTCTTGCTGAAGCTGTGCCTGGATCATGCTGTGCCTGGACTGTAAGGTCTGGGTCATCTCCTGGAGGGGAGCATGCAAGGCTGGGCGTGTCTTAAAGGGACAGGAAATATTCTGAGTGGAGAGAGGTTGTAAATCGGAAAGACGAGATGGGAGGATGGATGAGGGACGATCACGGGATGGTGACACCTGCACCAGAAAAAGCCAATCATTGTATGACAAAACACCTTCTCTGGGCTTTCTTAGACTAGAAAGGCATTGTGGGCGATTGTGAACAAGTCGGTCTGTGTTGCTGTCTCACTGCCTATCTGGAAGACTGCCCTTCTTAGACAGATAAAGAGCAGTGGTAGCTAATGGGCAGGGAATGGTAATGCCCATTGGGAATCACTGGGATTAGTTCCCCTGGATAATCTTTCCTGTGGAGAAAATTGAATCTGTAATTGAAGAAACCCTCAATTCACATTAGGTGCTGTGGATATCAACAATGTTGTATAGCCAAGATGGGCATATGAAAGGATGATAAGACGGGAGAAATGGAAGCTTTATGTATTTTTAAATGTTTGGCAGAGTATGGCATGCTGCAGTGATTCAAGAGTTGTTCCCTCAATGTCAGAACAAAGACAGGCTGCAGTGCTGACCCCTCGCCCTCTGTCTCACACACAACACACACACACACACACACACACACACACACACACACCTACCTCTCCAGATGAAAGAAGATTCTAGGGCAAGCTTTTAGCAGGTCTTTGCTAACTCATCTCTCAAAGACAACCTGTTTTCCCCCCAAAACAGACATCTAATGAAAAAGCTTTCAGCTTGTTTTTCATTTGCTAATCAGAAGCACTGAAGCATTCCCTGCCTGGGCAGGCACAATTGCACAGCAATATACCTTGCTCAACTAATAAATCTCTAATTGCTAAATTAGTTCTCCCTGTGCTGGTACACAATTAGCAGAGGTGCTCTCAGAAAACAAACCCCAGGCTTGATCTCTTTCCTTGGCAGAAAGTATGCTACTTGCATCAGACCCAGACAAGAGACAACAAACAGCACAAATTAACTGTTAAGATTAGAGAGCAAGGAAAGGTGAACTGCACGAGGAGTGTGTTCCAATCCTTCACGTCTTCACCAAAGATTTGTTTCTGGAAGACATTGCTGTTCTTTTACTGAAATGACATTCTGGGTCCAGACATAGAACAAAAATCGCTCCTTCTGCACAGCTAAACAGCTAACAGCAGAAATGGACAACTTTAAAAAATAAGAAAAAATAAGAAAAAAGTTCAACTTTGATCCCTTTTGGCAAAACCCCTGAAGAGATATTTGTCTTTGAGGTCGGCCCCTAAACTAACTCTAAAATAAATTAAAGATGACACCCATCTTTAAGGGTTACAAGAATATAAAAATCAGTGAGGTCAGGTATTCTCAAGAACATGAGCAGTGCTAGCTTAATGCCCTTGCTTCAATGCATTGATTTCTTATGGAGAAAGCTTATTCCAAAAGCACAGGATGCAAGGCAGGACTCTATCTTGGACAGCACACCAGTCCATCGCAGGGCAGTCACACACACAAGCATGCCGGGAATATTCAGAGACACCAACTAACCTGGCCAGCTTGTTCTTGGGAGATATGAGGAAACCAGAGATAACCAAGACAGTGACGGGGAGAGCATGCTAAATCCACCCAGAATATACCCTAGTCTGGAATCAAACCCATAATGCAAGAGCAGTGAAGTAAATAAACAGTAAACAGTTCCTCCATCAGAATCTAACTGTTCGGACCAGAACTGAAGAAAAGCCTGTTCAAAACGATGCACTGGTCAGCTCATTCACATTCTCTCCAGCTGTTTGAATTGGTATTCACTCATTGTCTAAGAAGAGACGGCAAAAGTTTGGGAAATGAATTGGAACAGGAATTGCACAATGCAACGTAAAAACAATGAGGAGCTGGTGATAAGCTCAGAGGAACTGATAAGAGGGTGCTGGATGAACGGAGAATTACAAGAAGGGGAAAAGTAGCTGATGTAAGATTGAAAAGATGGTCTCTGTAAAAGTAGAGCATTATCTCCACAAGATGAAATTGATGTTTTCATGAATCAAAATGAATGCAATGCTGTAAAATGCCGCATACATCCCAGTGCAGACAACAGGACAGAGATAGAGGGAGAGATGGGACCGAGTATTGTAGAGCTGATTTTTGGGTTTCTGAAACAATACTAAAATCAAAACTTTCTCCAGAGACCTTGGATAGCTCTGTAATTTTTCTTAGCTTTTGTCCATATGTATTCTAAATGTCCTAAATGACTTTTTTTGTTTAATTATTTGAATGTTGCTCCATAATGTCTTCATAATCCTTTCAAAACTACTATGCAGGATATTATAATCGTGTGCTTATGGGGAAATGCAAATAATGAAATAATGTGTGCACAGGAGGTCCCAGCATTTGCTGTAACATCATTCATAGCACTTGGTACAACACGTGTGACGTTCACTCTATGTCATGTGACAAACAGCTGTATGCATGTTATGTCATTTTGGCATGTGCCGGTGAAGCATTTCAGTATGCATGAGATTAGAATGTCCTGTGTAGCAGTTACAAATGGATTATGAAGCCATTACATAGTACCATTGCTGAATGTGAGTTCAGGGCAGTGGAAAGGACTGGAGTCACAGAGAGCCTTGACATACATGTACAGTACAGCTTGAGTCCTGAGCTGTATCCACAAGTGAAGCCAAGCCCTTCCTCCACCTGCAGTTACCTTGTAATCAGAATGACTGGAAACAGTAGCAGAATTGCATAAACTGTGATCCACTAAACCACAATGAGGCAGTGCTAAAGCTGCGACTGTAAAACTTGGACAAAGAAACAACGATTGTCACCATCGGTGTTAGCGTCCGTACATTCGATGACTATGTTCTTGATTTTGATTCAAAATGTCAGTCAGAATGCCATCACAGGTGCAGTGGATTTTCTGGCTGACAGACTGCTTTTCTCTGCCAGTTTTACAGATTATTTTCCCTCTTTGCACCTCGAAGGGCCAGTACATCCCTCTTTGCATTAACTGCTCAGATCCCGTTGAGTTTCGTACCTTTCACAGACATCAGCCCGGAACAGTGCTTTCAGTTTTGTAAGCTCACTGATGGCAGCTTGTGATGCATCACACTGTCTGACTGAAGAACTATTGTGTGCTGTATTTTTTCCTATGAACACATGGATTTTATGATGGTACATTAAGAAGACAGTAAAGGTTTAGTCACACTCAGAGACTAGTCTATCTACTAATAAATTTGGCTGATGTACATCTGTACAGCTGGGTATTCTGCTGGAGTTTCAGTGCTCATGGATATAATAGCAGTGTCTCACCTGGGACTTGAAAAGACAACCTTCCAGTTACAAGTTCAGATCCCTAACTACTGCTGCGCACTACTGCTTTAGTCACACATCAGTCACACTCAGTGTGCTCAAACATTTCTGAGTGTCAGTTGGGACCAGCTACTGTAAGTCAAGTGTTGGTCCAGAATTCCTGCTGTTGACAGAGTAGCATTACTATCATGCAGTCGGATATCAAGAGATCTCAGAAGCTAAGCAGCTTCTGGACTTGGTCTCTCCTGAGATGGAAGACCTGTGAAAAATCGCAGGTTGTGGGTGTAAGTGGTGTTGGTTGACAACCAGATGACCCACTGGACCTGAATTTTCAATAGTACCCCATTACAACAAAAAACAGACACCATGCTGTAGGAGACACCATCCTTCAGATGAGACTAAACTGAAATCCTTGCCTACCTCGTTATTAAATATCCCCGGGCACTGTTACTGAAAGTAGAACTGTTAACCCTAGTGATGTGACTCAATTCTATTCTGGATGCATGCAATGTGACCTCCCTAAAACGTCTCCTGTAACTCAATTTATACATCAGTTTCTTACTTCTCTCCCAGATCTGCTGTGCAGTGGGTCACCCAGATGGGTGCTGCACCTTAGTGGTGGACGAAGTGGGGTTTCTCGTATATGTAAAATATTTTGGGACACTCTGGAATAAAAATTTCTATATACAGCAATAATCTATTATTAAGAGGAGCATTTACATTCACATGATGTAACTGCAAATGAAATGGCAATCAGTGTACACAGTCGCTCACATTAAATATTTTCTCCCTTGAATGAGAGAAATACACTCACAGTCTGTGAAATCCAGAAAGGCACCAATTGGTTTTATCTACCAGCTGACATAGCAACATGTAAAACAGCCCAAAACACACATACTCCCACATGTTTTAATTCACAAGCCACATCTGATTGAAATAAGATGTACGTAAGTCTCACTTCTTTGCTGGAAATCAGATACGAGCAACAGGGATGAAATATGCAGTTTACCAATCCTCTGAAGTCCAAATTCACGCTTCTCATATGCTGTTTATTGATTTAATTGCGCAATTGGCACTTTGAATGTGAAAAATGTCAAAATGAACAAATGCTGGTGCTTAAATTAGGGGTGGAAATGCACAGCTGTTTCCCATCTCGACAATCCATCGATGATGTTTGGGAGTTCAAGTACTTTCCTTACAGATTGCGACAGGCGAATGAAACAACACCTGATCCTGGGTGCAATACTCACAGACTGGATTTGAAAAATAACCTGAGGCTGTTTTTCAATTTCCCAAAGAAAAATGCACTAACAGCCAGAGATGGGTGAACACACAGTACCAGACACACAGAGGGCATATGATAAGGTGTATTTGGATTTTCAAAAGGCTTTTGATAAAGTTTCTCATTAAAGACTGGTTCTCAAATTAAAGATGGTAAGCATTCAGGAAAATGCATTTGCGTTTGGATTGAGCATTTGCTAAGAAATGAAGACATTAAATTGGTTTCTGTAAAACTCGCCCTGATGTGAGTGTGTCCTGTCTAGTGTGTATCCTGTTTTGTGCCCATTGCTTGCCCATGACCCTGAATTGGAAGAAGTGGTTAGGAAAATGAACGGATGGATGAAGACATTAAACACAGAACACAGATAAGGGGAAAATGCTCAAGCTGGGTGATGTATTTAGTGGAATACCTCAGGGTTGTGTACTAGGACCACAGCTCTTCCTTATTTATATCAATAATCAAGATATTTGTTACAGTAGGTAAACCTAAGTTAAGTAGACTTAACTAAATTCAATACGGTTTAGATAAAATTCAAGACTTGGCAAACACCTTACAGGAGAAATTTAATATAGACAAGTGTTTATTTAGAGCTTTGCATGGAGTTAGCAAAAACATAAGCTATGAAAACTGAGCTGAAACGCTACTTGAAAACAACTTAGGTGTTAATGTTGACACATCATTAACATCTTCTAGACAACATAGAGAAGCAATTAAAAAGGGACACAAAACTTAAGGATGCATAGTTAAAAGCATAGAATTTAAATCAAGGGATGTTATGCTCAAACAGTATAATACACTAGTAAGGCCTCATATAGAATATCATGTACGATTGTGGTAACCACATTCTAGAAAATAAATTTTGCTGCTTTGGAATCAGTCCAGAGATGAGCAACTAGTTACATTCCAGGGCTTAAGGGAATGTCCTGGAAGACTATTTTAGTCTTGAGCAGTGAAGATAACAAGGGGGCTTAATAAAAGCTTCTGAGGTCCTCAGAGTCACTGACTGTCAACCCAGTGAGCTTCTTTAGAATCAACAATGAAACCCCAAACAGAAGACACAAGTGGAAACTCCACGGCAGTGCATTTAAAATCGCTGATTCCGATACCCTGGTTTCCTTCAAGAAACAGTGGGATGAGATCCATACATCAATTAGCTATTAACTACAAATCAGGCTAGATGGCTGAGCTGCCTTCTCTCATTTGTAACCATTCGTATGTTCTTATGGCTGGAGACAGGCCTGACTCATGCTCTCGGCCTGCCACACAAAATCAAGAAACCCCTGGGACTTGATGGTGGGAATCACCCCGCACCCATCTCTCCTGCAGGCTGTGAAGGAGCCTCCAGCAGGAAAAACACGGAACAGCTGCAAAAAGCCCTCACTTTGGCGGGGGGCTTGTCTCTGTGCTGCTCCTTTCCGCTGACACGAGAGTTGCACGAGCTCCTGCCGAACTACAGATCTTGCCGAACTACAGGGCTTGAACAGGAAAAAATGTAATTCCTTCCTTTAAAAATAGACCTAGTCAAAGACCAATTAACTTTCACTGGAATGTGATTCCCCCCCTGGGTGTGTGGTCAAACACATTGGCTTCAGTCTCGCTGGAAAAGCCTGCTCTGTGACCAGCACATTCCTTTTGTTATCCCTCTCCAGCTTAATTTCCCCAAACTAGCACACCACACCAAGACAGGGAAATCTGGGAAACAGGAGCTCTATGAAGAGAACAGACGCAGTGCCATTAGAGAGCAGCTTTCACTCATACTCCCCCCTCACACACACACACACACACACACACACACACACACACACACACACACACAGCCCCCCCAAGACACTAACGATGTTAACGAGCAGCCAGCTCCGGCAGCTCCTCTGCTCTCTAAGAGCTAATTACAGTGGCTAATAAACCTCTTAATGAGCTGTAATACTGCGGCAGAGCAAGGAACAGGCACTGTGCCATCTCAATCTCACACCTGGCTGAGGTTAATGTCTGAGCCAGTCAGCCTGGGTGCTGGCAATTATAAGCGGGCATCGCTTCACTGGGCCGGAGAGAGAGGACAGGGTGGGGGATTTGCAGGGGAGGGTGTGTTGAGGTCTCAAACTACCGTTTACATCTTCAATTACAATGATGGGAATCCGTTCGCTCGTGGCCTCATTATCCCGAGCTTCCAAGTGCTCTTGCTGTTCTCTCACTGTCTCCGTTGCATCTCCTGCGCGTCTCTGTTTCTTAACCCCCTTTGCATTCCCAGTTTCTTTTTGTTCTAACTTCCTCTGGCTTTCCAACCTCATCCCCCTCTTTTTCGTGCCCTCATCAGAAATCGTCCTCTGCCCCCCCACGCTTTTTGGCTACTCTATCCAAGCTTTTTGCACGGATCCCTCCGTTTTTGTGTGTGTGAGTGCGTGAGGGTGTTT
Organism: Lepisosteus platostomus; assembly: GCF_059453375.1. Classification (NCBI taxonomy): domain Eukaryota; kingdom Metazoa; phylum Chordata; class Actinopteri; order Semionotiformes; family Lepisosteidae; genus Lepisosteus; species Lepisosteus platostomus. The sequence continues at coordinate 12,027,013 of NC_142633.1, read as the reverse complement.
ATTCCAGAGCGAGACAGGGGAGGGAAGGGAGAACAAGAAGGAAAGAGGAATCCCAGGGTGGCAGGGATGGCAAACACAGCTTCATTGAACTGCATCTCTCCCCCACCCTTCCAACAATCTCCCTCATCCTCCCTACCCTGCCTCAGCACAGCCCTCACTCTCTCAAACAGCAGGCTGCTCGAGACTGCTTATTATCGCACCGGATCTCAGAGCGTGAAAAAAGATTCAATCTCTTTCTCCTCCTCTCTCTCGGGCTCTCGTCTCCTCTCTCTTCCTCTCTCGCACTCCGTCACTCACGCTACATGCCAGAGCGCAGACGGACACAGTGTTCCCAGTCCCCGCACACAGACACACACGCGCGTGCTCATACACACACACTCACTTTCAGCCACCACCACCACAACCCCTACCAATGAAAAAATGTAATGGAGGACAGAAGGTGGAGGAACTCCAAGCCAGCAAACCTCAGAGGTGCGTGCTCCTGTACTGAGCTGCACTGACTTGGTGCCTCGGAGAGTCTGGTCTCGGAGAGGACTTCAGCACACAGTAGGCAGGTAAGAGGACTTTGCATTCACTCCAGTAGCTTTCTGGTGCTCCTCCAATGCTTTGTGCATTAAAATGGCAAAGAAAAGCAGATGGCATCTTTGATGGTGCATTCATCTTTCACCTCTCAGACCCATGCAGTTTTCATCTCTCTGTGGATCCCTTTTGCTTTCACGAAGACTGATGACTGATGTTGAATGTTAAAGCGTATCTTCCAAGCATGTGGTGAACTCTGTGAATTCATGTCATGATACTGACGTGTCCTGTTAAAGCAACCCCAGGATATCTTGTTTCTTTTTGTTTTAAACAATATGTCTTTGACAGGCAGTCAAAACTCCGACAAATCATATTTTTAATCGAATTTCGGGATCTGTCAGTCCTGGTCTAGAGTTTCCATGCTGCTCAGTGTTTGTATTTGAAGAAAGAAGGGGTATACATGCCAAGCACAAATCTAGTTGTAACAGGATCTGCAGCACCTACTTTTTAACGTCTGCTCCACAGATCTTTTCTGAGTTGGGTCTAAACAGACTTTCTGGATGACAGTGATGTTTGTAAGTTCAAATGAAGGCTTTCTATAAACATACTGTACAACAATGACTCATGTTCTTTATAACAATAACAGTGAACCAATACTTAATCAACTTTGCATGAGCAATAACGATCTTGTCAGAGAATCTATGCTGCCTTCCCCCAGGTTAATGTGTGTCTGCATCAGCTCTCTATTCAGCTTCCTGCTTTATTCTGGTTTGTGGAAAAACAAATCTTTGAAAGTCAATTTCTGGTCAATACCAACCTTGCAAAAGTAGAATTCCTGTAAGAGAAAATTCAATTTAAACATTTGGAGAGTAGGTGGTATGGATTGTGTTTTAATGGTAAATTGAGCAATAACCATAGGTTCATGCATTTAGACAACACATAGAGCAAAGAACAACTGTATTTTTAAGTTTCCAGTGCTGTCGAATACAGTCCTGACTAGTAAAAGTAATACAGTTGTAATAATATATTTAAGTGTAATATGTTTTTTAAAGGACACCTATCTGTGGCATTTGAAACAACGGACATATACTTCTTAGAAAGTGCAGAAAATGTTTAACAGTAGAGCTTTAAATATGTTTTTACCCCCACAGAAATAAGTGCCCAGGGTTCCAATTCTTCGGTACATAAATAGAGGTTAATGAACTCATCTTCAATTCTAGCAGTTTACATTTTGAAAGTCTAGAGGAATCCTTGTGAAACCAGAATGCGGTAGCTAGAATGTAGCTACACAGTTTTTTATTCCAGGCACCTGTGGGTGTTTATAAAGAAGTGATGCCAATGTTTAATAATACAATCAATGATTTCCCTTTCATTTTATCTGTACCCTTGGGGTATGGTGCTTTAGGTAAGAAATACAGTAGTCCATTGCATTGTTTTATCAATAATGTTTTGGATTTTGAATACCTGTATCAACTGCTCTTCTCTGCGCAAGACTAAAACGCTTCTGTCTAGTAGGATGTTCATTTTACACCAAGGGGAATTCTCTTTTTTTCTTCCTGATCTGCTTTGAGGGAAACAATATCCCTTTAATTAATATGGTAACCAGATTTTTGAGTATTATTCAAAATTAGGTCTAAACAGTATAATTTTGAACATTACTTCCTTAAATTTAATTTCTACAGTTTTTCAATACATACTCCAGTATTTCACATGACCTCTCTATCGCTTTCCCACACAGCCCTGTGGTGAACAAAGATGAATCGATACAAAATCCTAAATCTCTTTCACAGATTGCATTTGATGAAACTTATCTTGTGCTTCTAATGTATGTACAAAGTTTTATATTCTTGAGCAAAAATCATCTTGAGCATTTGGCATCTGTTCTAAATAGATCCACAGGCCAGTCTTTCCATTGCTGATATGCTGCTCTGGTGAAGGAACACAAAGATTTGTCTTCTATATCCGGTTGAAGGCTATTTTTGCAACAGCTGTTATTTTACATTTTGGATCCTTCTGACTGGGAATCTACAATTATTTATCAATTTGTCTCACTGCTACCCATCAGCATAGGAAAACAAAGACTGTGAATGTGCTCCACCATTTAATGAGCTCCACACTGCCTTACAGGAGAGTGAGCCCCAGCTGGAGTGAGAGTGATGTGTCTCACACTGACGGCACTGCACGTCTACAAGCACCCAGTGAGTCCCAGGTGTCACAACGATGCCCAGCCAATTGTGTGCCAACTCTCAACAATTCCCAGGCTTAGACTGCATTGTCTACACTATAGTGCTGAATCAGTACTCCTAGTGAGAGTCTTAAGTGGTTGAGTCATTCAGGAGCCCCAGTAAAGGGACAGATTTTAAACAATTTTACCAACTACATCTAGCTTGTATACATTGTATTCCTGGAAGGAAATGCTCATTTTATATTTAAGGAGAGTGTCCAAGACTTCTTTTAACCCCATGTTCAGCCTTTGAATTTTCAATTCCCCACTCGCTTCTTCCTAGAGAGTTAAAGGAGAAAGATGCTCTCTGTTTTCAGTGCATGATCAGATCTCATATGAGCCTAGACTGTGAACTGTAGCATTTTCTTGGCAAGCTGAGTACAGACCAGCCTTTCACCAAAAGCAGGGCATAGATTCATATTTCGAACCCAGTCAATCAAGGTCACTTCGCACCCAGGAAAGCAGACCTTGGCTCAGGTGACCTGTGCTTGGGTCCACCTTTGACCTGCTCAGCTGATGGCAGGTCCAGGCCAGCCGTTCCCACACGATCGTCACTTTCCACATCCAAATGAAGCACTGAGACCAGTGTAACCCTTCCCAGTGGTCTTGAGTCAAGCATGACAACTAGAATCTGGCACTTCTTGTGGGCCTGAGTTTCTGCTTTGGGCAAGCTGCCCATTTAATTAATTTACAACAAACCTGGCAGTTTTCCGACAGTGAAGAACAGGAAGAGCTGAAGTTCAGGCTTGGAGAAGATAGGTACTGAGATCCTATTTCTGCATCCTGACCACGGCGCCCAGCGCCTTCCACAGTTTACATCTCCCCAATCTAATTAAGATGGTTAAATTATTTTTTAATGAATTATTTCACTATTTTTGTTGTTCTGTGTTTTGTCTTCCATCGGCCCCTGAAAAAGGTCTGTAGTTATTAAGTAAACACAAACTGGGTTAGTCTTGCAAATCAATGTCCCAGCAGACTAAATATCAATGTTTCTTTTTAGCGTACTGACATTACCAACACTGATGTAATCCCATGGCCTGTCTGTCTGCACTGACATGATAAGCCATCAATGCTATTGACTCGTCAAACGATAAGATCGTTAAATATAGTTAAGCCACTCTTGGCTTGTACAATCTGTGCAATCTGTGCAATACGGGTGAGAGCTCCACTTCAGGGGTGAATGTAGCAAGCCCTTTCACATATGCTTTGGATCCTTTGGGGATAAAAAGTGTTAAATAAATGCAAAAGCATTTTCCCTAAGCTATACTCCCTGGGTGGTCCATACATTTGCTACATGTAGAGCAGAATATCTTGGGCTTACCTGTAGAGGAATGGCTGGAAGTGTAGAGGGCTCATAGGGGTCTGTCTGCCTTACTCATTCTCTGTGTGTGGGTAGACAGGACATTGCTCTTGGCCAAGACACCACTAACCATTCCCAACTGGGTGGAGATGGACAATAAAAAAGTAAATTATGATTCTGATTTTTAAAAATAAGAGAAAACAATTCAAAATAAACAGCCTTGCTAAAGTCATAACTATGCAAAGGCTGAGACATCCACAGTTCCCCTGTGCCATTAAAACTAGCCATCTCTCGGGACTTTGCAGAAGAACAGGGATTTGTACCTCAATGTAATGAACAACCAGCAAGCTGTCCTGTCCAGATTTAGAAACTGTGAGAAATGACATATCTGTAGTTCCTGAGCACTGCAAAGGAGATACTTGCTGTGTTCAGTGAGGTGTTAGCACATGCTTAGCATTTAATCAGTTGTACAGTGAAATGCTGCTTTCATTTTGTACTATTTGGATCTGCTTCAAAACTACATTATATATGATTTAGAGTTTTCCTATTGCAATCTGCTCTCAGATTTGGAAATCCTTTATCCCATACATTCCAGTCCATTGCTGGGGTGTCTCTGGGAGTAGGGAGGACTATGCAATAGTGGGTCTCCACTGCTCTCTGGCCAAGCCATCATTGTGTTTAATGCACTGATCCCAGAGTTCATATTTTCTGCGTAGTAACCATCTGCCCTGAAATTGCTCCTTTCAAAGGGCATGGAGTGAGGCCCAACGAGGCAGATCAGTTCCACAATGTCTGTCCCAGGACTGGGGTGGATTTCTGCTTACATCGGGAGTGCAGCCCAGATTATCACCTCCTCCAGGCTTTTAAACCTCCTGGGTCTGAGGATTAACCTAACGATGACTAAATGTGCAAACTCCCAGCAATGCTTCATGTTTAAACATGCCATGGGGTCTTTATATTTAATGTAGTTTCTGTGCCATTTCTATCAAATCTGTATTTGAGATGTCAGCCCCTCTCCGCTCAGGCGCCACCTGTTCCCAAGCGTTGTCCCCCCTGTTCACTCACTCCAGCTACTTTGGAGAGAAATCAACAAGCCAGACACCAAATGTGAGCTCCGTGCTGTTGGCTCTAATGGCATTCTCATTAGCCCTACCTGATGAATGTGCGCAGACACACATCTGCTGGCGGTGTGATGGATGCGTCTCGCCTGACTGCTGCTGCTGGAAGGGAGTGATTTGCTCCGACTGATCCTGTAAAGTCGCTGCGGCACATCCATAAAAAGTCCCCCAGTTTTCTCAGGCACGTTCAGTATCAGACTACTGTCACCTCCGCATACATCAGCTCCATCGCGGCTTTGCAAGGCTGCTAGCTTTTCTACAACTTTTCACGGCTATGGCCAGCGACACTCCTTGCAAAGCCGGAATCAATGCAGTCAAACTCATCACAGCAACGTGAGAGCTTTTTTTAAATGGAGTATCCTGAAATCAGTAGATGTATGATGTCAGTATGTCAGCATGATAAGTACAGGAAAGAGCTCACATGAGTTTGATTCCCTTATCCTCCTTTTCAGACTCTAATTTCAATTTAGCCGAGTTTCAATAACCACAGTTTTAAGCACAGCAGACTGGAGACAGGTGAATGTTTTCTTTTCAAATGGCCATCATTTCTGCATCAAAATCCTGGGCAGTTACCAGAATTATCAAATGATCAAAATACTGACTTTCACTGAGTATTTAACTGAATATTATTGTTTAGTTATTGGAAACTGCTTGGTTTTACTTTGTAATGAAAACATGTTCCAATTGGAATACTGACTCATTTCTGTAGAACAACATTAATTTCTTATTTAATTCCTTACACTTGTAACTGCTTTTCTGGACACTCCCCTTCATCACCACCTGGATGATGCACCACACATCAGCTCTCAGTGGGGAGGAGAACAGAGTAATTAAAGCAATTCACAGATGGGGATTATTAGGAGGTCATGATTAGTAAAGGCCATCCCAGGGCACCAGGACAACACTTCTACTCTTTCCAAAGAATGCCCCTGACCATGGAAGATAAGGACCTTGGTTTTAGCTCTCTTCTGAAAGACCTCACTTTTTTACACAATAGTGTCCCTGTCATTATATTGGAGCATTAGGACCCACAGGTGAGCACTCCCTACCAGCCCCACTAACACCTCTCCCAGCATCAACGCTAGCTTTCCCAGGAGTCTCCCTTCCAGGTACTGGCCAGGCTCACACCTGCTTAGCCTCAGTGCGTTGCCAGTTGTGAGTTGCAGGTTGATATAGCTGCTGCCTACAGCTTTATCACAGCTACAACAGAATGCAAGACTGAAAACCTAACTTTTCGTTACCAGGCTGGTGGAAGAGAACCATTGCAAAACGATATTAATTCAGAAGTTATCCTGAATAAATACAGTAACAACACCCACAATTCACAGTTTCAAGTCTGTTCGGCGAGAGATTAGCCTTCTGCCTCCCAGATCTGAGAGACCTTCCTGGTGATTTGAACATGCTGACAGAATAATCAAAAACCTAAGTCAGCTAATCTAATCTAATACAGTTTAGAAGAAGGCATATGATTGTGCTAATGCATTTTTTCCTCCGGTAATATGATTTCAAATGATCAAAATATCCTTTCTCATTTAAATGCTGTGGAAATTCTAACTTCCCAAATTAGGAATTACTACAGGATAAAATGTAAAATATGTATGGAAATGTATATGATTGTGTATGCTGCTGTCTCCAATCAACTCTAACAGTATTCCTGCAGTTCATCACAGACATGTTATAGAGAAGTAGCATGGGACAGGATGGATTTGGAATCAGGGGAGACTACAATGGGACCTAATTCAAATATTCAGTATCCAGAAAAGCCAATGACATTCTTCAGAACTGAGAGTAAAATATAAACCCCAAGGCATAAGTGGAAACTGCTAGGCAGAGAAACAGCAAAACTGAGTGAGAATAGAAGTCACTTTACACAAAGGGATGTGGAAGTATGATGCAAACTGGTTTCTTTGAATAAATGATTATACAAACTAGGATCAGCTAGGTACTAAAAACTCGACAGGCGAGATGAGCATATGCATATTTTTCAACACTAATATGAAAATCAGCATTCCCATTTCTTCCTTCTCTTGTCAGTCTTAAAGGAATCTAAACTGAAAAAAAGGGTATTTTGTTTTAAATTTATCAGCTTCTTTATTAGAAATATTGTTTCTGGGAGAGTATATAACAGTTATCCTATGAACATTGATCTCTGTGTCAATCTTATACCAGTTGCATTAATTACCTTTAGATGTATGAGTTTTAAAGCACTAGATTATTTACTAATGATCATAAACGTGAGTGCACGACATACATTCTTCCGTTTATGGCACTCAAGCTTCAGTAATCAACACCTTCACATTGGCATTTAAAACTGGGAGCACCTCCCTCTACCGGTGACACTGTGTTATAGCAACTTTACATGAATTTGGGACATTATAATAGCACCCGTAGAAGTCACGTATCCAGTTAGAAACAGTATATATTGTTACTGATTGGAAGGCTTTCACTGTAGTGGTCACTGTACGAGGGGGATCACTGTTGTATAGTCAATGGGTCACTACATCCTGTTCAAACTCGATTTTGTACCCTTTGCGTCACGCGAAAAATGTTTATATTTCCTGTCGAACGCGATGAATTTACTATTGTTTGTTTTTACTATGAGGAGCTATAACTGGTTATTTGCGTTTTTGGTATTATAAAAATATATCAGGCATACTACTTACGAATGTTTTATGCATGCATATAATTTAAAGGTTGAAGCAGTCAGCAGTGCTTGAAAGTGCCGATCCCCATTTTTTATCCGCTTCTTCCAATTCTTCCAAACCAGTACGTCTTTGGACTGTGGAAGCAGACCGCAGCATCCGTATTTTTATTATATCAAAGTTAATACACTTGTGTGAACGTGTGTGTAGGCTGAAACCTACTGTATTTCCTACTTCTCTTCAAAAGCTATTATATATCTATTTTAAATATCTCGTCTAATATAATAGGGATAAGGAAGTGGGTGGAGCAGTGGTTGGCACTGCTGGTTTGATTCACTGTCAGGTGCTAGTCTGTGGGGAGTTTGCATGTTCTTCTTGTGTTGTGGACACTGGTTTGTGCTGACTAGGCTACATTGGCTAATCTGAGCTGAGTCTTTCTCCGTGGCCCTGTGACAGACTGGTGTCCTGTCCAGAGATGGGGTGGCAGTGAACGAGCCCTCTGTCCCATCTTGCACCCTACACTTCAAAGGCACACCATATCCCTGCCGTTTATATCTATCTGTCTTCATTGTTATGTTGAGCTCTTGTCACAAATGATGGCCTTGCCGAACTGCACAAAGGTGAGAACAGAAAACAAGGGTGGTGCAAAAATGAAGTCAAATTAGACAAAGTAAAAAACAATGACACCATTCCCATAAGATAATTGTGCAAATCAAAACTATACATAAGCAAGAGCAGCGCCTATTCCTAACAGTGTACAATACAAGACTGCTCATTTATAAGAGATATACTCACAGTTTTCTAAAAGCAGAACTGTAAAGAGGTGATTTTAATCTTCCTTTAAAAATTCATAAACATTCCTTTCACAAGAGGGTGGCATCATTCCACAGTCTAGGGGCTTAAAACTGAGGGTCTGTCCACCCCTGTCACCTGTGTCTTTCCTCTGCACCTGTGGGACGTTGAGCAGGCTGTTGTTCTGTGAGACGGACTGGGGACATATGGGCTCAGATTAACAGGGCGTTAACCCGTGCAAGTCCAGGGGCTGAGGGAAGAAGCTGTGGCAGGAGCATTGCTCTTAGATTCAGATTACTTGTGTCTTGTTAAAATTCGGGCAGCCGTCTGGCGCATCAGTATTTCTCTTGAAACAGTACAATGAGAGGTATCAGGGGAAAGAGCAGCACAATACTCAAGCCATGATCTTAAGCGTGCATTAATCTCTCACAGTTTCAGGCACGGAAAACATGTGTTGGATTTTCACAGGCTTTCTCAGATGTCAAAAGACGCTTTAGAGACATTTTTAATATGCTGATCAAAGCTCCTTACTGATAATGGAATGGCTGGATATTTTGGATATTCAGTTAAAAAATATTTTGACAAACTGTTCACATTTTGGCTTCCCTGGTGTGGGTGTGTCGTGTCTGTGTTTGTGTCTGGTTGTGTCCTGTGATGGACTGGCCCAGGAAATACCCTGCCTTGCCTTCTCTGCTTGCTGCGACAGGCTCAGACTCCCATGTGACCCATGCCTGTATTGGCTAAAACTGTTAGAAAGTAGAGTAAGGGCTGGTCTTATTTCTATCCTTATCTACTTCAGTCCTGTATTCTCTCATTCTTGCACCAGATTGATAGATTGTTCTGACTCCTAAACCACACTCAGTGTCCAGTGTGGTCCAGTTTAACGCAGGCACATCCCTCGTTTCTGAAGCCGGCCCCTGTCTCTGAAGCCGAGGGCACGAGCTGGGGCTACAAGCAGACCGGCACGACGCCAGCCCCATTTCAGGACACAAACACAGAGGTCAGAGTTCAGAGGTCCAGCCAGCATTTCGAGGGGTGAGAGGAAACCTGCGCGCCCCGAGAAAACCCACGCGAACAGGAGCAGAACATACAAACTCCACACAGAAGGCACCCTAGACCAGAACCCAAGAGCTGTGAGCCTACTAACCACCAGCACAGGGCAGGAATAATGGGGGCTATTCCATCTGTTAAACAGGGGAGAGCACACAGTCAGAGCCGGATTTTGGTGTTTGTAGGCCCTATAGGCACTTTCACTGAATTACATCAATTGACATGATGCACTTGAAACGATTCTAATGCTAAACCACGTGATTGATGGAGCGAGTCGAGCGGCCATCACTTCGATACTTCTGGTTTCTAGAACAGCCGCTAGATAGGGCGCATGAATAGGAATCAAATTATTGATTTGGAGCACCGACAGTCGATCGCAAGCATGCCGTTTCAGCTGGGTTTCCGTTAGTCACTCCTGTTTCCCTCCTTCGTAGGCCCCCAAAATTTCGTAGGCCCTAGGCACCGTGCCTGCAGTGGCTAATGGGAAATCCGGCCCTGCACAAAGCAACAGGATGAGAAGGCGATGCGGATTCCCTGCCGGTAGATTGGACTCCCGCAAGGCTACAGTCGAGCTGTGGGAAGGCTGGGACGCAGGAATTAGCGCAGCTGGGCGATCGAACTGCTGGATTGTCTGTCTCCTGCAGTTTCTCCTGGCATCTAACTGTGGTGTATTAATGCACCGTTATCGGCAGTTGCTTATATTCAAATATAGTAATTAAACAAACTGCAAATTGTTTTGGTAAAATAAAGGAAGGCTTCATGCTTTAAACTTCCACGGTTCCAGCACGTGACTGCGCAGGAAATTCTAAAAAAAAACTGTTTTCCAAAACTCACCCCCCCACTGCGAACAGTTAAAAACTGCTGAAAAGTTGAAAACAGATCACTGAGATGTGAAATCCTCCAGCCCTCACCTTATCATTAATATTCGGAATAATACGGAAAATGCAATCTTATTGCATAATAGCAATTATTCTATCTTATTCCTCCTTGCAGTGGCATTTTAAGACGACGGGGTATGTAGTTACCATTCGTTTACCCTATATAAAGAACACCGGTATTTCATAAAATATTAAACGGAACAAGATCAAATCTCCTTTATTATAACAACATTCTGATTGACCTGCGCAAAAATGACCGTCGGTTAATGATCTTGACATTTAGATAGACGATTCTACATTCCACGCTGCCAAAAGAAGCCTTTTCTACTTTACATGCATATTAAAAACTAAGAAGGCGGCACGCAATCCCATGTTGCCAATTACAGATCTGAAGGGGTTTTGTAGCCTATTTCCAGCGATTTCTAAAAAACACGCAGACCGGGGAAATACCGTGAACTTGGCAGCCTGCCCTCCTTTCGCTGGATGAACATACCTTAAGCCTGGAACAACGAGCGGCAGAGGTAAGAACTAAACGCCAAACTATTGTTAACACGGAAAAGCGCACGAGCAGTCTGCATCTACCCCTGTACATCTGCAGTCCTCGCCCACACCGCGCGTGAAAGCAGCGGTGTTGCTGTGACTACGGCGCGCGTGGCTTATCCAGGTAGCAACCGCAGCATCTGCTCAGCCGTCCCGAGAGCCTCGGATCCGCGTTGCGCCGCGATTAGAGCCGGTTTTAAGTTCCTGCCGGCAGCCTGTCAAATCGGCAAAGCTTGGGGTGGTTTCGGGGTGTGTGTGTGTTTTTCTACGTAGTCAACGGGGTCTTGTTTCGCCAAAGGAATTCAGACTTGAAGGCAACGAATGTGATCATCCCCAAAGCCTTCGCAGAGCTGAACTTTGGTCTCATCCCTGTTCCCCCCCTTAATTCACGCGGTTTCCCCGAATTGCCATGAAACGCGGATACTGTTTTTCGGTGGGAAGGGGCTGTAGTACGCAGCAGTCGTTCTGTGTAAGGAACTGAAGTTAAGTGCGAATGAGATCGCCCTGCATTTTGCGTTTTGCGCACGATAGAACAGGACAAGCTGCCGCAAGAGAGAGGCGAGGAGAGCTCTCGTTGCGCCTTGATATCTCATCACCGATCAGGGGACCAGGGAGCCTTGCTCTGACCTCTTATTTATTCCCAATGCATTTATTGAGTTGAATGGAAATGGTGGAGGGGGACGCAATTTAGCAATTGGGAGGCAACCCGTTGGCAGCGGGTAAGCCTCGGAGGTACGGATCCCGTGGCGATGTGTTTGAGGAGCCGAGCACCCCACCGCTGCCCGGCGCCCAGCCCAGACACGCACTCCTGTCACGCCGCGCTCAGTGGGACAAACTAGGTGACACTGCAGCCACAAGTGCCCCTCGCCGGAGATGACAGAGGAGCCGACTGCTAACACGCCCACGGGAGTGGAGCAAGCAGATAAATATGTGTAATCATTTTTTCAGCCCTGTCTTTAAAATCAATTAAGTTGTCGGTGTGTCTCCTTCGCAGTTGCTTGCCTGTTTCTCTTCTCAGACTGGTTTGAGCTATTTAGTTATGCTAATAAGATCCCTTTACCAGCGTCTGCGCGTTGCTGTGCTTCTTAAAACCAGCTGTTTACCTCGCGAAAACCAGCACGCCGGCTAGTTCGTCTTACCTGTGCGGTATTCTCTCGCTCTCCTTTCCGACTTGAAAAACTCTCTCTCTCACACACACACACACTCGCTCCGTCCTTCACCCCCAACGATTCTTCTCTTTTTTTTTTCTTAGAGTGACAATAATGGGTAAATCGGAAAGCCAGATGGACATTGTAGAAAAATCGAGCAAAGCGGGCAAGCGGCGCTGGAGCGTGGCGGAGATCGGACTGACGGTGCTGCTGTTGCTGGTCAGTTGCGCGCTGGCCGGCCTGGCGGTGCTCTACACCTCGGCCATGAAAGGTAAGTTTGGGGGGGCACCCCATCCTCTTGCCCGCGCACCCCTAAAAACCCCTCTCTCGGAGGTCAGTTCAAGAAGACGCGAATCCTACTGCTCTGCGTTAGGCTGGGATAAGGGAAATAATGGCTGGAGTAGACTACCAGCCGAACTGTTCATATTATAAATAATTATTACTGAAGTAAGCCTATTTTAAATTATTTCGTTTAGCTATATAACCAATTATTCTCATTGTTGACAACAAAAATATTTTTTTTTACGTTTATTTCGTAGCCTAACAGCTTGCCTTAAAGTTTCTAAGATCGGAGTTTAGCCAATATCCAGCGAAGAAGCATTTAGGCTAATATTGATATCGACGAATTAAGAAATCGTATGTCTCGGTTGATGGTTTCGAATGGAGGTTTCCTTTTGGTTTTACTGCAGAATATTAGTGGACGCAGAGATCTGTTAACATACTGTATATAGATCTGAATATAATATATGAAAACGTTATGTTCTACCACTTAAATAATTCATTATTTTCAAAGGAACAGCTGCCGGGAGCTGTCAACGTTCATTACAGATAAAAAGAAAAAGACTATTATTTTTACAGTAAAAGTAGTATAAGGTTATTTTCCAATGTTGCAGATTTCAAGGTGGGCTATATGCAGGATGAATGCAGGTGTTTGACCCTCTGTAAAAACACTCATTTACACAGAATTACGCATATAACCTTTATACCCGCCGAGGCCTAGTCTGCAGTTATTTACACCGGAATTAGAAAAGTTTATTTCTCCCATAGCTACATCATAAATAAGTCAAGGAGCGGGCGCAGCGACTGACAACATGTTTGACGGTTATAATGCAACATGACATTGTTGGAATGCATTTTTACATTTTAATTCAGAATTCAATATAGTCATCTAAAACACAAGGTATTTTTCCACACAAAAAGTAGAGACACGCAGGGAGCTATTGGTAAGCAAGCTGTGGACATTTTTTATGACTTGTATTTTGAATAACATTTTTTAGAATCCGAAATCTGTGATACCAAAGATGCATCTGTAGGGCCTTTTTCAACCAATATAGAGTGACTTTGCACAGATAAGAGCTTCGCTGAACGTTAGAAAAGGATCATTAGTTTTCTAATGATGAAAAAAGAACGGAAAATAATTTAAAGCAATCACAATTGTTGCTGTTGGTAATCCAGATTGCAGACGCGTTTTTTAGATAAAGCAAAAACCGTTTCGCACAGAAACGCCTCCCTTTTTGTATGTGTAAAATAACCTCAAGTCCTCTAAATTGTGAGTCTGGCTTCACTGACTTCGCTGAAAGCTGAAAAGTAGTGGGACACGAGTCCCTGGGTAAAGCGCTCACCTCTCTCACCCCTGAGTCGCTGTTAACCGCACAGCACTGATCCACCAGCACTCGGTACAAACGATAAATGAGCGACTCTTCTTGCGCACCCACGCATCCTGACTGCCAAGTTACGGAAAAAGCTTAGATACATCAAGACTATGTTTTTTCTAAGCTCATTTTTTTCCCCAAATTTCTTGTATCAATTGTTCAACTGACTGTCCCAAAGAGCAAGCGGTTTTAACTAGCATAGATACATTATCTATTCATGCTCACAAGATTATGCCTTCATACAGCTGTAGACGAGACGTAGTGTAAAAAAACAAGAAAGTGGCAGCTTGGCATATGGCTACGACAGGCGACCGAATTCCTTTTCCTGGAAAGACTTGCTGTATCTCCCGACCTCCTATCAAAGATAATCTTTTTTTTTATCTTTTTTTGTTACCACTCTGCACACAAACCGTTCACAGCCGTGACCGTAGAAGTGAATTGACGCAATCTGGAGTGGATACTACCGATGGCGGGTATCCTCTTGGGTGCTTATCTGCTCGGTGTTAAATATTCTGTACTCGAAGGAGCTGGGATTGGAGTTAAGGGGGTGTTAGCTTTGGAGAAGTTAACCAAATTTTCGTTCCTGGGTTATGTCGGCGTTCGGTTGTCAAAATATACGCACCCAGCAATTCAACTGAATTCAAAGACTTCATTGGTATATGACGGTCCCTATAGTTAAGGGCCACCAAGAATCCTGCTAGGATCTGTGTGAAGTGACTTGTAGTATTCCTTGTATTATGCATTCTCTTCGTAGCCAACTCTTCTACCTCTGCCTACTAGGGGAAAAAAAGAAATTGCAGGAACAGCGAGATTCCAAACCCAGAAAAATGATAACTTTTAAAAATAAAATGCTACGGTGAATCAAATTAGGTCTTGCGGATAGCCCACGACTTGATCTACGTTGGTTGATGTCGTTCCAGGTTCATTTTGTATTTCGTCTTTACACTCTGTTTAGTTCTATCAAAGTCAGGATTTGTGTGCGGCACACGCAATTAAAAATGATTACACAGACAAACGATTGGACGCTGGCCAGGTGCGGTCAAGTTTTCCGTGGAAAGTCGAGGTCCGGATCTTGGAGTTGTTCAGAAGGATTCAGTTTAGATCAAAGAGTAGGGATCTGCAGTTTTAATTTGGGGGGAAACCGAAGTGAAAAAGATGCAGCAAGACTGGGATGTCAGAGGCTGTTAAAAGTAAGCAGCTAGGATAATTTATTCCCGTGTTTTAAGTCCTGCTGTTAAAAGGTTCATTCGTAAATCCTATTGGACAAAATTGCTCATTTCTCCACCTATGCGCTGGCTCGGCAGGGGAGGAGAGTGGAAGAGTGAGTGCGGGAGAATGGCGAGGTTTAACAGCCGATTCTCACCGCAATCCCCGCCGAGCGCCTAATCCCGTCCCGCGGCGCGCCTCAGTGCGCCCCTGGCCGCTGGAAGGAGGTTTGTTAAATTGTCAAGCGGTCAGACGTGAAATTAACAGCCGATGACAGGCCGTTTCAACCGGCAGGGGGGCTGTTTCTTAGTGAAAGACATTTTGTAAGGGGGTTTCTGGTTTGTTTCACCGTCACATTATTTTTAACACCTCTAATAAGAGTTTGAAGTCAGAACACTTTTCTTAGGCGCGTTTTAGGGGAATGGAAAAATTATGTGAGACTATTCAACACTCGCTGTCCTTTCCAAATATAACTTTCCGTTTTCTTTATAGGGAAAAGGCTATTATTATTAAACTAACTATTCGAGTAAGCCATTGGTTTCCTGCTTCTCACAGGAAAGGTGTATTTTGTTATTTTGTGTCTTAACGTGTTTCCATTGTTTGCTGTACAATATGGGGGCACATTTTGCACTGAAACGGTAAACAAAAGTTGTGGAATCGGTCAGCCTGTGGGGCGACAGCTACAGGTCCATCAGTATTTCTAAATTAGAGATGATTAAATAATATTTTCCCAGCCCAAACACACACTGCTTCACCTCCGACCACTGTCTCGTTCGCTCACTCCTTATCGCTGAAACGAACTCCACCCGTTTCGTGCTCCATATTATGGGAAGTTACCGTAAGACTCGAAAGAAAAGATAACAGACAGCATTGTTTGTTATGCTTTTTATCCCAGCTTTTTCTGACCGTAATTAAAGCAAGAAAATGTACAGATTTATTTAGCCTGACAGCGAAATGATCGACAGGGATTTTGTTTCGTGATTTTTTGGATTCGGCTTGTTGGGAGTATTCCCTGCCTTGAGTAAGAGCTCACCTCTCCCTTCTGCCCCATTCAGACAGATCACATTTAAAAAAGAAACTACTGCTTTTCGGGATGGCTTTTTGGGGGGCGTAGCAAAGTGATCTCCACAAACATTCCATTGAGAAACCAAAACGTGTTTCACAGGAAAGAAGACCCACCAGAAGCTAAATGAGAGAAGATTAGTTAGTCCCCCGGGCAGGCTGGGTGTGGCCACTCTGCTGCTGATCACGGGTCAGCTCCATCAATCCATTTTCTAACCACTTCATCCAGTCCAGGGTCCCGGGGGAGTCGAAGCCTATCTAGGCAAGCAATGGGCACAGGGCAGGATACACCCCTGGGAAGGATGCCAGTCCATCACAAGGCACACAGCCACACACACGTTACGCCGCGGCGCAGAGCTGAAAAGACTCACGGCTGTAGGGCAAGCTGAGGAGTCTACAAGCTTGCTACACGGAGGCGAGATCTGGGGGAGGGGCTGAGCAAACAGACAGACAGACAGACAGACAGACAGACAGACAGACAGACAGAAGGCGGACGACACAGGGACCGTGCCCTGCAGAAGAGAACAGGGACGACGCAGTGCAGCTGAGCAGAGGGGACTGGAGACCCAGGACTGGTTGGTTGCTGTGAGGGCATAGTGAAAAGGGGACAGACCTGGGATCTGGTGGCTGTGATCTCGGGATTGAGTCGATAGCCTGAATTGGTTGGATACCTCTAATGCTGACAGGCTGGTTCGTGCTAAGAGCACTTCCCTACCCAGTAGGAAACTCAATGACAGAGCACCGAACCATGGGCGGAGCAGTAACCTGGAGCTGATAAGATAATTATTACCTTAATTACCTGTTAAGTGGGGGCAGATGGCATGAGCAGCTGCTCCGAATGAGTTTTCAGGGCACCAGGCGTTTTACTCCAAGTGCGGACGCAGTCCGTTGCCGTGGAGACCAAGGGCTGGGAGCTGAACAGCACACGCTCCCACCAGGGCCAATTTTCCCAGAAGCCAATGAACCTACCAGTCTGTCTTTGGACTGTGGGAAGACACCGGAGCACCTGGAGGCTATCCAAGCAAACACACACAGCACCGCCGGTCTAGTAATTGAACCCAGGACCCTAGTGCTGTAATACTGCCCTAGGCAGTACTGCTTACCACTGTGCCAACCTGGGTCAGCTCCATTTCTTTCAAATTCCTGATTTCAACTGCGGCTTCATCATCACCACAACTATCAACTGTACTGCTAAGCCCTGACACGGAGCTGACACAACCAATTCAAACTAAGTGCACATAAAGTAAGTCTTTCTCAACACAGTGCAAAAAAGGATCATGGCTGCCTGTGATTTAGAGGCAGTACTGACTGAGTTAGCACCCTAGGCTAGTTTCTAATATCTCCGGCTGTGTTTTCAATTAGGTTACACTAGTTTGCCAAATGAAAGCAAGATTTTCAGGCCTTGAAATCTTTTCCTTTTGGTCAAAGCCATCCGATCCGTTTTAAGTGACAACTGCAGGCTGTGTGTGTTTCGCCGGTCATCTGTGACTGTGACTGTGCTGACTGGCACAAGCTTGAGGGAGAAAACTCAGTTTGGTCACAGAAGAATCGCAATACCAGTAAAGCACCGCGATTTGCTTTGACTCTTGTTTATAAATACAGGCTGTCAGATGAGAATGATCAACCATGTCCTCACGCAAGGAACAATCACATGTACTAATGTTTCGCAAATCTGTTCATCTTATAAACAGCAAATTGTTGCAATCCCAAAAGGGGAGCAACAACATTCCAGAGGAACTCTAAATGAGAAGCAGGGACACAGACGACAGTTACTATAATTGTGAGTTTTTCTTACTCTTTGGAATCATGTGGTTTTTGCCTCTTCAGAACTGTGCATTTTCTGCCCCTTTAGAACGGTGTGGTATGTGTCTCTTCAAGATTGTGCATGTTTTTGTCCCTTCAGAGCCCGCCTACCGAGCCAGTGTCAACAATGTGTGCACCACGCCAGGCTGTGTCACTGCAGGTAGGTGCCCGTCTCACCAATAGAAGAGCTCAGCCTTTGTAGTCTAATCACCTGGCCTCCAGGTATGCACAGATATACTTCATGCAGACAGATGGGTAGAAATAAAAACATTCTACCTACAGAGATCCTCTTCAGTGTTCCTGCAAAGTGTTTTGCGTCTCTGTTGGTTTCTGTTACTGGGAAGAAATGTCTACACGACCACCCTTAGAAAACCACAGTCCTGACTGTTGTTCCATTCTTCCTTCTTTTCTGAATTGCCTGACCAGCCCAAACAGTGCCCTTTTCTCCTCTGGCGTGTTCCCACTGCTTCTCTGTACTTCCTCCCTAGATGGGATGCCAGTCCTTCACAGGGCAGGCACAACAGGACCAATTTTCCCAGAAGTCAAATAACCTACCCGAATGTTTTCTGACTGTGGGAGGAAACTGGAGCCCCATAGGAATCCCACGCAAAAATGGGGGCAACATAGAAGCACCACACACATAGCACCCCAGGAATTGAACACAGGGCCCCAGCATTACAAGGCACAATCATTGTACCACCATGTTGCCCACTTTCCTGTAATTGCAGCTGGGTATTTTACGGCCTTTGCCATAAACTGCCAATACCTGCACTACAGCCTATACCTGCCCTACAGTCATTTCTGTTTTGGGGAGAGCTGCACATCTAATTATTTCAGCCTAAGTCTCTGCTCAGTCACTGTGTCACTTTTCAAAGACAGCGTAAGCTGAGAGTAAGTCAACAGAAATGAGGCAACTGATGTGTCAAGGGGCTTAGTCACCCCTGTATCCCACCCTCCCCTTCTTCTCTCTGTTTCAGCGGCCCGGCTCATCCAGAACATGGACCCCCGGGTGGAGCCATGCCAGAACTTTTACCAGTATGCCTGTGGGGGCTGGCTTGAGCGACATGTCATCCCAGAGACCAGCTCCCGCTACAGTGTCTTTGACATCCTGAGAGATGAGCTAGAGATCATCCTGAAGGGTGAGCACCGAGGAGAGTTTCGATTTGTGTCTTCTTCATCACTGCACACAGGAAAGGAAAACCAACCTGCCCTTTTTTCTTATTTTGTGGATTAAGTAGGTTAAGAATTTGATGTGCCTGCGATACATTATCTGTCTGTGAAGTTATATGAGGAGGCAGCATTGCTTATACAATCCAATGATTCTCGTTTGGTTTGTTTCTCCCTGACAGGTGTTCTGGAGACTGCAAATGAACAGGACAGGGAGGCCTTCCAGAAAGCCAAGACTCTGTACATCTCCTGCATGAACGAAAGTGAGTCTCTGCATAGTGGCAGCCCAATGCATGGAAACAAATACACTGGCATACTAACAGCTTACCAGTTTCTTTGCACTGCTGACAATTGGAGAACGTGGATTTGGCTGATGGCTTTCCTGTGCTGTCCCCTGCAGGTCTAATAGAGAAGAGAGACTCCCAGCCCCTGATGAAGCTCATTGATGTCATTGGAGGATGGCCTGTTGCATCAGAGGACTGGGATAGCATGATAGGTAGACACAATTTAAAAACATGTGGTTTTCTGCAAGAGGAGCACACACAGGGGACTTGATTTACTGTAGTGGGCAACATGCCCAGTCTTATTCATTCCTTTCGGAGTGGGCAGTTTGCCCACAGCAGAAAATAAAAGAAAATCCAGTGTCTGAATCTAATCAGTAAAAGCTCTACAGACTGACACTCTAAGCATCTGGTCAATATTTTTCAACGACATTCAAGGACAAATTAAGCGGGGTGATTGATTTGCAGCTTGTACATCATTATCACAATTTACAGCAACTCATTGCCTTCACCCAGTTAAAGGAGCCTTGGTTGACCGAACACTATTGGGGAAGGAGGGAGTTCTTCTGTCCAGGTCGAATGGTGCTAGTTATCTAGTTAGCTCTTGATTGCCAAATTCTGCATCCTCTGCTTCTGAATGTCAGTTGGCATGTACCCTTCATTTTAGAGATATACTGTAATTACCAGCATAGTACACACTGTTTATGAATTTAATACAGATGTCCCATCTTGATTGTGCAAGATGTGTGTGCTAAATGCCTTTTTGTGCTGGTGTGGAAGAGAAGGGAACAAGAGAACGGTTATACCGTTATATATATGGCTATTATTGCCATATATATTATATATTATAATTATTATATTATTATGGCATATATATATATATGAGAGGACTCCTTTCAGTTGCCAGAAGGTTTTTGACCAAGGATCTTGTCCTGTCATGTAATGCAGGATCCCAGACTGATTCTGCAATATTAGCATCATCAGACATCAGTGTATCTATATTGGGTACCGGTGTATCAATCTCTCTGTCCACCCTCACAGAGGACAAGTGGAGTTTGGAGGATATCCTGGCCACCCTCAACTCCCACTTCCATAAGAAGGTGCTGGTGGACCTGTTTGTGTGGACGGATGACCGCGACTCCAGTCGTCACATAATCTATGTAAGGACGACCCTTTCAGCTTGGCCACCTGACACTGTCCCTACCGGGTTACCGTCAGGCAGCCAGTCCAGAAAGATGTTTTTCAGTGCATGAACGAATGTTCCACGAATTTTCATATTTCCATCTCTGAGCCCATCACAGGCACTCACATCACAGGTGGGCAGACCACATACAGAGCTGTACAAGAAGTAAGTCGAAGCAGCCAACAAATTTCAGAAAATGACCTGAAGCTCCAAAAAGATATAGAAGGTGTACCTGATTCCAAGGGTTAGGAAAGACGGAGGACATCTTCCTTTTACTTCTCAGAAAACAGGCCCAGAGTCCACCCGTGCTGACATAGGGAGTGTAGTAGCGGGGTGCAGATTTTCAATACCCCTAACCAGAAGGATGAAAAAAATCATTGGACTAGAACATTATTCATATTTTTTCTAAAAGTTAACCACCAAGTTCTTTTTTCACATCAGAATACTAAACTAAACGTATTACATTTGAACCGAGTATGCATTACAGGTTCTCTGAAGAAGAAGCCTAACTATGTTTTTCTCCTGTATTCCCAGATCGACCAGCCTGGATTAGGAATGCCATCCCGGGACTACTACTTCAATGATGGGAACTACAAACGGGTAATTTCCTCTCGAGACAATAACAGGGAATCTTTTTTAGTTTATCTTGTAAGCTGCAATGGAAAATTTTTAAAAACAATCTTCATAAACAACTCTTTCTGACCTACATAATGTTCCTCGAGTGTACCACATTCTGTCCCATATTAACATTTCTGGGGATTTCGTGCTTTTATACCCATTGCTGTACGTCACGCATTCATGATCTGGAAGTACATTAACCCAGTTCTGCGCCTCAGACTGCCCAAATTCAACATTAAGTGTTGTTTTTTTTCCCTGGCACTATACAGATCACTGGATCACGTGAATCATGACCTGAAAAAAGAGTAAAGTAAACACAAGAGCTCATGGTTTGGTGCGTTTCATATGCTTTAAGTTTTATACAGTACAGTATTTACTACACATATAATAAAGAGCCTGTGCATATATGATGAAAAGGTACAACACAAGGACACTTTAAATGTGTTGATTGCAATTGCTAAAATGTCATAAGATCCATAAAGGATATACAGGATATTGTATATGAAGATGTATCATATAAGAGTGTGTTTATCGGTGGAAAAAAAACATAATTAATGTTTTAATGGGTACTCTGCAATAACAGACTTTGACTAACCTCTCTGTTAGCCCATTAAACCAAGGATTGACTGTTCTCTGCTGTCAATGATGGAGATGGAGACTCCCCACTGCCTGAATTCTAAGTCTGTCCCATCAAAATCTCTTGTGTTAACCAGCTCGTTAGCAGTGTCAACAAGTCAAGAATGAAAAGCCTGGTTTGTGCGACAGTCTCGCAAAGGGCGGCGCCAGTGTTGCTCTTCCGGGCGGGCGAGGAAGAGGAGCGGTGAGCAGCAGCGCCAGGCCCACCTGAGCATGCGCTCTTCTTCGGCAGGTTCGGGAGGCCTACCTGGAGTTCATGGTGTCGATCGCGCGCATGGCCCGGGAGGACAGGAACCTGACGCGGGACGAGGAGCAGGTCTGGGAGGAAATGAGGGGCGTGATGGAGCTGGAGACGGACATCGCCAACGTGAGTCCGCGCCCTCGACGCCCAGGGCGGGAAAGCTATCTCGAGCCGCGACACGCCCAGTTCAGCGCTGGCCAGCCCACAACATTGCTCATTCTGTCACTCGAGTGACTGATTCTTACTACTACCATCCAATAAGAGGGCATAAACACATTCATGATCTCATTTAGTCCTTACCTTTTTGATTCTGGAATAGTTTTATAAAACATGTTTATATCTGGATCAAGCTACCCAGCCATGAATATCCTGGCTTCTTTAAGACACACCTGGATAAGATCCTTGCCTCATTTAACTACAAGCAATCAAAAGGAGTTAGATGGATGGAATGGCCTCATCTCATTTGTTACTTTACTTTTTATGTTTTAAACTACACGTCTAAGCCTTTTAACAATTCGTCTAGAAAAAAAAACTGAAATAAAGTGATCAAACTGAACTTTCAATCCTTCAGGAGCAAGCAAACCATTGTAGACTTTCACAAGTCCCTTTTTACCACGCTGGAGCTGTTTCTTGTGCTGAAAGCTCTTAATATAGCCAAGGTGAGGCCTGCAGACAAAATTCTGATGCTATTGGTAGTGATGTGCGGTGTCGACTGCCCTCTCTGTGCCCACAGGCCACCTCCCCTGTAGAGGAGCGGCACGATGTTACCCTGCTCTACCACAAGATGGCGCTGAGGGAGGTGCAAGAGCAGTTCGGTCTGAATGTGAGTTTGCCTCCAGCATATGGTGGGCATTGTGGTCCACCTTCGAACCTGAAACAGAGATAGAAAGCAACAGTGAAAGAGGATGTCCGGGCTGGAAATTCGATCTGACTCAATTATCATAATGAATATATTTTTTGAAACCATTGCCAATTGTGTCAGAATTAGGAGCACCTGCTTGAACTGGGAATCGTAGTGTGTAGTGCCCTCCTAGATATTTTCTAACAACAAAACAGAGCTCACAGTCCACTGCTACTACTAATTTGTTTTTTTAGTACTCGTGTTACACTTGACAGGAAAAAAATACTTTGACAAACAAGAAATATAATGGAGTTCATGTTTGATTGCAACAGAATTTAATGTACTTGAATACTTTGGTTTATAGTGTATCACATACTGCTAAAACCAGCAGTGTTGAGACTGTTATTTTAAGTGGTAGATATACTTACAAAAACTAGCTAACATATTACACAATATAAATATAAACAATATTGCATCTGGCTCCTTCGGAAAGGCCACAGGGCTTCGTTCTCAGATCCTTACAGTTTCTTTCTCTGTGGTCTGCTGTGCAGGGCTTTAACTGGACAAGGTTCGTGCAGGGGGTGCTGTCCAGTGTCAATATTGAGGTGCAACCCCAGGAGGAGGTGGTGGTCTATGGCGCCCCCTACTTACAGAAACTAAAAGATGTCCTCGCCAAACACTCCACCAGGTGAGAGGAAGGAAGGGCCAGAAATTAAGATGAATCTGTTGAGCTGGGCTCAAGAGCGGATTGCAAGCCCACGCGAACATGAACGTTTGTGTCGGAATGAGTTGTACTGCTCTCCAAACATAAATAGCAAGTTACCTGCAGTGAGCTTCACCAGAAAACAGGGCACTGCATGTTATACTGGGACTGTAGAGCTATACAGTTAGTTAACCTGCAAGTGTGCTGTTTTCCAGGCTTGTTTAGCATAGTAGGAAATCCTATAGACTATCACCATCCTTATTTTAAATTAAACCCAAACAGCCAAGCCACAAAATTGCTTTGATTTCCTTATTTCTTTGAACAGTCCTTGCTGTCTACAGATGGTCTTTAAAGGCTTACCAAAAATCCCCCAAAATCCTTTTCAAACTAAAGGAAGTGTATGGATGCATGTTAAAAGCAAAAGCATTTGTTAGTGTCAAACAAATTCCGAAGGTTTTTGCACCCCTCTAACCTACCGTGTGAATAATAGTCAAGCATGTTTCTGTGAGGCCTCTCCCTGTGTCTGCTCTCTCCACCAGGACACTGCAGAACTACCTGACCTGGCAGCTCGTCATGGAGAGAGTCAGCAGCCTGAGTCGCCGTTTTAAGGACGCCAGAGCACACTACAGGAAGGCAAGACTGACCCCCATCCAATCAGCACGCAAGGAGCAGGGAATGGGCTTTGATACAACATGCACAGCACACACTCTAGCAGAGGCAGAGAAGGGCGTTTTGTACCCTGTCTGCTCAGGTGTACACCACAGCCAACTAAGTTAAACAAGGACCTTTAATCCATTTAGCTTAGCATGATGACGCATTTTCAGTTGGCAAATCTACTTCAGTGAATTAAAGGGGAACTGCAGTCCCAATTTCACAGAACGGTTATTCAATTTCAGTGACAAAATAAATTAATTGACCGCTATCTCAAAATTTTACAAATTCCAAATAAGCACAAAATTGTGATCTTTGTCAAAGTAATGTATAGTCTCCATCTTTATGCAAATCACTGGGCTCGTCACGAGAGTGAGAATTCACTTGACTTGCGACGTGAAGCAGCCCTTCCCGCTCACTAGTTCCTGTAATGACTAATATAATGCGATGTACTGTACGGTACGAGCGAATAACTACAGGTTGTGCAACAGACATTTCTCCGCAGAAATGTGGCAACGTGATCTGAATTAACAAGTAAGTTGTATTTGTAGCAAAACCATCTATAAATCGAGAGCAATATTTCTACTGGATTAAAAGAGATGTATTCACAAGCCTGCTTGTTTACAATGTCATAGGGCGCTTCATGCCTTCCATCGCAGAATATGGTGCTCCGCATACCTGGAAATTTAATAAATTGGAGGTTTTACAAATTACTGTGTGAATTTTACTTTCCCTGTGGTTTAGAATGCACTCATCAATGCATCACTTCTTGTGCCCAGTCGTGTGGTGCTTGCCTTGCCCACCAAGGATCGCACTCGCTCAGGGTCTGTGTCTGTGTGGCCAGGCGCTGTACGGGACCACAGTGGAGGAGGCGCGCTGGCGGGACTGTGTGCGCTACGTGCAGAGCAACATGGAGAACGCCGTGGGCGCTCTGTACGTCAGGGAGACCTTCGCCGGAGAGAGCAAACGCATGGTGAGAAGCCAGATTATCGATATCCACGTGATCCGCTGTAAACTGATCCATAAAAATGACCACTGAACTTTCTGCATTTCTAGTGTATACTCTCAGGGCCCCCATTAAATTGCAACAGGTTACATTATAAACGAGATCACTCTTTGACCATATGTACTCTGCCATGCAGACTCAGTGTGGGCCTCGGTGGGCCTGGCGGTGGAGCACATCAGCGTCGCTATTTGAAGCAGCTGTGTGTCTTTGTGTGTGTCTGTGTGTCCTGCCATCAGGTCAGGGAGCTGATCAGTAAGATCCAGGAGGCCTTTGTGGAGACACTGGAGGAGCTGCGCTGGATGGACGAGCAATCCAAGCAGAAGGCTAGAGACAAGGTCAGGGGTCAGATGCACTGTCGTCCACCGCACGCTGCCACCACCACCACCACGACTGTACACTGGCCACAGCAACCAGCAGCTAAAGATGAAAACAGAAATGTTGTGCTGTTTCATTGTAGGACAAAAGTCACCCGTCCGTGAGGGGTGATTAGTGATAAACGTATGCAGCTCTTAATGTGATCTGAGGAGGTGTCTGGGTACCGAGCTGCTGCTCTGTTTTGCAGGCCATGGCCATTAAGGAGCAGATCGGCTATCCTGACCACATCCTGGAGGAGAAAAACCTCAAGCTGGATCAGGAATACGCACATGTGAGGAAGGGGGAGAAGGTCAGGGGAGGTGGGGGGGGGGGGCTTTTTTAGTGTTCACTGCTCTTGAAGCTCTCTCGTCAAGCTCATGCTTGTAGAAATGCCGATTTCCACCTAAAGAACATAAGGCTGATTCCAAAACGGAAAAAGTTTTACCCGAACCCTAACAGGAAGGTTAAAGGGATGCCACAAATGAACACGCTGTGTGTTAGTTCTGTGCTGCGACGCGTGCTCCTGCCGTGACCCCGTGACCCCAGCGGCTCCACGCCCCTCCCTCTTCCCTGCAGCTGAACTTCAGCGAGGAGAACTACTTTGAGAACATCCTGGAGAACTTGCACGCAGGGGCGCAGAAGAGCCTGAGGAAGCTCAGGGAGCGAGTTGACCCAGACCTGTGAGTAACACCCAGCAACGGGTGTCTTCCTGCGGTAAGAGACGGGTTGTAGCTTTTTTTCAGAGCTGGTTTGAGGCAAATCTGCTGCTAACTGGTGCAGCTGTTAAAGACTTCACTTCTGCTGAAGCAGAAAGAGGAAAAGGCACAGCAGAAGACAGCATTAGTGAAAAAAAGATTACACAACCCAGAGAATAAAATGATGTGAAAATATGAGCTACTTCTCTAATGCAGTTCCCCTAGATGTTAGTTATGAAGAATATTGTACTAAGTTTATCCAAGTGAGGGTGCCAGACACCCTGCAATACCAGGATCTCTTTCAAAGAACACAATGCAGTGTCTGCCAATGTGGAAGTGGCACATTGCTGAGCTCTGCTGAGCTAGTTTGGCAGATCAGTCTACTGGGACGTGACCGCATTGTTCCAGTCCATCTATCTCCACCTAGAGAGATCACGTCTCCATTGGCAATGACTGCAGTCCACCAGAGCCGTAAAGACAACCTAACATTATTAGGGGTCCTGCAATGTATCGGCACTGATAAGAAAGTATGCTCTGCCCTCGAGGTATGAACAATTGAGATGTTCATAAGTATATGCACTGATTCCCATAAGAAATGATTTTTGTCTAGTAGAATAGCAAGCAGCAAAGTGATACTGACTAGTGTCGGGATGGCTCAAGGCTATTGGAGACAATGAGTCACTCAGTGTACTTTGGGTTTGTTTATATGAACATCTAACTGTTGCTTTGTGATTCTGGGGTTTATTTGGAGTGTTAATAACTCGTAAAAATGGCTGAGCAGTGGAGGAGTGACAACAACAGGCAATAACCTTTGCGGCGAAAATGAAGAGCACTTTCAGTCAAAATGTTTCGACTTCAGAACAGCCTGAGGTATGAACAAGTCTCGGGAACATAACACGCTCGTAAGACAAGGACTAAGTGTGCAGCAAATTAAAAGCGGATGCATTCCCAGAAACCTATGTTTTCCTGTCGATGGTGATCAGCTTATTAATGTTCAGCTGGGAGAGGGAAAGATCAAAACATTTTTGGAGGAATGAAAAAAATTTTCCTTTGGGCATAGCACATGAGAAGATAACAGATTAAGGGCAGTGGGCAGCCTTCCAGTGAAAGAGCTCTCAATTGTGCTCAATTTCCATTCTTTTTGCAGGTGGATTATTGGGGCAGCAGTTGTCAATGCCTTTTACTCCCCCAACAGAAACCAGATAGGTGAGCATTCTGGACAGGGGATGTGACAAAACACCATCGGTAACAAGCCAGCCAGAAACCTCGGTGTGCTTCTGTACGTGACTTTACGACTTGTGACTTGAGAAGAGTTTGGAGGGAATGTACTTAGTGCAGACTTCTCACCCTAGCACACTCTCATTCCCATACAGAACATGGTCTACTTCCCCCATCAACTGTCACCAGCTGACTGTCAGCCCCTCAGTCATTACTCCCCTTGGGTCTCTCTTAGTCTCCTACCTTAGTCTTCTCTGATTTCTCCTTCACTTTGTCCTCTCTTACCGCAATTAATTTCCTCCTTTCCTGGCAATCGGCTGTCAGATTGGTTGTCTTCTTTAAAAAAGATACTTTCACAAGGGACTCTGAGTGGCTCAGCCTGTAAAGGCACTTGTTCCACATGCAGGGTGAGTTGTTTAAGACTGTGAGGCATGAACACAATTGGCAGTGTGGCCCCAGGGTAAGAGCCAGCCAGCAGCTCCTGCAGGCTTGCAGTGCCCCTGGTGAGGGACAAGCGGCCACTGGCCTGTGAGGGACTGGGGAGTTTGCAGCATGGTCTTGTCTGTCCCTCTTAGTCTTCCTGTGGAGCACAGGGTCACTGCTAAGAGCCCAGATGTACAGAAACAATTAGCGGTTTCAGATGGGGTAGGTCTCAAATGACAACCACAAAAAAAAAATGCGCCCAGAAATGTACATAAGACATCTCTGTGACATAAGACATTTTCCCCTAACCCTACAGTTGCGTATCTGCTCTTGGACAGACAGAAATATATGATAGTACTTAGGACTACAAGTGAAATGCACTGAACATTGACAATTAAGGCCATTTGCATTACTGAAACCTTCATCATCTTCACTCAGCTTGTTTTTGTTTGCTAACCTTTGCCTCTACCCTCTCAGTTTTCCCCGCCGGGATCCTACAGCCCCCCTTCTTCAGCCAGCAGCAGCCCCAGGCTCTGAATTTCGGTGGGATCGGCATGGTGATCGGGCACGAGATCACGCACGGCTTTGATGACAACGGTACGTGTGAGCGCGCACGCACACACACGCGAACACGCCCAGCATCGCCCCCTGATCTCTCCAGATGCTTCTCTCTTCCTGACCTCTGCACTCGTCCCTTTCCAATCGGTTCGCTCAGCCTGCGCAGAGGAGGCCAGCGGACAGCGTAGTCCATCTAACGTCACTGCCATCGAGCAGAGCACGACCGACATGGAGCCATAGGAAACATCAAAGTCCACTGAATTAAAGTTCAGATCACAGCATAAGCCAGTCAGTAAAGCAGTCCAGGTTGTACTGTGATTAGCTCTCACAAGATAGCAAACACATAGTAAAAAAGTAAAAAGTAAAAAGCAGGCATTCACAGTGAACTAAAGGCTGAGAAAGAGAGTACCTTGCGAGTACCTGGACGTTAAGGCACATTCACACTCATGTTGAGAATCTCTACCCTGAAAATATCAGCGTTTTTTCTCTCCACATCCGACAAACTCTTCTCTACATACTCCCTTGTCCAATCTTTTCCTCCTCCATCACCCTCCAAATGAGAACTTGCCTGTCATACTGTATAAACAGGCAGGTTGCAATAGAACAAGAACTTCAAGCTCCAGGATGAGGTCAACACCGGTCAATACAGGAGGCGCCTTAATTAAGGGTTGGAACATAATTCATCTTCCCTGATTAGAAAATGAGATGCTGTCCTTCTGCTGTGTCTCTTCCAAAACAGGGAGGAATTTCGACAAGGACGGGAACATGTTTGATTGGTGGAGCAATTATTCGGCCATGCACTTTAAGGAGCAGTCCCAGTGCATGGTGTACCAGTATGGAAACTTCACCTGGAAACTGGCAGGCGGGCAGAATGTGAGTCAGGCGGCTTGAACAGGGGACTAACGGGAAATCCTGGGGTGTTGTTCTGGGCACTCTGATTGATGAACATACTCAGCACTGCATCTTGAGCGCCATCTGCAGGCAGCTCAGAGATGTAGTGTTCACTCACAGCTCTCAAAAGTTCCTTTCTGTCTGCCCTTCATGAATGTACTCCTCACAAAAAAACAAAACTTCACACACACCGAATCTGGCTACAGTTATACTACTGGTCACTACAGGTCTGCAGTCAAGCCAAAGACATTTTGACCTGCATAGCTTTCTTTAGTCCTGTACCGAAATTTAAAAATACATCTTTTTTTCCCCAATTTATTTCCTAAAAACAGACACATCTCATAGAACCAGCTGAAAGCCGAGTCTGAGGTGATGCATGTATGTGCTGTGTATTCTTTTAACCAACTTTAAGCTAAGAATGGGAGAAGGTGGGACACTGGGAGCTTTCACAAGCGTCACAGCCAGTGCCAGCACCTCGGGCATCTTTTTGCCAGGGGGCAGCAAGTTAAAAACAGACCAAGGGCGGAGTCAGAGCAAGAGGCATTGGCAGTGTGTCTCTCACGTGGGGGGGCCTGTGTGCCGGTGACAGAACGTATTTTGTGTTGGCAGGTCAGTGGGATCAGCACACTTGGAGAGAACATCGCAGACAATGGAGGTGTCCGGCAAGCCTATAAGGTAAGGTCTCTAATTGCCATCACTAAGGCTAATAGCGATAATGATGGCTCTAGTGCTAACATAAATCGGCCCTGGTTAATGTTAATCTTATATCATTCTAGTGCTTTTCGTGGTTTCCCCATCTTTGAATGTATTGTGTGTCCATTGTCTGCCCTGTCTACCCATCCATCACCTGTGTCCATCTGCCCGGCAGGCATACCTGAAGTGGGTGGAGAGAGAAGGGGAAGAGCCCCGTCTTCCTGGCCTGGATCTTGACCACAAGCAGCTTTTCTTCCTCAACTTCGCACAGGTGAGAGAGAAGGAGGGGGCAGGGAACACAGAGACAGTGAAGATGCTGCTTCACTCACCAGGCGCTGAAATGCGCGGCGACTGAAACGACGGCAGGCTAGAAACACAAGGTCAAAAGCAGGAGAGAGCTTGCTAATCCTCCCACATCAAGAGAAAGCACTGACATTTCCAACAGCTTTGCCTTTTTAAGAGAGAATGACGAGCGCCACACTGGCTGAAATCTCAACAGCCGTGTTTTGGTGTGGAACGTGCAAATGCTTAGCTGTCGTTTGATACCGAAAGAGGAGAAGAAAAGGAGCAAGAGAAGAGGCTGATGGGGGAACTGGGCAAGAATGTTCCGAGTTCCCAGAGGAGCACAAAACAGGAGAGAGAGAGACAGGAGGAGCAGACACAGATATGGGGATGGAAAGACCAGCAGTACACTAGTGAGAGCCAACAACCGGGGAGAGAGGGAGAAAAGGCGGCACAGAGCAGTGAAGAGGGAGAAGTGAAATTTGGAGAAGAAATATGGAAGTTAAAAAACGTTTCTGTATGACAGAAAAGAGGCCTGGCTCAATTCACTCTTAGCACAGGTTGAGAATCGAGCAGAGATTGACCGATGTCGTGGGTTCAAGCCTGGGTCGTGTCACTAGCTGAGCATTGCAAGACGTAGGGTTCAGATCAGATGGTCGGGGTTTCTGACTTGCTGAGTATCTGCGGGTTAGCAGTGAGGTCAGTGAGGGATGCATGTCTCCTCCAGTCAGTGCAAACTCTCCTGTCAGGCACTGTGAAGCTAGCAGCATGTTTAAAAGATGAGAGGCTCTGAGGGGTTGATGGGTAGGAGCGTGTCTTCCTTTCTTCTCCATACTGCACAGGACTCGAAGATGTAAAAAATGACAAATCCAAATTGGTTGGGCATAACAATTGTTAAAAACACACCAATGTAGTCCACTAAGTCTTTCTTTCATAGTGAAAATGGCCTGAGTGACTCCAAACAGGATTCTGTTACTGACTCTAGGGCATTTCCCAGCCATATACTACACACCAATCAAGGAGAGAAGTCCATTAAGCCAAAACTCAAGGGGTGTGAGGAACCCCCCTGCTTTTGGGGGTGCTGAGGCCTGACTTGACCTGACTTGACCATAACTGCCTCATTAAACACAATGCAGGCCATTACACTCACAACATTGAAGCTGCTTCGCAGGCGATGTGGAAAAGGGGAAGATTTCAGTCTGTAAGGTAGCAAGTTCTGGATTACAGCTGTGGTCCTGCTGGCACAATTCTTCTGCAAAGTGGTCACTACGCAAACTTCTGTTTCTTCATGGTCTCCAAGGCCTTAGTATCTTCCACTCATTACACACAACCTAGAAATGGCCCTAAGAACCTCACTGACCTCCAGCTCTCCTTGCAGATGTTTTCATCTGGAGCCTGTGTAACATGAGGGTAAAAAACTTAAAACTAAAGTAGCTGAATGTACAGTACATACCAAAGTCCTATAATTAAAAACACCCTCTGGAAGCTGCCTTTATACCAGATGTATTGTGGTACATATTGTAAATGCCTCCAGTGTTAGCCACAGAGGCACTGACGCAAGAGAGTTGTATTTTCATTTAAAAGCGCTTCTTTTCACTGTCAGAATTAAAACAGATTAAAACAGTTAATCAGCTGAGGCACAGAGTGCCGCTTAAAAAACAGTCACGAGGAAAACACACACAACTTCCAGGATACAAGGACCCCCAGGGGTCTTTGTAGACTGCGTCAGTGCCTGTGCCAAAAATACTAAAAACCACAGCAGAAAAACAAATAAGCGGCAGATAAATATCAGATGATTTTAATACCACTCTGTTTACCACAGATGGAGAGAGTTCGCTGGGACGTGTCACTGGACAAATCAGACCACACTTTCACTCTGTAAACGCTGCAACAAGAGGAGGTCTCCACCAGCAAAGCAAAATGTGGCTTCATGTTGACACATGACATTTTATTAGTATTTTAAATATTCATCCATTTTCGAAAGTGCTCAATTTGCAATGAAAGTTTTTTAAACAGATGTGCGAGTGTTAGAAGCAATACTTGTGACAATAAACCCACTACACGTTCATAGTAGTTATTTTGATAAACTAGTTTACTATATGTATATTAATGGTACAGTATAAGCTTGTGTAAGACAATAATTTAAGAGCAAAGAACAAAAAAAAGACTATATTTAGCCTCGTTCAAATGAGACCTTTTGGTTTTTATGATGTCACTTGTGGCATGCAAATTATGTCTTGCCATCCTCCAATCAGCATGCACGCCAAACCATATTGACCAATAGTAGTGCACCGCAGAGACACTGACAAACATCTCCTGAATGTGGTGGTGCTTCTTGTATCTCTGAAGCACACTAAACAAGCTGCATTGTAAATTAACAAAGAAATCAAACCAAAAAAGAATTTCTTTCATAACTGAAGCGTCAGGCCAAGAGACGCCCAAGGTTATGAACTTCTGCTCTTCAAAAAACCCAGATGCTACAAGAACAAGCAAGGTTATTGACTGAATACAAAGCACTCATGAGCACTGCACACCCATCAGCAGGAACAGAAAAGACACTAACATGAATGAAGGCACAAATGTGTGAAAAAAGCAGATTTGATTCTTCTCCAAGATTCCCATCTCAAGGTTCTCAGGATAGAGTGTGGTGTGGTTTCTCTGGACACAATTTATCTCACTCCCTCCAAACCCCACCATCCATATTGCCTGCAAATCAGCAATCTGCTGCAAGCCACATCAGCTGCGATCAAAGATCATGTGGTGACTTCACTGTCCAAGGAGTTCAGGAGGGGAATTAGTACTGTAGTGCAAGGACTTAGAACCCAATGGCTGTACCAGTGTAGCATACTTGACTCACAAGATTGATGACTGTGGCCAGGGTTGGTCCAGCACAATTGGAGCTTGGTGTACAATTGGAAAAGGTGCATCCAGAATAGGGAGGTGTTAGTGGGGCCAGCAGGGGGTGCTCACCCTGCGGCCCATGTGGGTCCTAATGCCCCAGTATAGTGACGGGGACACTATACTGTAAACAGGGGCATCCTTCGGATGAGACGTAAAACTGGGGCCCTGACTCTCTGTGGTCATTAAAAATCCCAGGGCGTTCCTCGAAAAGATTAGGGTGTAACCCTGGCGTCCTGGCCAAATTTCCCATTGGCCCTTACCAATCATGGCCCCCTAATAATCCCCATCTATGAATTGGCTTCATTACTCTGCTCTCCTCCCCACTGATAGCTGATGTGAGGTGAGCGTTCTGGCGCACTATGGCTGCCGTCGCATCATCCAGGTGGATGCTGCACATTGGTGGTGGTGGATGGGAGTCCCCATTACCTGTAAAGTGCTTTGAGTGGAGTGTCCAGAAAAGCGCTATATAAGTATAAGCAATTATTACTGTATGAAATGGGGATTGAATGTTACAAATGAAGAAATTTCCTGGGACAATATAAATTTGAGTTCATAATCCTCAAATGACACAATAGGCACTTGGATTTAAATCTCATCCTGTTTAATATCCTGTTCAAGGTAACAAAGTGTGAAAGCAGCAGAGTCAGTCATGATTTAAACCAGCAATTGTGTGCAAAACAAACTTTTTTATTATCAACTGGACCATCATAATTTTTACCTGCCTGGCTTTTTCATCAATGTATTACCAAAATGCAGGAGGATGTGGGCTTTTTTACAGTTGCGTGCAGTTAAAACTCTTATTCTCTTTTGTCCTCAGGTATGGTGCGGCTCATACAGGCCTGAATACGCAAGTCAGTCCATCAAGACAGACTCACACAGCCCCCTAGAGTACAGGTAAGTTACTATACTTGACAATGGGTGTTTTAACCCTTTTGGTAGGTCTGTCTAACTCCAGTCCTCCCATGAGCACACACCTGCTTTTAAAACTACATGCTTTCTTTTAAAATGCAATACCCAATCAGTCCAGTTTTAGGAAAACATTGCTCTCCAAGTACAGGACTTTTTTTACTTGAGACAGAATTATTCTAAATATTGTTGTTGTGATTGTTGCACACTGCATACATATACATTCTAGAAAAAGTATATTGTCAAGACTGGTCTCGTTTAACAACTTTCAAAAATAAATACACTCCTTTCCAGATCTATCCCCATGTACACTGGCTCTGGCTCTTAAACAGGCTTTGAATTGGTGATCAGCATCACCTGGAAACAGTGTTTAAGAGGCTGACTAGGCAAAACACTCCAGAAGCTGTAATGCCAAACGTAAAGCATCTTGATTTATTCTGGATAATTACAGCATTTTGGTGTATTTAAGTGGGAATTAAGGAGAATTACCCCAAAAGCAGGTTAAAATAGTAAAAAAAATCAATACTGAAAACACATTTTTTCCTTAACTATAAGTAAAGGAAGGATTCTTCACACAAATCCTTCAGAAACCAGATGGCCATGGGTCAGAACAAACAGGTTTCTGTCTTAGTTTACTTTTCCAGCAGTACAATATGTACTGACGGTATTCTGATGCCCTGGAGTTACAGATACAAAATGACCCTAGAGGGTAATCAAAGCTCAGGTAGGGCTTTAATAAAAGGAAAAAACGTTCCCGAAGAACCTCTCCTGCCTATTACAGTAGTCCCCCTGGCCTTCTCCCTTCTGGTTTCTCTGTCTCCCTCTCTCCATTCCACTTCCCACACTTTGCGAGTGTAATTTATTCCTACCTCCATCTTGTAGCGGTCACCTCGCCTCTCTCTCTCTCTCTCTCCCTCCACAGAGTGATGGGCTCTCTCCAGAATTTCGGGGCGTTCTCAGAGGCGTTCCACTGTCAAAAGGGCAGTCCCATGCACCCTGAGGTCAAATGCCGAGTCTGGTAGCTGGGGGGGTCTTTTCTCTGGGTGCCTCAGGCTATTGCTTACCGACTGGGGCGACAATCTCGTGCCTGACCATACAGTTTGTGTCCCGCCTGCTCATCAGAGTGGCGGCTTCGATGCAGTCTGACTGATTGTCATAACAGGAAACAGGTACAGAAATGCAGGAGCGATCTACAATTACTTAGGATATATACTAGTAGTTGCAGTAAAACTAAACAACCTAAAATCTTGCCGTTTGGTGCAATATACAGTAGATGAGATATATGAAGCCCATGCATACACAAAAATGTACTTGCCTATCTTGTATTTGGAGTCATTGTGCAAGGCTACTTAAGGCTGCTGTTGTTTTGGTTTGCCAGAATTATAACACATTTTTTACACTCATATCAACCAGAAACACTCAATATAGGATGCCTAACAAGTACAGACTAACACCCTTCAAAATATTTCATTTGACAGCATCTCTTAGTCTGTGGTAAGATCCTGGAAAGGAGCTCTCCGAAGGTGATGGAAAGGGGTGTGGTGGGGAGGATTATTGGTGTTGCACAATGCTTTGATCCCCATTGGCAAAGCTCTGTGCGACACTTCCATAATCCCCCATAGCCTCATTTTCTCTAGTTCTGCCCGCAGCCCAGGGAAAAAAAATCAATGTCCTACAATGTTTAGTTAATCAGCACTGCAAACAAAAATCCTGATCGGAACAAAGAAAAAGCTTAAATAAACATTAGGGATTTCCAATGGATACGCACTACAGGATATGAAACAATTAGGAAAAGCATTTGATTTAAAAAACAGGCCTGGAAAGGACTCTGGGTTTTTCCAGATGGTTGTTTAGTACCCAGTGTGTAGCATATAGGATAATAAGAGTGATTGCTGGCTGCATCGAATGCAAGACGCAAGACTGAAAGACTGTTGAATTATTTTCTGCTTTTTAAAACTCAAATTTAACCAGGTGGCTTGTAGTGCTGTCACTGCCTTTTCTGACAAAGTCAAGTATGCCAAGAAACGTACACCTGAAACTACAGTACTGTTATAGATACAGAATAATATATTGTAGCATTACATTTTAATTAATTCCAGAGTGTCCTTTATAAATTATCACTGGTATTTTATTTTTTGATTCATTTTATATGGAGTTATTTACAGAGCGCGGCTAACAAGAAAAACACAATTTTACTTCCTGTCTAAATCCCATTTTCCCCAGAGCTAGATTGAGGATTGTATTATTCTAGTAGTGTTTCCTCAGTAACCAGGTACTGTGTTTCATTCTGTTTTAAGAGAGGACGTCTGCATTGATTGTCTTTAAGATACATTTATACCCATTGCAAATCAGGCAGGTCTACTGATCAGTTCCAGTCCCGGAGGGTCACTGTGTTCAGCTCTTAATGACCTAAATGATCTTATTACTCGCTTATTTGGACTAATTTAACAGTTTTTTCCAGCTGTACAGGCTTGGCTGCTTTAAAGAAACCTAGACAGCCTGCAGACTCACTAACCCTCCAGAACCAAAATTAGAAACCTCTGGTCTAGCATTACAAAACGTTAATTTACTCCAAATTCAAGCAGCCAAAGATGCTTCGCCGTGTTTTAAACACTGTGAAGAATAAGCCACAGTGCTCTGCTTTTTTCTTTTCAACTAGCATAGTCTTGCATTTTAAATGTATCTGTATATAAAGTAAGAAAAAACTGTGGCATCTACTTATGTACTAAATACTTAAATTGTAACTAAGATAGAGTGCTAAGGGCTTCTCAATATTAATATCAAATGTATTATGATTATTACTTCATAGCATTATGGATAAATTCACATACTGTATATGAAAAAGTATTAAACTAAGTCTGGAGGGGTTGTCAGTGCATTGGAGACATTTCCTTCCAGAGCCTTCTGCTGTGTATGTTTTGATGAGCCATTCTGTTCTAGATATGCTGTAAGGATACCAATCCTAGGATTGCACTGTGTTCCTCGTGGCTTGCTTTGTGCCAATTTCAGAATGTCAGTTCCGAATCTCTGTCTCTTCTCTGTCATTCTTCTGAACTGCCTGTCCTTATCCCTGCTGAAGTGCTATTCGAACTGACAACCAAGTGTCACAATGGGAAGCAAATGAAAGAGGTTTCCTTCCGTAATCATATTTCCAAGCTATTATGGTCACAAAAAAAAAACATTCAGGCAATTTTTTAAAGGAACGTATTTCCACAAGCCCTAATATATTCCAAAGGCATACTGGCTCATTGCTTTTAAATGCCAAGTGTTCAGCTGACATGCAACACGCAGACCCATGGGATCTGAAGGATGTTGATGGGCCTTTTATCAGCCACTCAACACTCTTTATTATGTAGGCCTGGATTGTGTAAGGCTCTGAATATTTAAAAAACAGCGCTATTTATATATTTTGCAAAGCACATATTTTCAGAAGAGGTGCATTTTCTCCTCAAAGCTTCCCATTAATTAAAAGGGTGAAAGACCCACATTTTCTGTCAGCATTATCAGACTTGGCTGCTTTGTGTGACTCGACATTGCTCTGGTCCCTTCAGGGCCGCCAGGCCAATTCCCACTTCTGTCTGTCTCCAACTGTATGTGGAAACTGCCCCATGCAAGTTGAAGGCCTGACCTCCCCAGCCTCTGTCGCAGAATACGAAAACTGTCTGTCCAGCCATCTGGACACCTCTATGGCAAGAGCCAACCTTTTTCCAACCGGATGAATACAAATGAAAAAAATAACATTATATGTACAGTATATACAATAATAAGATGTGCAGCACATTTGTAACTCCAAAGTAATTATGCTTTTCATCTTTAAAATGGCAGCTCAGACTTTGGCTGATAGCTTTAGTTTTTCCTTCGATGCGTGTTAAATTGCTTTTGATCTTTTGGTCACTGGTTAAGTCAGAGGTGTCCAGTACCGGCCTTGGAGAGCTGGTGTTTTTTTAGTGTATTTGGAATGGACTTAACTGGACCAATTAATTGTTTAATTAGAGGAAGTCAGCATGCTTCCAGATCTCTACTCACTGATCATCTAAGTTTACGAATGAAACTGCAAAGACTATGGCTCTCCTGCACCAAGACTGGGATATTCCAAATCAGTAATGTGTTTTACTAAGCTCCCCACAGAATCTGATGGTGATTGCTATCAGACTGGGCTCGAACAGCAGTACTTAGGCAGTGCAATTTCAGAACGGGCTGCCAGCTCTCAGTTCTCATCCCACCTGACAAAACAAGACTGGCTGTCAGCACGGGAAGGAAGTCTCACTAAAAATAACTGGCAATCGTGTAATCAGAACAGCGTGTTTACAGAGACGCGTCCCTCTCCTCACTCGATAAACCCCGCAGGGTCCTTCCGGAGTTTACACTGCGCTGAATTAAACGATCTCTCTCTGCACCAGCCGCCTAGGCGTTCAGCACCTGGTCACGGCTAGACGGCTCCGCTGTCCCAATTCCGTGGCCTAACCTCACAGAAAATCTTACGGGCGGTGCTGTTTCACAGCAGCCGAGCAGTACCGGCTCAGTCAGCTCTGTACACGACAAGTGTCTTTGGAGTCTGAGACAGCCTTTTCGCTGTTTCTTTTCCGCAGCAGTTGGTAGCTGACCGTGTACTTTTTAGGGGGGGGGATTCTGTAATAAAACCAATGATCCCACTGAACGCAGCTTCACACACTTCACATCCTCAGCCCAGCACAGACAGCAAACACCTAGTCTACAGTTCCTCCCATATGGAGCAGGATCACCACTGTAGCATCTCATCACCAGGAAGGTAAAACTAGCCAGTCTCACGACAGTCTAGTCCCAGCTAATCTAGCCTATTTGTGGCTGAACAATCCACTGCCTGGTGAATCCTGCTGCACAATGATAGACAGCATGTTCACTCCACAAGATTCATGACTGACGTTTGGGTTTGGATCAAAGACGTTAGGCCTCCAAAGGCCTCCCTCCCCCCAACACAGCAGTAAACGCCTGGAGTTCAGTTTAATGTTCTGTAGCTGCTGCTGCCCTGTTCCCACTCCCACGACCCGACTGCAGCGTGGTGTCAGAAGTGTGCTCTTTTGACAGCAGCACCCATCTGCTGCTTTGAGTACAGCAGGTTTACACAGCTCTACTGCTCCAGCTGCGAAAACCTGGACAACACTGAGGCAAAGCATTTGAAACATTTCTTTGGCTTCTGAAATACTTCTGACCATAAGTCAACAGCATTCCATTTTGTTTGGCAAAGAGGAAGCCCCAACTGTTTATCCTTACATGTCTGTAATAATTCATTAACATCTCAAACCAGGTTCTTATATTTCAGCAAGACTCAGTTCCTTTACATGTAAGGTTATGGATGTGACCATAAGAAGTAAATTACTGGATGATCTGATTGACAATGTGATCATAGAGGGTGGTCAGCATGGATTTAGGAGAGATAGGTTTTACTTAAATTTCATAGAATTCTCCTAACAAGTAATGGTAACAATGATAAAGCATATGGCCTCTTCAGATTTTCAGAAGGCTTTTAATAAAGGCCGCCATTAAAGGTTCATTCTTGAATTGCAGGTGGTAGGCATTAAAGAGAGATGGTGTATTTGAATTGTGAACAGAAAACAGAGAAATGGCTGAATGCTCAAATTGGGGAGATGAAATTAATGATATATCAGAGGAACTTTTATTAGGCCCACCACAGTCTACATTCTGATATAGTTATTGAGATAGTCAAGCTTGCAGATGGTACTAAACTAGGAGGATTAGCAAGCATGATAGAAGCAGCATAAAAAATTCAAGATTTTGAGAAAATGTGAGACTGGGCGGACAAGCGGTAGGAGACATTTAATTTAGACGCCTGCAGAACATTACGCGGAATTAAAAAAAAAATAATAATTAAGAATTAATTGCAATTATACAGCGCTTGTTTAACTTACAGCAGCACCTTTTATTTCCTGAGAGGCCTTCCATCCCAGGCCTGACCTGGTCTAGCCTTGCTGAGCTTGTGAGAGCAGATCTGAGCAGATCAGGGCAGGCAGTCGAGATACTGCTGTCATTGGGAGCAACATTACCACCCTGAGAAACACTGAGCCTGAAGAGCTTACCAATGAATAAGTCTTGGGTGGTTAAGCAGTTTCAAGAAATCAATATAAGGATATACAGATAAAAGTATCAGACAAAAGACAAAAGCATAGTTATTTCATTCTAATGCACTTCTGATTAAAATAACAGAATTTCACAGGAGCACTGCATTCCTTTGACTGTATAGACATTATGTATTTGACAGTATAGCAAATTGGTTTCATATAATGATCTATATGAGCAGAAACGGCCAGGTGTTTTTAGCATATAAGAGTCCAGTCAATTCTACTCTAGTCAGCTGACTTTTTTTACACTCTTTGCCGTTCCAGTCTCAGAACCTCTGCAGCTAACCTTTTAACTATGTTTATTGCTTTTTATTCAGTCTCTAGATCAGGGGCTGCGATCTCAGTACAGAAACTGCAAACTGCAGAAAGGCTCAGGCCTTGGTAATAGACTGTTATCTCTCCTTGCAGCGACTTCAGCTCACTGAATGTATAGACCTGCATACACACTCTCTCCTTTCACATCCTTTATTTGTTTTTTTCCTTCTCACTCTTCCTGCTGCTTTATCTGTCCCTGAGGCTCATGCAGGGCATTGCTGTTTTGTACTAGTAGCCTGACTAGTTGCTCTGGAGAACAATAAGGCATTATGGGGAGTAAATCACCTTGTTTTGTTCAGGGCAGCATAGCCTCAACCAGAAGGAACTGAAATCATGACAAGTCTTTAAAAGCATTACAGAAAACACAGTGATCATGTTTAGACAATAAGCCAAAAACTTAATGCAAATGTCGCGATGTACTTTTAAAAACACCATGGAAGATACTACCATTAGCTAAGCTATTTTAATACTGTATGTCTTACGTTTAGCTGAGGTGATGCTAAGTTTCGTGCATGCTGCCCATCTTGTGGGATCTGTTTTATGTACATCAGTGATTTTCCGCAACCAACAGCATTGAACGACAGAAGTTCTAAATGAAAGGGAGAAACGTGTTTTAACCTGGCTTTGTGGCCGTGGGCGAACCATTTGGACATGAGGGTTGATCTTCACAGCTCCAGCCCTGTCCGCTCTTCAGAACAGCTGCACGTCTGAGCAGAGCCTGTTTTCTCTACACCTTCTCTTTCCCTCCAGTTGAGGTCTTAATGACCTGTACAGTAAACATGAATGTGAATACTTTGTACTGACTAATAATGACAGTGTTATCTCTGGACTGGGCAGAGATTCCTCTGAGGCGCTCAGTAATGCTAAAGGAGAGTCAGGGGCTGTGATGCTGTTTCCTGTGTCCAGGGGGCAGTGTGGCCCAGCCAAGGCGGGGTCAGTCTGGTGTTTACACTGCCTTTGTTCCAGCTCCTCTTAATTATGAACATGACCTTCGGCACCAGGGTCAGTCGGCTAAGGCGATGGTCAAGACATGTTTTCTTGTCTGTGTGCTCCCGGATGGCACAGGGCTGCGCGACCTCAGCCAATATATCCGCCGTATCCACGCCTCAGCTCTGCAGTTCAGGGTTCGAGAGCAGGTTAAACTGGAGGGCGATCTGCCACTCCCCCTTCACCACATGACAGCTGACAACCCCCGCCCCCACTCCCATCCGTTAAAGGGGAACTGCAACGCTATTATATTTCTGGGTTAGGAAAATCAGCATTGATGAGTGCACTTCAATCACAATAAAAGTAATCAATCTACATCACAAATTAGATGAAATTTGCAGATATGCACAGTGCCATGTTCTGTAATTCAGAACGAGGCAACAAAATTTCTGGTGAAGTGATGTGGCCCCATTACAATTTTAACAAGCAGGGTTGTGAATACATCTCTTTTAATCCAATAAAAAATATTCTCATTTCCGACACAATTTTGCAGATAAATGGAACTTACTTCTTAACTCTGCATGCAGATCACGTCAAACAACTTTCTGTGGTGAAATATTTGCTGCACAACCTGTACTTAAGTTGCTCATACAATCACATTACAGTGACTAGTGAGCACGAAGGGCTGCATCACATCGCAAGTCGTGAGAACTCTCGCTTTTCCCTTACGCTTTGCGGCCACATGGTATCTCACAACACTCTCACAAAGTTCACGATTCTGTCCTTTATTCAAAATTTGCACAATTTTTTCTATAATGCCAATGAATTCATTTTGTCGTCAAGGTTTAATAACCAGTCTGGGAAATTCGGACTGCAGCTCCCCTTTCATGACCAACGAATGCATTGGCTTTTTTTTTTTAAGCAAAAGAGTTAAGAGGCAGTAAACTAAGCCAAAAATAATTAAAATAAGTAAAATTCCAAACAAAAGGGGAGTCTGGTCAAAACCAAGGCCCTCTGGGACAGCAGCCACAGTTCTTGCCACTGTTGTTTACTTGGCCCTCTGATCCCACTTCAGGAGACCGAGAGCAGGGAGACACAGCAGCGACTTGTGATCGAGAGACATCCCCTTGAGCCCGGGGAAGCAGCCTTCCACGAAATTGCCTTCTTGTAATAAAAAGAGAGCTTGAGCGAGTCAGAAATTCCTTTTATTATTACTCAACGCCTCCAGGAGCTCTGCCCGTGGACTGTTTACAAGAAAACAACAAAAAAATGGATTTCTCTTTTCTTACGACTCTGTGCCATTGTGATAATCATATAATTAGAAGACTCGTTATCAATTTCTGGTTTCTATTAGGTAGTTTTTAATGAGATTATGTAAAAACTGCTTTGACAAATCAGCTTTTGCTATTTAACCGCTGTGTACCATGTGCTCTGCGATTAAAGACAAACAACTCCATCCATTAAAAACAGAATGATCTGGCTTGCGTTTCTCTTCTGTGGTTTGCGTGTAGTGACTCTATGGGAGCTTTCAAGGACATTCAACACACTGATTGTTATTCACAGAGCAACACAAGAGCATTTGTGTGTGGAAGTGGGTCTCCATGTTCCAGCCAGCATGCAAAAAATGCACTTGTATGCATGGGACCAAGAGTGGTGTACATTTATTTGACTTGTCATTTATTGAACTTTGTACACAAAAACCTGTGCTCTTACTTCAGAACACATTTCTCTCACAAAGGATGTCATTTACTGCAGATGCATTATGTACTGTCGTCTTCCTAGATAGACAAGCATGATAAAAGTATTTTAGAAGGATATTAAGTCATTACTCTGTACAAGGGGTGTCCCATCCTGGTCCTGGCTGGCGTGTCTGCAGGTTGCTCTTAGTCTCTTTAAAGCAGCAGCACCTGAAGAGCTGCATGAAGCTCATAAATCCAATTAAGCCCAGTAGTTTGAGGGATTATCTTATTCAGGGCTGAACTGGAAAGACTGCAAAGACATCAGCCATCTGGGGCCATGCTTGGCCATCCCTGCACTCCATATATTTCATGAACATCACCAATAACACTTCCTCAAAGTGTCACAAAAATTGTGCTTACTCGTCTTCTCTAACATTTTTAAAGAGCACGTCCCCAATGAACTGCATAGAGTATTGGTAGGGGCTGTTCATTTTTATCTTCCAAATGCACACATCCCATCATACTAGTAGTTGCTAGATCAAAAGGGGTAAAGTACCTGATTTAAAGTGATAACAGCATTGTCTACAGCAGGATCCCAAGCCTGCAACCTTCCAATACAGACTGTGGAGGCCTCCTTACTACTCTTCTGCAAACATGGAATACATCATATTGAAATCTTCTCAAAATTTAGCCTGATGAAGCATCGTTCATGTACATTATCAGTAACGCATTGAAATTCAAA
This sequence comes from Lepisosteus platostomus, assembly GCF_059453375.1. Taxonomy (NCBI): domain Eukaryota; kingdom Metazoa; phylum Chordata; class Actinopteri; order Semionotiformes; family Lepisosteidae; genus Lepisosteus; species Lepisosteus platostomus. Next base: position 11,983,052 of record NC_142633.1, on the reverse strand, counting down.
TACACAGTAGTCAAAAGTTCTAACTGTTTTAATAAGATGACATATGCAAGCTTAACATGTACAAGTTTATAAAACATAAAAATAATTTCATAATCCTTCTCAGTAAGATCAGCCTGTACCAAATAATTCCAGACCTTTCCTAGGTAAGCACTATAAAGGTTAGGCAGAAGTCTGTTTCACCCAATGGCATCTGAAACAATACATGAGATTTAAAACACTGAAACACTCTGAGAGGGACATATGCTCCGCCTGTCACCAGACCTCTGGTATTTGACTACGCAAGACCTCAGGAAGTGCAAAGAACAGTTTTTGGGGGTGCATCAAAAAGGACCACTCCTCACAAGAAAATAAAGTGGCTTGTGAGGATTATAGCTGGTGACTTAAGTGTATGAATTCTGCAATCTATCAAGTTGTTCAGTCCCAGAGAGTGAAAGCAGGACATCTGTATACCATCCCTTTGAGCTGTATCTATATGAATCCAGAAGACACCTTTACAGAAATGTACTAGACCCCCAACCTTATCATTAATTGAATCTGTTACTCAAAAACATCTTTTATTTATATTTGCCCTGTATTTCTCAGACCTACATCAAAACAGAAGCAAATGAGGTTCATGCACATGGAAAAAGTGGTAATAAGTTAATTCTTTTAACAACTCAATTAGGGTGTCACTTAAGTTCAACATAATTGTAATAAACAATTAAACGGATAAACCCAAAAGTGACTGTAAAATCATGAACACCACTAACTCAAAGGCCGTGTTGTCAGGGGGGAGTACAGACCCTTCCTTCCAACCGAGATGAGGGCTGCCCAGCCTTGCAGTGCTTCCAAGGAAAACTCCGGAATGTGGCGTCCGCTTCCCAGAGTCCTTTGGACTTCCCAGCGACTTTATCTCGTGCACACCTCGTCGTTGCACTGGAAGGACATGATTCAAACAGAACACACACAAAAAAAATGAAAACCGGGTGAAATCAGAATCACAAAATTGGTTTTGAACACCTCTGATTACTCCTGTTTTGTGCGGTGAGGATTGAAAATAACTGCCCTTGTCAGTCCCTCGTACCTAATTGATCGTTCTCGCCCCACGGCGTTTCCTGGGTCTCTGCCAATAACCCAACACTGCCTCCTAGCCACCCGTCTGTAACTGCTACTCAACACCAGTTCTCTGTGCTCCCAGGTCCCCCAAGCCAGCCTTGCCTCCCCCTCTCTCCCTGGAAGGGGAGATAACGAGCTCATTAAGCCGGGTGTGTTTCTGCTCGGCTGGTTGGCCTCCGCAGGTCTGACAGCCCAATTACAAGCTCCCCGCAGAGCAGCGTGCGCCGTCGCCCTTAAACGGCGATTTCGAGGATGTCAGGACTAATCCTCGCTCCCCTGCTCCGTCAGGGAACAGCGGGTCTTTGATCAGGTGTGACTGCCCACAGACAGCGGGAGACGAGAGAGGGGATTTGAGGACAACCAGGGCGGAGGGAGGGCAGGCAGCACGCTTCTCTGGGATTCCTCCCGAGGGCGCTGTGACTGGAAAGGCCCGGGCAGGGAAACACCTGTGAGGGAGAGGGGACAAAGAGGGGGACGCACATTTTTAACTAATCTGCAGGCTGTTTAAATTTAAAAACCATTGAGAGTGCAATGTGTGTGTGTGTGGGGGGGCATCCATTTAGTTTGCATTTGAATAGTTACAAAAGAGGAGTATTGCTCCATTTGTTCCCAAAAGGCAGATAACTGTTTTGTATTTATACTGTCCCAGACTCCTTCTTGGAATCGCTGTCTGGTTAATGGTGGAAAACTGGGATTGTGAAATAAGAGCCCCACACAATGCAAAAGAAACCCAAGCTATGTTTAATGTCTTCGGGCCCGCCCTTACAAATGAGCTGGTTTAAAGACGGATCCCACTAAAGTCAGGTGAAAATAAAATGAACACATGAGCAAGTGACAGTCCCATCTGCGCTGGGCTGGCTCAGATTGGAGGGGGTAAGTGTGTGTGTGGCGGGGGGGGTGGGGTGGGACTGAGCAGCATGCAGTCTATCCTGTTGAAATATCTGCCGACAAAATAATGAGCACAGTGGAGCAGCTCTGCAGATCTGGACATGTCCTTCCTTCCTGAGGGAAAAAGAGAACAACAGCCCCCCCCCGATCTCAGAGGCCCCGGCATTGTTGGCGAAGCCTGGTGACTGAGGCAGATCCGTCAGGGAGAAGTTTATGATTTCCACCCCAGATCCACACCTCCGATAACAGCTGCTTGAGCGACACCTTGTTTACAGAGCGGCTGGGCACTGGCTGGGCCTGCGCTCTGGAGGGTGGGGGGGGCGGGCAGAGGCAGCTACCGATGGGGTGTGTGTGTGTGTGTGTGTGTGTGGGTGGGTGGAGGGGTCGCTGTGTGTTATTATTCGAGTTCCCTTGCCACCTATTTTAATTGTGACTAAAATTACCTGCTGGCCACTTCAAAAATTACCCCAAGGGAGGGGGGTGGAGCTGTTAAGGAGACCTGCTGTCTTTGCAAACAAAAAAAAAGGAAGTCAAACTGATCAAATTGTCCGAAAATGCTTGGCGAGAGCCGGCACGATAACGCCGATATGATCGAATTCTCATCCCGTCAGACAGGCTGAATTGCTGCGACGCACACAAATTCAAAAACTGAAGTTTTTCCACCAAAAACCACCTTTCTTACACAAGAGAGCGCAATGTAAGAGCCTCGCAGGCAGCAAGGTGTAGACAAGCCTGACTGACAGACAGGGCATCAATAACGTCCTCTACGAGTCAATCTACAACAGAGCACAAAAGCCATGTTTAAAACATTCTCCCAAAATGCCAACTAACTTTATACCGAGGCTGCCTTGTCGTTTATATAAGACAGATTCCACCCAACAGATTTCTTCATAATCGACAGCAAAAATATGAACCTGAGGACATAAGTGGAGACAAAGGGAAAGTGTGCTTAAGACTGAGAACAGGGAACACGCCTTTACCAAAGGCTGCAGATTATCCATGACTGGATAAGACCCTCTGATCCATGATCTTCTGGCAACCAAACAAGCTCGATCAAACAGACTCCTCTTCTTGGTATCTTTTCAATCTTATTATGGTCCTATAACATGTGTTAAAGATGCTGCTTGGCATCCGCCATGATTCAGAAGTACAATTTAGTTCTCTCTTAAGCTGCAGGAAGCAACTGAACAGAGCAGCTCTTGCAGAGGCCTGAACTCCAGAGAGGAACACATCTCAACTCCAGCTCCCTTTAGAATTTAACTATTTTCTCTTGGATTATTTTTCTTGGAAGAGCCTCTCAGAGACACACAATTGTGTCACCATGAAGTTTATGGTTCAAACCCCACCCCACCCACCCAAACAAAACATCCAAAACAGCCCAGCAGGACTGAAAGCACGTCTGCACTGTGCTGTACATTCTGCTTTCTGACGTATCCGAGAGTACCGAACTGGAGAATATGAAAAGGTCACCAAAAAAAAAACTTAATGTTAAAAATACACCAGAGGAAGAAGGAAATTAGCAAATTCTACAGAAACCCTAATAAATTAAGCCTGCTTGTTTCCTGCAGGAGGGTGCAGAGAATCAGACTTTGGCAGAGAGGTAGACAGCGAGGTGCCAGCGACATAACCTCACTGTTCCCAGACTGCTATGACAGGGGCAGTGAATTTTCGTAAGTGGTTACCTATCCCAGTTATTTAGATTTTGCAAATGGATGTTCTTCTCAGGTTTCTAGAAAGCCAAAATTGTTTTTTTTTTGTATCCCTGCCCTGAGCAAACTCGCAACAATGTTAACTGCCGCAATCCATGACAGCTTCCATTGAACAGTGCTTTGATCAGCACCAGAAACCTGACTAACACCAAGGTACTATAATATAACCTGAAACGACAACTAGCAGGTTCTGATCATCCATTTTCTAACCAATTCAAGGTCTCAGGGGAGCACGAGCCCATTCTGGCCAGCAACGGGCCAAAGTACGGGATACACCTTGTACGGGACGTCAGTCCATCGCGGGGCATACTGACGCAAACACACTCACACCAGGGCCAGTTTTCCCAGAAGCCAAATACCCTGCCAGTATATTTTGGGACTGTGCGAGGAAACGGGAGCACACGCAGGAAACTCAAAAAAACACAGGGAGAACACACAAACTCCACGCAGGTCCGGAATTGAACCCAGGGCCCCAGCGCTGTGAGGCAGCAATACCGCTGAGCCACAGGACTGCCCAAGTGTGGGTCCTGCTTACAATTAACAGTTGAATACTTAAGGGGATGGCTGGAGCACAATTCGACAAAGACGTACATCAGAAGTGCGTTAAGTTACTTTGCTCTGTTCTCTAGCATGGGAAACATCAGAGCCGTAATTAACCTAGAACCCTCAGTGCCTGTTGGAAGATGTTTTCTGCCAGATTTTCTCCCCTTTTAAATTAATCGAGTTATTCCTCGTTTCCGTCATCCGTGTTAAGACAAAGAAGTTACAGTTGTTGTATCCAGTGTGGGGTCAGGTGTACAAGTAGCACAGCGATAACTTTGACTTCTGCGAACAAACGCCCCATTCAGGACAGCCGACCAACCCCACGTGCAGCTGGATGGAAGAGGAAAGAAAGTGGGGAATTCAAGACTGGATGAGCTTTAAAGGACGCAGTTTTACAAGCAGCTGCGTGCCACAGGGGGTTACCATGTGAGTCAGCTACAGCACAGTCACTGTGTCTATACTATGTGAAGTTAATCTGTTGTCCAAGTCCCAGCTGTAAATTCTATTCACAAAGATGAGTAACTTTAACCCCCCTTAAAGTTGTTTCACACGTTTTTCTAGAATGGGCACAATGATCTTAACCATTTTCAAAGCAGTGCCCTCGGCACCAAGTCACAGAACCTATGAATCCAATACAATATCTGATGAAGGACTACAGATTTTTTTTTCCTGTGTAGAGTTTGGAATTACTGAGATTATTCAACCTTGACAGTATTGAGTTAGCACTGACTCTGATAATCCTGATTTTTTTTTTGTGATTTTGCACACTGTTCCCAACACTGTGCCTGTGACATGATTGGTATATTCTTGCATCCTGAAAGAAAATCCTTCACACACAGTCAGCGACACCCATCCTGGACACATCATTTACAGCAGGAACGGTCACAATGGTCACATTCCAATCGGAATGGTCGATTATAATCCAGGAGACACACTGTCCTGCACATTTCCTATTCATCTGTATGCCCCCACCTTTTAAAAAACGTGTGGGGGGAGGGAAAAAAACACAGCCAATCAATATGAATAATTAGTTCAAAATGAGGAAATGGAGCACACATGTGAGACTGAAAATCAGAAACACACTGTGGTACTTGAGGACCAGTCAATGGAGAATCAATCAAGGCACTCAGAAGATTACTCCAGAAGAAGGCAGGTTACTCCAGCGATTAATTCTTGCGCTTAGCTGGATTGTTAAATTAGATTTTATTGTAAATCTTTAATTGTCTGATGTTCAACCCATGAGAAATGAAGAACAAGAGAGGCTGATGGATTTGGGGTGTTTGATCCACCTGCCACTTCATGCTCTCCTTGAAGAATTTCACTTCTTCATGTCGCTTTTAAAACACAAGCATGGTACAGGACCATGGTACCCAAACCCGGTCCTCTCACACAGCTCCTGGTATTCAATTCCTCCCACCTTCATCAGATCAGTGAAGCTCTACCTGATCTAAGAAGTTGCTTCAACTGAATATTTGCGTATTCACATGTGTAAGCTGAGAGCTGAGAACAAACAGCTCAAATTGATCTCATTATTATTAAGTCAACAAAGGGTTTGATTGTGTAACTGAGGGCTCGGCAGGCACAAACTCCAGCTGGTGTATAGGTCACCAGGACCGGGAATGGGCACCACTGCTATAGGAGATAATCTGCCTGTAGGAATTATTCACCACCACCTCAACCAACTTCTTGTTTCCCAAATAAATTAGTGTGGGCAGCTCTGTCTGGTCTCACTCACCTGTGGTCTCTGGCCAGGCTGCACGCTGGCCTTGATGCCCAGTGTCTGGACAATGGTCTCCAGGGGCACGTAATCTCCTGGGGAGTCCTGGACAAAGTGCAGCAGAACTTTCTCTCCACCTGAGGCAGTGCAACAAGCAATACAGTTAGCAATTCACCCTAAAAGGAAGTGTCCCTAATTAGATGATAAAATTCATACCCAGACAAGAATTTTAAAACAGAAAGACAAGAAAGGCAAATTTAACCCATTCTGCAAAAGAAATTGTCTTTTAAATCGCAGAGTTATGATGTCTGCTGTTACTATGCTTTACCTTCATATTTGCACAGTTTTTAAAAAGCAGTAAAAGTTTTCCTTTTCTCACTTAAACCAGTGTCCGAGATGTAAGATTACAAAGGGCAGAGCTCACCTCAACAGTTCAGGATGAAACTGGACAATCCTGATACACTGCTGCCCTCTGGTGTTTGCATTACGATGGTGACCACAATAGCTCAACCAGGTCTGAGCAGCACAGATGCAAACGTAAGCCTTTCCTTAACTCTAAAAGGACACTTCAGAGGACAGCTGTCCTCCAAATTGCCTGCAAGAGCACCCCCTGTATCCTGACTGAGTTCCGCTCCGGGCTTGCACAATCTAGCTTCCTTCAATTCCCCCCTTCATTGAGTTTGTGAAGTAAGTTACTTCTCCTGATCAGTTACACAGTGATGCTGTGGGTGCAGAAAGGCTGCCCAGTATCACAAAGTGCAGTGGGTGAGAGCTAGCCCAGAGCCTACAGAGTGGCACAAGAGGCATGTGATACAGTTCACCGCCTCTTGCGCTGCGTGCTGTTCACTATTGCGAGTGCCATGACTTTTGGTAAGACTTTTTGTGGTTTAACTTCATCATGGACCCTAGAGGTGTTCAGAAAATGAAAACTGTGAGGGTGTGCGTAACTACACAAAAAGCAAGTGTTGTGGTTACTGCACAGTACAGTAACGTACTCAGGTATCATTAATGATGTCTGACCAGGTAAGCAGCGTTTCTTATTACTAAAAACACAAACCAGAGTATGAATCTTAGTTATGATTGCTGTTTTTTGTCAATTTGTGGTGAATAAAGTAAAAGTAGGGGTGACAATTTTGGGGTATGAAAGGGATTGCAATTGTTCCCCATAAGAAAAAATGGAAATAGGTTTTTCGTTTTACAGATTTTCACTATACAAAAGGGTTCTTGGGAACTAATTAAAAAGCAGTACGGGTGTATAAACGCAATTTATTATTATTAAAAGTTCAAGAAGGTAGCTGTGTCAGCACGTGCAGGCTGCAAAGGATCAGGTAAAGGTTTATTCCATGCTGACAGGAAAAAGAAAAGAGATGCAACATCTTGGCTGTGGAGCTGTGCTCAGGTGAGCCTTCACACCTGAAGAAGACTCCACAGCTGAAACATTGCGTCTTTTTTTTAGCATTTATTAGTTGTGAATCATAACAATACACAGAACCATGTGATGCCTTACTTTAACTGAGCTACAGTGGCACCACTCAACCATGGACTGATCAGCTCCTGGTTACCTGCCCCCTGTGCCAGACTGAACTCACACAGAACTCTACAGGTGGCAGGACTTTTTACTTTACCTTTTCCTACGATGAGCATGCCTCCACTCTGTAAGAGATCGCCGCTGAAGTTCCCTTGGATCCCCTGGGCATTCGCCTGGAAAGGAAGAACAGTACTGCTCCTATAACACCCAGCGAGGTCAGTGTGGAGTACTCTCTGCACCCCTCAAACCACCAGCAAGAGCAGTGCCTTCTGTTCTATTCAGGAAAAGCAGGCCTGGATTAGCCCCTGGGGAACACACACTCACTGCAGAACAGAGCTCTATGCAGCACCTGTTTTGTTTTAATTTGCACCCTCCATAGTAATACGAACCTTCTGCAACAGCAAAGTGCACGGCTGTTTTGGGTTTTTATAGGCCTCCTCTAAACAGTGTGAGATGACACACCATCACACGTCCAGTACACATAACATTTTCATATGTGACATCATAGTCAATTACTGTTTGGACAAAGTGAAAAACAGAACTCTGGGACCTCTGAAAACCCTGAAAAGTGCACCATGTTGCTGATCAAAAGAAGCTTGCATTGCATTGATTTTAAATGCTCCAGGGATACCTTCTGCAAAACCCCGTGAGCACCAAGTATTTGACATGTTACTCATTAGGGCAGTGAGCTGTAAAATCAGCAGTCAGGGACTGACCTGCGAACCACTGTCTCTCAGCTGACTCAAGACACCCAGCCTGCACAGCCCAGGCAAGACTCACACCCACTACACCAAAAGGCCAGGCCCCTTGTCAAGGGACACTTGAGGGCTCTGGGGAGATCCGGCATGAGAACTGACTGACACTTCCAGACTGCAAAACCAGCATTTTAAAAATCCGATACCCGTTACAATGAATACATGCACAGAGACAGCTGTTTAGCATTCAATCTGAATTTGAGCCGATGCCTAATTGGCACCTTTCTTCAATTGGAAGCAGACCCTCTGCGATCAGTGATACCAGGCTTGTCCGAGTTACCTTGGTGACGACGTCGCGCACCTTCTTCCCCAACGCCGCGGGTACCACGCTCAAAGCCGAGTACCTGTGAGCAAGACAGAAGCGTGGAGCTCGCTTGTTACCGTGTGCGCGAATTCATTCTATAGGCCTGCAACTGCTGAACGGCACAAACGTCATTTCATCTCTGGGTGTTGTTTTGTCTATGCTTTTTACATAGCGCATCAAAGAGGCAAAAAGAGAAATGCACATGAAACCGACGAACAGTACAACTAGTTTACGTGCTCAAAGCTAGAGAGAAAGGAAGAAAGGACGGTCTTCGTGTGGATTTTAAAACGCCGACAGTGGCAGAGTCTCAAATGATTTTCGACGGAGAGCTCCAGTGAGGTGGTTCTGCACACAAGAAGCCTGGTTTCTGGCAGATGAGGAACAGGACCACACACTTCAGATCACCTGAAGCTAATATTCTAAAGCATCTATGAGTAACGGACTTCCTTGGAAAAGCTTTTACTGTATTCGAAATACACTGGGTTTCTAAAGGCACAGGAATGCACAGAGCACCAGAATGTGATGTAATATCAGCACGTGGCATGGACACTGTATTCCATCTCACAAAACACACCCTGCTTTCTCCTCCTACAGTATTTCTGGCAAGGTGCTGCAGAATTTCAGTGCAAATCCAGGATGCAATCCGGTCACGGTTTTGGTTATTAGTACGAAATTAGACGAAGGTTTAAAATGACTTGACAGTAATTACTTTCCTGCTGACCTGACGTGTTCAGACAAAAATGGGCTTCCTTCTCTCCCTCTGTCCATTTTGCTGTTTGAAAAGAAAAGGTCAGCGGACTCACCTTTTGAAGCCTAAGTCCTTGTAGCACTGCTTCTTTTCATCAATGTACAGGTCTAGACAGACAGGAGTCAAAGAGCTGCATGTTAGAAATTTCTGAAGGACACAATACGTAGTCCCCAGCTCTCACACCAAACTCAATTTCAAAACCATCACTTTAAGGTGAAAGGGGGTATTCTGCTGTACAAGGTGTCATCTGTCAGAGGAGATATGACACTATAGATTCTATGGCACTCTTTGTTCAACTAGGGGTATTAACCCCAATGTCCTGGCTGAATCCCACTTTGGTCTGCATAAAATCCCCCTGCAATTGAACTGGCATAGCAATTTCTCTCTTCTCTCTCCAATGGGCTGTGAAACGGGACTACTGGCCCAAAATGTCTGCTGTGCATCACCCAGGTGAATCCTGTCTCAGTTGTGGATAAAGCAGCCCCCCCCACCTATATATGAAGCACTCTTGGAAATCTGTGGACGAAAAGGCACCATTTAATTGCAGGGCATTATTATTAAATACCATCATCATCATCACAAAGAGGTATGACAAAGATTGATATGAAGTTAAAACAATATTGACTAAGTTTAAATATTATCTGAAACTCAAATTTAAACTTAACAGCTTATTTGTGCTTCTTTTTTTACTTTAAGTACCAGAACCTCATGGGCAGGCAGCAATGCAGTGGAGTCTCTAGTTGCTGTGCAGTGCACACAACTCATACTGGAATTTCTCCTGGGTGTGTTTATAGCAGCGAACGCTTTCAGTTGTGTTGGAACAATATTCATACTTGACATATATACATATATACACTATAGTGTAAAAAGGCGCCGTCCTTCGGATGAGACGTCAAACCGAGGTCCTGACTTTCTGTGGTCATTAAAAATCCCAGTGCGTTTCTCGAAAAGATTAGGGTGTAACCCCAGCGTCCTGGCCAAATTTCCCATTGGCCCTTACCAATCATGGCCCCCTAATAAACCCCATCTATGAACTGGCTTAATAATTGCTTACATTTATATAGCGCTTTTCTGGACACTCCACTCAAAGCACTTTACAGGTAATGGGGACTCCCCTCCACCACCACCAATGTGCAGCATCCACCTGGATGATGCGACGGCAGCCATAGTGCGCCAGAACGCTCACCGCACATCAGCGATCAGTGGGGAGGAGAGCAGAGTAATGAAGCCAATTCATAGATGGGGATTATTAGGAGGCCATGATTGGTAAGGGCCAATGGGAAATTTGGCCAGGACGCCGGGGTTACACCCCTACTCTTTTTGAAAAACGCCCTGGGATTTTTAATGACCGCAGAGAGTCAGGACCTCGGTTTTACGTCTCATCCGAAGGACGGCGCTTATTTACAGTATAGTGTCCCCATCACTATACTGGGGCATTAGGACCCACATGGACCATGGGGTGAGCGCCCCCTGCTGGCCCCACTAACACCTCTTTTTTTTTCCCATATACAGTTAAGCAGAACCCACCCTCTCTCCCTTATTGTGAAAGAGGTTACACAAGGCATGTTGTAACAACATAGCAACTGGAAGAGTTTAAAATATTCCATTGGATCTATGACTAAAGAATTTCTCTGGACAAGCTTTTACTGCATTAGAAATTTCTAGTTTTTAGAGTTTCTAAAGGCCTAGGAATGCACCGAGCACCAGAGTGTGCTGCAATACCATCATGTGATATGGATACTGCACGGCTATGAGCAGTGCCCCAGTGGAGCCTGTTGAAGGTGCACATGTCAAATTATGTCATCACTCTCCTCCTAGCAAAAAAGTCATGCAATGTTTTTCACTAAAGGTTTTTCTTCCATTGTGCGATGTTAAGTGCAGACTGCAAATTGATTTTTTGTCTATGCACGCATCTAAAGTGTGCCATACAGAACAGCAGTGCTAATGGAGTGCTTGAGGTCACAGACGACTTTTCTGGATCCTTTTCATATATTTAGTTGTTCTCGGACTGATGAAAAAGACAAGTAAGTCCCTATAAGTCTAGAGTTTGGTTGTTTTGTGCATGATATGTTTTATATGTTTTCTGGCCGGGGGTCTCACCTCCCTTGAAGAAGCCTCCCTCCTTGAACTCCTGGAGTCCCGTCTCCTCGGGCCCGATGCCCACCAGAGCCACCTGGTTCTGACTCAGGTCCTCCTTCAGCTTGCTGATCTCCGCCGCCGTCCAGCGGCAAATCTGACAGCCGAACCGCCGCAGGAAAAACAGCACGACGGCCTGGTCCTGCCACAGGGCCTGCAGCTCCACCATCTGGGAGAGGATGACAGACCAACCACTGACCCACAGCTTGAGCTGTCACTGCGACGGTGGACTGCCGATCGGGGCTCGTAGCTAACTGGGGTTTACTCTCCACCGTCAAAGCCCACTGGCAAGCTTCGTGAGAGACATTTCTGTTATACGACACCCGGGTGAGATCCAGCACTTTTACGTTGGGCTTTGTTTGGTGTGGGAGCAGAACCCACACCGACAACAACCTGTGTGTTGTGACAACAATTAAAACGCATCTTTGCCTATTTTTCCCCACATTCAATTTGTGCAATGCATACTGGATGACAATGCAACAGCCACTTCGCTTTACATTACAGGCCTACTGTCTAACATATCCAAACATTAAAAAGCATAACAATGACATATAAATGTTATTCTGTATGTGACTGTCTGGATACCTTAGGATACTTTAAAACCACCCGTTTTGTATCGACGTAAAATATAAGCATGTTTTAAATAATTTAATAAGCTCATTGGTTCTGTCAAACCAGATATAGCGACTAACTGTGGTCGTTGAGAACTAAGGGTATTAGGATTTTCATTTCAGGCGATTTATATACTTAATGAACCAATCAAATGCTTCGACAGTCAAAAGATATTGATCCAAGTGGTTAGAAACCGGTAATGTAAGGGTGACGCATTACACGCCACTAGATTGTGGCTCTCCGGGCAATTGTCAGTCACCCAGCGTTATACAATGACTGTATTTTAGTTTAGCTGTTTAAATATGACTAACTCGGGAGAATTTACATGACTTTCATGCGACTAAAGTTAATTAGAGTGAAGGTGGCGATAATTTTAGATGTTGCTCTGAAAACACAAAACACTCATTTCAATGATGGAACAACTCATTTACTCTATATCACGTAAACAATCACTTGAATACTGCAAGATTAAAGATATTTGTACAAACCTCTCCCGTTGCCGCATTCTTCAACAGGTTTACTCCGATTTTAGCCAGGTCCAGACCGCTCATTTTGTCTTTTTCAAAAAATAACCGTGTACAATTTCCTTATTGCAAGTTCACAACTCCAAACATTGCACTTTGCTTAATCAAACCCTCGTGCCTTCCAAGCAGCCCCTGAGCACTAACCACGCCCCCTTCCTATACCACAGTCCAATCAGCATTCACAAGTCGATCTGTTCTGGCCACTCACGACGCGACGTAAGGGCACTGATTCCATATTAGGGAGTATGAGGGCGTGTCGTGTTGCATAAATCTAGACTAGGAGTTGCGTAAAATGTGAGGGTGTGGCCACGAGGAGTGAGGGTGAAAGGTTGATTTGTGCTCTTGATCGAACATAGAGCAAGGAAAGAATTGTGACACTGTAGTCATACATACATTGTGACGTACTCAGTACGAATCAGTACATGGTCTTGTCCGTATTTCTTGTGCTTTCATTATTTCGCGAAATGCTTTATCTGGGGCAATTCGGATTTTAAAAAGTGTACCGTAACGGTGCAAACGTTAGGTAAAATGCCGTAGTTCACAGTACACTGGAAAGTCCTTGTTGTAAAAATATTACACAAAAAAAAAGATCAAAGTTTGTTTTTCTTAGAAGGTAGTGCAAAGTAACACTTTACTGCTGGTGTCAGTTTATTTGGGCTTCTCAACCCTGGTCTTCAGAACCCTTGTATCTGTGGGATTACATTTTTTTATGAGCATTCAATTCATTAATCCATCAAATCCAGGATGGACGGTTTAACTCAACTATTCTGTTTTTATGAAGAACAGAACCTGCAATCTACATTTTCCTGGCACTTGAAAGTAGTAATGGAATCCTAATGGGAAGAACTGTTAATTCAGTATAAGGATCCAATGACAGAAGTAAAGAAGAAAGAACAGCCAAACACAGGCCTATGATTTAACCCAGCTGTGGACAAAATATTCAGAACTCCAAGTTAGACGAAAGACGGATTTTATCACCTCCCTGGCCAGGGCAGAGCCCAGATCTCAGGTCTGTGTGACACCAGTGAAACCGAACAAATGTGCAGCTAAGTCTCACAGACCCTCACCAGAACCTCCATTGTAGAGGGATGGGATGGTGTTTTTGTCAAACCGGATGGGTTTTCAGAAAGTACGAGAATGTGCATTAAACTTGCACAGCTTAAGGTATTAGTGGAGAAAAGTTCAATTACTCTGACATGGTACAATCTGGTTTTTAGATTGAGTATGTGTCTTTGTCCATATACTGGAGTATTAAAATATCTCTGAAATCACTAAAGTTACAGTGCAAGCTTGTGAAACTGACGTCTCAGCAATGCACCTGTTAAGTGTGAGATTATATTTTGTGTTCTTTAAAACTCTGAGACTCCGAGGTCGGTTGTCAGACCTGTATTTTTTTTTATTAATAAAAATTAATCATAATTCCTTATACTTATATACTGATTTTCTGGACACATCATTCGAAGTGCTTTACAGGTAACTGGGACTCACTTCCACCACCACCAGTGTGTAGCAACGGCAGCCATAGTGCACCAGTACGCTCCCCACACACCAGCTCTCAGTGGACAGGAGAACAGAGTGATGAAGCCAGTTCATAGATGGGGACTATTAGGAGGTCGTGACTGGCAAAGGCCAGGGGGAAATTTGGCCAGGACGCTGGGGTAACACCACTACTCTTGTTGAGAAACACTGTCGTATTTTTAATGACCACAGAGAGTCAGGATCTCAGCTTTACATCTCATCCGAAGGACGGTGCCTTTTTACAGTATAGTGTCCCCGTCACTATACTGGGGCATTAGGACACACGCAGACCACAGTGTGAGCGCCCCCTAGTGGCCTCACTAACACCTCTTCTGGCAGTAACCTTAACTTTCTCAGGAGGTTCACCTTATTACCAACAAGCTCTTTAAGGGAGCACCAGAAGATACAGCCACTGGTATTTTACATTACGTGAAAATTACTAAGGTAGTAGATATTACCATATATAATATGGATTTCTATAAGAACACATATTCCAGGATTAAACTTCAAATTACATCTGGTCTTATTCAATCAATCAAAATCTTGCCTAATATTTTAAGATATCTCTGTATATTGCGACATTGGGCAACCACAAATGTTGCAATACTCAGCTGTTTTTTTTAGGTAAATATTGAACATTAATTAGTGATGACATTATTTAATCGAATGAATTTCTCAGAAATCCATTCATTTACCGATTTCATCGCCTGAATTCCGGTTGCTATGGTTACGAGAGGAGAAGCAGCCGAGCTCATCTAACGGCGGGAGCGCGCACCGGGAAAGCGAAAGGCTCGGAGCGCGTAACACAGCTCCAGTGGTGCTGATGCGGCATCTGTAAGAGGGCGCTGGGAAGACTGGGGGAGAGGCAGAAAGGATGTAAGGAACAAGTCAGAGAAAAAATGAGGAAGGGAGGGAGTGACGTCGCCATAGAGACAGGGAGACGGGGCAGGGAGAGAGAGGGGGAGAGGATGAGGAAAGCTGAGACAACTGCATCAAAGACATAGGGAGAAATTAAAAAAATACATAAACATTAGAGAAGAGCAGGTACCTAAAATGAGATATTTGTCAATTGAAACAAAGAGTATGCTGTAGTTAAAGACCTGAACCCCAGAAAAAAAAGGTAATCTTCTTTCATTCGTGTTTAATTTGCACGCTTTGTCCCGGTGAGGAACAGAGCAATATATTCGTCTGCATAATCTTCACTTTGCAATACAAAGTGACAGTTCACAGAGCTTTCCACGGCCTGCACAAGAACAGGGCTCGGATCTGTAGACACACCAGATCCTGGGCGGTCCTCAGCTTGCCTGGCATGCGTCCGCGTATACTAAATACCTTGTAGATTGTAGTACAGTGTTACGGCGATAACCGCGGCTTCAAATTTCGTGGAATTTCCGTTCTTTCTCTTTCTCTCCATTGTAGTTTTATAATAAAGCGAATACTGAAGCATCCGGTCTAAAATGAAGTACGGTTACGGCGCCGTTATGGAACAGACGTGAGCTGCTGATACATTGTGAACTGCTGCTCTCAGCTGATGTGAGCACATGGGATTTTGCGCGCCGGCAAGTAGATACTGCCTTCTGCATCCCAACGCGAGGGGACCTACAGTATACCAGCCAAATCACCTCCACCCAGAAGCGTCTCTGCTTCTTTGTTTCCCAGGCTGCACGCTTAGCCCGCCCTGCGCTGTCCGGGGAATCCGGAGTAGCCTCCCCCGTGCAGTGGTGCCGATCTCCTCGCTCTCCCGGTCCAAAAAAAAAAAAATCTGCAGTTTCATCGTGATGGCTCGTGTCTCAGCCGGACGCCGCCGCAGCGTTTCCGGCCCCGAGCGAGCACGAATTGGCGGAATCCAGGAGATGCAGGGGTCGTACATTACCAGTAGTATGCTGTTAAAAATGATTCATTTGGGCTTTAGATTGTAACGTATGGTAAGGGCATTAGACTTGCAAGCAGCAAACAAGTGCTCGTCTCTGGCATAAGGTAAAAACGGTTTTCCATAATAATAATAATCTGCGCGTCCATTGCAATTACTGGTGTAATTAGGAGTGTGAACTGTAATCGCTAGGAGATGGTTTAGCGTGAAGTAGTAATTGATGGTCTCTTATACGGTCTTTAACGTCCTTGCGTGCTCTGTTTTGTATTGTTTTATATATACATACATATTTGTGTGTTTTAATGAATGCAGCTGATGCTGCTCCGCACCTGTCAAAATGCTGGTCCCATCTCCTGACTCAGCAGCTCTCACGAACGGCGCCTTCCGCTGTGACAGCAAGACGGACACATGCCGTGACGGGAGTATATCTGCCGACAGTGCTGGGATTCAGAACGTGGGTCTCACAGGGCACAAATACAGCAGATCAACGACCGTCCTGATCTGGACTTGGCATTCTGTTTTAAATCCGACTAGCCCGATTGTTATGAATGAATGTAGCTGATGGCAGACCAAGCCAACATAATATGACCAGCAGAAAATGATTCAGACTAAAGATATTGTGCCGTTCATTCATAAGGGCTGTCATCTCCTGTCTGTGTGCAGCTATGATGTCGTCCCCTGGGGCGGGCACACCGAGCGATGCCCTCCTGCCCAGTCCGGGGGGCCCCTGCGGAGCAGCTTGGGGCCCCTCTGGCTTCCCATCATCCACCACCCGCCACCTCAGCCACCGCGCCAACAACTTCAAGCGCCACCCCAAAAGGCGGAAGCTGATCCGGCCCTCGCCCCCTCCGCCCCCCAACACCCCCTGCCCCCTGGGGCAGCTGGACCTCAGCGAGCTGCCCCCGCCGCGGCGCACCTTCCCGGAGCTGCTCTTCAACGGCTGCATCCTGTTCGGCATCGAGTTCAGCTACGCCATGGAGACGGCCTACGTCACCCCCGTGCTGCTGCAGATGGGCCTGCCCGACCAGTTCTACAGCCTGGTGTGGTTCATCAGCCCCATACTGGGTAACGCTGTGCCCCTGCTACTGAGAGAGAGTGGGAGGGCCCTGACGAGATGTACCCACACACTCAAAGTGCAGTGCAGACTGATGAACACCTAGAACGGGCCCACACTCTTTAAGAGCATGAAGAGGGGATTTCTCAACATAGCATTTTAAGACTTTTCATCTTTATTAAATATTTGCTGTTCTTGTTCTAAACATCCTGCACTGCATGGGGTAATCAACTGTGTCAGTGATCGCTGCGGAAGTGTTTTTGTGTTCTTTTGCTGTATGTCTACGAGCTGTGTTGGCAACTTCATTTCCTCCTTAGGGATTATTAAGGTGTGCGGTTTTGTTAAAGGGTCAAAGCGTGATTCGCTGTGTATCTCCGGTTTCCCCAGGATTCCTGGTCCAGCCGATCCTGGGTGCGTGGAGTGACCGCTGTACTTCCTGCTTCGGCCGACGCCGGCCCTTCATCCTGGTGCTGGCCATCGGTGAGGACACGCCCTCACTGCGATCTCGCGGTGCGGCTCTGCGGCTGGTCAGCTGATCAGCCAGTGGTCACGTGACCAGCTGCGCTGCGGTCCTGTGACAGAATGAGCTAACTTGGCACAGGACCATTCTCAGATTTTGTTTGTGGCCTAATTTTATAGCTTAAAACATATTGGAGCTGTCGAGGCACATGCGTCTGCACTGGTCGACATGGTATCCAACATGTATGTCCTGGAGCAGCGTGTCACCAGGTCCTTATCTTTGCTTACTGCACTGGAGTGAGTTCATCCGTGTTTGTGTCTGTCTGCCCTGTGATGGCCTGGCGTCGCATCCAAAGTGTTCCCTGCCTTGTGCCCGTTGCTAACTGGCTCCCTTGTGACCCTGAATTGGAAAAAGCCATTAGAAAATGGGATGATGGAGTTTAGTCTCAGATAACACAGTGTCTTAATGCATAGCCCCAAGCCAGCAGTGAAACCAGACTTGACATCTCTATAGGCAGGCTTGTTAGTTCATGTCATCAAAAGCCCCAAACCACTCGCCAAGCAGGTAGCTTCCTCCCTTCTGATTCCCATAGTGATCATAGGCTACTAGGAGATGATACATTCTCAGCAGAAGTAATCTAAAAGCTGAATATGTATATTTCCAGGACGTGATTCTGTTATGATGATTGCTCAGTGACTGTGTGGAGTCTGTGATTTCTGTCCTCTCCCCTTTTCTGTTTTTGACTCAAAACTCTGGAGAGGTATGTTGCCTGCAGAAAATTTCATCCTCTATATTGATTACTCCTATGATCCCGTAGTAACCAGCCTGATCGTCTTCCCGATTCCAGGGGCGCTGTTTGGCCTGACGCTGGTGCTCAACGGCCGGGACATCGGGACAGCGCTGGCCGACACTGCGGCCAATCACAAGTGGGGGATCGTGCTGACCGTGTGCGGCGTGGTCCTGATGGACTTCAGCGCCGACTCGGCGGACAACCCCAGCCACGCGTACATGATGGACGTGTGCAGCCCGGAGGATCAGGATCGCGGCCTCAACATCCACGCGCTGCTGGCAGGTCAGGACGCACGGCCCCTCGTCCCCGGATTTCAGAGTCTGTAACCATTCCAGCCCTGATGCGCCTCTGCTCCACACACGCAAGGACAAGGTCCCTTGTTCCTGCGCTGTAAGCTGCAAGCAAACACAATTTCAGTCAGACAGCAGACTGCTGTTTCCTCGCGCTCTCCTCAATAACCAGCTAGAGGCAACACTCTGGTAGATGGGCTCACCAATTTGAAATATTGATCATATTCTCCCATTTTTATATTACAGTTCCTCGCTTTAGTTAATCTGAGCGCTGTGGTGCCACAGAAAGGGCTCTTTCATTCAAGGTCGCTCATTAATTGGTACAGTGGATTTCATCAGAAATCAAAAGACTCATGACTGGTGAATTGTGGGTTCAAGCACCTGCTGCAGGCTCTTCTGATGTGCCTTCTGTTGGGCGCAGAATTTGACATCAGTTGCTCCGGTTGCCCCAGATGTATTAGTGGGAGCCAGCACTGCCATAGCAAGGGTAATCCCGACCCTAGACCAGCATCCGGTCCAGAGGAAGAGTCACGTGCTGTCTCCTCCGCTGAATGTCACAGAAAGCAGCTCTGGCCTGCTGAGCCACAGCAGCTTGGATATGCGAATTACCTTTCTCCCTGGTAACTAAACCAAGCTCTTTTGTGTGCCGTATTCCTTTGAAAAGGACAGTGTGTTCCCAGTCATACTGGCTCGTGACCACCGGGTCTTTCGAAGTCCAGTATCCACTGATTCTACCTCTGCTCTGTCCCTCTCGCCAGGGCTCGGCGGCGGCTTTGGCTACGTGGTTGGCGGCATCAACTGGGACCACACGGAGTTCGGGAGGTCACTGGGGGGTCAGCTGAGGGTCATCTACCTCTTCACCAGCATCACCCTTATTGTCGCCACGGCGATGACGCTCACTAGCATCCCGGAGCGGCCCCTGGCCCAGGCACATCCCCTGAAGCGTCCCAGGAACACGCTGAAGAGCCCCAGTCTGCCCCTGCCCCCCTCGCCCCCTGTCCCCCCCGGGCAGGCGCAGGTGGACGATGGAGAGGGGAATGAGGACGTGAGGGCTGCTGGGGAAGAACTCCATAGCTACCAGTGCTATGACCCGAACCCCTGCCAGCCCGACCCCCTGGCTCTGTCTGTCAGCACCCACACGCGACTCTACGCTGGCCTCACCAGCCCCCTCTCGCCTCTCAGCCCACTTACGCCCAAATACGGCAGCTTCATCAGCCGGGACAGCTCCCTCACTGGCATCAACGAGTTCGCCTCCTCTCTCGGGACGTCCTACATCGACAGCGTGCTGATCGACTGCTACACAGGACAGCAGACACCCCAGCCACCTGAGCCCGATGGCTGCACCCACCCTCTCCCAGCGGGGGACACCCCTCCCACTCTTGGATCGGGGGGAGGCCTGCCAAGGGCAGGCAGCTCAGGGATCCTGAAGCGCCCCCAAAGTCTGGCTCTGCTGGACGACACTCTGCCGCCCACGGGCCCTGGGGCAGAGAACGGCCGCAGGAGAACTGTCACCTTCAGGCAGCAGGTCAGTCTGAAAGGGCGGGGAGGAGGAAGGGAGTCTTCCAGCTTGCGCAGATCATAGGAGTTTCTCATCGTTTCATTGTCGGCAGAGGTTGCATGTTTTATCTGAAGTGCATTTTACACTTGGGGTGCACGATCATGACAGCATGGCGGCCACAGGCTCTTGGGTTCAGGTCTAAATTCCGGGTACTTGCCTGAGAGGGGTTTGCATCTTTTCCCGTGTTTTCTGTGAGGAGTTTCCTCAGTTTCCTCCCACCTTCCAAAGACTCTAAGAAGGAGTCACAGTGCTGGGGCCCTGGGTTCAATTCCTGGGGCCCTATCTGCGTGGGGTTTGTATGATCTCCCTGTGTTCGCGTGGGATTCCTTCCACAGTGTGAAGACATACTGGGAGGTTTATCGGCCTCCAGGAAGGGTGGCCCTGGGGTGAGTGTGGGTCTGTCTGTGTCTGTGCACCTGACCTGTGATGGACTGAAGTTTTTTTGGAATTACTGTTAGTTCCTTTATCTCCCATTTTAGCACAATACTTTGCTTTCCACCCTGTTTTAGTTACATGAATGTTGCCCTTATTGAACGAGGAGAACTGAAGATGCGTAGGTGTGCTTAGTATCTCTGCATTTGTGAGCACTCTCTTTACCAGGCATGAGCTTTAAATAGGAAGGTGATTCTGCCCATTGCTGCTTTTACAACCAGGCAATCTGTGGTCAGTGTCAGCCAGGTGAGTTTGGATAGCCGTCTAGCGCAGAGCAGTTGAGATTCACTTTGCTGAGCAATAGGAAAAAATCCCATGCTTTCCTCAGTCAAAGCTCAGGTACAGAACTCAAGTTTTCAGAGACCTTATGTCTCGGTCCTGATGTGTTTCTTCCTCTTTGTCCTGTCTGCCCTGCCCCAGGTGGCAAACATCCTCCTGAACGGGGTGCGCTACGACAGCGACCTGAGCAACAGCACCGAGGTCCCAGACACTCAGCTTTCCATGAGGGTGCTGTGCAACGCCATCTACAGGATGCCCCAGCCACTGCGCAGTCTCTGCACCAACCACTTCCTGGGTAAGGGTCACCCTCCCGCACGGGGCTCTGTGTGTGTCTGTGGGGTCGCAGTGGTGTGGGGGGCTCACAGCTGTCCGTCTGTCACTCAGGCTGGCTGTCCTTTGAGGGGATGCTGCTCTTTTACACCGACTTCATGGGGGAGGCAGTGTTCGGGGGTGACCCCAAGGCCCCCCACGACTCAGAGCCCTACCGACTATACAACAGTGGGGTCAGCATGGGCTGCTGGGGTATGTGCATCTATGCCTTCAGTGCTGCCTTCTACTCTGGTAAGACACAGGCATTAACACAATTTACTCCTGTCTTTGTGGGGGAGGGCCATAGGCGCTCATTCTATTTCGTCTTCCTACCCTGTACTACAAAGAAATGGGCTGTAGATCAGTAGACCTGAAGCAATTATGTCACACTTCAGTTTAGTTGTCTGTTGTAGCTGCCTTTAAATATGTTTTATTAATGTTAGAAGTGGTTATTTGTACAGTTAAAAAGCATTGACAACAGCTAGGAATCATGACATACCTGTAAGCCTAGAGGCAGGGGTGTGGTTCAGGCAGGGGTCAGGATTAGATTATGCTACTACCATGCAGTCTGCAGCAGAAGCGCGAAGGAACAAGTAGTTGTGAAGTACAGGGCTGAAAACCTGAAAGAAAGAAGGAAAAATGTTTTCGTTCGGCAAGCTTTCGAAACATGTCAGTAGAGGGTGGTCATTATCACAAATCTGTCTTTCTCTGAAAACCTCATCACTATTTTTCATTTAGAAAACATTTAGAAATGCATTTACAGCCACTGATCTTAGTGGTACCCAAATGCTTCTGGCACTGTCACGTTTAAAGGACTTTAAGGCGGATATTGACACTTTCAAACTTAGCAGATGCCACCTGGTGTATGAAAAAAAGTCCTAAATAAAAGTCATTCATGTTGTGGGAATGTACCTATGTCACCTGTACCTATGTCCACCATGTACTGTACTTATATAGGAACATTTTCTCAAAGTTTGTCCACACATTGATTGTAAGCCTTGTGCGTGCATGCACTCACACAGAATAACAGCAAGGCAGCAAGGAGTAAGACACAGTGCTGACACTGTGCTGAAAATATACCACATTGTAGTCATGACGTTTGTACACTCAGCTAGGACATTGTGGTGCCAGCATCCTTCTCTGATGTTGGCACTGTGGCATGGTCTTGCCCACGCTGCACTGTCTGTAAAGCTCTCACTCTCACAGGGAACAGTTTTGAGCAATACAGCCTCTGAAGCGTGGCCAGTCGCTGCCACTACTAATGTAGAATTGCATTCAATTTTAAAAAAATGCTTCCCAGTTACTTGAAGAAAACAAACCGAGGGAGCATTCAAATCTTCAACGACACAGTGACTGATTTTTGCGATGGGTCATGCTCAAGCTAAAAATGATACCTACAGAAAACAAACCCAATTTCAAACCTGAGACAACGGCAGTTACCGTGGTTACCCTCATGCTGCGTGTTTAGCGTCACTGTCTTGGATCCAGACACGGTGACACAGGTGTCAGGGGGAAATGTCCTCGCTGGGGTTTGTCACTCTGTGGCACTGACAGAGTGACAAACAAACAGATCGGCCCGCTACCCGGCCAACTGCAAGTATGCCTTCATCTTTTTAACTGCTAACATTCCTCGTCCTCCTCTCTCTTTCCTTGTTTTTCTCCCGCTCCTGTTCCTCTCTCTCCGCCCGTCCCTCAGCGATCCTGGAGAAGCTGGAGGAGCGATTTTCCTTGCGCTCCCTCTATTTCTTTGCCTACTTGGCGTTCGGGCTGGGCACCGGTCTCGCCACCCTCTCTACCAACCTGTACGTGGTGCTGTCCCTGTGCGTCACCTACGGCGTCCTCTTCTCCTCGCTGTGCACCCTGCCCTACTCCCTGCTCTGCGAGTACTACCAGAGCCCGCAGGTCAGAGCCGGGCCCGGCGTGGGGGGCCTCTTGTGTCTTTGTGGCCTGGCCCTCGTGTTGCTGAGTCAGGGCAGCCAGGACGTTACCAAGAATGTGAGAAAGATTGCCCGAAAGCTGACGAGAGGGCAGGAGGGGGATTCGGCACGTCTTTCCCAGCTGGTTTTGTTAGTTAATTGATACAGCAGTCATACCCAGCTGTTCGGTGAATCTTTCTCCAGGTGCCCACAAGTTGGCTTTGGGCTAGGCTCTTCTAGGGCTGGCTTTGTCAATGCTTTCTGGGGCTTTTAAATAGTCCGATTGAGTCCTTTCATAGTCTCGCCTGCCCAAGGCTAAACAAAATCGGTACCTGTCTGCAACCAGTCAGGACCCCATCAGGCAGAGAAGGAACTTTGTTGCTCGTCTTTGAAATTATTCTGAAGCCACAATGTACATTTTGCGATGTGGCAACACGCCGTCAATTGTTAGCAAATATGTGTAGGACCAACTGAAAACAATACATCGCCCCAAATAAGGAACAAATCTGCATTTGTGAATATCATTTGTGATGTCCTCTGAAGACTAGTGTATTACAAAGGCAACTGCTTGTAATCAGTTAATTGTCAACCGAGACAAAAGGTTAAGTGTAGGATTTATTTATTCTGCTCATAAGGTTTGATCTACCTTGCCTTAACCCTCAGATTGTGGAACTGTCTGGCTATTTTATCCTACAGTAATACCTGTATGTGTGTAATTTAAGCAGCAGCAGTGTATTTAGCTATACTGGATGTGTGTCTGGTACTGTCTGTTTTGTAACGCTGTGTGTCTGCCTGTGTCGCTCCAGTTCACAGGCTCCACAGAGGACGGGACGCGGCGAGGGATGGGCATGGATATCTCCCTGCTCAGCTGCCAGTACTTCCTGGCTCAGATCCTGGTCTCCGTGGTGATGGGCCCCCTGACCTCGCTGGTGGGTGGGGCGAGGGGCGTGATGTACTTCGCGAGCGCGATGTCGTTCGTCGGCTGCCTTTATTCCTCCCTGTGTGTGGTGTACCACCTGCCCCCCCCGGACAGCGACCCCCCCCACAGCGAGGCACAGCCCTTGCTCATACATATCTAGAGACTTCCCTCCCCACCCCCTCAGGGAAGACTGTGCCTTGCACAGCTTCATTCAGCCATCTTCCTTAGAGCACAGACAGACAGGCCTCACCCTCTCGCGCTCAGTATCGGCCTGTTTCTTCACGGGCTGACAGGAATATATACACCACTGGTTTGTGTGGGAGTCAGACATTCTGATTTGTGTACGCAGACGCATCCTCACAGCCAGGTCTTGTCTGTGTATTCTTTCATGCATGGTTTTTGTGTCTCCCTGTCGGTCCACACCTGTATGTGTCCAAAGTTCTCATCATGCTTAAAAAGCAATACCGGGGCTGTACTTTTGTATGGGGGGAGGATGCAAAATGCTGATCTGTTGCTCAGAAATAAAACGAAAGGCCTTGCGGCACATTTGTTCAGCTGTTGCTGACTACTTGGCTGTTACTGTATGGGTTCCAGCTGCTGAAAGAGAAGTACTGTCTCCCTGACAGTGTAGCATGAAGCTGTTTTCTGGAGCCCAATCCGCTTTACTCTTGTCTCCCTCACCGACCTCCTTGACCTGGTGGAGAATTCGGCTCTGTTTGTTGATCTGTCTGCCTCCGAAATGTTTCAACTCAGTCCGATTGAAAGAAACCATCTGGATTCCCATTAGCGCCTTTCCGTTCTCCAAGTGTCTCTGAGCATCTGTCTCCCTGCACTGATCACATACACGTCCAAGAACACACAAACACACATGTAGAAAGTTATTTTGGAGATTATCAGGAGGACAGGGAACTGCTTTGAGAATTCCTAGTGGGTCCAACAACATAGGACTCGAACTTTTTTGCAGTCATCACCCAATTCATGGCCTCCGACTGATCCTTAACACCTGAACACCTAGCACATAGCCGGAAGCTTTGGTGGAGACTTCCTTCAGTGTTGAAAAAGCATGCTGTTAAACCTTTTAGGGGGCATTCTGATTGAGAGGCATTCAGTCACAATGCCACAGCAGCTCTCACCATTGACTCCCTTAGCCTAGCACAGATACCAAATGTCTGAACCTGTGAAATTGCATCGGATTGCTTTAGACATTTGTCCAATATCCCTGGGGTGTAAAATAACAGCAGGTCAGGCTGTGAGATGCAGACATGGGCACTTGAAAACTCACCATCTGAGTTGTGAGCTCTCAACAGGAAGGGCTGCCCTCAGAGCACTAAACACTGGTCCTGAAGATCTTGCCCTGTGCCGGTTGTCTTGTCTCTGGCTTCCTGTACACAGTGGAACACTCCTCCCAGGCACTGTTCTCATCATATCTCACACACTGCTCACACACAAATGCCTTGCTTTAAGGAATGTTTTATTCTGAGCCTCTGGATTGAGCTTCAGATTTTTTCTCTTAACACTGAAAAAGTGGATGGTTATCAGACCTGATTGCGTTAATCAAAAAAAAAAAACCTCTTTAGCAGCAGAATTCTCTCAAACATTCCTTAAAAGCTGTCCATGGTAAGCCATTTTTTTCTCAATACTTTAAAAAAAATAAAAGCCATTATTTTATTGCGTTTTCTGTTAGTAGTACAGCTAGAAATTATTTATTTTATTATTTATTATTGATATACAAATGATTTACCTTGTTTTGATTTAAATGTATCATTTTCAAATAAAAAATACCAGTGATTAAATAATCTCTGTGTGCATAGATTGACTTGAAGACAGAAAGGACGGAGAGGGTGAAGGGGAGGAGAGTGGACATCACAGGGGTTTTAGGGAAAGGAGCTTGTACTGGTCTCCCCAGGTCTGGTCTTCAAGAGCAACACCTCAGGGGGTGCTGCCAATTTGTATTGGTCAATTTAAGTTGTGGAGGTTAAACTAGTCCAATTAACCCTCTTCCAGAGGTCTTTTGCTGTTGATGATTTAAGGAGATTTATTAAACCTGCTGGAATACAGACAAACCTTTGCTCTGACTTTTAAGGGATTGTATTATTAGCTCAAACGGGTGTATTTTATTTTACTTACAGTTGATGTTTTAACACTCTTATTTGGCAATAAGGTCTTTTGAAGCGCTGGGGGGGGGGAGGTTTTTAATTGTCCAGTTAGAGGCCTCCTTGGTGGTTCATGAAAACTGCCCATTCGGAACTCAGACCAAACCCTGTAGTCCAGATGTTAGGAGTCCGAGTCTGCAATCCGTCACTAGATGGCCGAGACCAGGATCTCCAGAGTCTGAATCAAGCCCAGCCAAAACTCCAGAATTGCACAAGTGAGTCAGGTATCTCTGCTTGCTAGTGACTTGAGAGGGCACCTGCAAGCTCTCATGTTACCTGTGAGAACAAGATCACTCACTCAGTTCACTGCAAGTCTACTGTGAAAGCCTAAAGGGGATCAGTGGTTCTACCACTAACCCCCATGCATTCCTCAGTGGAGGTTGAGCACTACGACAGCTGGAATTCCCCAGTAGAGACACAAGAAGCCCATTACTTCTGGTGGCAGGGCTGGAGCTAGCTGGCCAGGGCTCTTGCAGTTCGTGGTATAAGAGAGGGCCCTATGACATGACCCTCCTGGCGGTTACTGTGGCGCTCCCGATGTGACAGAGTGTGGAGAGCTTGATGGGTGGGCGTGTCGGAGAAGCCTGCCAGCACTTCTTCTTTCTGTGAAAGGGATGCCATCTCTGGGCGCCGAGACATGAAGACACATCTGCCCCTTCCACATCACGCGAGTACAGAAACTAAAAATAATGGTTATTCTACATTTAAAACAAAAACAAACAATTCTCCAGTTAATCACAGTTAGCTCCAGTGACTGGGTGTTTGGATAAAAAGAGCATGAAGAGACTGCATTCCAGAAGCCGGCAGCCCTGACTGAGAAGAATCTTTTATCCACCGAGTTTCAGTTTGAATGGCCTTTTCTCCGGCTGCTTGCAGGCCAAGTCTAGAGTATGGAGCTGTGTTATGGCATCGTACAGTGAGAAACGGAAAGCAAAGAAGCTCTGCACATGTGGATGACAATTCACACTTAGTACAGTGGTTTCACAAGACTGATTTACCAATCTTCAAATTAAGGAATTGATTAGTTTCGATCCCAGGTATTAGCTTAACCATTCTTAATTATTTCTGCAATGCAGTGTTTGTTTATTTGCATCACAGAAATCTTCCAATCCAGCTGACCGAGGCTTAGAATAGGTCCAATGTGTTTCACCGGCACAAAAAACAGGAGGCTGTGCCTTGTGCCCAAGGGTCTGCAGTTTGACTAGGGCAACCACTGGGGAAAATGAAAAAAGGAAGTATTTGCTGGTCAAAGGTCCCCCTGTGGTGGTCCTTGAGGGTCAGACCAGCATGTTGTTTATTACCTGTGGAAAGGGCTTGAACCTCAATGGCATGCACGACCTCCATTAGCAGCCTTCCTGATGTTCTTAATGTTGCCACAGTTGGACCAATGTGACCCTTTATCAACAGGTCTTAAAATGAGTTTGGAACTGGGATCATGTTAACAGCAATGACTAATGAAACCATCTTTTTAATTAAGAGAACTTGTCATGCTATATTTAAATTATTCAAAGTTTTGTACAAAATGATCTCTAAATTACTGAACCTGCGTAGCCTTGTTCACTGATCACTATTCCACATCGGAAGAAATTGATTACACTGTCACAATACAAGCTGGATTGCATCTTTCTAGATCCAGGGTTGAAGATGCCCGTCTTAAGTCCAATACTAATTGAAAAAAGATGAGAAGAACCCATAGGACCAGAACTGGGAGATCCTGCTTGTATGCAACTTATTAAAATGAAGTTTTTTTGTATAAATACAGATAGGATCGAGATGGTTTGGAAACTTGAAGACAACAAAGAGCATGCCCATGTTCTCAACAGCACTGCACTGGCAGTGTTGCTCATAACCTCAGAAACTCCCTTGGGGAAAAAGCTGATAATCTTTGTTCAAAGAATTACTTTGACTTCAACTTTAAAAAGTTCATCTGTAAAGAGAAAAATAAGCCAAATCTGACTACCAGGCTTAGTCATTCATGTAATCAAAACTTCTGTTTTCTCTCAAGGCCCCTGAAAGCCAAACACTGTAGCTGACCTAATATGGAAAGATTCTAAGATGCACAACAGTATTTCACTTTCCTTTCAGAGGTTTGTGCACAGCTGCAGTACCAGATCTGTCCTGCAGAGAGGAGTAATCAGCATCTTATTTCTGCTTTCAACTTCATTTGCAGTTAAATTGAATTGCAATTTGAATACAAACAAAAGCTATTCTGCTTAACCTCTACTACCACCCAGCAAGATTTCCATCCCTAAAAAAGCTCCTTTCTGAGCTAAAACCTTTTACCTATTTGCTGGTCTATGTTGTTTACCTCAATTTCTCACTACCAGGAGATCTATAATACTAAGTGTAATTGCACAGCTCACCAGCAGATGGTGGCATTATCAACAGCCAGAACTTGTTTCTCCATCTCCAATATGCCATATAAATATACCCTCTAGTCGAATCTAATTGGCTGACAATCAAAATGCTAGCAATATCACAAATTCTTCCTACTACAGGAAACTTCTCAACCCTGTTCCTAGAGCTACTCTAGTAATCACAGCAGTTTCATGACAAAAACCATGAACAAATTAAACCCCCAAGACTAGCAGAGCATTTAAACAAATCATAGCTCAAACTGACCATTTCCCAAACTGCAACTTCATCCTCTACCACCATTTTTTCACCCGTTTCCATTTCCTCAGTGCTAAAAACGTGAATGGTGCAGGTTTTTAAAAACGCCAAGACGGAACAAAATTGAGAAGCATGGTCTTGAAAGTTTTTATCTTGACCTCAGTCAATAGTTTGGCTACCAAGTCAAATTACTAAAGTTAGCTTTAAAATGACAACTGAACACCAGAAGAAAAAGACAAGACTGATTTATTTATAATTGAGAACCAGAATATACAAAGCAGTGGTCAAGCAACCAAAAAAAAAAAATACAAATTGAAAAACTTTGCTCAAGGGGACAGACTGTACGAGTTAATGTGGCTGCCTATATAACTTTATGAACCCTCAGGGAACACCACTGCGATATTATTCAAATCAGTCTTACAGACAAGCCGTTGTAAAATTTTAACCTGGGGTTTTTCAGACCACAAAAAAAATCACAACTTAAAACTGTACACTGAAAAAATACAAAAAGTAGTTCAAAAAATTCATACAGAACAATGACCAAAACTTTCAGATTTAAGAAAGGGGTTAATAAACATTGCAGAATATTTCACCAGGCCATTAGGCTCCTATAAAAAAAAGCTTGTTAACTTAATACAGTTCCGTAATTTAAAACTAGCCAAAAAAAAGGAGCCCCCGCCTCAGTTTTCAGCTGTACCATACATCAGCCAAGGAAATGAAAGGGTGCCAAAAGCAGCAATGGCACTATACCTAACAAATCAGATTCTAATGCTAACAATCGTCTATTATCCCCTGCTTAACTCCAACATCTTTGGTCTTTACTGGGTTCGAGAGGTCACCATAGAGGTCTGAATATTTCCTTACGAAGAAAGGGTACAGCTGCTCAAGTGTGCATCGGCTGGTCAGGTAACAAAGTAGAAAATGTGCTTCATAGCTCAGATGTTTCGTACATATAAAAAAAGCACTCGGATCTTAAAAATGAGCCCTATTTGCAGCAATTAATAGAAACTGGTCATACAAGGACCAATAAATAACATTTTACAAAACAAAAAGTTGTGTAATGTTACAGGAATCCAGTGCGATTACAGTATTTAAAAAAAGTTCTGTAAAATGTACATAAAAAGCACAACCCTCTACTAGGTAAAGTTGACCATGCGGACAGAGCTAATGAGGATGAAGTGAGACTCTAAGCTTTTGCTTCAGCTTCTGTGGAGTCACCGTTTTCTGTCTTCTGCTTTTTTGTTTCAACTTTTTCCTGATGGAACAGAAAAGGTTCAAAGTTAGTTGCCACTTGAGAGCATCACTTTGTTCTTGAGTTAGTAAAAGCCAACTGCAGATCTCGGACATACAGGACTGAAGGAAACTTACCTCTTCCTCAGCTGGGCGCTTCACAGGGTGGCCATCAGCCTCCTCTTCTGCACCCTCTTCTCCCTCTTCATCCTCCTCCCCCTCTCCCTCAGCTAGAAGGAAATTAAAAGCAGATCAACAAGCAGACTCCACACTAACCCAAACTGGAAGTCCACTGGGCCAGTCAGCAGCCAGGTCATTTCATAACCAGATGGAATTGGTCTAGTCCGATACTCCAAAGTAATTTAGTGCATACCTCAGATTCTAATGCTTATTTGAAAATGCAGTTTTGTGCAGTTCACATCCAACAGTAGTGCAAAAGACTCAAAACAAATTTAGTCCATTTCCTCTGCTGGACAATCATATTCCCAGATATCAGGCAGGCAACTTACCTTCTTCATCTTCCTCCTCCTCATCCTCAGGGGTTTCCTCACCATGGTCAGCACCATTTGCCTCCTACAAAAGAGTGAAAATTGTTTATCACGCACTTCTCAAAAACAACCTTCACCTTGGCTGGTTTTACACACACACCCACACCTAAAACTGTTCATGCTTTCATCCCACCAGGAAGAATCCGACCAACATTTCTCTCTGCAACAAGTAAAGGAGAATTCCACACTGATGGGAAGGAAGAACACCCCTCAAGCTACCGAGTCTTCCTTGGGCGAGGAAGAAATCCAATCCTTCGGGCTACTGTAAACAGCTTCCACACGAAGTGGGAAGCACACAGAGCACATTCAGCTGCCTGGCTACCTCAACAAAGGGCTGTGAAGGGGGCGGGGAGTTGGCCCAACACCTGCACAGCGAGGGAGCCGAGCGCACACGCAGACAAAGGCCCGGGGGCCACAGGGGAACCGAGCTGCACTCACTGTGCCATTGGCAGGTGCGTCTCCGCTGCCGTTCTCCTTCTCCGTCTTCTCCACCTCCTCCGCCACCTCTTTCTTCTCCTTCAGATCCTGCAGAACAGGGAATTCAATACCGCGGCGTTACTTCCAGCCTCACTCCCCGCCTCCTTGACCGAACACAAACGGGGGTTCACTCTCCCAAGTTTGGAAAATATTGAGTAATTGACGCCGCTCCCCTCTTCACCGCCATCCCCGCCTGCTCCTCCCACCCCTCTTTCAGCCAGAATTTATGACCCTCAACAAAAAAAACCCATTCAATACGTTACGGAAGGCGGAAAAAAAAGGCCCAGGTCGGAAAACGTCATGCCCGCAGACCGTGAGCGCCGCGCACCGCTCCCTGGGCTTCAGCCTCCGGAGCAGCTCCCGCACACCGCCGGGGGCTCCGGGGCCGTGTCGGCGCCTCGGGGGCCCGGCGCGCCAAATTGAGACACTCGGCGCTGGAAATGCGGAATCGCACAGGTGAAGCGGACAGCGGGGCCACACGGCCGCGGAAGAAAGCCGTGGCCCCTGCTGGGCTATTAAAACCGGGGTGGTGGGGAATTCGGGGCCTTCGCTTTATTTGCCAAGTAGCGAAACTGCGGTTTCTCAACGTTTACTCTTAACCCCGAAATTTCATTCAAGTACTCGCTACCGACAAGACCAGCCGAAACTTCACTTTCTGACAATTAATGTTTTCCTCAACCGCCGCACACCAACGGCTTAAAGCCGCCCCAATACCGTTATGAAAAATTCAAACGGTTCACGAACCAACAGTCGGATTGTTCATGTTCCGCCGAACAAAGGGGCGAGGAGGAGGAGGAGGGGGGGGAGTTACCAGGCAGGACGCGTGCACGAGTCCCCCCCCCCCTTCCTCCTCCTCACGAGCACGGCAAGCTGGGCGCGCGGCCGACTAACAGACAAAAGAATCCCAGAGAGAAACGTGGCGCGCGCTCCCCCCATACGCCGTGTGCTGCGAGAGAGGGGAGCAGAAGAAAAAAAAAAACGCGCGCGCTTCCCGCCGTTTCGCTCCCAGCCTCCTCGGGTATAAATACAGCGGCCGCGGTCCTCCAGAGACCAGACCCGGGTCAGGCGAGGTGGAGGGAGACCGAACGACGGAAACGAGACGACGCAGCTCAAGTTTATCGATGAAACCAAACTCGGAACAGGAAACGTCGGCCGTAAAGCTAGGAAAGTCCCCCCCACTCCAGTTTGAAAAGGGAAGCGTAAACGTGGGTTCTTTCGTTTTTTTAAAAAAAAACACCAGAAACCGGGAACAAAAAGCGCTAGTTTCCTCCTACGGTAAACCATCATTCTCACCTCTACGACAGGGTACAGTACCGGCTGTTTATTCCGTCCGCAAACCGTAACCGGAATATTGGAATAAATAAACAAAAGTACATTTAAGAATCTTCTATCAAGACCTAAAACAGGTCTTTAGAGATATAAATATGCATTTTCAATAAACGCAACTTGAGTAGGGCTTTTTTTAAAAAAAAAAGGTTTCCATGTAGTTTAACAGCATCTCGCATTTTAGACTAAAACCTATAGCGAGAACCGCGTGGTGCTGAGCAACGTGCACAAGACAAAGAAAACTAAATTAAAGCACATTTGAATAAGACAGAACCCTTATCTTTTTTTAAAAAAAACCTCTTTAACCCAAATCAAACTTACCTTGGGAGTAACCTCGGTGGTAGTGGTAGTATCAACTGCGGTATCAGCCATTATTAAAAAATACGAGGAAACCCGAAGGATAACCAAAAAAGAAGTGGTAAATATTTCTTCTGTTGTAATGAAGGTAATGACCCCTTTCGCTGATTCAAAGTCAGAGACCCAGAGGCGAGGAGAGGAGTGAAACAAATCGCTTCAAACCTGAGAGTTAAATAGAATCCTCCTGAGGAGGCAGCCCGAGCTGACACGGGATTGGACGACGAAACCTTTGCAGAATTCTATTGGCTAAGGGACACGTCGATCATCTCTATAGCGTCCCGCTTTTTACGCCCCTCCCCGCGGTGCGTTCAATCGTTTGTTATTGGTTGGGCTCGGAAAACGCCACGCCTCTTGGCCCGGGGAGGGGGGGGGGGACAAAGCAATTAGCATACGAGGTCTTTCATTGGCTTCTTCACCTGTCGGTCATACCTCGGTAAATCCCACCCACCCCCTAAAAAACAGATACTGTTGTCTTTGTATCTATTGGATATTTAAGATGTCAATAAAGAAATGTATATGTATTTACTATCCTCCCTAATTTACTTTTCGTTGCTCCACAGGTCTGGTTGGAAATCCGAGAGGGATCATTTAAATAGGCAGTTCTTGTCCAGCCCACGCATTACAGCATACACGTTGTATTTTCTGATATTATTTGGCAGGCACTAACGTGTTGAGACTCGGAGAACACATACTGTATTGCTTTACTCTCGGCAATCTTTACAATACACGAGTTTTCTTTTTCTTTTTATTTGGAAACTTTTTAAAATGTTTTTGTTAGGCTTTTCGCAACCGTTGTTTATCTTTTAAGTGTGAAATGCGTAAGAGAGTAAAAATAAACCACAAGTTGAGCGAGAAATACGAACGTATTACAGAGGCATGCAACCAAAAGTATGCGGTAGAGCCTATGAAATATCCTTCAGAAATCATTATAGTGACACAGTCACAATTAATGCGGTCAGTGGATCTGGGTTTTATTTTTTTAAATGGAAATGGGTTTTGTATTTCTGAAGTTTTTTCGATTTTATTCTTAGCCTCGGGTTGTTCTTTTTCAACATTAGAAGCGTTGCTTTTTCTAAAAACACGAATCCCGTGTCGAGGCTACGCGTTTTATCTCCTTTGTCGCCTATTCTCTCTCGCCTCGTTTTTTCCAGTCTCGACAAGAGAGGTATCAAATTTCAGCGCGCAACCCAGGTTAACTATTTAATAAAGTAACTCCCCCCGCTCTCACAAGATCCGCCGTTGACTCTGTTCATCAAGGGCTTTCCGCCTTCTCGTTATTTTAAGCCGCATTTTGACGTTGAAAAGTTTCCAAGCACTAATTGATCCGGACGTACCGAAGTTAATAGCGCTTTTATTTCAGGTCTCCCTCCTCACAGTCAGGCTCCTGAAGCAGCGTGAACGCGATGAGGACGGAACCGTTTTTAGCTTTCCAAATTAAATAGGCCCGCCATATTCCTATTCTGTCCCGTTGAACTAATGAATGGTAGGAAGCAGTATGGGTTGGACTGCAAGTACCGTTCACTATACAAAACAGGGCTTTGTAAAATCACAAGACGCACCAAAATGCAAAATACCACTGATTTACTTTGCATTTTAATGTTGCAGTCCTTAGTACTGCCAGCAGGCTTTAAAAATGTTTAAGCCTCGGTGCTCAGTTTCTGTTTTGTTCTCTGACCTCTGTAGGACACGTAGACTCCATTTCCTATTTTTCTACTGGATGAGCTCAAGTTGAAGTGATAGAAAGGCTCGTTTTAATTTGATTTGCACTCCTTTAAAAAAAAAAGACAGCGCTTCTCCTCCATTTGAGGCTGAGAGCTTTTATTCCCAGGACCTGGGATATGTCTGCTTTCTGCATACCAGGAGCAGAGCCGTGTCCTCCAAAGTGAAACATGACTTTTGTCACAGACCCATCGGCTTCAGTGCATGAATCCCCAAATATGGCAAAGCCCCTTGGCAAGCTTTGCCTGGACTGTCAAGACGCGAGACAATCCTTCCGTTGAGAATTGGCGAGAACCGTTCGGAGCTGACTTGAGTTGCGCGCCAGGGTTTTTAGAAACGGAAACAGAGAGGAAGGCCTACGAGCTTGGTGCCGGAGGTCAGTCCGAGTATGGACAGAGTCCTCAGGCTTTCTCACTCGGTGTCTCCACAGCAGGGCCTGGCGTGGGTGGGGGGGTCTGAGGGGTCGAGCCCCAAGCTGAGGCAGTCGGATTTGTGTCAGGCAGGAGAGAGAGAGAGAGAAGAGCCGAACAGACCGCTGGCGTGCGGAGGGCAGTTTGTCAGTGGTCTCCATCACGCAGCCCGGCCTACAGGCATCACGAAACTCAAGTAGGGAGCTGCGTCAGCAGGCGTAGGCTGCCAAGGAACAGGCGAGGGTTCATTCTTTGCTGAAAAGAGACGCCACACGTCTCCACGGCTGCGGAGGAGGTGTGAAGAAGGCTCCCCAGCCGAAACGTTGCGTTTCTTCACTCCTCCTTCCAGCGTGGAATAAACCTTTACGTGTTCCTACAGCGATCGTTGCAGCAACAGGGGGAGCAACAGCAGGAAGTCGCACCAGGCCATTCTCATGGTAAGAAGGAGCCACAGCCCCTCAGAGCTGGCTCTTCATTCAGGAGACAAAAAGAAGAAGCACTAAAGACCGGGGCCCTGGCATTCAATACCAGGCAATTTGCCGACTGCCCCCAGATCTCCTACTTTTGTCTCGGCACGCTGTGTCGCCCTCACAGGACGTCAGACGGAGAACAATGCAAGGAGATCTGCAATGATCCTAGCACAGGGGGAAGCTGGGAAGAGAGTCACCATCCAATCCCTCCAAGGAAATCAAGTTGAGTTGACTAGGTGTGTCAGAAAAGCGAGCTATTTCCAGTGGATGAAGAGTATGCTCTTCTGATTTGTCCTCCAGAGGGGTGGCAGCAGACACAAAAGATAAAGTTACAAAGGAGGGAGGGCATGTGGCCCAGCAGGCCCGGCTGGTAGTTCAGGTAGCTTATTGAGCCCAGGTTCTCCCCCAACCATTTCCATAAGGAATTCAACGTATCGGCTTCATCCTCAGGGCTGGGCCACAGCTTGATCCACACCCCCGCCACCTTCTGGGTAAAGATGTGCCTCCTATTGTTACTTTCAAGGGCACTTCCATAAAGTTTCCAATTGTGCCTTCATGTTTCACGAGTCCTCTGGGGGTGATTCTGTGAGTCTGGAATATTTGCCTCAAGTCCCTCCTAGTCTTCTGAGTTCAAGACTAAGAAGGTTCACGTTCTTTCGGTCTGTCAGTGCAGGACATTAAACCCCCAGATGCATCTGGTTGCTCTTCTCTGGCCTGATCCCACAGCAGCGATATCTTATTTTTTTGTGACACAGTGACCACAACTGTACACAATTTGACTGTTAGTGTCAGTGTGATAGTCGGTACTTCCCCTTTCTATGACTTCAAATGACTGTTCTCTAGCAGGACCAGCCTCGCTAATCGATCAAGACAAATGTATGAAAGAAAACCCAATGGAGATAAAAAAAGCCCGTAAACGCTTAGCTATTTTCACTCGAGAACAGGCACTGCTGCAAAAGACACTGGGCAGTGCCTGCCCGGTTTTTCAGTAGAATTGGAAAACAAAGATCTGAAAGGTCAAAGGTGTAAAATGACTAAAGTATAACCCCATGTCAAAGTTCACAATGTGTTAAGAAAGGCATTTTGTACTGAATGCAGCAAAGTCAGGAAATCCAAGCCGTATGACCCATCTCTCTCTGCCAAGAGCCCCTTTCACTTCACAGACTTCAAATTCACAAAATGTGCACTTAAAACTGTATAGATATCTTATTCCTTGACCACAGGATTATCTCTCAACCATATTTAATTGTTTTTATACTGTTTTATTCTAGCACCCACTACTGTTTTTTCAGCATCATGAAACGCTACTGTTCCTTCAGTGCTTCTAGCTCGTCTTTCAGGCGGTTCCCTCCCCTGAAATACACCCTGCACTTCCTTGATGACTTGCACCAGAGGCAGGGATCTATGGGCACACGCCATCTGGGAACGATTTTCCAAATTAGAACAGACACAAAGCAAAACAAGGGCAGCTGGATTGAATGTCTTAATTATCAAAGAGTCGGAGGTGGCCCTAGAGGTTACTGCAAAAAGAGAGCTGGGAGATGCGAAGGCAGGCAGACTCACCAAGGGCCTAGAGCCGAGGAACTGGGAGGGAGGCAGTGCACATGGAGGCTCTGGAGCCGAGGAACTGGGAGGGAGGCAGTGCTGGTGGAGGCTCAAGAGCCGAGGAACTGGGAGGGAGGCAGTGCTGGTGGAGGCAATGGAGTCGAGGAACTGGGAGGGAGGCAGTGCTGGTGGAGGATCTGGAGTCGAGGAACTGGGAGGGAGGCAGTGCTGGTGGAGGCTCTGGAGCCGAGGAACTGGGAGGGAGGCAGTGCTGGTGGAGGCTCTGGAGCCGAGGAACTAGGAGGGAGGCAGTGCTGGTGGAGGCTCTAGAGCCGAGGAACTGGGAGGGAGGCAGTGCTGGTGGAGGCTCTAGAGCCGAGGAACTGGGAGGGAGGCAGTGCTGGTGGAGGCTCTGGAGCCGAGGAACTGGGAGGGAGGCAGTGCTGGTGGAGGCTCTGGAGCCGAGGAACTGGGAGGGAGGCAGTGCTGGTGGAGGCTCTAGAGCCGAGGAACTGGGAGGGAGGCAGTGCTGGTTGTAATAGCCAGAGGCGGAGAACTGCGCGACAGGCGGCCTCAGAGAAGCGGCAGGAGTGCTGACTGGAAGCCAGACCGTGCGCGCAGTTTCTGTGGGGTCGGAGGAAAGGGAAGGGGCGTTGTGTGCAGGTTCTGTTAGAACCGCGCATAAAGCTTAAAATGTGCTTCTCTTTTCTGGTCCTGGAGGGAACATAAGCTTGGTGATTTTACAACGGTTTTTCTAAATAACTTGGATTAGAAACCTGTTTGATTTGTATTATTTAGTAGCAGTAAAGGATAAAAAATATATATTTTTATTAGTGTGTGAGAGGCTAATTAAAATGCACGACCTTAGAAACATGCTGCTGAACCTACATTTTAAAGAGAAGAGGAAGCATTTTCTTTGCCACACCTTCTTCGTTCTTGAATGTGATTCCAACACGTTACGTTACTGTTTGTTTGAAAGATAATATAACAAAAACAATAAACATTTTGAAATAATATGTATTATGTTATGATGTTATTTCAACGGCATGCGCTCCGCATAGATAACATCAACAATCCAAAGTATGAAAACATCTAATGATTAAATAAAAATACAGTACACCAAAAAGACTTCAGTGTTGCATTTTTTCTATTGAATTGTTGTGGTGCTGAATTTGGGACAACGGAGCTCTGAAACAACAGAGAATAAAACAAATGCGTGGTCTTGCACCAACACCTCCGCGTTGCGTCCTTCCTCGTTTAGCGCCTTCAGCGAATTCGAAAATAAAACACGGATTTTTTTTTCGCCCAGGTCTCGCGCGTCTCAGCCGGGTCTTTAGGCCGCTCGGAGGCCCCGCGCTAAGACAGGCGCCCCGAGCCGAGCTGCAGCGCGCAGAGCAAGGCGAGGAGACGCCGGGGCGGCCGGCAGGACCTGCAGGTAGGGAGAGCGCCGTTCTTCCTGCATCACAGTCCTGCAGCAACGACGGACAGAAAGGCAACGCAGACTTCTCGAATCGGACGTCGCATTATCACGCATAAGATGAATCGGAGCGAAAACAGACTACTGAGCTGTAGCTTTGTGTGGATTCGTCTCCTGCACAAAACAGAAACCTGGATAAAAGTCACTTCGGGCATTTTTTTTTCCAGAATTCCGCGCGTTATTCTTAAAATGTCATCATTTTTATACATCCGGATTTTACCCAGAATTTCCAGTTTCGTTTAGCTTGTCCTAATTTACCATTCATTTTTGTTTTAATGAAAAGCTACAGTGCATTGTTCCTCAAAATGTGCGATGTTAATTAGGTACAGACGTCAGTGCTAGCGCCCCCACCTGTA
Source organism: Lepisosteus platostomus (assembly GCF_059453375.1). Classification (NCBI taxonomy): domain Eukaryota; kingdom Metazoa; phylum Chordata; class Actinopteri; order Semionotiformes; family Lepisosteidae; genus Lepisosteus; species Lepisosteus platostomus. The sequence continues at coordinate 11,944,417 of NC_142633.1, read as the reverse complement.
ACATTGTCAGAGTTTGAGTGCTTTAAAATCATACCGTACAACGCAATGAGTTGAGTTGAGCTGTGTTCTTTAAAACGGTGCGATTCACAGAAGCCGAAAATCACATATAAGGCAATGGTTTAAGTGCAACAGTGTATTGGATTAATAATCGTTACAACCGGATCCAAAATGATTGAGTATATTCACCGTGGTTAACATAGTAATTCTGACGTAAAAATGGGAAAATGTCAAATTACAAATCCCTTTTAGCGAGTGATAATATCACGAGAAGTCGGTACCATATTTATTAGAGAAGATCTGAACACATTAAGTACCGTATTTCAACTTTGGCGTCCACTCTACCGCTTGAACTAAACGCAAAATGAACCGGAAGACCGAAGGCCAATGTCTGAAGGTTATTCATCCCTGTGATGGGTGTCATCTGACCGAAAACGACTCTTACGACTAATTTAAGGTGTCTTGTTTGCGGAGAGTGTATCAGGAAATGAACACGGAAGGAATAAAATTAGGGGGGAAAAAACATCATCTATGCCATAAACTTAATTATCGACAATCCAGGAGCGATTTAGATTTCGGCATTTATGTTACGTTTTGTTCTCTTTGAAAAATAACATTTGCGCACATTTAGAAGAAGGATACGTTTTCGTCTTCGCCGATTTCTATCGTGGAGGTGGCAGTTGTATCAAACAGGGACATTACGTGGTTTATTATTGTCATGATTATTGCTCCGTTATTGTTATGATACTGTCTCGGAGTTCGCCGCTGATCCAGCCCGGCCGCGTGTCTCCTGTGTGAGTCACTCGCGGCCCGCTGACACACAGCGAGGCCACTTCTGAGTCTTTGTTTACTGTCGCTGTGTCATTAGCATATTGTGTTGAGGGCATTGTGTTGCAGATGGGAGCTGAACAAGGCAGCTGTTCCATTCAGATCGACGCCCCCCCGCACCCTGTAATCTCTTTCGCTCCCTGCTCCTACCCCCCCGCAAGACAAAGACGCACACGGACAGACAGTATTCTCTTAACTTTACTTTGCATAAAGATGTACTGCTTTACATTCTGAGTTCTTTTATCTAACTTTACTTTTTAACTTTTTAACTTTTTGATTTCTGCTGTGACACTCTTGATGCCTGGTGTGTGGCCTGTCACATAAAGAATTGCAGAACACACTCGCCCTTTCAACTGGAGTCCCTGTTGCCAGGCCGAGGGCGTCCGAGCCGAGCCCTCTCCTTGGAGTGCCATGTTCCGTTTCTCCCTGCTGTCCCATCGTAGGCTCCGGTGGAGATGGAGAGGACAAGAGCCGAGAGTTCGGCTGGAGGAATGTCTCGGTCTGGATGTATTCCATGCAAAAACAAAATGAATTGGGGGTATTGCATGTTGCAAAAACGAGTGGACAGAGAGCAAAAAAAGGCATCACTGCAAACATACAATTGCGATCCACATTGCTTTAACAATGACAATTTGAACACAGAGGGAAATTGTAAACCAAAAAAGTAAATTTGGATGAGAACAATTTCTATTTGAAGAGCTCCCATCACCTGTCATTCCTCTCTGCCTACAGAAGGGGGCAGTGTATTCTCATTCTCCTGTATTTGTCTCAGTTCCAACAAGGTGAATGAGGGATACTGTACTTTCCATATTTTCATTAAGAGCCGCTGTTTAATGTAATGAGCCTGATATGACAAAGGCTGCTCAGTGCTCACAGATGGCGTGGGCTCCTGTCATGCAGTGTTGCCAGACTGGCTCCATTGTCTTAGCAGCTCCAATGCTGGAACTGGTGGTGTGAAAACTGTGGAACGGAATTTGTTCTGGCGGGCCGGACTGAACTGACGGCGGCAATGGCTGTGCTACAGAGCTGGAGTTTGCAGCCCGGTGGACCGGTTTTTATTTTGCTCTTTTTAAATTTACTGTCTGCTCACATTTCCCCTCGCCCATACCCATAAGTACTTCCTTGTTGTTAGTCTTCTGGCGCATGATTTTCTGTTAGTTTCTTTAGTTATCTCAGGCTCGGTAGTTGTTCCATAACAAACGAGCTGATGCTCCTACAGGGTTATTGTGAGAATCTGAAGGGGGTTAAGTATGTGACTGTTTGCCATTAGCAAGTCAACAAATGGGCTTCAGAGCACTGTGCACACAAAGATACTTCCCCATTGTTTTTTTTTCCTTTTATGGTATTTGAGAAGCCTGGAGAGAAGTGTTTTTTCCATAGCATTTGCATTGAGTAGAAAATGAGAACTTAGCACCATGCAGCAGTGAATTTAGTAGGCCTTAAATGAAAGAACAGGATCATGTAATTGTTAGTTATTTTAATAGGCTAACACCTTTGTAAAAGATTACAAGATTGCTTTTGTACACCTTTATACAGCTGGGTATTTTACTGTAGCAATTGAATTAACATGTTGCTGTAGGTAAGGGCGTCTAAGCAAATAAATAATACAGAATAACATACTATTTTACACCCCTGCCAGAAGAGAGAGATGTGTACCCTGACTACTACTGCTTAACTAATCTGTAAATGTGATGTTGCCTCTCTTGCTCAAACTTATTCTTTTTATGGCTATTTTCTTTTTTTTCCGAGAAATCTCAGGCTGTCCGATTCTGCACTTCTCAATCCCCTCCTGGCGGGAGTCTGAGCAGGGGATCCACAGAGGAGGCCGCTGGGATTGATCGGCTCTCAACCCGTCGCCATGGCGGCGCGCGTGGACGTGGTCGTCGCCGGCGCGGGGAACCGCGGGGAGATGTACGCGCGCTTCGCCCTCCTGCACCCACAGCGCATGAGGGTAAGACCCCCTCCGCTGACGCCTGCCGCCCGTCCGAGGCAGGCCGTGGCGAAGCACTGAGAAGGCCGAACCTTTCACCTACACTGTGCGTTCAGGAAACCGGGTATGGAGAGCGCTCTTCATGCAGAAAACCGTTGCTGTGAGAAGCAGAGGTTGTATTTTTATCCGCTGTTTGGAAAGGCGCACAAAAACTATTGGAGGAAACCCAAAGCGACAGTTGTGAGCGATCAAAAAGGCTGCAGCCCTGTCAGTTCTACCTGCTGGTCTTCATACTGTACGGGTTTCCGGCTGCAATTCTGAAACCCACGCCAAAGTCGAAGGCTGAAAAAGCTTTCAGGGCAGACTAATGTGCTCTTTCATCTTTCTCACGTCTTTATCTTCTCCCTTTGATTCTAAACTGAGAGCCTGAAAGGGAGTTTGAATCACAGGGGTCTGATAGAGTTACTGTGGCCTAACTCTGCCTTTGCTGTCTGGGATCTTCAGCTGGGTTTCTGACTAGGAATCCAGACAAGTGGTGGTCAAATAAATATATTCTAAAAAAAAAAAAAACTTAGGAAGCTAGTCCAAACATTACTCATTCACTGCAACTGGAAAATGAGAGCAAGAAGGAGGAGGGGGGGGGGGGGGTCTTTGTGAAGTCATTTCCTGTTATTTCTTTTTTTTTTTCATTAGCTGCTTTTTTTTGGTCAGCCTGCTGCCTTGGCTGGTTGCCATGGATACTGGAACCCCTCCAAAAATTGCCCTGTGGTCTCTAGTGGATTTTGTTCTAAGATGAGGGAGGGAAAGAGGAGGGAGAGGGCATGGAGCAGGGAGAGAGGAGAGGGGAAAAGAGTATGGGGAAAGAGTGGAGAGGGCAAGGAGGCGGGAGAGAGACAGGAGAGAGGATAACCATGGCTAAAACACTCTCTCCTGTCAAACACTTGAGCCTCAGTGTTCATTAACGTTGTAAGGGCTATTCAGGAAACGATGCACAGCTGGGAAGAGACATTTCAGCTCTGACATACACAGCAAACATGCACAGGAGTACATTCTGTTTCGCTCATCTGCAGGCATCAGTTTGTAGGTAAATAAGCACAGAATAATTGAGAAATATCTATTGAGAAATAGGACATTATGCAGACACACACATAATGTAGGATCAAGGTTCCACAGTACATTACGTGTCCACAGCTGATACCACGGAGGGTGGGGATACAGGACACATGGACACAGAACCATGAGACTCCAGGAACATGGCTCTGGGTGATCAGAGGAGCCGATGGAATTGCAGTGTCATCCGGACACTGATGCTCAGGCCAGCTCCCCACTGGACAGTCGCCCAGGCTCAGGTACTTCCACTGCTTCACACACCCCGTCAGATTGTCATGCAGGAGCAGAATGGCGCTGAGAAGCTGCATCACGGTCACAGACCGTTTCATAAACAGAACTGAAACTGTGTAACGAGCGCGAGGTTAGAAAACAACAAAACAGCAGAAAAACACTCGCACAGGTGGGGGCTCTAGGAGGGGCTCTTTCTCTGTGGTTTCAGGCTGTTAAAAGTATTTTAGCTACTTCCATTTTGACTTGGTGGTGCAGTGTTGATTGCTGTTGCCTCACGGTGTTTTGCTCTCAGGTGCGATTCCTTTCTGAATTTGTTTCCATGTTAATTGGAGGATCTGAACTGATGGGTGGTTGCAGATTGCTGGAAATCTCAAGCTCTTGCTTCCACCCTGTGGAGGAGTTTTTTGTCCGCAGCAGAATTGCGCAGGGTAATGTTCGCTACCGCTTGGAGTTTCTCTTGGCTAGCATGCGGATTGTGTTCCAGGTGGTGGGAGTTGCAGACCCCAATCCATTTGCTCGCGGTAGACTGCAGGAGCAGCACTGTATAGAAGACACGAATGTGTTTGATGGTACGTAAGAACATAGGAATGGCTACAAATGAGAGGAGGCCATTTGGTAGTTAGTACTAATCGATCAGCTAATGGATCCAGCCATTTCTTGAAAGAAGCCAGAATATTAGATTCAACCACAGAGCTGGGTAACTTGTTCCACACTCCCACTACCCCTTGTGTAAAGAAGTGGCTCCTGTTTTCAGTTGTTAAATGCACGTTCGCATACCATAAACCTTGCACTGTGACACCATATGCTTTGCCTGTCTAAAGCACCATAAGCATTGATATGGATGTGTTGCCACATTGTTTCATTTCAAAGACGACACAGAAATTTGACTGGTAAAGACGCAGAAAAAAACAGGAGTATCAACAGCTGTATCTGAATGTGGGCCAGCTGGTCTGCCATATTATTGGGTGCAATGAAAGTAAACGAAGCTCCCTCTAGATACTGCCATTGTAGATATTAGAAACTCCTGGAGTGAATACCCTTCAGTTTGTCTGAGAAGTGTACTTGGTGTTGAATCCAAAAACATTTTCTAACAGAAACACATTCATACACTTTTTCCATATTTTTGCCTTAAAGAAGAAGAATAGCAAATATGGGGCTTACCAACATGAGCTGTCCTTGATGTTTCACAGACCTTGATGTTTCAAGGTTTCATCTGGACATACTGTAGGTCTGCAGGCTACCCCCTGACAGAGTGGTACTTTCTGGGTTTTCTTTTTGTGTGCACCAGACTGGCGCACTGCTGCACAGAGGGAGAAGTTTGCGGACGCAGTGATCATCTCCACCCCTGACAGACTTCACAAGGTGCGTCCAGGAGAGGGGTTCCCATTCACTCAGGCTTTGATGTGAACTGGGCCTTCTCTTCTTCCCTAATATCTTCTTTGTCGCAAGCATTTCAAGCTTTATTGTCCCCTGGACAAAATTTGAAGAATATCCCAGAAGATTCTAAAATTCTGCTCTAAGTCAATATTCAGGGTTCTGTGCCATGTTTGGCAGAACTCTTAGACATAGGTTTAGCTCAAAACGTGTGCACACTCCTCATCTTCTAAAACTAAAAGTGAGGGATCTGCCTTAGTCCTGAACTAAATAGAGATTGAAACTGAACTGGGGCATAGGCTTGACTTGAACTTGCACTGGCTAGATCAGCAGGCAGCAGAGGTTTTATGGTATGCTTGGGTGTCTATCCAGCTGTAAAGTACCCAGCCTCCAAGCATGATTTTCAAACTAATTTGGCACAGCTTGCTACCAGCCAGTTCTGAGACATGCGGATCTCCTTAAATACTTCGAAGGAGAGCCCCTGAGCATTTTGCTGCTGTTCCAAATTGGCCATGTTTGACTGGCGTTTTCCAGAACCCGAGAGAGGTCTGTGCTGTAAAAATCTGGAAAGAAAAGTCTGGGGAGGAACCTCGGTATGGGCACAGGGGCTGCTCTGCTCGGGCGTTGCTGGAGTCGGTGCTTGTGAAGCTGGGTTGTGTTTTTCAGGACCCTGCTGTGGCCTTCGCTCGGAAGGGCTACCACATCCTCCTGGAGAAGCCCATGGCAGTGAGTGGACCTTTTTATTGTGGCTGAACTCAACAGCTTCTGACATTCTGGATGCCTCACAAGTGTGTCAATGCTTAACGCTGTAATATAAGATTATCTACAAATGACAGGAAGCAATGTGGTCCAGCTAGCTTGTTCGGTTGCTGCTAACTGAGTGATCTGAGATCTCATCCAGTTATTTCGTGAAAGAAGTCAGGGTTTTGGGCTCAACAGCATGTTTGGCTAACATGTTGCCGGCTCTCACAACTCTTTTGTGTAAATCTGTGCACCTATTTTGAAAGTTCTTAGCCTTTATTCTCCAATTGTGTCCCTTGTTTTGCATTTCACTGTTCGGTCTGAATTCCACTGCATGTGCCTTGGAGGGCTTGGAACATTTCAATTCCCTTTATAGCCATTTTTGTTCCAAAACTGAGATTCTTTTAGCCTATCAGTGTAGGACATTCCTTTGAGCTTGAGAATGTATCTCACTGCTCTTCTCTGGACTGATTCCAGAGAAGCAGGATCTTTTAATGTGGTGACCAGAATTGTACACACACAGTATCATAAACATGGTTTTACTTGTGCCCTGTACAGTTTTAGCTTACCTTGATTTAAATTGTACAGTTTTAGCTACACATCCCATCACTGCTTTCCTTCTTTATTGCGTTATCCCCACACTGCCCTGTAAATGGAAAGTCTCTTCTTGTGTCTGCATGCCCAGAGGTGCCTGTCGGGTTTCGTTTGAATCTGTGTGAGTCTCGACATGAATCTGTGATTCACCTCTGGGTGTGTTTTGGCCTGTGGGGTGTATCTGTGCCTCTGCCTGTCTGACCGCCCACCTGTGTGTGTCTCAGGTGACCGCTGCAGACTGCTCGGAGATCGTGTCCACATGCACTCAGAGCGGGGTGATGCTGGCTGTGTGCCATGTACTCAGATACTACCCTGCCGTCCGCAGGATAAAGGTAACCTTCACCCTTCTTCTTGTCTCCATTCCTTCTCCCATCCCTGTCCTGCTGGACACTCTTCCTCTCACTTCTTCTCCTTCATTGTCCACATCCCTTTTCATTGACCTTTCTTGCCCTGTATACTTTATTACAGCCCTTTATCATTTTATTCCTTTCTTTTAGCCTATCCAGCGATTTCCATTCTTGTATTACTTAGGCCAGGGAAGGATGGTTTCAGCTGTCTCTACGAACAGGGACATTCCATTGAAATGGAAAACAATTATCTCCACTAATGCAATAATTCTAAATATAAATGTAATTCTAAAACATTATACTGCGGAGCCACATTCTAATTAGTTAAGTTTAGTTAAACACTTCCACAGGTGAGAGTGCTGTGTGCTGCTCTCAGACGTGTATAAAAGTGCATTTTCATACATTTCTGCTGATTTGGGGTGAAAGGTTCTTGTGGGACCACATGTGCCACAGTTTCCTGTGCTGGGAACCACAAGCCTGGTTCTGCTCTGCAGCAAAAGTAGGCTGCAATCACGTGACCAAAACGAGACTGCAAAATGAGAGGCGGACATTTGATCAAGACCAAATGACACCCGAGAGAGAGCGTTCTGGACCTGGGGGGTTGATATACATGGTAGTTATTGTGGATGCTTCTTGGGAGCCCTCATGGCTTGAAGGACATTTTACCACCTGAATGCTGGCAGGTCTGTGTAATAACACCTGGACCAAGAGGTGGGGAGGGAGGATGTAACTTGACCCCTAGGAATTTCCGAATGGGCAGGAGGGGCGGGGTCAAAGATCAAAGGTCAGGATTAGAGGGGGAAGGTTCACAGTGGCTGAAGAATTGGCGAGGGCACTGTGGGAGCCAAGAATGCTCCTTTCTATTGTTCCGCACCGCAGTGGCCCTCCAGTTTTGAATGGGTTTCCCATGGTCCTCCGCATGGCCATTAGTTCAGTATTACTCACTGCAGTGGAAACATTGTGGGAGATTAGGGGGCCTTCTTTACTGTTAGCTTTGCAAGCTTAATTACAGGTGTGGCTCACTGCCATGAGCCGGTCTTTTACCTTTCCTACAGCCTCCCTGTCACTCTTACATGGGACAGAAAACTGACGCCAGTCAGTACTTTCTGCACAGTACTTTCTCTTTCACTCGCCTCTGATTCTCAGGGTGCTTTCCCACACCCACAGTGTAACAGAGCGCTTCTGGGAAGGTGAGATTTTGCTTTCAGGTGTGACTGTGTCACGGAGCTCTCGACTGTTCCAGTGAAGAGCAGAGGACAGATGATCTATTTTTTTATGAGGCTAGGTGGAGACGGAGATACCTGTAACTCCGAATGGAGTTGGGTTTGTGTGCGAAAAATTGCTCCTAAGAAGTACAGCTAGATCTCATTCTGCTGCTGCAGATCCTGAGACCGTGTGGATGCCTCTTCTCTCCCCCAGATCTTGTTCAGTTAGTTGAACTTTGCCACGTGTGCTCCACCCATTTCTTTAGTTTTCTTTAGACTTTTGAAGTTTTCAAAATCCATCCATGCCTTTTCTAACTGCAGACACAAATACATACTCACACCAGGGCCAAGAAGCCGAGAAACCTGCCAGCCTTCTTTGGACTGTGGGAGGAAACTGGAGTACAATACAGTGGGGAAGCATGTGAACGTGGGGAGAACAATCAAACTCCACACAGATAGCACCCCAGGTCCAGAACTGACCCCAGGGTTCTCGTACTGCGAAGAAACAAGACTTCTGCCTTGACTTCTGAATGTGCTGCCCCAGCCAAGGACTCGGTAGACACCACTGCATCACTGTGCCACACTGTTTTAAAGAATGCACAGTCAAATGATTGAATACGTGCCCTTGGCAACCAGAGCTTTAGTGATACTGAGTCCCTACCCCAGAAACTGCATCAGAGCTCCTGGATGTTTCCATGTATGATAGAGGTAGCAGTTTGGATCGCCTGTAAAGTGAAAGTAGTTGCAAGAGGGAAACATGGTTCCAGTAACTGACGCTCAGAAAGACTGCTTGTGGGAGATGGTGTTCTGTAGCAGGGTGGGAAGTCCCTTTAATGACTAAGCTGGTTTGAGGGACTTGGGAGCAGATTGCAAATATACAGGCTGAATTTAGCACAAGGCTGGCAGAAGCCACCTCACCCAAGCCACCAGCGGCCAGCGAGGCTATGTCCAGACATCTCGGGGACAGCAGAAGACACCCGAGGGTAGGAGTGGGGATTTCTGGGGGACAGAGAGGAGAGAAATTCAGGTTGAATGCAAGAAAGGAAGAGGGAGAGACAAGGAGTCTTTGGCGGCAACAAGGAAGTTGAGACTAGAAGGCGGGATGGACGCAGAGACAAGGCCGCGGGAGAAGGGGATGTTGAGAGTACGGATAAGCACTGGAGAGAGAGAGAGGGATGGAGGGAATATATTCAGAGCATTACTTTCTGTAACTTGAGACATTTCCAAAGTGCTATTCTTGGTGATGTTTCCTGAAACCCCCTACACCTCCTCCCTGGAGAGAGAGTGAGAGACACACAGGGGGAGAGCGAGCAGAGCTGACAGCTTTCTTCTTTCACGCTTGCGCATTGTCTCCCCTCTTCACCCTCCCCCCCCCCCTGCTGCTCTCCTATGGAAATTTCCAGTAACTCTTGCAGCCAAAGTGCTTCTCAGCATTGCCAGCGTCTGCCTGCCCTTGAGTGGCTCCTGTCTGGTTGCTTCTGCAAAGCAGCCCTCTCTCATTGGCTCGAAGTCTAAGAGAACTCACTCCACTTACCTCCTATTGGTCCCCAGGCTGCCCTGTCTCACCTGCATGGCTTCTGATTGGCTGTCAGTCTCCCTGCTCGGCCACAGACAGTCTCTGATTGGTTTTTGCACTGGAGGGAATTTTAAGATGAGCAAAGAGGCCTGTCATATGTCTCAGATTCCTTGTAAAAGCAGAGGTTGGAGAATTTAACCCCTTTGCCAGTGTTCTCTGTTGTAAATAGGTTATCCGAACAGCGTCAAGGGTGTGCCAGACTACAATAGTTACATTGGTCATTGCCTTTTTTTACCGTTTTTGATGTAACAAGCATAGGAAATCTGTCCTGTTTTGATGTGGACAAAGAACTGAAAAAAAATACATTCTGAAGAATTCTTGTCAGCTGAAGCATTTTGTCGTTTTATTTCCATGCTGCTACATCAGAAAACTGCAAATGTGAACAGTTAATAAGGATGCATTCTTCAAAGGCTTATGAGATGTATTTTAAATTGATATACAATGAAGGTGTAGCTTGGTATTCATACCAGTAGTTGTTTTCCTGTCATGACCTTATGCCTCTCCATTTGTATGTAGTCAAAGATCAGAGAAACAGCAATGAATCTGCTTATTTCATTATTAGTTTTCTTTACTAGCATTTCCTCTTTTGCATGTTCATTTGAAAGGCCCCAGATGAGAGACACTACTGCACTACACTGCTTCCCTGGTTCTGTTTGTAGTTCTGTTGGCTGTACAGTGTATTCACATACAATACAATACATACAAACAGAGTAGGATTCCTCTGCCGGCCGTGGGTTACGAACCGGCAACCTTCCAGCCACAGGCACAGATCCTTAGCCACAGAGCCACCGCTCCGCCCAATGAGGTTCCTCGTTGGCTTATCCCAGTAGCTGCAGAATGATTGGCAGAGGGGGGGCATGCCTGACAGTGCCTCTGTGTCTTTGCAGGAGCTGATAGACAGCAACGTGATTGGTGACATCATCCACATCCAGCACCTGGAGCCGGTGAGTGACGGTGAAACTGCCTCATTGTAACACGCTCCTGTAGGAGTATTCCACACCTGTAATAATCCAGGCCTCTTTAATGCATCTGCACCTGAAGGGCTTGGGATAGTTCTTAACTGAGCTAGTTAAGACAAACACGGGACTGATTTAGGTCACTGGGAGCTGAGCCCAAATGAGTACCTGCAGGTGCAGCCAGCCCCCTTGATCAAAAGCGTCGCTGCACATATGACATGTATGTCTCTGCCGCTCCTCTCCAGGTGGGGTTCTATCACTTTGCCCACTCGTTTGTCCGGGGGAACTGGCGGAATGAGGCGGAGAGCTCCTTCTCCCTGTTGGCCAAATCCTGCCACGACCTCGACCTTATCCACTACTGGGCAGGAGGTCGCAGGTAAGACCGCTGGACGCCGCTGTGCAATGGTGCTTCCCCACTGCGGTCTGATTGTCTGCTTGAAGCGATCTTCAGAAGCAGGAATGAAAGGAGCAGTGGGCTCAAGGAACCTAGAGTGGCCTCTTCTGGGATTGGGCTGATAGACGTGGGATGGTGGCAAAACCTCAGAGGAGGGTATACTGCTTCACTGGGACATTCTGATGTGCCGTTTCACATTACCGGTCTCTATAGCCCTCTTAGTGACCTCATGTGTGCATATGTAAGTGCTACCAATCTCCTTCTCTGGGGAGAGCGGGTGGGAGGGTACTGGTACTGGTACTGGTACTGGTACTGGAAGTCTACTGGCCCCGTCACCCATGAGGCAGAGCTGAGGCCCGGTAGGCAGGCAGATAGTGCACGCCAAGGTGTGCTCGAGCTGAACGTGTGTTTTCCTTCTGCCAGGTGCATGAAAGTGTCATCATTTGGATCCCTGAGCCACTTTACCAAGGACAACCAGGTGCGTCCTGTGCATGTGCATCTCAGACAGAACTCATTAGGGACCTGGAAACAGAAGGTGGGGATGGCGCAGGGCTGTTATACGATGTTAGTAGATCTCGGTGGTGTAATCTTTCCCTTGGGGGGGTTTTGTTTTTGCGTGGCTTGTAACTTTTGGGCTTTCAAAGGCACATTGTGTCTGAGACAGCAGGGCTCAGCCTGTGCCATGTCTATGGGTGAGATCAGTTACCCCACGGTCTGTGTTTATGGTGCCTTTTTGTCCTCAGCCTCCCGGAGCAACAGAGCGCTGCTTGGACTGTCCTGTAGAGGGCTCCTGTCCGTATTCAGCACTCAGGATCTACCTGGACAGAGTCAAACAGGTCAGTCAGACATTGACACACTTGTTTCTCGCCCAGCTGCACTGGCGCAGACAGGTCGGAATTAGTCTGGATCTTAGAGCTCGGTCTCTGCTCGGGGTTGGAACTGTCGTGCTGCCCATTTTTCTTATAGCGCTTTATTCTGATCGCAGGTATGGCTGTCGGCCAGTGACAGCAGCACTGCTGGCTCTGTGCTGCAGGAACAGTCGCAGGGCTGCATGTCTCTCCCCGTGAAGTTTCTCTCCCTGCTGAAGAAGTCTGGGTTGTAATGGGAACTTGGCAGCGTAGCACTGAGCTCCGATTTTGAAAGACTCAAGGCAGTGCAGTTTAGGGCAGTGAGTGCTGCCCGTGAGCAAGTTCGCAGAAGAGTGTTGCAACACGTGGAAACATGTTTCAAACAAATGTGAAGGAAGAGGCATGTTTTTTCACATTGTTATCCCGCAGCACGAACAGGGAAGTGACAGCAGGGTGGTCTCTCAGTGAATTCGCCTCTCAAACACATGGAGGTTTTCTGAACTCCACATGCCGTCTCCTGCCTGTAACCAGCTCCTCATTAAGCTTCTGTGCCCTCAAGCTCTCCCTTCTTCCGATTTCCCTGAAATTTAACTTGAAACTGGACTTCCAAAAAGGGATTCCGGAGCCGCGCACATTTTTGTTGAAACAATTTTAAATCTTCAGAAGAGGTCGGACAGATGCACACGGATCAACTCGGATCAGATTACAGAATTGTCAGCAGCCCTGGCCACGGAAAAATAACCTCTCCTGGGTTTGTCAGCGGACTACTCACTGAGCAGGATTCTGCTAATGGGCCTTCCCTGTCCCGAGTCTGCTACGTTCATTCCCCATGGACTCCAGTCGCGCGGAATTGGTCGGACCTCCTGAATGGATGTTATGCTCCTGAAACGTTGCAGTTGTCAAGATAAAGGCAACTTGAAAATCTCTTCCAGTTGCGGTAGTGAAAGCAATTATAAAATGCCTCATTTGTAAGGGGTTACTTAAATTTGGGGTTCAAATAAATAAACAAGCGCTCAGTTGCAACAAAACCCCGCAGAGAATGGGGGTCACAAGGGCCTAGATTGGGGAACCCAGCAGTAAGAAGCTAGAATAAAGTCTGCCATCATACTGGCAAATACGGGGATCTGCATACCCCTCTCCAGGGAGCTGTTTCCACCAGGGTGCCGACACAAACAACCTGTTTCCACCACAGTTCTCCCAGCTCGGTGGCTGCAGAAGAGGCGTCATCAGGAATGATAACACTGTGGCTGGCTGTTAAGGTCTTCGTGAGACAAACCTGACAATAGAAGGCACCTTTGCTCGTCTCATTCGTTTTGTTATGCTCTCTCTCCCAGGGTGCGGTGGGCTGGCCCGTATCGGTGGTGTGCCAGAGCACTGTCCCCGACATCGAGTCAGTGACCGAGGCCCTGCGGACTGGTCCATACGGCCGCTGCGTCTACCAATGTGACAACGACGTCTGCACCAATCAGGTGAGAGGCGCTCCCTGCTCGAGCCCATCAAATCGTGTCGTTACAGGTCAGGGAGCAACGGATGCACTTTTGTGACACTGAGCTGATTGTGTTTTAGCCATCGAGAAGATCCCCCCACCCCCCCGCCTTCCCTGAAACACACGCGTCGGTGCGAACAGAAAAGTTGAGTTTTAGAGCCAGCCGAGTGTCTGTTGTAGCTGCGTGTTTGTGAGCAGAGAGTTTCAGTTCTCGTCTCTGGCGGTGCCGGTGCGCGGGGCTGACCTGACCTGACCTGGGGCGGAGTGGTGGCTCTGTGGCTCAGGATCTGCGCCTGTGACTGGAAGGTTGCCGGTTCAAATCCCGCGGCCGGCAGAGGAATCCTACTCCGTTGGGCCCCTGAGCAAGGCCCTTAACCCCAACTGCTCCAGGGGCGCCGTACAATGGCTGACCCTGTGCTCTGACCCCAGGCTTCTCTCCCTGTCTGTGTGTCTGTGTCTCCATGGAGAAAAGCTGGGGTATGCGAAAAGACGAATTCCTAATGCAAGAAATTGTATAGGGCTGATAAAGAAACATTATTACATTATTACCTTTCCCTGTGACTGCCTCTCAGGTTGTCAACATGGAGTTCGAAGAAGGCCTCACCGCTGCTTTCTCCATGGTGGCTTTTACAGAGAAATTAGGCCAACGCAGGACTACCATCTACGGGAGCAAGGTAAGACTCCCTCGCTGACTGCTGAGAGGGTGCTCTCGTGCCCCGGCCACCACCATGAGCGGTGGATCAAAGGATCTTGTCCCGATGCGGATTTTTGACGTTTGAAATCGCTGTTTTTGTGAAATACCCACGTATTCCGGTCCTGCCGACCTGTCCTTTGACGCGCCGCAGGGCGAGCGAGCGCCGGCTGCCCAGCTGGCGGCTCCGCAGGCCGGCCCTGGCCCGACAGCGCTCTGCCGGTCCATTCCGTCACCTGGCGTCGGACCAGCAGCAACATGGAAACAGGGAGCTTTTCAGTGCCCGGGCGTCCAAAACCGTTCATTCGATCACAGAACGGGACGGTTTAGGGGACGCTATGCATCCCATATTGCTAGCTTGGTTACCGGGGCTCATCTGTACAAGATCGAGATCTAGCAAGATTGCGGTGAATTTGTTCCGCAGGGTGGCTGGGTGGTTTCCTCACTTACGCACAGCTCCCTGTGTAAAGAAGTACATCCTGTGGAAAACTGTAATAAGGCGACAAACTTGTCCTTGTGCTTCTCTGACTGGAATATGTTTATGGACTGTGGTGGACTAATAAAACCAGCCGCGGCCTGGATGATGCCATTTGAGGCGGATTTCATTAGCCAGGGCTGCCGAGCAGTGAACGCTGCCCTCCAGTGGCGAAATCCTAGAACCGCACTTTACCTCGTTCAGTCAGTTAAGCTTATTAATAATAATAATAATTGCTTTCACTTATATAGCGCTTTTCTGGACACTCCACTCAAAGCGCTTTACAGGTAATGGGGACTCCCCTCCACCATCACCAATGTGCAGCATCCACCTGGATGATGCGACGGCAGCCATAGTGCGCCAGAACGCTCACCACACATCAGCTATCAGTGGGGAGGAGAGCAGAGTAAAGAAGCCAATTTATAGAGGGGGATTGTTAGGACGCCATGATTGATAAAGGCCGATGGGAAATTTGGCCAGGACGCCGGGGTACACCCCTACTCTTTTCGAGAAGCGCCCTGGGATTTTTAATGACCACAGAGAATCAGGACCTCGGTTTTACGTCTCATCCGAAGGACGGATTCTTATTGCGTTACATTCTTCAAAAGAGTTTCTCAGAAATTGTTGTTATTAAAATGTCTTATAAAAAAGTGAAGATAAGTAAGATACAATTAACACAAACAGCAGCAGGGAAGAAGACAACATGGGTTAGTTAACTAAGGTCCACAGGACTGGTTATTTGTGTGGCCTTACACATCTGCTGTTTCCTTTCAGGAATGACAACTCTTTAATATAATATTTTTTTTAAAATGGAAACACTTATATTTTATGGAAAGAGTAGAGGTTAATTCTATACTGAAAAGTGAAGAGAACATTTTTTGGTTATGTAGCCTCTGCAGAAATGTGGAGGAGAGAGGGGTGTCACAGAAATATGTTATAATCGTCACCCTACACACCTGAAGACGGCTTATTCTTAGTTTTATTTTTCAGTGTGGAGTTAACCTCTGCTTGTTCCCTTGCAGCTCTCCAGTCTACCCTCTTCATATTCTATTCTTTTTTTAGTATTTCCCTAATTCAAAAGATGTATTAATTTTATAAACTTTTTTTCATTTGCATTATGTGGAATCTCAGATTTTTGCAAAACAAAAACTAAATCTACCAGCCCCCCATGTGTAGCCAGAAAGAAGTGCAGCAGAGATGTTTTGCTTTGTTCCTGTGGCAAAAATAAGGAGATGGTTTAGGCAGGAACACAACAGCCTGCCTGGAATGTGTGGGTTTCACAGGTATCTGCAGAACAGCCCTCCTCCCCTCTTGACTGATACCTGTTTGAAAGTAAACACCGCCGGCTCATTGGCTGGATGAGGCCTGGCCTTTGTAGGAGCAGAGTTGCCTAGTAACAAGCCTGGAGAAAGGGCCAAGGGGGTGGAGGTGCTGGGTGGAGGCTGGAGTTCAGAGCAGGAGAGACAGGCAAAGCAGAACAGGAAAGCACCAGGCTCGGTGCCTAAATAAACACACTGGGCCATTAAACCGAAGTAAGAGAGAGGGAGAAGAAATGAAATTAAAACACGGGAGAAATGTGTTAAAGAAAAGAAACAAATCTGTCACAGTGCTTTTGACCACTACTTTGAACAAAAGGATCCAAACAGAAACACTTTTCACTTACTAGCCTTTTTCACTTTTGTACAGATTTCAGTCACTGGGTAGTTAAAACTCCCAATAAGGTATGGGTATGGTGAGTTTTCTTAATGTTTAGATGGTCTCAAATCATCCATAGGGTCAATTAAGATTTTCTGCTACCAACTTAAAATCTCAAATTTAAAAAGAAATCCTTTTGAACTCAGTTGTACGGTAATATTGTCAGTCACCACTCACATTAAAAGGTTAATGTTTGCAAAAAACTGCAAAAAGAGCTGGCATTCCTGAATCAATGAGGAGTTTGGATCACGGAGGAGCCCAGTTTCCACAGGCACAGCGCTGGCAGGGCAGCAGGACTGTGGTGGGCTCTAGGTCGCAGTGCTGCTCCTGGGCCGGAACTCATTTCCAGGTGGACAGCCTAGCGCAGGCATGAGACATGAGGAACTGCCCATTTTCACTGGAAGTGAGCGATTTTCCCAGAAGTTTCTTTTAATACAGCCTCAGGACTTGTGGTTAGGCAATGAAAAATGAATTCTCAGTATAATGTGATAACTGTTTGCAAATTAGATCCTTTTTCTGACATTAAACAGTGACCTAAGCTTTTTGACACCATATTTAGTCAAACTGGGAGAGGGGCAGATCTTTGTACTCTGTTCCGCTCTGATGTATCAGCATGGGGAGATATGGTGAAAAATGCTTGTATTTTATTGATATAATTAACTTTACTGAAGTCCTGCTTAATTTCAGCTACACAGTTTTCTGTCAGAGACTTTAAACAAACTGCAAAGGGCTCAGATCTTTCGGTTGTGGACAGGTTTAGAACAGCAATCTAATGAAAACATTTCTAAATGAACAGGTAGGTGTTTTATTACAATGTATCTAAAATATATGTATTAAAAAAACTGGAGGCACATTCGTTTGTATTTTGTTATTGCCGGCAATGTGCTGCAAATCATACAGTCGAATGTTAGTGTGCTTCCCAGGAGAAAGAAACAGCTCTGAACTTGCATTTCTTTTCTGATCCTAGAATTTTTTATTTTTAAAAAAACATAATGTGTACAGCATATACACATATATACATTGTATTAAAATTGTACCAAAGCTTTGGAAAATAAATCAGCAGCCCATTCAAGTGCATTTAAAACAGAACCAGAGATATATCTTAGCCCAAAGAGTTGTGTGAGTGTGGAACAAGCTACACAGCCATATTGCCAAAGCTGACACCTTGACTTCTTTCAAAAAACAGCTGGATAAGATCCTCAGATCATTTAGCTACTATCAGCCTGAATGTCCTTTTCTCATTTGTAACATTCTTATGTTGACCCCTCATTTACAGTAGAGCTTCAGTTTCTTTGAGGGAAAACAACATTGAATATAGGCATACGTACTGTATATGAGCATATTGTCTTGTGATTTGTAACACTGGCTTCAGAATCCAGTCGGTAGTTGTTTCTGCCTTGTCTGGGCTTGCTTTCTGCTTTGATACATCTTACGAAGGTCAGTCTTTGAACACTGCAGAATTTGTCAATCAGTAGCAGTGAACTAAAACTTACTCATCTGTTTTTGAAGTAAATAATGTTTAAAGTAGTTTCAAACAGAAATGAAAAAGAAGGTAAAACTGGCGCCACTGAAGCTTTTTAGTTGAGATTTTTGTTGAGCTAAGTTGATCTTACGAAACTCAAACTGTTACTTCAGAACGAATTCCTGAAAACAGGCCGTAGTGTCGCAGGAGGCAGACATACGGAATGAACCCCGTTCTCCTCATTACTTTCTCTGGCTGTCTTGGCTTGCTGGAGCTTTCCTGAATATCTGAGTGATAAAGGCGCAAAGGAGGAGTAACACACAGAGAGAGAGGAAAAGAGTGGGAGAGCTAGAGAGACTGCGAGAAAGGGGAAAGGTTACACATGAGAAAAAATATTATGGAGAATTCCAGCTACTCCCAAAGGCCGGTTTATACTTTGTTTCATATATTGTGTGTTGTTGCCTGCTAAAAGTCCTGTTAGATAGGGATAGATCTGGCAATAAAGTCTATTTGAATTTGAGAGGAGAGAATGAGGTAGCAAGATCAGAAGAGAGAGAGTAGGGGGAGGGAAGGAGAGAGAGAGACCAAGGAGACAGGAGAGAGAAAGACAGCGACTGTAATTGAGCCCCACAGTGGTAAGAGAGGGAGCGAGAGATTGGTTGGAAAGAGGCAAGTCATTACCAGCACAGGATGCTGACCGGAGGGAGGGAAGATTGAGAGATGGAGAGAGAGAGAGCAAACAAACGAACAGGATATGGGCCAGAGTGGTGGGGTTAGATAAGAGACAATGTGTGTGGAGCGTTTGTGTGTGTCAGCAGCATGCATGAGGTATCTCTGCTTGTGAGTGAAGGTGTGTGCATGCCTGTGTTTGAGTGAGAGTTTTGTGTGTCTGTGTATGTGCAGAGTTAAGGAGTGAGAGTGAGAAAGTTCAGATAATCATGCTGGTGAAACCTTACTTAATGATGTAAATGTCTTTTCTTTATGCTGTATACACTGCATGTCTTACGTATTCGGATTAGGTACAAGGGCACCAGTGGTGGATGTAAGATATTTTACAAAGGCAAAGCAGTGCACATGCGCAAGTGACAACTGCTGGCTGTGTGCAGCACCATTTCACTCTGAAACTCACAGCTGGCTACTCACAGAAGCTCAGCAGGTGTGAGCCTGGCCAGTATCTGGATGGGAGACTCCTGGAAAAGCTAAGGTTGCTGCTGGAGAAGGTGTTAGTGGGACCAGTAGGGGGCGCTCACCCTGTGGCCTGCATTGGTCCTAATGTCCCAGTATAGTGATGGGGACACTACATTGTGAAAAAGACATGGTCCTTCGGGTTGAAAGTGAAACCGAGGTCCCTGCCTCCACACACTTGGGAGATTGAGAAAGTGCAGGTAGACTCCTCCTATTGCCTATTGCTAACACATCACAGGTAACACAGCCCTACAGCGGAGGCTCAGTGGTGACAGAAGGAGAGGCGCGTCCCTCACCGACAGCAACACATGCCTGCAAACACCCAGGAGGCCACAGGAGTCACTGGCACTCAGAGTCCTGGCCTGCTGATCCCACTCCTCCCTCACTGGCACTCGGCCAATGACACACTGCTGCTTGGGCTAGTACCCCGAAGGAGGCTCGAACCCAGGACCGCGGAGCTCGACCTACACTGTAGTCGAGCCACGATACTGTTCTACCTGTCCCCATTAGTGGGGGACACTCGACGTTCCCGGCACCGACACTCTTTGTTCCTGTCCTCTCTGGGACTGGACAGGGCCTCCCTGATGTGCGTCGTCGTGTGGGTCATGTTGAATTGTGACTGCCGCAGCTGTTCTCTTGTGACATGAACCCAGCGACGAAACGCCAGGGGGAGAAGGGGGTGAGAGAGAGGGAAGAGGGGCAGACCGCATGCTGGGGTCCCGAGGCAGAGCTCAGGCCTGGCAGGAGCTGTGGGAGGCAGAGGGAGAGCCCTGAGGGACAGAGGCAGGCTCAGAGATGGGACTTGATTCAGAAAGAGGGGGAGCTTGCAGAGAAAGAGAGGGTGAGTAGGGGGTGGAGAGGAGAGATTAATAGGAGAAAGAGATCAGAGGAAGGTTGTCTCTGGGTGGGTTTAAGTGAAGGGGACTGGCTCTCTCCTGTCTGCTCAAAGGTGATTGGTGCGGCTAGTCTCAGCGGTTGACCGAGAGCCGTTGTCATGCCAACAGTAGGAAATGAGATTCCGGTCTGATTAAAGGGAGTGCTTCTATGGCAACAGAGAGTGCCGTGTGCACTGGGAGAGTGGGTTGAGAGATGGAGGAGGTGGTGGTGGTGGGGGTGAAATAAGGGTCGAATTTCAAAGGCAACCTGCCCCCTCCTTCTCCCTCCCTCTGTCTCCCCCTCCCCCTTCTGTTTCACAGTCTGGGCATGGGATCACTCAGCAAAGCTCGCTTCAGAAAAGATTAACTTGTGCAAATAAATTAAAGCCATAAATGACAGACATGGACTGCTACAGTTTCACTTCCCTGTGCTGACTCTCCTCTGTCTCTGGTGCTGCAGCGTTAGACCACAGACCAGAGGAAACAATTATGGAGGCTAGATGGGCTGTTTGCATGTATGGCCATGTTTGTGTCTGCACGACTGCATCTCTATGTGTCTGTGTGTGGATATTTGCATTCTTGACTGTTGATTTCCAGTTTTCACTCCCGTGCTTAACCTTAGATCAAATTTAAATCTGCCTTCTCTTAACGACAATACATTTGAAATCAAACATTTTGCGCATAGCTGAACTTAAAATCTGGTGGATCACTTTAGTACAGCTGTGAAACCCGTAAAACATATAAGAAAATCTTGTGAGGTAATATTTCTGACTCCTAAACAACTTATGAGGTTCAGTTTTCCAATACAATATACCTACAACTCAGCTTGCATGGTATAACACAAGTCAAGTAACACAGTAGTATCGAGAGAAACCACTGCTTTTAAGTAGATTCTGAATGGTTCCACCTGGTCCTGAGTTATTTTTGCCACTCTGTTGATTCATCAGTTTTGTCTGTGTTCCAGGCAAACGCAGGCTGACTTGCTTAGTTGGATTAACCTCTGAGAACTGAGCACAGGCTAAGCTGTGTCTGTGAGACAAAAAAAGCTGGGCAGTTCTGTGGTTGCGCTGGGCACGAGTCTGAGAGTCCGAAGTTTAGTTGGACTCTTTTTTTAGTTATCCTTTGTTTCGACGCTGTTTCCCTGTCTACAGTTTCTTTTTAAATCAGATGTATTGTTCCTGCATGATCTAAATCTGGTGTTTGAATAGGAAGGTTAAAATAGCTTTGTGTGTATAAACATGTAAATATAGACTCGCACAGCCGCCACCAAACAATAGCTGCTTACAGAGCTGTCCCCCAGCCCTGCCAGGCTGTGTAAACTGCTGCCTGGCTCGCTTTCTGTTTTAATGGAGATGACTGAATGTGGAATTTAACATTTTTCGGTTTTTAACCAGAGGCATAATTTTACAAAGCAGAAATGGCACTAGGACCTTTTGAGATTTTTACAGCTGACATCTGGTTGGCTTGAGACCTGCTAAAGGCAGCCAATGTGATCACAGGCAACGATGAGATCAGATTATTCTGGAGGCAAAACCCAGTCTGTTAGATGGAAAAAAAACACAATATATTAACTGTAGGTTAATGTATAACAGTCAATTAAATAACTGTCTAAGCTACTGTAAGCTCTATTCATCAGAAGCTGGAATAATAATTATTTGCTCTGAGGGAACTTTTCAGGTCAAAACTTTCCGACAGATACAGATACTGTATATTTTTTTTCTCTTTCCGGAGAAGCTCAGGGGTGAGGAATAAATTGAGGTGCCGCTGTGTTCCTGCAGGGGGAGCTCCATTGTGAAGACGGCTCTCTGGTCCGAGTCTTTGATTTCCTGAGTCGGCGAACCACTGAGCACAAAGTCGACATCGGAGCACTGGAGGACCTTGGCTTGTGGGGTCATGGGGGAGCTGACTACCACCTCATAGACGGCTTCATCTCCGCTGTGGCTGTGAGTACCAGGCACAATCGCCGTGCCGCTGAGAGAGAAGCACTCCCAGCTGTGGCAGGCTCACTGCCATAACGAGCCATGGTCATTCATCGAACGGCACATCGGACTGCAGAGTGCTTGAGGCCTGCATTGCGGTCGTAGAATGAAATAATATAGCGCCTTTACAACACCAAAGCAATACAGCAGGGAAATCCCACTGTCCAGCACAGGGACAATGCCAAAGAGAGTTATAAAGTAAAGCTTAATGCTGGTGTGGTGAAATATAGTCAGTACAATGTCAATGCAGTCAAGTGCATACGCAGTAGCACTAGCTCTGTAGTCCGCAGTGTGTCCTGTCTGTGTTTGTGTGCAGAGTGGGGACCCTTCCCTGATCCTGACCGGCCCAGAGGAGACCCTGGCCAGTCACAGACTGGTGTTCGAGGCAGAGCGTGCACGCAGGGAGGGCCGAGTCGTCTTCTGTGGATCGGACCAGGACTAGGAGAACAGCCCTGGACTGTCCCAAAGTACTGTGAGCCGCAGAGGAAGAGCTGGCAGTACAAGGGCTGTAGGGACACCCTAGGGAGCTGTCTGTAGAGGTATGATGCCTCATGCCCATCTGCCTGCTAGAAGACAGTCCTTCAAGACAACTGGAGTTCTAAATCCATCTTTTATATCCCAAAGTGAGCAGTTACCAACACAGGGGTTACTCCTCTGGACCTCATAAAGCTGATTATAATGGAAACATAACTATTTACAAGCAAACAAACCGAAAATAACTGTAGCACATGAACTGGCCTATATCCTCCTACAGCTGTAGGCCAGAGAGGAAGTAAAAACACTTCTTATTATTCAGTTATTTAAACTCCCGCTGTCCTCCCACCATCTAAACTATTCATTTAACATTTAAAAATACTGACAGGACTAATTGCTTGCATGTAATTATAGAGGTATACTCACAACAATATATAATATTAAAACATGTAGGCTTTAATTAATGTACTCATATCCCTAATTAGTAGTAATTTAAATTCATACTTCAATAATAAAAAAGTGTTTCCAGTGTTTAATATAATGCATATTCCCATTCTAATATTTCGAGGAAGACTGAGACATTTGCATCCACATACTGTATACCTACTTAACTTGAAGTCTGCTGACAAGCATTCTGCATTCATCCCAGCCGGTGTTTAGCTGCACTCTATTTTTTAAATTCACTCACAGTGACGACTTTTTCTCCCATTGTGTTTTGAACACTAAGAGAAAAAGATATTACTTTATGGAAACGGGCATTAGCTTATGGAACACACTACTATTGATCCTCAGGTAACTTCCTTGAACAAGAGCAGAGGGATGATAGCATATTGTTTTCATCACTGCTAGAGGCTGGAGGAAAGGAGGTGTCAGAAATGTTTAGAAAGAACTTCATGTCACAATATTTTCAAGTCCAAGCCACACTTTTGTTACAACTTCAATACAATGCAGAAATGTTTTATTTTTTCACAGAGAAAAAAAAACATCCATATGTTCTATATATTTAGCATGGGTGTTTGTAAGGGATTTAAAAAAAATCAAACTATTGCATGGTTGAATGGGATCAATGATGTCATTCATTGTACAATCACAGAACTATTTTAATGAACTTTTTAAAAAATCATTGAGCTCTTCTAGATTTTGTTGTTTCTCCTCAAGTATAATATAATAATATATAATATTATTTCAGTAAGTTTCACTTCATAGGACCAAGAAAGATTTATGAAATTAAAAGATACTTTGAATTTTAAAAACAAGACGGGCAATGTTTGTGTTTTAATTTTTAATATCTGTCACATGTTTTTACATAGATAACAGAAGTGTAACAGTCTTAAGGCAGAATACAGAATACTTGAACCTGATTAGGCACTGACTACATGTTACAACAAGCGCACAGTAATTACATACTCATATAGCTCAACTTTTATGTGACATTCCAGTCCTCTGTTTTTACTGTACGCACTGTATATAAAATATGTGGAATCTTTCAAATTTAATGCTGTTAATTAAAAAAATTAAATGACAAATTTCATGTGTAGTGATGGAGGCTGTACAGATGGATGCAGGCATGGTGATAAAGGTTATTGAGTTCTTTTGGCAGAGTACAGTACCACAACCATTGTGTTTTCTTGACATTGATTTGTAACTAATTGCTCCTTTTTCATAGCTCAAATTCTAAATAATATAAAGCATTTTAAAAATATTTCTGTGCTTGACTCTATTTTATGATTTGGTCCAGGATGTCTTTGCCTTTATTCTGTCCGTGAGATCAGATAGGCTGCAGGTCTATCCGGACTGAAGGCACAGCTGAAGCTCTGCTGCCCTCTACTGCTGTAACATCTAGACAGCAAGCGTCGGTCACAACAAATTTATTTATTTTTTTGCTTGACGTATTACTAAATGTCTTTTAATGTGTATTTAATTTAATTTAGTGGTGGTGAAATTGGTCAGGGAGAATGAGGAATTACTCCATCCCTAGGTAAACAAGGGGCTGTTCCAATCACCATGCGAGTTACTCCTTTAACACTGCCGGCAGAAGTTCAGAGCTGTGCCACACTGCCTGACCTCTGAATTCTGACAATGACCATGCTTGTTTAAAGGCTGTGATCTGTTTAGGGCTAAAAATTGACCAATTTCACACCCACCAGTTCTGACCTACAGGTTTGATGGTTGTGCTGTAATGTTTGTCATTGCTATCACAATTTTGAGACGAAGAAAAGGTATTGGTATTTTTGGAAGCATGTTTGGGAGCCTTGGTGGAGATTATGATAGAAGACAGGTTGTTCGTACATTAAGGTTTTTCTGAGAATCAGGATTGGCATATGAATCCAAGCACTGGAGACAGAAGAGTTTCCCTGTGTGTAAGGGGTGTAACAGTCTGGGCTGGTCATGAGGCATCATAGCATAGTAGATCACAACATGTGTGGATCTAATGCGTGAAGAGATGCTGAAAGACATGCTGCTTCCCACTTCAGCTTTAGGCCTCTTGAGAGCGCCTCTTTGTGGTGGAGGCCACATTTATTTTGGAGGCTTTGACCTCCTTTCCTCCTTCAGGGCGACTGGCTTTCTCCTTCTGGAGTACCTGGGGCAAAACACAGCACAGCTCACTGACCGCGGTATAACAGGGTACATCTCACAGAGCTAATGTGGTAAAAATCACAACACATCTCACTGGCTAACTTGGGTGAGACAGTGCTGAGTGTGCTGGTGTTGAACTATAGGCAGCGTGCTGTTGAGAGTAATCTCACTCACCCCTTTCATTATTCTCTGGCGCAGCTCTGCCCGGGTCAGTGGTCGTTCCTCCTCATCTGTGAGTAGTGACTCTTCTGTGTCATAGTCCTCCCTGGCTCGCACAGAGAAATAGCATTACATGCAATCAAGAGCAGTTTTGCATACATTGCTGAGGTATGCACATATCCACATATACAGTAACAACAGCTTCAGACTTTCTTTATAGACAGGATCAGAGCCTTGGACACATTACACACTGCGGTGAAAGATCCTCGTGAAAACAGACAGGATATATTCACACAAGTCACATTCATTCTGACACTGTCCAGTGTTTCTGAGCCTGAATGGATTAGATGGGGATAGGTACATACCCAGTGGAGGGTGGCTGGATGGACAGGTTCTGGATGGGAAGTTCTGGGCTCTGACCTAACAGGACACGAGCAACTTCTTTGGGGTCATAATCTTTTTCGTAGTCCTGTAGAAGAGGAGGCAGTAATGAAACAGCTTATACAGCATATACAGTACGTTTGCAGACGAAGAGTAAAGGTGATCTGCATATTTCACTCCCTGCAATATGTGTGTACAAGTCTGGTCGATGTCAGTCTGTAATTTTTTGGATGCTTGTTCGTGTTGTACCTGTGTTTGTATTCAATTCTGTGTGTGTGTTTGATCTATCTGTGTGGGTTTGCTTATGAGATGTCAACAGGAACTTGTAATTAGTGAGGAATTTCACTGTCAGTGTATCTGTGCTTGTGTGTATGTTAGCGTTTTGCGCCACTTTTCTATGTACAACTTATAGCAAGGATTGCCCAATCTGTACTGTGGGGTGTGGAATCCAAATCCAGAAGGTTTCTAATCTAACTTTGTTTAGTTTAACACTTCTTGCAGATGAGGGGATGAAGAGCTGTTTATAGTTTAAGACAATATGGAAAGCCTGCTAGATTCAGGATCGTGATAGCCACAGATGGTGAAACCTTCAATGGAGTGCTTGGGGCCTGGTTACCTTAGAACTGAGGTATGACTGGACAGTCAGCAACTCATTGGCTTTCTGCTCCACTAGTCCCAGGTATGTCATGATGTTGGTGTCTCTGATCCCAGCAGAGGATCCCAGCATGTCCTCAATCACTGAGCGATCACAGTCGATTTTACTGAATACAGCACCAATTCCTACAGCACAGCAAAAGTACAGTGAGACACTTAAGGTACTTTTACATACTGAAACATCATATGATAACACAGAAGCTTAACAGTTTCTGAAAGAAACATCCATTCAATACAAGTCCTGACCCATTCCCTTCTAATATCTTCCTAATATTGTAATATCAGTTGGTCCCTGTCTCATAGTATCCAGTCTAATACGCCTGGTTCTCGGTAGAGTTTAAAGTGATTTTATCTTTTTAACCACTCTGAATTATCTCAGTTCCTTTATAGAGAGCACTGTGACTGAACAGCCATTGCTACCTGTCTTGAGCTGGTCCAGGATCTTGCTGACTTCTGTGGCTCGGAGTTCATAGCCCTGTGCTTGCCCTTCTGCATTTTGTTGTTGCTGCTCAATGTCCTGCAGAAGTGCTTTGTGCTCCTGCTCCAAACGCAGACCCAAGGAACGGAACTGCGCCATTTCCTGCTGGATCTGACAGACAGCACATCCCTCACACATAGGGCAAACCCAGCCACAGTGCGCTACTGCACATTTATGTGAATGGCATTGTTAAACTAAAGCAAAATCAGAGTCTAGTGCATATTGATCATATAAAAATTGTCCTAACGCATCTGAGTACAGGTTAAATTATTTATTTAAGTAAATATCAATAGTAACAGACATATGCTGGTTATGATGTGAAGGCAATAGATTATTGATAAAATAATGACATTTAAGGATGGGCTGCTTATTTGAGAGTGAGCCTTACATGCACTAATGCTGCATACAAAGCATTAAGATTCAACATCACACAAGAGACTAGATCCATACTTGAAACAATAAGCAGAAGAGTGGATAAGACTGACATTTAGTAAAAAAAACATAGTTATAGGAAGATTGCAAAAGTCCCAGAATGATTTTGGATTTTGAGTTCAGCTCTATGGTGTTCCTGTCTGAAGAGAAGTGACAGTCTGGCCAGGAAGCCTAGGAAGTCTGAACCCCCCAACCCCCCATGACCCCCAAGAGATGCTACATAAGTGGTACTGAATCAGGTGGAGGAGGACGTTACTGCAATGAATCCTGGGACAGATTGGCCTAGACTCTATCTTGCTCTCAAAGATTTGATTCAAGCTCCAGTTATGAAGGAGGGCTTGAAGGAAAAACAAACTGAGGATGCTGACAATCTACACACACTATGCAAAGGTTTTAATTGTTCTTTTTTCTGTTGCCTAGTCCAGGGTGGGCTTGGTAAAGGGAAGGAGCTTTCCTGCAGCTCACCTGTTTGATTTGGTCCTGCAGCATCTCTGCTTCATTGTTCTGTTCGTTTACATAATTGAAGAGAGCGAAGTTCCGATCTTCAACTACACGTACAGACAGATGGTACAGATGGTTAAAAATCATAAAAAGCATTATTAAGAAAACTGGCACGAGCTTTTATTTACCTGACAAATTTCAAACAAGTGCGAGGAGCAGCATTTGTCCGTTTATCTGGATTTTGCCTCGGAGAAAGTCCAAAAACCCTCTCCAGTCGTGACGTGTATACACTCACCCTCGATGAATCTCTTCACCAGTACTTCCAGGTCCTTCTCTCCGGTTACATTGTAGATCTTGTGGAAAGCTTCCTCCAGGGATTCTGCAGTGTCCTGTCCTGAATCAGCCTTCCTGCGCTCTTTCTCTTCCGCTGTGGACACAGAGATTCCCCCTCCTCGATTAATTCTGTGTACCATCCCAGCACCAGCATGCTGCTGTGCATGGACAGTACCTCTCCCATTCTGGCATGTCTGGTGTCCTGTTTACAAGCCTGAGCTGGCTGTGCCGTGGGTTTGTGTATCTGTGTGCTGTTGTCAGTGTTTCAGTACCATTCACAGTGTTTCTCTGTGTGCAGCACCCTCCCCTTTCAGTGACTAAGACGGGATGTGCAGGCGTGTCTGACCCTGCCTGCGGCTGGGGTCCTGGCCCTCCTCTTGGCCGTTCCTCTCGTGGCTCTTGGTGTTCATGAACTCCTTAAGCCGGCGCTCGTGTGCGATGACTCTCTCCAGCTCCTTCATCTCGGCGGTGTACTGGGCCAGATCCTTCACTGCCTTCTCCTTCAAGAGCACCATCTTGGACTGGGCCTCCACCCTGACAAACAGGTTCACTGTCAGTTCGTACTGCTCAGCCCGACACCCTTTGCACCTTCACCTGCACATAGCCAGAGGTTCAGCGTACAGTATTCATCCTGATCCAACACCCTGCACATCCAGTGTGTGGTCAACACTGAATTTCTTCTACATTAATGGATTCATAGGGTTAGCTTTCATTCTGTATATACTAGGACACGTATCAATTAATTGCAGAGCAACTCTAGAATATAAAGCAGTATTCTGCCCTCTGGGTGCAGTACGAGATCAGTATTGTAAATGGTATTTTTTACCTGGCATCATAAGCTGCAGTGGAGGTGTCAATCATAGCCCCGATCTCCTTGCGGATCTCATTGAGCTCCTGAAAGAGACAGCACAGCAGCAGTGAGACCTGCGTTAACACCGGCACCTAACTCATCCCTACCTCTCAGCATTTCCTTTTTATATACATGCAACCTTCACATACAACACTTTGCATAAAAGATTACAACTCACAAAATAGCTTTTTAACAGTCTAGTGCTGGAATTTGTAAATTTGTAACTGTTTAATTCTGCCACCTTCAAATCAAAGCAGTAGATGATCAGCATTTAAAAAAATAAAATGAATTCATTTCATAGCAGGAGAATTGTCTGTTTCAATGTAAATATTTTCTACTGACTCAGTCCTTAAAACCACATTCCATTAGGGCTGACAACGAGTTGAAAAACTTGAGAAAATAAGTTACTATGCTAAGCCTGTTTTTAGTTCAAATAAAATGGGGGGTGGGCATTGGGTATTCTTCAAAAAGGGATATATGATCTAAAGGAAAGTCATTTGACATTCTAATCCTTGTTGTTGTTTTTCCCAATTGTTCCAGATTCAGTAGAGGGTAGCCAGGGTATTGCTGTACCTTGTCCAGTCTGCGGTACAGCTGCTGGAATCTGGCTTTCTCCACTCGCAGTGTGTCCAGCTCCTCTCGCAAATGGCCGTTCTTGGTCAGCTGCTCGTTAAACCGGGTAAGAGCCTGCAGGAATAGTCATGCAGCCTGTTTCATAGCTTTTAGCTGTTCAAACTGTTATTTAAAGGAAAATTAAACTTTGACCCAGACTGCAGCAAATGCAATGTAACCTTCACTCAGCAGTGCAGGAAAATCCATGTTGGTATCTGAAAAACTCAAGAAGTACTGTCGCAACATCAGGCAGACCTGTCAGAATTCTCCAGCTACTCGTTCTTTCAGGGCACGATTTGGCATTGTCTTGGGACCCTGAATTGTGAGAGGAATGGCTACTTGGCATATATACCACTGCTTAAAGAAACCAGCTGCCCCGAGTGCTGGAGGTGGCTGGAATGGGCCTTCAAGTCGCTCACCCGGTCCAGTTTGTTTTCCAGGGTTCGGCAGGCTTTCAGGGTGTGCAGGGGCTGAGGTCTCTGGGCCTGGGTCGCACTGGGCCCTCCTCTTCTCTGACTTCCCAGCTTGCGCTCCAGCTGGAGGATCTGTCACCCGTGGAAACGTAGGACAAGTACAATGGTGAGTTTGCCCAAAATCTACTCTGCTGCTCTGGTCTGATATCGTGATGCATCAGTGTTGTACTATTGACTGCCATTCGCCAGTGCAGTACTGTTCTCTTTCAGTATGCAAATAACACGTACCAGTACCACGTGACTGTACTGTTGGTGTTGTAATATGCCTTTAATGTGCAGTCCTGAACTCTGTGAGGCCTTCTGTTCTTTGATTCCTTTCATGTGTTGTATGGTAAGGGTTTATAGCTCCAGTCCTCAAGTCTGTAATGCCTTCTGACTTCATTCCACCCCACCTATTCAATGACTTATTGTGCTAATTCTTATTTACTTCAATGGGTGTGTTTTACCCTTTTCCCAGCCCTTGTGTAACTGATGATTTAAAGTGTAAATCTTGCGGGACGAAAGCACTCAGGACCCACAGTCTGCTGTTCAGTGGTGTCCTGAGTGACACGTCTGTGCAGCGCCATTATTGTGGGGGTACCTCTTGATCCAGCTGCGCGAGTGTGTGTTTCTCTCTGGCCAGCTGCTCCTCCAGCTCGTCGTGCTTCCCCAGCTTCTTGCGCAGGCCCTGTGTGATCTCCTCGTCTCGCTGGCGGTTCACACGGCTCTCGGACACCTGCAGGCTTCTCTGGAGCTCCTCGTGCTCCTGCTGCAGCTTCTCCATTTCTGCCCTGAGTGCCCAGAGCAGCACACCATATTGTCATGATATGACTGTACGCTATTTATTGTGTTAGTTGAACATGTATGATTTATACCTGTTTTTTTTTTTCAATGTATATTCAAAGCTGCTAAGAGTGTGGAATGCATAGGAATAGTGCAAAGAAGTTTATCAGGGAAAGAAAGTAGCATTAGACGCTGTTCTGGAGCCTTTTGAGCACAGTGCATATTCACCTGTGCAACACTAAATTACTTTTCTGTTACAAACCTTTTTATTCTATGTTGAGGAGCTTACCCACAGTTGGTTAGCACAGAAATAATAAATAAATAGGACTGCAAAGCACAAGGTCTAAACGCAGGGTTTGCAGGAGGTGAAACAAGTAGGAAAAGAAAATTCAAGAACACCATGCCATAAAGCCTACTTTTTTGTTACTGCAGTGAAAACAGAGATTAAATCGGCCGTAAAGATTTCAGTCTTATTGATATAAGTATTGAACAGAGCGGTCTGCATGATTAACTTCTCAACTTGAATACTGATTGTTTTATGGAGGTCTTTCCAAAAAACAAAAGTGCAAAATGACCTGGTAATAAAACACTATAGAATAGAACAGACTAATAGAACATGGGGCTGAGCGTAAGGTTGTGCAGTGGGAGTGTGTGAAGGGGACAAGCCCTGAGGCACTTACAGCTGCCTTCGGATTAAGTCCTGGGACTCGATGCCGTAAGCCTGCCGGTCTCCCTCCATGATGCGGAACTGTCTCTGCAGTTTGGCCAGCTCTGTCTCTGCTGCAACACATCCACAAGCACACTGACCCACCTGCTCGGCCTTCTCACCCACAGCACGTTACGGTTCATGTTTCAGGCACTTCTACCACAGAAAGCAGAAGAAATGTTTTGCGGGATGGTTTTGCTTTAAAGTTGCTTTTCCAAGAATTCCCAATACCATATCATGAAAGAGGCTCACATTCAGCCTTTCCAAATATAGTGCATTTTTAGGGCGCTGGTCTAACTAAAATATTTGGTTTTAATTTTAGGACCCAGAGCTGTGAGGCAAGAGTGTTTTCCACCATGCAATCATTGTATTTTAGTACAAAATGAAAAATGTTGTGTGCCATGTACAGTTTAATGTCATGGTGTATATTGCAGTCATGTAGGCCCTTAAACTATAAGCAATTTTGTCAAACCAAGAAGCACTGCAGGCACAACTCATACCAATCCCATCGATGTCCATCTCACTGCTGTCTGAGTGTATACTGGCAGCTGATCGTCCCCGAGGCATGGTCTTCTCCTCTTCTTCCTGTAGAGGGAGACAGAGAGGCAGTGGCAGAGGGAGGGTGGAGGGATGAAGAGAGCACCGTTTGAAAAGGACAGAGGAGCAGAGAAAAGATCAAAGAAAGATCACATCGCAGTTCACAATGTGATATCAGTTTACTACATAATACTTTCTCCAGACACATCCCTGTTTTCTTAAGGAAATCAGCTACTATATACAATATATTCATGTAATGTCTCACAATCAAATTGAATTACATGACCATGTATATAATAGTAATAATTCCTTACACTTACATGGCACTTTTCTGGACACTCCACTCAAAGCGCTTTACAGGTAATGGGGATCCCCTCCACCACCACCAGTGTGCAGCCCCACCTGGATGATGCAACGGCAGCCATAGTGCGCCAGAACGCTCAACTCACACCAGCTCTCAGTGGGGAGGAGAACAGAGTAATAAAGCCAATTCATAGAAGGGGATTATTAGGAGGCCATGATTGGTAAGGGCCAATGGGAAATTTGGCCAGGACGTTGGGGTTACACCCCTACTCTTTTCGAGAAATGCCCTGGGATTTTTAATGACCAGAGACCTCGATCAAGACCTCGGTTTTACATCTCATCCGAAGGACGGCGCTTTTTTACAGTATAGTGTACACATCATTATACTGGACATTTGGACCCACACAGACCGCAGGGTGAGCGCCCCCTGCTGGCCCCACTAACACCTCTTCCAGCAGCAACCTTAGTTTTTCCCAGGAGGTCTCCTATCCAGGTACTGACCAGGCTCACACCTGCTTACCTTCAGTGGGTTGCCAGTTGTGAGTTGCAGGGTGACATGGCTGCTGGCTGCTGTATATACATAACTTATGATATATTCTTATTTTCTAGTTGCTCTATAGTGATCTTTAAACTTTGAAGCATGTACTGTTAAAGTCACATAAATAAAATATCAGCTGTAGTACCGGAGTCAAACGATAGAGAGCAATGTGCCCCAAACTTTAGCCAGGGTGCAGTGAGTTCAAATTTTTGTAACCAAAGGGTAGAAAGAGGAACCTTGTTTATTACGAAACGTTTTTTACGTTCTCGGTCTCTCGTGATAACTTTTTTATTGTCCGATTTCATTCTTAGAAAAACACCTCATAACAACAATAACATGTTCTTCAAGTTACCGTCTCTGTGCAAACCTCTTGGTTTCTCTTGGTATTGCAGTAGTACATATGGACAAAGGTGGACATGCATGGTGCGTGTCATCTTTAACACCCGAAAATTTCAGTCATGCTAAGAACGTCAGTATAAAATAGCTGAATTTATCATACCATTTCATAATCGATTTGTACTTCAAGTTGAGCACCAGAACTATTAAACCTGCAGACATGAGCCAATAAACAATATGGGCTAATGATAAGGTTCTTTGCTGAGCTGAACATATATTGGAAAGTATACCATGTTTGTTTTTAAGTATTCCTATCGGTGCTCAATTGGGATCTTTTTGATTGATGTATCAATACAGCCTTGTTTGTTTAAAAGCAATCAGTTTTATCAATGGCTTTCACGGTCTATTATTAAGAACTGACTACTCTAAACAAACCAGTATCTGGAATCAGTTTAATGTTCACAATACAGATAAGGAACAAAACAATACTTCAGAGATGACAAATGCAATGCTAATACACAACACAAGTCGCCTGTATATATCACTACAAGATAACATTTACTTAGAAATATAGGCTTGTTCATTATAATTGCAATTAATTTTCAAACTGTATATTTAGATGCAAGGTGATACTATGACGAGTCAGGTACTGTATTTTCCATGCGGAAGTTTAACTTTAAAATTCTCATTGCAGTGCAGTGAATATCAATCTCCATATTTAATATCTGAAGCCGAACTGCTCATTTGTCAATTTACGACAGCATAAATAATTTGCAGCATTACAAAAAGCCTGCATTTATAGATTCAGTGAGGCCGTCGGTGTTCCCGTGCAATTTAATGCAATCAACAACGGAAAGAAAACCAGTAATGTATTTATTACCTGTCTGTGGTAAATGAAAGTTATATTGCTTCCCGTGGAGTGCCGTTGCTTTTTTATTATGATTTTTATCGGGACCACTATCTAATTTACAGCGGTGCTGTCGTCCTGTTCCTCTTGCCTGCACTTCCAAGTTGTTAGCAACCGTCTCCAGGAAGAGATGCTGAGCCAGTCTGTAGCTGGCGGTCGGCCAGTTATGGCCGCTGTGTTACAATTTGGGGAAGAGTTTACACACGCGTTAAACGTGTTTTTACGTAAAGGACATTTGACGCAGTGAAGCGAAAGACTGATACACATTTCTTTATTCGTTTATCCTTTATTCCATAATAGTATATAACTGTGAATGAACGAGAGACCTCCTGTACGATATGCAGTATGCTGGCAGTTGCTGCAAAATTTCTCGCTTTCAAAAATAGTTCTAGCATTACTTTCAAGTCGTTGAGAGTGCGAAAAAAATAAATCTTAGATCTGAGATGTTTCGTGTTAAATTGTTTTTACTCGTGGGCCATTTGTCAGTGATCTGTTGAAAGTTAAGTTTTTTCACGTTCCTACACTTGCCATACAGTTCACGTTTAAAACTTAAATCTCTTATGTTTCTGGGTACATTGAATATCAGTTTTGAGTTTTTGAGACCTCTCCGGCTGCATCAGCAAAATCTATTTAACAAAACTCAAACATCCGACAATGAAATAATAAAATATGCATATGATAAACAATGTTATGGAGCCAGAAAAACAGCTA
This sequence comes from Lepisosteus platostomus, assembly GCF_059453375.1. Taxonomy (NCBI): domain Eukaryota; kingdom Metazoa; phylum Chordata; class Actinopteri; order Semionotiformes; family Lepisosteidae; genus Lepisosteus; species Lepisosteus platostomus. The sequence goes on along the minus strand of NC_142633.1, from coordinate 11,909,774 downwards.
ATAGTGCTGTGAATGTAATAAGAATGAAGAAAGAGGTTTATTCATTACAAACCAGGATAAACTGAGATTGTGAATGCCCTGAAGTGAAGCATTAATCACAGAATAACAGCAGACTACAAACTGTATAAAACTACAAATAAATATAATTGTTTATATTTTATACATGAGAAGAATATCTTTTAAGAAAGAAATATAAATGAACAGTTCTTCGGGCAAACTGTTAGGGCAGGACAATGATATGCAATGTCAGTGCTGTTTACCCAGGAGTGACAGCAGAAAGGACCAGTGCAAGTGGTGTGAGGAGATCTACTGCTCCTGGCCATCCTGGGGTGGGGGGGCACCTTCAAGGTAGGTGCGGAAGTAGTCCACGGTATTGAGTTCAGGGTGAGTCAGCAGCAAGTGGCATTTTGGGAAAAAATAAGCCGCCACCAGACCCAGATTACTGAGCAGGATTGCGGCCATCTGCGCCAGAGATTTGTTCATCTCCCCCAGGCCAGTGTAGATAGGGATGAAGACCACCCACACCACACAGTAGGCCAGGGTTGAGAAAGTGATGTCCCGGGCCAGGTTGTACTGCTTGGCGGGCTTCTGGGCCATGAAGGTGCACATGAAGGAGATGAGAGCTAGCAGGCCGTTGAAGCCGTACATCAGGCCGAAGCCCACCATGGGCTCCACTTCGCAGCGCAGGAAGGTCTCCACGAAAGTTATCCTCATCCTGGACACGTACTCGCTCAGAGGCCTCCCCTCCTGCACAAACCAGCCGCACAGCCCTGCCTGCACACTGCACAGCGTCAGGACCACCATCCAACTGCCCGGCCCACGCAAAGAGTCCAGCCGAGAAGGGGTCACCCCCGGAAACTCTGTCACATAGATCACCTACAGGGGGAGAAGGGAGGGGGTGGTACAATGAGGGTGGCTTGCAGCTTAATAACAGCATCGACGATGATGCAGGACACTAACTGGACTATATCATATCCTCATTTTATTTGATTACATGACACCACATATGATATTAGATGGCTATTTATTATACAGTATTGTGCTTGCATGTCAACATTGGCTACTCTGATTGCCCAGTAATGTATAAAGTGAATCCTTCCATTGTGCTTTATTTTGCTTTGTTAAATAAGGATGTCAACCACCTTGGCACATCCTGGAAAGAAAGGGGTTGACTCCAGGTGTTCACAGAGTTAGGTTTAAGATGCTCAGGCCAGGTTAGCCCCGCAGTGTTTGTGGGTGTCTGTGCCTTACCTGTAGTGAGATGGCTAGGATGATAGAAAGAGCCACAGCAGGGAAGAAAGCATTGAAGGGCTGCTGCAGGCGGCACACTGCATCACCCGGCTTGCCCAGGAACAGGGACAGGCTGGCGCAGCCTCCTGTCAAGCTGAGCAGGGCCACCCCGCAGAGAGGTCCCCCCGAAGCCTGCACCAGGGGGGTCCCCCGGTGTCGCAGGAACAGCACGCCCACTGCCGCCTGGCCCGCCAGGACGAGCACCGCTCCCAGTATCAGCCCTAGGGACTCGTACTGATTCCATTTCAGGTAGTGATAGGTGGGGTCTGTGCACCTGGTGCTCCTCAGGGTAGACCACTGGCGGTCAGGGCAGTCCGTGCACTGGAAGTCCTCTGCCAGCAGAACGAGATGGACAGAGAGGAGTGGAAGGGCAAGGGCGTGATGGAAAGAGGAAATGGAGATGGGGTTTAGAGAACACAAGAGTAAAAGGAGTGAGCTAGCTATATAATTCCTTGCAATGACATATTGGTTTTCATTCCAAAGGAAGACAAAACACTTTACATATAGGTGGCGACCCTATTCATCCACCACTGTAGTGCAGAATCCATGTTGGGGGACACTCATCCGCCATTCTGGTGCAGCATACAGTAGGTAATACAGCAGATACAGCAGGTATGCTTGCAGATACCTCGGCTATTTTCTAGACACAGCTGGATGAGATCATTGGTTTAGCAATGATCAATTAGCTACTAAGTTACCCAAACTGGAAGAACCAAATGGCCCCCTCTCTTTTGCAACCTTTCTTACATTGTTATGATAAGTAACAAATTACTTTCTTGTGATTTCTAGAGTGTTGCAAAAGCTCCTTTATGTTATCATGGTGGATTTAGGGGGTGAGGTTAATCTTAACTCAGTATGACTGTTACCTTCATTAAGAGGATCTAACTCAGTATGATCCTCACCCCTTTATTTACAGATTTGTAAAGATATGTTTTGTTGTTCTCCTTCAGGAAGTGTTTATTATGCGTTTTAAGGAGGCCGTGTTGACTTCTGCACAGTAACAGATTACTGGGAGGCCAAGAGAGGGGGATAGTGTCTACCTACTGTATTATCTTTCAAAACAATCCATGTAAACCACTGGACATACCGGTGTTGTTCTGGAAGGTGCCCTCCTTGCAGTCGATGCAGTCGAAGCAGCAGGAGTGGAAGCCCTTCACCCTGCGTACCTGTCCGGCTGTGCAGTTTGGGGAGCAGGTGGAGTTGGGGACCTGCAGACAAGCCCCAGGGACGAGAAGGGAAAGGGCAGGGGTCACACTGGCTGCCACCAAGGCATCTGTAGTCACAATGTCGGAGTAATCAATCGCATTAAAATTAATCTCTGATAGCAGTTACTTCAACATAGAAATGGAAATGACAGGGATAAAGTTATGTTACCCAGTGTTACTGCAACAGCTACTGTAGTTCCACTAGTTGTAATTCATATATTTTTGATAGTAATGCACTCAAGTGACAATGAGTGGTAATAGAAGGCCATTATTAAAGGTAACTCAATTTCTGAGGAAGCAAACATCAATAGCTGAATAACAACAATGGTAAAGGAAATAATACACAGATTAAGATCTTCAACAAATATAAAATATCCATAGGGGTAACTGATAAGAGAACGTGCTCAAGATGATCTGATGGTTGGCACTCTCGGGAGTTGTTAAACAGAAGTTTGGAAAAGGGTCAAATTATAATCTCGTACTTCTTAAATATTGGCTGCCTTCAACTCTGTGCTCCTCTCCCACCTCCCCAGCTGCACCCTTACAGGATCTCCTTAGAGACCTTTGGCCAGGATTGTTGTGGCTTCATTCAGTGGAGGTTTTTATGCACATGAAATGTTTTCTGAATAAACCCTCTAGTATTGCCCTGGGGATCCACAGTGGTCCTCATTCCCCAGACTGGTAAGCTGTGCTTGTTACAGGCCAGCCGGTGTCAATTGATCCTCATTATTCAATCTCCTCTTCCTTCACTTTTTAAACCCTCCATTAGGAATCTATCCACCTCCTGAGCTTGCATCGTCCTCAAACCTCTGACCACCGACACGAAGACCCTTCTAACCTTGGACCTCTCGGCTACTCCTTTTCATCTCGCCCCTTTTGGATTTGTGTGCCTTGTTGTTTTCTCCACCCGCATTTGACCTCGCCTGGAACTACTGACCACTCTGCTGCCTCGCTCTTCTCGGACTCGTTAGCCATCGGACTCTCTTAGAGACCCGCTCGGGGTTCATAACAACTCGTTCGTAATAGTGCTTGAAAAACACGCTCTCTCATCTCATCTGGGGAGTAGCAATACGTGGTCAGAGCTGTTTTGCAGCTCGTCGATACAAATGCACAACAGCAATGCAGGGGTGAAAAAATCCACAGCATGACTGACAAAATCGTTTCGCTTAAACAAAGCCTTTGTTGTTTTGTCTCTTTTACAAATCCACAATAAGCTCAACAGGATGAAATGAAAAGCCCCTGGATTTAGTATTTGTCGTCAAGCATGCATTTGTTATATCTCACTGGGAGTGACTTGTTCTGGATGCTACCTGTGAATTTTCTGTGTGCCAGTGGATCAGGCTCCTGTTCAACACCAGCTTGCCCTCATAGGTGCCGATGTTCTGGAAGCGCAACACATCTCTATCCCAGCGCCACGTCAAGACCTCATACCCAATACTGGGGTTCCCATTGACATCAAACGTGACCTTTGTGTTGTTGATGGTGAAGGACACGTTCTTCAGCACCTCCAGCACCTGTGAGGAGAGAGAGAGTACGTACAGATATTTCCAGGACACGTGGCCGGTTGAAACACCTGCAGTATGAAAATCTTTGACCCAGCAATGAAGTCTGGTAAGCATGGAAAATGGGACAGAACTGGGTGTCATGGACCATAAACCAGAAGGATTGGCTCAAGGTGAGCTTCACGCATGTCCACAGCTTGCATGCATAGAAGGACATTATATGCAGTCGCTAAAAATGTGAAGTGTGTTCAGTCTCCCGTAGTCCCATTTGTGGGGTCACTGTCTTTCATGGCTCCATACTGAGTGGTTTTCACAAAAGAGTTGTCTAAAAAGGTCAGCTTTCAGCTTCTTTATTTATTAGCACAGTTTTCACATGTCTGTGAAGCTCTGGTTACCCCTGGAGGACTGTGTGTGCTTACAGGTTTATTTGGCAATGGTAGACTTCGACAGCACAGCTCAGGAATTCTCCTTTTGCCACGGTAACCTAGAGATTCACAACTCATACTGTCTTCTGTCTTCTGTAGGGCTTGATCAAGTGTGACTAGTCTTACAATTCACTCACTTATTGAGTAAGGTTTTTTTTTTGTTAGGAATGTAAGTTTTATGCCACAGCTGCATAAAAATAAAACCTGAATAAAGCAACGGTGTTACACAGAACATTAGGACAGGCAACAATCATAGCTCTTAATATTAGCTAGGGAAATGATTTGCTGCATGTGGCGTGCTAATTGGTTGGAGATACTAGAATATACCACTGTTTTCCTCTTTCAACTAGTCATTGTTTCCAAATTCAGGCCGTACTTCCAAGTAATTCCAGTAATTTTGTCAATGACAACTAATGGCTTCCATGTGCCCCTGTGAACTGGTAAAATGTTTAGCAGGATGCAGATTTCCAGCACAGAACTCCACCAAATTTGACATCTCGTTAATGACTCATTCTTGAAAAAGACCCATTCTTACCTTTAATAACACAATGATCATCAGCATTTTAAATCTTCTCTATTGATCTGTTAGTGTGATTCAGGCAGATCTTTTCGATCTGTAGGTATGGGCAGTATGAGATCATACGTATAAGGGCTCTGCAGAATGTGCTGTTTCGGAACAGGCTTCTTGATCATGTACCTGCCAGGAAAAGAACTCTGCATCCTTCCTGCGGCAGAGCGTGGCGCTGCAGCCGAGCAGCTGGTGCAGGGCGTGGGCCACGCTGTAGACAGAGGAGTACACACTGAAGGCGGTGCGCTGCAGCTGGGGCTCCCTGATCATGGTCATGTTGGCCTGGGAGAGGTTCCAGCAGTCCGGACAGGGCTCTGGGAGGGGGAATTCGGTCTCTGTCGCACTGGGGGAGGTCGGGGGATCCAGGGAATTCTCCTGCAGCCTTTCCTGCTCCAGAAGGGTGAAGAGCTGCTGGGCGTAGATCTCGAAGTGACTCAGCTGGGTGTTCTTGTTGCTGAAGACCAACAACGTGCCCACTGTTTGGATGCCAGGTAGGGTGGTTATGTCTTCGCTTAGAGCCCACGCAGTGCTGCCAATCCACACAGCTTTCATCTTCTTTTGGATCACCTGTGGGAACATCCCATTTTAACTGTAGCAGCCTTTTTCCAGAAGACCAGGATTACGAAGGGCCATACGCTAATAAACGTGGACAGATAATACCAGGGTATTATTTTTACACAGAAGCAATGTGGTGTGGAAAAAGCTTTTAACAGAAGTCCCTATGACCAAGTGTCACTTCGACTTTTTTAACCCTTAAGTCTTCCTTTTATCTTTGCCAAGAAAGAAAGAAAATGCTTGGCAGTTGATCCTTATTTTCTTTTGATATTTCGTAAGTCCTAGCACAGGGCCTTGGCAGAGCTATGTGAAGTCTCAGCAGAACTGGGTAACAGACTCCGCTGCTGACAGTTACTGAAATAACTAAGGATTAGCAGGAAAAAAAGACTTGCAATGGAAGAGCTGCCGCTGATGTAAAGCGAAACCCTGGCTATAAGCCAGACCTGTTTTCTTTCAATCTGGGCTGTTCTTGCACAGCGCTGGGTGTGTCTCTCACCTGAGAAAACAGTGCCTTGGTTGCTACGGTCAGAGTAAAGAGCACCACCACGCCTGCTTTGGTCTGGTTGATGCGATTCAGGATGTCGTCCACAGCCTCCCGGGGGTCACTGTAGATGGGAATCAGGGCCTCATAGGCGATGCAGATGGCCTGCTGGGCGGCCAGCATGGAGAACTGCAGAACGCCCTGTTTGCCGTATTCGTCCTCGCTGCCCACCACCGCTATCCAGTTCCAGCCGAACTCCAGCACCAGGTGCACCATGGCCTCGGCCTGCAGCTTGTCGCTGGGCACGGTGCGCAGGAACGAGGGGAAGAGCATCTTGTCGCTGAATTTCTCACTCGTGGCTCCGTAACTGATCTGGGAATCAAGTGTACACACAACATCCATCACAACTACACTCTCATTCGCTGTGACTCTGTGGCGCTGGGGAGTGTGAGGTGAAAGCCTGTGATGATTTAGTTCCAGTAGGGAGCTGCGTCAGTAACTCCTGGCCTAGGTTCTCCCCTGCTTTATCAGCTGCTGACTTTCCTCTCTTTCTCACACCCGAGGAAGCCTCTATAGCCGAAACGTTGTGTTTCTTTTCTGCTCTTTTCAGCGTGGAATAAACCTTTACTTGTCCCCGTGATGATGTAACTGGTTTCTGGGTTTCTCTGGGACGTTTCCGTGGTGCCCTGTTGCCACGGTTACCTGCGGCATCAGGAAGAAGCTGAAGAGTTTGCCGGTAATGGAGACCATTTCGGAGGTCGAGGGCCCGATGACGGCCAGCACGCGTGTGCTGTAGCCGGTGTAGTTGCACAGCACGCGGATCCCCCTGGAGTGCTTTTCACTGAGGAACAGCATGGTTGGCCGCATGATGACCGACGCCTGCTTGCACGAGTCATACACCTCAAACCCTAGCCTGGTGCCTGGGAGCAGGTCAGGAGTGTTGTTGATCTCATCCACGGCAAACTTCATCACCAGCGCCCGGCTCAGACCGTATGTGTTTAACCTGGGAAGAGCAGTAGCAAGAACTGTTGGAACACACACGGACCCCTATCACAGAGTCAGAGCGATTACTGTAGGGCACACTGCACGGTTGCAACACACACATGGCAAGTACAACAGCTGAGACACCTATAATTCATAGCGATGGCAAATTAGAATCAGTGATAAGTGTTTTCAGTGTGTGTTGTGGCATTAGTGTAGCTGTTAGCAGTAGAATCCTAACTGGTTAAAGAAGAAAGACAGGTTTTAGGGTTCAGGTTGGGGTTGAGGTTGGAGATGGGACAGGGCTGACCGCTTGAATATAAAGATATTAAGGACAGACATTGACAGCAGCTCAGAGACTTTTTACCTGTCACAGTACACATCGTCAGGCTGGCTCCTCTCACTCAGGTTGCTGGTCAGTTCGTGGATGGGAAACAGTCCCCCGAGGATAATGTCCCCCGGCGATCTGAACAGGTCTGTGGAAATATTCTTCAACCAGTGAAGAGGGTCCGCAGTGGGGCTGGTCCAGAGGACAGAGGGCAGGAACAGCATCCTCAACATGACCTCCATTCTCCTGCACTGCGCAGACCAGCACAGAGGGGGAATGGGGCTGAGAAGCACAAATCAGGAAGGCACAGGAGGTAGGAGAAAAAAAATGAAAGGAGAAAAAGAGGGTTTGAAGGAATGATACAAGTTAAAAAGATACTAATAGATACAAGTCCTTGCTGCTGGCAGAACCAAACAATGACAGACAGGCAATGCCAGTAGAGAGAAACTGGCAGAGTATCTGGTACAACAAGCAGTACAGACAGATGCACCTCCAGAATCTGTGCAAAGCTGATTGGGTCCTTTGAGAAGACCACCCCAGAATCCAGTCCTCAGCGTGCAGTCCGTCTCTTCTGCGGAGAGGTACAGTTTACAGAGTGCCTTTCTCTCCAGTGCAAGAGAGAGAGAAGGTAGCTCTTATTGTAACATGATAGTCAAATCATTGTCCCTTGAGGACATTAGAGTTTACAGGGAGCCTTTTGCACACAGAGCGAGATATGGAAATGAGGCATGTCATAATGACAACAGTTGTCCCTATGTGGCCCCATCTCCTTTGTGGTCATCCTCTTATTTTGCATGTTGTGTGTTGTATTGTTTCTGGAATTTTCAAGGCATTGGTGTCGGGGCAGAAGTGCTACAGAAGTCCCTTTTGTAAAACAAAACCAGTGATTTAAGAATGAGGACATTCTGTGAGGTATTCAAATAATTGTCTGTGCTGCACACTGGGTTGTCAGTCAGTGTGTTTTCCTGTAAATAAAATAGCTCATAAGAGACATGGTAACAAATGGTTTTAATGAATAGAACACAAGCCGCGTGTTATCAAGGTGCTGACCCATGAAATTACTGTATGTTAAAATTAATTGAAACAGGTTAAGCTGCACCGATTTTTACTCCATATACTTATTAAAACTAATAAACTCTAAATAAAGTTTAATAAGAAAAAAGCATACAGTGCGTAGAGTGTGTGTGTAATGGGAGCCGGTCCAGGCTCCCGTGAAGTGTAGTTCAGGACCCCATGCAGACGGTATAATCCAGAAGTAAGTGGAGTAAGACAACGGGGAGGAGACGACGAGGAACTGGGCAGGTTGCCCATATACCAGAAAGGGCAATGAAACTTGTGAGCTGCACTTACCATCGGGGATACCGTGTGTGTGTGTGTGTGTGTGTGTGTGTGTGTGTGTGTGTGTGTGTGTGTGTGTGTGTGTGTGTGTGTGTGTGTGGTGGGGGTGTAATAAAGTCTCAGAGTGTTTCAAATGCAGTAATATAATACAAGAAAGAACAAAGCCTAGATAGATGTCCAGTAGGGTGGTCAGTCAGGCTTCGGACTGTCTCTCTTTTTTCTTGAGACTGCCTTTATACCCTTTTTAACGAAAAACCAGTACAAAAATAAATAAAAAAACAGAGCCACACCTGTATTATCCATGCATAGAACTGTTGAATTTGAAAAAAGAGAAAATTATCATATTGTTGAAGTTTGTGTGTTTTCTTTTATTTTATTGGATGAGACTGAGATCAAAGAGAACAGAAAAGTTGTGGTCAATCGCTGGAGCAGTTTGGGAAACATATTTTTATGGTGGAAAAGAAAGGAGGTGTTTGGATCGATTTGTTTTAACTTGCATTGACACCAGCTCGGATTTCAGGCAAATTCTGGTGCTGGTTTGCATCTTGAGAGCTTCTCTCTGGATCTGTTAAAATAAAGGTGGAATTCAAATTGCTTTCACATCTACCATTCAAATCTAGGTCTACATCCTCATGAGAAATTGCCTGTGACAGAACCTTTAATGATGCTGCAGCCTGGGCTCTTGTATTTTCTCTCTACAGGTGTCACAGTTGTGTTCCTGACATTCTGAACTATAGTAAGAGGCATTAAACGCACAAGAAACTGATAGCACTGCTCCAGTGCTGGTTGCACCTTTAGTGTCTCTCAGTATGCATAAATGTTTCATACTGGTATTTTTGCATATGCATCAGTTGATCGACAGTTCTGGTTGTTAGAGAGTTTAGTGTATGTTTATGTTATATATTAATGGAGATTGAGGGTATGACACATCCAATAGTTTGAATATGCTCAGAAAATAAATTGCAATTAGGGTAGGCAGTTAATGTTTCTTTTAATCAGATATTACCCTCATATTTAGTGTACTGCATTTAGCTCACACTCGTGTCTGTTCTTGAGCAGTTAAATACCTGGGTGTTTCACCAACATTTGTATGAAGTATTTTGCTCTAGGCAATAGTATTAATAATTATAATAATGCATTACACTTATATAGCACTTTTCTGGACACTCTACTCAAACTGAACACTTTACAAGTACATGGGTCCCCCCTTGAATCAGGATTGAACCTCATGAGCATCCAGTTACAAGACTGAACCTTAAACAATACCTCACGCCACTGTCTCTCTCTACCTTAATCAATACCCCCGGCCAAACTGCATTGTTCATTTTGAGTCAGAACCAATAGATGTGTCTGCCGTGTGGAAGGAACAACAAATGATTGACTTTTCCTGAGGGCCAAGTGCAGTGAATGACCTGTCTTCAGGGGTTGTAACATGTTTATTGTTAGGAGCAGATCTTTCCACTTCCATCTTTATTCTCTCCCACAAAAACAAATTACCCCTGAAGATAGAGGGAAAAAAAAACTTAGGCACGGTGAACACCATTATTAGATGTGAACAAATGCTGAAATGCCTGACACTGTCAGTTTGAGGCTTGAAAAATGAAAAGCAGATGTCATCTATTAACTGAGTATGATTGTGAGTGATTCGCAGCAAACGGGGAAGAGATCTGGACAAAGGATTCAGGTCCATGCAGAGCACTTAAATGCTATATGACTCCAACCTTTTCATTCACCCCCTGGGGTTTTCTGCATCCCAAGTGTTTCCATAAAGAATCCTTCACCAAAGTAATCTTGCTTTTAAAAAACAGACGGACCTGTATTTACTAAAAGACATGACCAATAATATATTCTCTCCTGAGCCATGTATAGCCTTTTGACTCCTCCCAGCACTGAGACCTCAACTGAAGCTTGTTGAGCCCAGACCAGACAGATCTGAAAAGAAAATGCAAAGCATGAATGTTTTTACTGATGCAACAGCTTCGGAAAATAATAGATTCCCAGATTCTGTTGACTGGCAATCAGGCTTGCATGTTGGGGGAAAGCAAAAATGTGTCAAGATGTTGGTTTTCTCATTGGCACATCTATCTCCACGTTAACTGCATCGGGTGACTCCCTGAGAACTAGAATAGATACTGTAGATATTACTTCCCGTAGAAAATCCACCCCTTCCCTGAAGTGGGACACACCAACACTCAAAACTAGACCAGGGCAAGGGCTGTAAAACAACAGAGCCGATAAGAAGATGAAAAAGTCTGATAAAGTTTGATTCCTAACACACATCAAGGATTTGTGGTCAGCATGGTGGGGTGGTGATTAGCAAGGCTGCCTCATTACTCTCTGGGTTCTGGGTTCTATTCTAGGTTTGATGCAGGTGCTGTAGTTTCTCCTTAGCTTCCAAAGACGTAGATTGATTGGTTTTTCTAAATTGTCCCTGTATGTGTGGATCTGTGTGACCTGCAATGGACTGGCATCTTGTTCTGGTAGTCCCATCTGGCACCCTGTATCTGCTGGGCTTACAGCTCTCTTAAGGATGAACCAGTTGTGTTTCAGTGCACATTGCTATGATCTGTAAAAAATGTGAAGGATTGGGCAGAGTGGTGTGTCAGGGGTAAGCCAAGCAGGGCAGGTATACAATGGCAGGGGGGAGATTTATTCTTTAGTAGTTTATCAGGGGCGAGGAACTATCAAAGACTGGTTTAACCAGGTGACGCTCACTTCCATACCATTGCTGTATTCAAATATCATCCTCGCTTCAGCTGCAGGTTGTGTCTCTCTCCCTCTTTTAATTTTCATTGCATTTCCCTGCAACAGCCACAGTCACTGCTCAGCACGATCCCAGGACCTCAGGGAAATATATTGAAATGAACTCCAAGGCAGGACACTCCACCCCTGCTTATATTAAAAAAGACCCTGTGCAATTTTCATGGCTCTACAGACACAGCACTGATTGCAGGGCAAACATAACACTTGTTAGAAGCCTCACCTTTTCTTCAGTTTCTTCAGTTATTTCAGTGTTGCCTGTACTAAGTTGAGCTACACTATACTGAAAGAAACTACCAGTATAAATGTACCATGTATCGCTTTATAGCACAGATTTCACGAGGTTATTATAACGATGATTGCAGCAGGTGTATAGATTTTCATTGAACCAATAATACATTTATTATATTGGTTATAATATGTCATCAACAAGGTCAATCAATCAATACAAGCTGAGCATCTGCCATACAAGCCTAACACCAGGGTGCAGATACTGTTTTGTGGAATTCGTTTTGATGAGCCTGGATGATCACATCTCTGTTCACTGGTCTCTGAGCTCAAGATGCCACATGTCATTCAGGCTCATCCCACAGATGTTCTGTGGAGCTCAGGTCTGATGAGTGGGGCATCCATGCTTTAACTGAGAATTTGCGGTGTCTTGAATATTGTTGTGTCAGGATGAGATCACAGGAAGGGCAGTAAGTGAGGTCCCAGTTCTTAATCCAAGTACCTCTGTGTAGTCAGACGGTCATCAATTACTGCAATTACTACATTCCGGGTTCTAACCAGGAATATTATACATGAAGGGTAATGTGTTGATCTTGGCAAGGTGTCATGACTTGTGATTTCCAAGGTCATAGTCTATCATTGGTGGACTGTGTTTGGGTATTATGTCTTGCCAGGCTAGATATTACTGGGTATCAATATCCCAGAAGATAAGTCATGATATGATGATAACACAAAATAAATTTGATCAATATCAAAAACATGCACAGTAGATGCTATCGTTCTATTTATCATGTATGTGTAGAGGGATACATTTAAGTTGAAGCTCGGTTTATGTATATTGTGTGCTTTTATTCATTTTTTGACCTGGTGAATGTGTTTGTGATGAATTTTAGTCAATACGTAGGTGTCTTTGAAAGTGTTTTCTATAATACAATTTATTGTTTTTAACATGTCTTTGCTCTGTGCAATGCTATTATTTCGATATTGGAGGCCTGTGTAAATAGTTGCTGTCTGTTTTAGAGGACATCACTACTGGGTCTGTTTCATTAAGTCTCTGTAATAAATATAATAATTTCCTGGGCTAAAAAGCAATTCATCTCAACAAGATTTCTTGCCTGAATACCAGCAGACAATCCTGGTTCTGGTCTTGGGCTGGTGTGTCTGCAGGTGTTCTTCAACTCCTCCCAGCAGCATCACCTAAAGAGTTAGGAGAAGATGTTGAATTGCCAATAATGAGCTGATTGAGGTTGTTAAGAGCTGAACTGGAATAAAACCTGCAGACTCACTGGCCCTCCAGGACCAGCATTGCCCATTCTTGCTTAATTACTGGTTTCTACATTGCCTGATTAGCGCTAATCCTGGACTGTCTTATTCTGATTAGTGCAAGCTGGTGTAGGACTCTATAGCCCCATTATCAGCAGGTAAGGATTATACTGATGAATGGATTCCCAGCCCCCTAATCCTGAGGATCAAGAAAGTGGAAGCATGGTATTCACTTGCCAAACATCTAGTACAAAGATGACCAGTTTCCTATCATTCCCAAGATGAAGGGATTGAGAGAGCCAAATTGTTTTTAAAAGGTGAATACTTTTTTCTTGATTCAGTTCATACAGCACAGAATAACCTAAATGTTCTCTTGCTGAGGTGTTTCATGCACTGGGCTCTTGTGACCCTGGTGTCTGCTGGTATTTGTTCCAACATAAATCTTGATTATTTATTTAAATGACTTCTCATCATCTATTAATTAGGCCAGTTTTCAGTTCTGGAGCCGATGTCAAATCTGTTTATAAATATTCATAAGTAACATGAAAACTGCAACAACTCTTTTGTTCATGTAACCTGTTAATGGCTGCAATGTGTTTAGTAGCTGAACATGGGAGGCCCACACTGTACCCTTTTGATATATTAGCAGAAACATCAAATCTGCGTGTTTCTGTTTGCAAAACATCTATAATTTAGGAAATTAGGAAATTGACAATGGTTTTGTCAGGACAGGACAATGTGTGGTAATCTCTTGGTTATTTTACGTCTTGGGCAGCATCCACTAGCTAAGATTTTAGTTTATGGATGTATCATTTTTTATGATGCCACCAGGAGGATGGTGGTGCTGTTAGTTTAATAAGGGGACATCTGCTTGTTGTTTTAAAATATACATTTGAAATTAATAGTAAAAAACATGTACTTACGACAAGCTAACAAAATGAATCTGTACAGAGACCACATGAGTGTTAATAGACACAGGAAAAGAGAAAGCTCATGGCAGCGGGCCAGTCTATGCCAGTTTCCCAGTCTGAGCTGTCACTGGACCTGATATTCCAGTGAGGCTGTGGATTGGTGTTTGGGTGAGTCCTGCAGTGTGGGACAGGCTAGCAGCTGGCAGCGCTGACAGAGCAGTGATGCAGAGAGTGGTAAAACAGGTATTCTTCACTTATCAACAGTAACATCTTGACACAGGCTGCTGTTGTTGACAATCAATGGCTTCATACACTTCACACTCTTGACATATGCAAATCTTGTGAGAAATTGCTCTCGCATGACTTGACTGAGGACATTTTCAAAACTGTACTGCAGCAGAACAGAAACTCCTTATTCTTTCTCAGGTCAATAATAGCTCTGGTTAGATTTGGATCTTTAAACAAAACCACATTATGTACAAATAGGTAGGACATTTTGCCCTAGAGCACCTAAAATTTAAAAATGTTACCATTGGTTATTCCTGTCTTAAGGCAACAAAAATGTTTGCCTAGGGTAAAATGAACCAAAAGTATCCTTTTTTTAAAACGCCTCTTAACCCTTCAATAAGAATGCATTTCCTCCAGGGACAGTATTGAAAGGGCTCTTGCTCCTTGCTTGGAAACGAATGCTTGCGTCTGTGGAGTGTTTAGTACTGAAGAAGTCCTGTGTGTTTCCAGTTGGTTTCGTTCTCCAGTGAGGAGGAATTCGATTTTCCATGATGTCCAGAGATGTTAGCGTTACTGCTTCACGATGCTGTGGCCCTGGGTTCAGTGCTGGACCTGCATGGAGTTTGTATGCTCACATAGAGAGAAACACACAGTCCAAAAACATATGTGCAGCTTAATTAGCTTCTGGAATAATATGTCCTAGGGGTCAGTGTGTGAATCTGTGTCTATGTGTGCCCTAGGATCAACTAGTGTCCCATAGAGATTGTACCTTCCCTTGTGCCCATTGCTTGCTGGGATAAGCTCCAGCTTCTCCACGACCCTGAATTGGAGGAAGCAATTAGAAAACGGATGGTATTCTGGATTTGGTCAGAATTGAATTGCACATAATAAAAAATGAGCTCCAGCCCAGTCTGGAACAAATTGGACCAAGGTGGTTACTGTCAGAAATGTCTCATTGCCTCGGATGGTGGAACACATCAGGCACAGTATGTAATGCCATACCTGTTTGTATGCTGTTACGAATGCAAAACTATGACTAATTTGTTGTTTCCAGGATGAGCAGAAGGTGAAACGTTGTGATGTAAAATTGGATGAGAAATGCTTTTGTATCATGATGGCTTTTTTTTACATCTTTGTATTAAACCTGTTTTTGACTGCTTAACAGAATGACTGTATGCATGCATTGGAAATATATGTGTGGTAGTTAACAAATACACGGCATACAGCCAGCCCTTGTAAATATGAATTATTTATGCGTATGTTAAAACATTTTTAATTCAACGAAAGATGGATTATCCCAGAAGACTGAAATAATTGGATATATTCACCTTAAATGACACTTAATGGTGTGTTGAAAGTCAGTGCTGTGTTATCATGTGTCCTGAAGTCTTTTTGGCAGTACTAACCGGACATCAGTGCCCTGAAGTATGGTTCTAATCAGCCTGATCTCTGGTGTTTGCTAATGATTCCCATAAAAACACGATAAGACTCTTGCTAATGGGTGACTCTTATCAGTTTGTCTTTATGTACTTAGATGATTAGTGTCACAGCAATCTTCTGGAACTCTGTGTTGCAACTTAAAAACAGCTTCCTTATTTATATAGGTTGTTTACTGTAAAACATCATCATTATTGGCACATATGAAAGTGTTGGCACAGCACAGTTAGCAAGTGTTGTCAAGATTTTGTCTGCAAGTGTTGTCAGTGTGGACATTAGCACTAGATCTCATGGACAATTAAACCAAACTGAAATCATAATGCAACTCAGAAAAAGATAGATGAGTGTATTGAGAAGGGATTTTGCTGGGTTTGTGGTAAAACAATGACTTGACTTTTTTGGCACTCATGAGATAGGTGCAGCATTAATCTGAGAATGGACTGGGCTCAGAAGTATTGTAATGCTAAAGCTATTTTAAGGCTTCCAATGTGTTGTTCCAAGGGAAATCTTGGACAAGCCCAGTGCACAGCTGACCATGGTTATTTTTCAGAAAGTTAGTTTAGGCTGATTTCTTTCTGGATTGGGCCAGGATATAGTGTGCACTAGACCTCTGATTAACATCTTGCCTCTAGCTGGAATCTTTTTTTTAATGTCAAATTCCTTCTTCCAGTTTTCTTTCTTCCAGCAGGAAGAAAATTATTTCTTCCTGCTTCTCTTACCTGATTTACTCCCTTTAAGGAACACATCAATACAACGTATCAGTCTTCAGCTGAGATAGGAATCTCCCATCCAAAATGTTTCTTTATCGCTTACCTGCAGGTAAACCCATGCACAAACAGATTTGCTACAGAATGCTTGCAAAGGATGGTGCTGACCTAGCCATTTCTTAACCCTTCATTAGTTTTCAACAATGTTTGGTGGTGGGTCATAACTCCATCAGAAAATGCCAGAACTGCATTAAGGCAAAACCGCCAGCAGCCATATCACCCTGTATCTCACAAGTGACAACCCACTGAAGCTCAGCAGGTGTGAGCCTGCCCAGACCTCCTGGGAACAACTAAGGTTGCTAGGGAAGTGGTGTTAGTGGGGCCAGCAGGGGGTGCTATACTGTACAATTGTCCAGACCTTTGGATAAAACATAAAACTAAGGTCCCGACTTTCTGTAGTCATCAATAATCCCAGGGTGTTTCTTGAAAAGTGTAGGGGTGTAGGTTACCGGCAGCCTGGCCGAATATCTCCCAGGCTTTTACCAATCATGGCATCCTTATTAATCTAGAAGTTGCTTCATTACTCTGTTCTCCTCCCCACTGATAGCTGATGTGTGGTGAGCGTACTGGCGCATCATCCAGGTGGATGTGGCACATTGGCGGTGGTGGAGGGGAGACCCCATTACCTGCAAGCGCTTTGAGCTGAGTGTCCAGAAAACCGCTATATAAGTGTAAGGAATTATTATTAAATCAGGACACTGTCACAAGAAGTGATTATTCATTACAATTTAGGACTCATTTGTATCTTCTAGACTAAATGTTAATCACTCCCTTTTATCATCCTGTGATTGCTGATGCACCTTGTACACATCCCATTTTCATGTCTCTTGTAACACAAGCCATTTTCAAACCTTTCATGGTGGAGAACAATTAGAGGTACTTAGTCTCCACAACATCTGAGTTCAAGCACTAGGTGGCAGTGGTGACCATTCCAAACATTTTCTTCAAGAACAGAATGGGTATTTCTGGGTTTGTCAAATTAGCTGTCCACTATAATAATAATAATAGCTTACACTTATATAGCGTTTTTCTGGACACTCCACTCAAAGCGCTTTACAGGTAATGGGGACTCCCCTCCACCACCACCAGTGTGCAGCCCCACCTGGATGATGAGAAGGCAGCCAGAGTGTGCCAGAACATTCAACACACATCACCTATTAGTTGGGAGGAGAACAGAGTAATGAAGCCAATTCATAGACAGGGATTATTAGGAGGCCATGAATGGTAAAGGCCAATGGGAAGTTTGGCCAGGACGTTGGGGTTACACCCCTACTCTTTTCGAGAAATGCCCTGGGATTTTTAATGACCACAAAGAGTTAGGACCTCGGTTTTACATCTCATCCGAAGGACAGCGCCTGTTTTACAGTATAGTGTCCCCGTCACTATACTGGGGCATTAAGATCCACATAGACTGCAGGGTGAGCGCCCCCTGCTGGCCCCACTAACACCTCTTCCAGCAGCAACCTTAGTTTTTCCCAGGAGGTCTCCATCCAGGTACTGACCAGGCTCACACCTGCTGAGCTTCAGTGAGTTGCCAGCTGTGAGTTGCAGACTGATATGGCTGCTGGCCACTATAGATAAAGGTGAAGAAGATAGTCCACAATTGTGAATTAGAGAAGAAGCATCTTAATACATAAGCTTCTAAATTCATTAAAATTAATACAGTGTACTGTAGCCGGGACTTTGTAATCAGTGGGGTCGAATCTAAATGCAGAACTTCTATGGACAACAGAGTGTACCTGTTTCCAGAAAAAAAGGCTTGGAAGAGTTAATTGAAATATTCCTCGCTGTTGTAGTTTTTAACTTCTAGAAACACTGCCAGAATGGTACAAGGTACTGTATGTTTATTATATTGTCAAAAAAAACCTCTGCAGTTTTTTAGAACAGTGGTCTGCGGTCTGTTATGATATTCTATTCTACTATATACTTTAATAATAAATTTATGAACACAAATGTTTCCTGCTGCCTTTGTGCAATTTATAAAATGAAGACTATTAAATTACTATTAAAAATATGATTGATCCTGGCTACTCCAATAAGTAACACAGGGAAACCCAGCAAAAATTGATCAGGCTTTTTTGTTTTGCTCTGGTTCTTTAAATAAACCACAGTGCCATGGCTTTTATAATTTCACTATAAAGATATCTGAAAAAATGGCACAGTGACATAACAGAAGCAAAACTGCTGTCTCACAGGTGCAACGTCTTGGGTGTGATTCCAGCTTCAGTTGTTCGTCTGTCCGTGTGGAGTTTGCATGCTCTCCCTCGGCTGGCATATGTTTTGTCTGGTGCACCCACCTTCCAGAGACATGTTGACTAGATCTGATTTGGCTCTTGAATGTCCTCCTGTTTGCAGCCATGGACTAGAGTGGTATCCTCTCCAAGTGGAGCACAGCTGTGGGATAGGGTCTGGATTACAGGAGTTCCAACCGGGATAAGATGGATGGATAAACTGTGTAAAAATAAAGTCCTGAGTCCTTAAAGTGAAATATCTCCATATTTCCCCTGACTAAAAGATTGAAATATAAGCTCCTCATTCTCCTTTTCTTAACCGTTCTAGTGAAGAAATTGGCCATTCCAATGTCTTTCTTGTGTGTCTTTTCTTAATAAAGCCTTCATCCCCGTCTTCATAAAGTTACCCAGAAATCCTGCAGTGGGCTCAAAGAAGCTTTTCTTGACAATAAACAAGATCTCCCCCTTTTCAGTGTGCTTTTGAAATGTCTTTTCTGTAGTTATCATAGTTTAAGAAATTGAAAAGCCTTAACTTCCTGCTCTTTCCTATTTCCAGACCTGACTTTGTGAGTGTTTGTTTTGAATGCAGAGGCTTGATATCATGTGATACTCCATTCTTTCTTTATCCCAGGACTGTGGGACTAAGTACTTTCATTATTTCAAGGCCCTTTTTTTAGGGAAATACAATTAGTTTTTTTTTTCTCCTTTTTGCCTGAGAGTTTCTCGAGCAGGTCTGGCTCCCCATCAGCCCCACACTAATCTTCATCATTGACCAGAGGAACACTGAGCCCATTGTCAACACGCTGGCCAGATAAGCCTGCAGCCGCTAACAAATTATTAACTTGCCTCTTGAGAAGGGGGAAAGGCAGACCTCTGTGGAATACTAAGAGAGTCCCCATCTGGCTGCAGACGTTTTGCGATCTGTCTTCTTCACCCCCTCCCCATCTCTAAAAGGTGCAGATAGATCAGAACAGAAGTGAAATACAGACAGAACAGTACAGCACTCTGAACCTCCCACGTCAAAGCCAGTCCACTCACAATCCACTTGCTACAACCCCAAAAATAATACTTTAGACCTATTCTGAAAGCACTCATTTTCAGGGAATTATAGGGCTGCTTGCATTTTGTCCCTTGCAGATCAAATGGTTCAACTCCTGAATGCAGACTTTTACTCATTGCATCAGTAGAAACCAACACTTGAACTCTGGTCTTCTTTGTCCAATCAGCATGCATGATCTGCACCAGCAGAGTGAAGTGGCAGCCCAGTGCCTCACTGTACCCTTATCTCCAGTTTGCACACTACGACCCTTCCAAAAGTGTTAACACTCACTTCTCCCTTCCAGATTCACTTTGGCCTTCTGCAGACCAACCTGTTCTTCTGGTTCAGTGTGTGTCAGAGTGTACTCATCTGCACAGGCTCATTGTTTGATAACACAGAGGCAAGACCCAGGCATATGCTGTATCCCAAGAAAAAGAGAGTTATTTCTGTGACAATAAAGACATAAGATAGTGCAACATGAATCCATGACTCTCTTGGCTGACCTGGCTCTCTTTGTCAAGTGTGCCATTTGCCATGTGTCTGGCCTGGAACGGGATTGAATTCAGGCTGTGTCATTCTGCACATCTTGGCTGAGTATCCCTCAAGAAATGCAAGCCAGACTCGGGCTACCTTTTGTGTGAATTAGGATGTGAAATGTAGAGACTTTCTTTGCCAGCCTCTGTCTTGGATGTCGTGATTTTGCCAGCATGTGTTGACCTAAGGCTGAGCAAAGTAAGACCCAGTTTAAAATAGAAATAGATTCAAGCCTCAGTTACATGATACGACAATGAAATGCAGCTTGCAAACTTTCTTAGTCTGTTCCAAGTTATTGTCTTCTGAGTGATTGATATAAAACACGTTGGACATGCAGCTCAGAAGTAAACTTTGAAGCAATGGTTTAAAAAGTAGGAACGTGCTCCTCTTAGTTGTTCAATACGTTACAGGTAGGCAGGCAATTTCCATATCAGAGCCACACACAGCTCCTCATTGCTTTCTATGGCGTTAAGTTGATGAGAGAGCATCTGACTCACCCTCCCTAGATGGGATGCTGGTCCCCACTCACAGCCGGGTGGCCTGGAGGAGCAGGAGTTAAGTACATCACTCGTGGTAGTACAGCACTGTCTGCAGCAGGGACCTGAACCTGCAATCCCTCAGTTATCAATACATCATAAGTGGTATAAAATAAAACAACAAATAAATAAAAATTAACCACTTTCTTAGAAGCTCAACATTATGTAGGAATAATAACAAGTTAATATCCCAGAACTAATTATTTTGCATTGCACACTGATTAACCTGTGAGGTCAAAATAAGGTTATGCCTTTTTGTTTATTGTTCACAATTAACCTAGACACAGGTCAGTGGTGAGTGGGACCTCGTTATGATTTGAATGCATGCCCCGTTGGTGTTTTTAACTGAGGGTGGACTAACAGAGTGCAAAAATTGGCCCCATGATTTTGAGGAGTAATGATATCTGGAGGTCACTTCCTGAAGGTGACCCCTTCATACTGATGTGCAATGGGATCATGCACTTCCTTGCTCAGCTCAGTAACCTGGCGCAGGATGCTAAAACAGCATTAGAGAATAGGACACTCATTGTTTTCCAGGTCTTCATGTTGTGTGGGTGGCCATAATGGAGAGTAGTGGAAAAAGCTCATGTCTAAATTCCAATCAAGGCATTGTGCAATGAGCCAGGGTGCAGAAGGCAAGCCTATGCTCTCTTTTAAATCCAAAAATGAGATGAGGTGAAGATGATCACGGGGGGTGCCTTTACCCTTGGGGTTCGTGACCATGAGCGCATACTCACGGGAAGAGAACAGGAGCTTCTGTTCCCGGCACTATCCTCCTGCTCTGTTTGCTGTGTCCACAGTGTGTGGGAGTGTGCAGGTTATCACTGTTGTGCAAACAGCAATCCTGGGAAGTGCTGTTCTGCCGAACTGTCCCCCCTGTTCTTGAACTCTGCATTGTGCAAGCCTTTGTTTTTCTCACTGGCTCCCAAATGGAGAAACAAATGTGAAGCATTCACCTCAGCTCCCCTATTACATGCTGTACTGTACATGTGAAACAAATCTTCTGTTGACCTGTGGCTCAGAACGGCTGATGATATGGTCTTATGATGTGTCATGCAATAGTAACAGTGACTGGGAGAATATAGATACATACTTCCTTCATACCTGGTTTCCTTCATGTAATTTAAATGATGAAAACTATACTAAGCAGTTAACAATAAATGTGTCCTGTTCTGTGCAGAGCTGTCAGGCGTCTCCATTCTCAAATGCTGAGGTTTTAGTGATGCTGGGAATGCGTCAGTCTCAGCACCTAATTACAACCTTATTTGCTATTGGAACATGCTGTTCTCCTGCAGGCATGAGAGACTCCCTCTAGCTGCTGCAGTTGAAGACAGAGGTTTTTAGCTTGAAGAGAGTTTAGTTCATTATTCATTTTTTTATAAAAATATCAAGCTGCCCACCTTGGTCCATGTTTGTTGCGGAAGGCATATGCTGATTTCCTTCTTTGGAAAATATGTGTGGTTTTCTCTGGAAGTCACTGTTGTCATACTATCTTTCCTAAGAACGATCAACTTGTAGCGGTGTAATTAATCAAAGTTTATCTACAGATTTATAAAGGAGAACAGTCACCCCTAATAACATTAGTGTAAAGACAAATACATTAATTTTTTGTTTTAATTTTCTAGTGAAGATTCCTGTCTCATTAAATAAATACCCCCTGGTGTAACACAACTTTCCATTTCATTATCTAAAAACATGAACCACATTTTTCTTTTTACTTGCTACTTGTGCTGTTTTTAGTGTGAAAAGATTATGCTTACATTCAGAATATGAGAAGGGACTGCTGATTTCTCGAAAATTCTTTCCATGCTTCATACTTAAATGTCTCTGTATTAGAGTTTATTACTGGAGTTTTATTACTCTTGAATTGTTTTTATTTTATTAAACCAAGTTGGGGCCTGAGAACCTCCATCATACAGAAATAATAATCATTAGCTCAGAAAATATCTACGTATTTCAGTAAATCATTACGCCAGCTTACAATTACTATGCTGAAATAGACCTATTGTTGTCAAAGTTGCCCCAGGCTGAAATGTGCTAAGCTTTTCCTGAAAATAATTAAAATGCACGGGGGAAAATCTAGTGATCATATTGTATTGGTTTTTTGTAACCTAGCTATCTTCAAAAATTATAAGACGGAGTTTTGTTGGTGTTTGTAAATAGAAAAGCAACTTTTTAAATGGGCCATTAGCTTCAGTGAATCTATTTGAAAGCTGTATGCAACAACTTGGTTGAGATGTTAAGGACGACAGAAATTTTAATTGTCCCTCCTTAGGACTGAAGTGTCAGTGTTCCCAATGTCCAGGGGTTAGATGGGTCCTATCAGAAAATACAGGAGTTCGTCTTCCCAAGGGGGAGCCGGAGAATTTGAGGGAACAGTATAATGCTGCTATGGGATAGAACCTGCTGAGGCTTGGATGAGAGGATGATGGGTGTTTGACATGCGACACAACGGGTCAGGGATTTTAATGAAGAAAATCACCTGACAAAAGAAGCTGAGAAGCAGCGCGAGGTGCTTGAGTAGCCTACAGCCCTCTGATTGGCTCCGACTTTGCCAGGCTTTGCCAAGATGCGTCCAGAGACCTGCAGCTTCCTCCCTCAGCCCAGCTGATGGCGCCACCCTTGATTCTGGGAATGCCAGCACTTCTGAATGCATGCCTTTATTGGACTGCATAAGTCAACTGAAAACGAATTTACAGTAACAAACTGGACACCCAGTATAGCACAACATAATATCACACATCATTTACTGGATCGGTTTGACTTAATCAAGGATGCAACAGCAGAGTCTTGTGGCTTGAATAGTCTAGAGTCCAGAGCCCTAACCTCTTCTCCTCACTGGGATTTGTTCAAATAACCTGTATCCTGATTTACTCCTCCGGAGGCTTTTTTCAGTCCTCCCATGAATTTCTGCTCTTTTGTACATTGCTTTGTTATTCTGTAAGTCATCAGCCACGTGTTGTGCTTCCTCTTAACCAGCTGCAGAGCTGACAAGAGCACAGGCTGTAACTTGCAGGGCACAGAAGTGGTTACCTGGATTATGTCATGGTAGTTACAGCCATGGCGACCTGACCCCAGCTGTCAGTGGGCGGTAAAGACAGGTTAAAGCTCTGGTTTCCTGAGGGGAGAGGGCAAGGAGGCTGCACCTGGGCCCTGTGGGGACAGACAGGCCGGCTCGCATTAGGCTGGTGGGCTGAGACAACCAGCTTTCTTTCTCTCTGACCCCTACTTGAGTCAGCCTGGCGCAGACTGTGGAGCTTAATCAATACAGCTCATAATTGCTAAGACAAACCTGCCTGCCTTCTGACTCATTTAATTGCTCAGATAGAAGTTAGCCTCTGTTTAAAGAAAGAAAGAAAGAAGAATCTATTTTTGAAACAACTTGGTATGCCCGACACATGTGGTACACACTCTTCGATCCTGGCTTAGGTTGTTTTCTCATCTGCGCATCACTTATTTTAGTCTCTCTGCTGTAAGTCTCTGGCCAAGTGGCTAATAATAAAAATATTTCTGAATCATCGAAACAGAGGAAACGAATAAATGGGGAAGTATTTCAGTGCCGCGTCACAGTGGAGGACAAAGGTTTTAAGTGCTCACATCTCTGGCAGAAAGGCTTCATATAATGATCAGTGCATATTTCCATTGTATAAACGTATAGACGTCTTTTCAGATGCTATTTGTGCTAAAATGTGCTGAAGTCCAATAGCATGACAGACAACAGGATACACAACAAATAAAGAACGTGTCTGACAGCTATCTGGTGAGGGCAGGACCTTGGAAGTAAACCTGTGTTGTCTGAATTCCAATCAGCAGGACTTCGGCAGCAAATGTGAAATAAGCAAACAGCTCTCACCGATCATAGCCCTTGGTCCAGCTGAGGCCCAAGAAGTGACAGGAATCACCCATGTGTGTGTAGTGAGCCTAGGATTTGCCATTTTGTTTTGGCCCACTCTGTCCAGTATCTGTCTGTTGAGTGCGTTCAGTCCTAGTGCACAGAAAGCATCCTGTGTGCCCATAGCTGTCACGGATGTCGGGAGGGACGAACCGTGGAGAGGCAGGAGAGCGGGAAAAGACCCATATGCGTAGCGGCGGAACGGGGGGTCAGCCCGGGCTCAGCAGTTCAGGAGTCGTATAGCACCCAATGCCCTCAGGCAGCGGACGTGGGGCGACCTGGATGCTTGGCGGGTCTCAGGACATCCGAAGATCAATGCTGAGCGAAGGAGAATCAGTGACCCGGAAATATATAGCCCCAGAGAGAGAGACACCGGAAGGACAGCAAAGCACAGGAAACTAGGGACAGGACAGGGTAGGAAAGCCCTCTGGCAGTAGAGGGCGTGACAATAGCAACCTCATGCTGGCTTTTTGACCACCGTTTCAGAACTATTCTCCCCACCTGCCCTCCAAGAATGATGATTTCTGCTACATCAAAAGGCCAGCCTCTGCTGTCTTGAACTCAGCACGCACTGGATGTATTACCTTAGCAGCCTCATGTTTCAAGGAGAAACCTCTTAAAATCCATTTTATACTGTAGGCGAGCTTCATCACATATGTAAAATGTAAAGAGTAAAGCATAGTGCGATTCTTATATATTGTATCATGAAAGAAAAATACAACTATAAAACATTTTTGTTGTTCTTATACAATTGTCATTTTTACCTTTACTAGTGAGGCCATACCTAGTGTTGCAAGGTTCACAAATGCAGGAGAACAAACTGTGTTGCAACAGCAAGGGTTAATTTTTTTTCTCTTTTTCCCCTACCTTTTGCACAGCTTTTTAATTAGGAAAACACAAGCTGCAGCTGGCTGCGAGTTCCATGACCGCGCTTATTTTTAGCAGCCGTAGCCTGAAGGCACAGGTGTGGGTGAGAGAGGAAGCGGAGTCATTTCGAAGGGCTGGGAGAGGGATCAAGAGATAGAGGGAGAGAGAGGTGGGGCAGGAGTGGGAGCCTGCTGGAGAGAGAGAGGGAAGAATTAGGTAGTTGCTCCTGTGGTGTGATAAGTTGCATGGGCGTTTGTGCCCACAATGAATCACACGGCACCGGCTCTGCTCACTATAAATGGGGAACTCAAGCGTGGCGCCAGTGAGTAGCACCAGTGGTTATGCCAAAGGAACAGTCACCAGGTGTGCAAGTGAGTGCACAGATGTGGTGATTTTTTTTTTCATGCCTCTCCTACCACCACCACCCCTCCTGGTCCAAATTTCCGGCTCTGATTCAACCCTGGTGCTTAGCTGTAGAGAAAGGGAAGAGGAACGGAAATGTTATTGAGAACTAAGTTGATGTTTATGGAATTTAATGATTTAATGGTGCTTGCTCACCTTGCAGAATCAGTGTCTTTCAGACCATAAGCTTCTACTTCTACCCAAATTAGCGAAAGAAGGAGGACAGATAGAGCCTCCTAAATCTCTAACACTGCAAGCACGTTGTGCATGGTAGGCCACTAGGCTAACATGTATTATAGCCATTTTAATTCTAGAGTATCACCTCTAGTTACAAAGACAGCCATAGACTAATGATTGATCAAATAGCTTGGAACTAGGTTGATGATCAAGTTGGTCGTTTTTAGCTAATACCTAAAATAGAGTGGTTAACATTCATTGGTAGACATTTCAAACTCTTTTTTTGTCTGATAACATGCTCATTAACCAAACCCAAAGGTTTGCAGTCTTAACCTGTACTAATCTTCTATGTACTATTAAAATTCAAGATGTGATACTTAAGGATGATTCAGAGGAAAACATTTTATTTCAATGCTACCATGAAAGAAATTTCATTGGAGCAGCTAGGATTAAGCCAATTATAATGCCCAGTTTCTGAAACGAAGACTCGTCTTTCTTTTGCAAATATCGAACAATATGTAATTTACCCTGCAGGTCCAGCCTGTTTTCATTCACGCAGTTCCTCTGGAATGGCAGTGACAGCTCAGTCACCCGGCATTTTTGTAACGCCTAGAAGACAGCTCAGTGTGAATAATCAAATCGCCACTTTGCATTATGTTGTATGACCTCAATATCCGCTTCCTCAGGTGCACTGACTTTCTCAAATATGGTAACGGCGGCACGTCAGCACTCATGTTCAGGGGAGGAAATGAAAGGTGAATTTTTTTCGTTCTTCATTAGCGGGAAGAAGTTTGTGTCAGTGACTGGGCAGAAATGAAAGTTTTTAGAAAACGCGAGGCCATTAGCTCATCTTCTGTTTTGTCGAAATCAAATCGCACAGTTACACAAAAACCAGGATTCGTTTTTTGTTTTTTGGTGGTGGTGTCCCTCAAAAGGCTGAAAGGCCGTGTGAAGAAAAACGATCTCTTTTCCGCTAATGTCACACGTGTCATGGTGAGAAGCTGTCCGCAGGTCCCTCACTTAAATGAGTGAGAATTGCAGGTGAACATGCAACCTGCATTTATCCAACCCGTGTGCTGATCCCGCGGCTCAGTGCCATGATGGGCCATTCAACCCTTAGGAATCTCTCCTAATCTCTGCGGACGATTGCACCATTCCCATGAACTGCTTTAAATTTTCATTTCCTGAGAGTGTACTGTTTCATCATGGTTATGTTCTTGTTCTCCCATTTGAGATGCTGCGTGTGGAAGCTCACAGAGGATGCACTGATTTTAGGTGGGGCCCCGATTAAAGAGACACACACACGTCTGAAGTCATACTGTTGTTTATTTAAAGGGAACTATATACAATACTGGTTTTATATCTGTCACTGCAACAGACGCAGGTAAAATTTTGTCTGAGGCGGAGATGCTTGCCTTTAGCCCGGAAGGCATGCTTGACAGCCAAGTGGCTGAAATCCTCAAGCGCCTTTAGGCTGTAATGTCAAGTGAGCAGCTTGGGCTGTGGTAGTGTAGCCGGTGTGGCAGCGCTACACCTTGTCCAGTCCAAAAGCTTGTAATGCAGCCAAGTGGCTGAAGTCTTCTGCACTGTAACTGTAATGGCAAGATAGCAGCTTATGCAGTGATAAAGTACAGGTAGATGGTGCAGTAGCAGTGCAGCCAGTTTTCAGACCAAAGGATTGTAATATAGCCAAATGGTGTGATTAGTGTTGTATCAGCTTACACCTTAGCAGAGGCAGCTATGATGACCCTGTGTTACTCTTGTCCTGGCTTCTTCTCCCATGCATCTCTGTCTCTTTCTGGGTCAGTGCTCAAATTATGTGTGCTGGAGCAGGGTGCACAGGTGATCCCTACTATAGTGAATGCAGGTGTCTAGCATTTGAGAGCTGCATGTCTCGTCAGCTATCTTGGGCAGAGGCCTGAGACAAAGTAAAGCTCCTTGTCGGCTCTGCCCCTTGAGGCATCACATTTTCGTAAATTTTATACATTGTAAGTACAGACTAACATTAGGTGCTGTAGAACAGTACAGTAAATGAACCCCTACAGAACCACTTTTATTATCCGAAAAGGCTAAATCCTTCTTGACAAAATGTGAGGCACTGTTATAGTCCTTGTTTCCTGTTTTTGTAAAGCGCATGGATTTGAGTGTGAATTTGAGATTGCTTGGGTTATGTTCTGAATATTACATGTGCCTTTTCCTATTAAAAATTATTCCATAACACAGATTCCAGTGACATGGAGTGGATGCATGCATGGACGATAGCTCACACTCGAGATTCAATGACAGTCCGTTTCACCACACGAACCAGAAGAGCAGTGGGAGAGCATTTCAGTGGGCTGATCAGCACTTATAGCAATTACTCACCCTGACAAACAATTAACTTCACTAGAAATGGCCAACCTCAATCCCCAGTGGTAGCAACTGTGATCTAAATTAACTGCTTGTCAAGTTTAGGAAATTTACCACAACCCTGGTGAGATGCAGCCAAAAAAAGTCTTTAAACATTGAAAGGCAGGGATAAGACATTGAGAAATAGTGACCTGATCTGACTGCTGATTCATAGTCAGCCTCCACGCATATCATAACTCACCAATCTACTGATCTGTCAGGGAGAGAAATGGAATAAACTTGGTACAGGCAGTTGATCAAATAGCTTCTTTTAACTGTTTCTACACTATCACTGCAGAAATCTATCAATAGATCTTAAGGTAGAAGAAAGCTTTAAAAGGGAAATGAGATTGGGGTTTCTCCATTATGTGTGTGCGATATAAATGCAGCATGCTGTATGCAGGTTTTTGATCAACTGGTGCATATTTCTTCAATCCATTGTATTCTGGTGTGCAAGACACTTTTGATTCTGTTAGACTATCACTATGAACAATGTATTCATTAGTGTGCAACAGGGCACAAAAACAGTCAAAGTCCGTAGCTTTGTCTTTATTGTAGGTGGGTGTCAGCAAATTCTTGATTAAGGTATTGTAAGGTATCTATGCTATGGACA
The DNA here is from genome assembly GCF_059453375.1 of Lepisosteus platostomus. Lineage (NCBI taxonomy): Eukaryota > Metazoa > Chordata > Actinopteri > Semionotiformes > Lepisosteidae > Lepisosteus > Lepisosteus platostomus. The sequence goes on along the minus strand of NC_142633.1, from coordinate 11,880,828 downwards.
TGGGGGGCCCCATCCAGACAGCAACTGGGTTAAAAAAGAACACCCCCCTCTGCTTTGGTCCTGACAGACAGGCACAGAATACCAGAGCAGATGCTTTGGGCCATGTTCATGAAACATTTACCACCAGCCTGAGTAAAAACTACTTTCTCCCTCATAGCTAGGAAGGGCATTGACACTGTCATGTTTTACATAAACCTTTACTGGGGTGCTAGTTTAAGGATGCCCATAGGCAGTGCAAATGTTCCCTCTTGGATTTTGCGGTGCTTGGAATGGTTTGTTTCTCCCTTGTTTGATGAAGTGCCACTGGTGCTAGTGCAGCAGAGAAAGCTCTATGAATGTGGCCTTGTGTGGCAGTGCTGCAGGAGCTCCTTGAAGGGGAGAGTGTGAAGAGCCCTGTCTCCTCCCGGCGCCCTCTCCGTCTGCGCAGGCGGCAGTGTCACACCACTTCCTCTCCGCGCTCTCTGACCCGGGCCTCCTCAGCGTGGGGCTGATTGCTCTGGCGGTCTGTCTCTGTTCTGTTCTGTTTTAGCCCGAAAACTCGGAAAAGGGCCCTAAAGCATGGAATGACGCTTTTCTCATTCGCGTCGATTGTTCAAACAAACAAAACAAATTAGCCTGCAATCCTGTCGCAGTTATTCGAATTAAACCACTGGATTATCCACAATAAGTCTCTAGGGCAGGCTGAATGAAAAAACAACAACATTAATGGTCACACATAGAGCATGTTACATGGTATGTTTGTATTTTAAGAAGGCTTTTGATAACCTTAATTCGCAAATTCCTTATTAGATTAATTTTCAAACTGCAGGCAGTAGACATTGAAGTCTGTGTTCTTGTATTAAGAACTGATTAATGATTGGTGCCATGTAATTAATGAAGTACCACAAGGACTGGTATTAGGACCGCCGATCTCCATTATTTACTGTACATGAATGATTTCGATTTTGGGATATTCTTCAGCTTTGCAGATGATGCCAAAATCGGAGGGTTCAGAAAAACTGTAGAAACCACAAGGGGCGAATCAGAAACCAATTCAGATAGAATTAAGCCAAACTGGGCAAATGTAAGTATGTTTCCTGATGGTAAAAATGTTGGTAGCATGAGCCAAACTAAAGCTTAAAACCCTAAAAGCCATTAATTCTTTTCCACTTTAAAGATCCAGCAGTGAGGCTTTGTTTACATGATAGTTTGAAAAGGAATAAGGAAGCAAATTAAAGAGAAATGTCAGAGTGTGAGTAACCCCTTAGACCTGGAGCCTGCACTAGTGTTCTTATGATTAGTTTCAAATATCATTATAGTGCTTTGTCTTCCGTGTCCCTAACCCTTAATCTGCACTTAATGCACAAGCTCAGCCCACACCTCAATAGAGACACAAGAGCCTTTGGTGTTCCATTCTTTTCTGAGCGCAAACACTGCAACCTGATGGCAGGTAATTTCCCCTTGCCGAAATGGAAAAAAAACGCACTGACTGACAGCTCCATCCTTTCATCAGCAGCGAAGCAGAATGGCACCTAATTGACGCAGGAGTCAGAGCCTTCTCCCTGAAAGCTGTGAAAAAATGTACAAAAATCAACGGCGTAATATGAAGTCATATAAATAATGTGAGTCAGAGGAGGTGGCAGACTGCCCAGCGCTTGGGCTCTTGGCTGCTCAGAGTGGAGCCCTGTCAGGGCTCTTGTCAGTTTATTGCCTCTGAGAGGCCTTCTCGGAATAGGAGCAATTTACTGCCTCCTAGGAAGTGATGAGTCGTGTGGAAAACTTGCAGGAAGCCCCTTTGCTGGAGTGCTTCCCTGGGATTGGGTTACGGCCGCTGTGCCTGTGGCCTGTTTAGTCACACGTCCGGACAAGCGCAGACGAAAGCCAGAAAGTACAGATGCGACCCACTCCATTCCTCCCTGCGACTGCCACCCTGCCTGCTTTCGGGTTTTCCTGGGGGCAGCCCTACCCCTCACCCGGCCTTTTCTTGTTTCAGGTTTTGCTGTCCTGAAGTAGCCCCTGTTGAGATTTCTGCTGAGACAGCCTGTGTACTGCGCCGTGAGATGATTCCAGCAGATCCTCGCAGGATAGGGTGTCTTTCCTCATGGTCAGGATGATCGCAGAGCATGTCAGCAAACGTACAAATTGAATTATTCTGGCAGGCCAAGCGTCTAAAAAAAGGGCCTTCTCAGAACTCATTGCCAGGAAGTGAGGGGGGAAGTCGGTGCTACACAGGGTTGTGAGGCCCATCGGTGAGGTTCTGTGAATAGAATTCTGCAGGACAGTACAAAGTGCATCCCACACCACCCACTGCATCTCCTATCACACTCCAGGGACTGCTACACAGAATGCAGTCTTGAACAAGATCACCAGCAATGCGGAAAGCAGCGTTTAAACATTATGAAGTAAAAAACGTGGTTATCTAAATGAACCTTTGTGAGTTTTCTTTACTTTCCACTGAAAACAGTGCTGAAGGAAAGTCATCAATACTTTATAGCTCCTCTAACTAGAAACATCCAGTTATGTACAGTATTTGATGTATATCAAAGGCAAGAATCGTATATATGCTACTGAATCAAATAATTCTATTTCTCTTGGTCAAAGACAATGACTTTGAGTTTTTTAAGGAACTTAAAAGGCCTGCTGTCTGGAATCTGATGAAAAGGCTGGGATCCTGATTCATACTCCGATGTCAATGTACAGACCAGTGAAACTTTATGAAGAGTAAACGCGTACTATTTTTGTCATATTTGTTTTTGTGAAACCACCGAAAGATGATGATAAACTCAAGACGAAAAAGTGATTTGATATTTGAAAGGCGCTCCTTCAGTCTGACTGAGATGCGGCCTGCTGCGTTGTGTTATCCGAGGACATAGAGACCTTATTGTGTGCCAGCCTCATGGAGTTCCTGATGGTGGCTGTGCCAAGCTTAATTGCTGGAGCTGAGCAGAGGTGTCTATTACAATAAAAGAAGACTAGGTCCAACAAAGGCAGTCAGTGTGGGGTTGCCTGAGATAAAAACACGAAAGCTCATCTTTCGTGTAATACAGAAGCTTCTGTTGATATAGGGCTTTTCTATTGCAAGGTATTACTACCAAGTATTGAGAATTTGCAATGATAGCAATGACTTGCATACTTCAAGCGCTCTTCCTGCTATGTTTAAGTCAAGTGAATCAGAATTGACTCCACTTTTGTTAACTATCACTATACATTCCAAAAAGAAAGTATGGATGTAAGTATGTATAAAAAGGTATCAGAAAAAGAAAGCCCCTTTTTTGAGTCTGAGTTCAGCTTCTTTTAGAATTTATCCTTTTATGATGGAACTGTTAGAACTGCTAGAACCAATAGCAGACAAAGTTATTAGACAAAGGTACCTGTTTTTAAATAATTTAGTGCAGCGGTCATCGCCACAGTAAAGTGTAATGAATGCGGGGTGGGGGGCCAGCTGTGTGGAGGACAGTCCGAAGAGGCGAAGGATAGGAGGAGGAGGAGGAAGGGAAGTGTGGAAAGAGGAGAGGGAAGATATTGTGTCTGAGTGAGCACGTGTGGAGGAGGGGGGAGGAGGGGGGTAACATTAGTGGTTGACTCCTGTGGAATGTGGCTGCTGACTCAGTTTGGCTTCTCTGTCAGTCTCTCATTCATGCATTCATACCAGGGTCTCATTCACACTCGTGCTGCTGTCTAGGGAGCTCTTGTATTGCCTAACCTAGACTTTCTGGAAAGAACCTCCGAATTTCATGGAAAAGAGACAGGTGGTGATCGTGGAGTGGGGATGAATGATAGCTTCCTCAGGTATGCCTATCACGAAGCCTCAGGGCTCCCTCATTTCATAACTGCATCAGATAATGATCGGCTGGATAGAATACCCGGCCTCTTCTTGTTCTTTCAACTCCTAAAGGTGTGAGGTCAATCAGCGCTTGAAAAAAGGAGCAATCGTTAAAAATGAGCTGTTCTGAAAAGGGAATGTAATGATGCCACTCACCGAGGAAAATTTTCCTATTCCTTCAACATTATTTAATGATTTATATTTCTTTAACATTAAATTATCTCTGCCCCTTCTTCTGCAGTGCTAGAGTGTCACGCCCTGCTTGCTTTTCAGCGTGATTGCAAACGCCTTCACCCCACGGGCACAGACAGACGTGCTGGGCTTCACTTCTCTTTGTCTTTATGGATGTGCTCCTCTGTAGTCCCTGCCAGATAGAGCTGTAATCCTGTGACCATTTTCCCCCTTACTCACCTGCATGCAGATGTTGAGACTCACTCTGCATCAAGATGTCAAGCTTTGTGTACCTTGTACTTGCAGAAATGCATTGCAGTGCTGCACATTCCAGAACAATTTTTTTATGCATTCCTTTATTCCGTGTATTTTTAAAACCGCAGTAAGCAATAAATGCCTGAAATGACTGTTTAATTATCAGCATAAATGCCCAAAGCATAACGTCACCAATGGAAAGTCAAGTTACACCTCTGAGTGGGAAGTATAATTGGCACATGATTATAGACTTCAGAAAGTTCAAATACAAGTTACATGTGGTCTCAGGATTTAATGGGTAAGCTTGACTATTCCTGCATATGCAGTTGAAATCTCTTTAAAGTCCAAAATGGGCCCTTTTTTCTTGTTGCAAGCTGAAGTTGGAATATCATCACCGTGTATGAGAAAGCAAAATAACTATGGCTCAGGTCATCTGACTGTTAGCATTCACAATGTATTCAGAAAAGAGGCAAGCTCTGGGTGATACAAACTCTAAAACAGTACCAGCCTGTAAAAAAGGAGCCATAGTCAATGCCTTGGAACCCGCATTCAGCTGTTCTGAGCTGAAATACCTGTGCTGTTCTTCATGTTGCTGACTACTGTAGTCACGTGTCTGTCTCAGTCCTGTACACTGGGTTTGGTAGACAATACCAGCCAATGAGAGGTCATGGTATTTTCCCATGCCTTGTGCACATTCAGGCCATCCAATCACAGTTCTCCTGAAGAAACGGCAGGTGTATCTTAACTATGGGGACTTGGCAGCACTTCACACTAGAGGCTCCGTGACTATAACTTACGCAATGCACCAAGATCTTTCAAGACCTGACCACACATAATGTTTGAATGCTGGATCAGATACATTATAGGATTATTAATTATTATTTTTGTTGCTATTATGTCTTAAACAGTTTGTACTTGTTCTAAGGCTGTTCAGATATTAACACGCACCACAGACCCTGCACCCTACTTAAGTATACTCCTGTGGTAATTCTGGACTTTTACCATAGGTTTTTTTTTTACTCTATTACAATTCTCATGGCAAATTGTACTTTATTACAAATAAGCATCAAAGGTAACCACTTTATTTTTTCATTTTCTAAAAACATAGAAATATATACATTATGGAAAGTAATACATGTTTTTGGTGTCATTCTGAATGAATGGTCATGCATGACTGTGACACACTCAACTTTGCACTTAATAAGGACTAGATCACCTCATTAGTGAGGGAATAGGTGTCGATGATGAGGTGATTTAACCTATTGAAAGACAAGCTTAGTGAAAATGGTGAAAATAAGGAAAGAAAAACAGCAAAAAAACAAAATACTAGTTTATGAGCACCCAGAAAATAAGTGTGTTGTAAGGTTTGTGGAGTGTTTCAGTCTCAATTAACTTTGACTTAACCTGCTTGGCTGAGGGCTGACCTCCTGGCCAGTGGACGAGGAGGCTGGGACCCCCCTGCAGAGTGAGGAGTGACCAAGGGGCAGCTGCAGAGGGGGAGATGAGATGGAGATGCAAAAGACTTATGTGAAGGAAAGAAGGTGATTTATAGTGTTTCAGGTGAGGAAATGACATCAGGAGTGGTTGCAAATTACCGACAGCTGAGTCTGATTGAATTTAAAACATTGTCATCCCTCATAAGTTTTAATTATATACTTCATTTATCAAGAGAACAATGTTTTTGTTCCACTGATGTGTTGGAGGCTTAACTAAATTATATCAGGTAGACTTGTTAGTCAAGCCTAGTCTTTTGTGTGTAGACCACCCTGATGGACGTCAATGAATGAAAGTCCACTTGTAGCGATTGATCTGACTGCACAATGCTGTACTGACCAAGCTCAGCGACTGGCTTGGCTGTCCTTCCTGTGAGCTTCATCCTGATGGGATAACACTCCAGCACCGCAACACACATCCTCATGCTGAAACAATGAGTGACACTGGCATTCTTGAGAGAAGAGACTCTGACAAGTATCACATGAATGTCCTGCTCACCAGAGTATTGACTATTCCATTGAATATTTGTGGGATGAGCTCGGATGGCATGTGGCATCTAATGTTCAGAGATGAGTAAACATTCACATGATTGCCCAGGCTTAATGAGAAGGACAGAAATCCAGAAAACTGCATCTGCAAAACACGTGTCACAGATGTACCAACTGTGTTGCATCTACACACTGTAGACGCCCTGTTGATTTACCTTGTTGATAAGAAACTTATCTATGTCATTTCTGTTCATGTAATTTCAATGCATTTCGTAAAAAGAATTTCTCATGTTGCTGATGTGAATTTTGCAGTTGAGGTTAAATATTTCTTTTGTCACAATATAATAAAAATGCAACAACAGCAAAGAGAAAGTATTGTAAAAAGCAGAATAACTTTATAGGAAAGATGTGGAATTGTCCTTTGTACTTGTCTATCATTGTAAATCGGGTGCGAACAAGGAAACTACTAGGGGTTTTTTCCATGACATTACTGAAGCACTGTTCTTGAAAGAGACATGTCAGAAATAGCATCTGTCTGTGATGCAGCCTCTCAGAGGTGTAAAAGACTGGAGCCTGTTGAAGGTAGCACATTGAGTGCTGTCCAAAACTAACAGTCCAGCTGCTTCCTCAATTTGTCTGCCTATTAATATCCAATAGCCAGCTCTGCAAAACCTGGCGGAAAGCTTCGGGACTCCGTGTAAGGTTTTATTTTTAGTTAATCTGGCTTTTCTCTCCCCCATATCTTGCAGTACACAGAACAGCCGCTGCCTCAGATGCTAGTGCCAGTGGTGACAGGACTCTGTAAGCAGAACAGGATTCTGAGGAATGGAAGACAGGCTGCTTTGCTGGAAGTGAGTTCTTTGCAGTTTCCAATCAGTTCTGTAAATGTTATTACATCTCACGCCATTCGTGTTTTGTATTTTTAACCTGTGGAGGGTGTGTTTATTAACAGGTTGATACTGCCATCCTCAGAGGAATCTGTTTTTAACATTGAATTTCCCTGGAAAAAGCAAAGCACTGGTTGTTTATAGAACTTTTGACAGGCCTCTGGCTTCTTCTGTTTAAATTATGCTTTTCTTTCAGTCTAATGCATTCCATGTCCTTCTGTATCTTTTAGGCTATGGGTGTAAACCATACCGTAATATGCCCTGTAAGGCAGGTTATGTTGTTGGTATGGCATATACAGGTAAATGCAGGGTTTGCCAGTCTTGTAGGGGGAGTCAAAATGAGTGACTCCTAAATTCTGATCTCCAGGAGATCTGGAAGTGGAAAAAGTTTTAATGGGGGAAGAGCAATCCAGCAGGAACCAAGAACTCATTAGCATTAATCTAGACAAGGCTTTATTAGAGGAATTCAAGGCAGGACTGGGATGACAGTGTCAAATGAAGTCTGGAGGAAGCCTACAACTGTGTTGGAGCTGTTTCCTGATCCCAGACAAGGTGCCATGGTCTTCAAAGCCAGCTTGGTGCTTTGATCTCGGTCCTCATGTTGTTAAATGATTCTAGCAAGCTGGGAGTTGTCAAGGCTGGGAGCTAAGCATTTGGATGAATAGCCCTTGTTCGCAGGGTTGCTGAGTAGCATGTTGTGAGATCCACACTGACCCTCCATTAGGCCTCCCATTAATTACCCCAACTGCTCAGTCAGACCCTGGACAGCCTTGAATTCCCTTCTCTAAGGGCCTTCTGTTTTTCATTTTAATGGCCACAACACAAAAACAGAACAATCCACATGCAACAGCAATCCAGAGCCCCCTTCAGTTTTTTTTTTGCATAACCTTTAAGAAACCCAGAAAAAGGGGTTTGATTAGAATCTCACAGTGCTGAGTTTTGCACTCATAGTAGGCAGTGGATTCTTTTCTATCACTGACCTCCACTCAGCTGGAAAGAAATGGGCATTTTGCTCATGATTGCAGAGCATCGAACACATTTCACCGAAATGCTAAATCTGGATTTTGCCCAGCCTCTTTTTCTAGGAGTTTCTGCTTGCATCGCTTCGACACAAACTTTGTGCAGGTTTGATTGCTTCAGATAAAGTTCATTTTTTTAAATCAATACAGCTAAACAGGGTTGCCTTCCAAAATCCTTACACACATAGGACTGTCGACCCAAGCATTAGATAGACCCTTTGAAAGTTCTACACAATCACTTCATCTTGCTTTTTGATACTGAGGTGGGAGGAGGGTGGGATAATGTTTGTAAGACTGGGTACACATTGCATGTGAGGTTTGGCTGCAATTTGTCTTTCTCCTTGCTGAAAGAGGCGGTTTGTCGGGGCTGTCCTGATTCTAGTGGCTGTGGAATGCAGCTCTTTGCAGACATGCTGAGGCTGCCACACACCTCCCCCCTGGTTGCTGGCGGGTTCCAGAATGTAACCTCCTGACCTTTCCCAGTAGACTTCCCTTCCAACCGGACACTGAAATCTTGGAAGTCAGGTGCTTAGAATAGAAGCAGCATGTGTATTTAAAGCGACACCTTCTGTAACCACAAACCTCTGTAGACAAAAGCCTAGCCGCAAACAAAACCCTACATATTATCATCAATATTATCAATACTGAACTGGTGCATGCACACTGTATGTATATTCCAAAGAAAATATTTACCCCCAAACACGGTTTTATTTCGAATCGTCAATTTGTCTTATACTCACCCGTGATTTGGAAATGGCACTTGGCGTGGTGTGTTTTTCATGTCTCAGCTTGCAGCTTCGAACCCTGTGACCACACACGGGGGAGAATGAGGAAGTGTGGGCAGGCTCTTCTGACCCGCCCACTTCGAAAGCCTTGTGTTCTGACTCGTCACGGGGAACGCGGCCCCATACTGGAGGTTCAGTGCCAATTGGAGGAGAGGCATGTCCTTCACCGGCTGTAGGGATTGTGCATCACAAGACCCGTGTGCTTGCTGAGAGCCGAGAGAGCCCTAGATGAGTAATCCCATCCTGCTCCCGGTCACAGTCAGCAATCACTGGATCATTCATTGGTTCAGCCTTCACTGGTTGAGCTACTCCAGAGGCCCAATGCACAGACATTGTACTCATGTTCTGTACATAACAGCCACACCCACACAGATGTTTACACTGGCATACCCTACATACACAGACACTTCCCCTCACGAAACCTCAACAGGTGCAACATTGTGGCTTGAAATCCTAAGTAGACATTTTTTTCTCAATGGACTGGTGTCCCATCCAGGATGTACCCTTCCTAGTGCCCATTGCTTGCCGAGATAGGCTCCGGCTCCCTTGCGACCCGGAATTGGAAGAAGAAGTTAGAACAGGGATGAATGGATTGGCCCTTTTTCTAAAGAAATGAACATGAGAAGAATTTGGAGTGGGGGGGCTATGACAAAATTGTGTGCTGCAAAAGAATAGGAAGAGGTGAACCACACACTATAGAGCAGAAAGAAGGAACTGAGAACACCTGAAGAAAGCCACACAAATTCACAAATATCAGCATGCATAGAAAATGCAGTTTCCATATGTAGGGCAATAATTATCTTAATATTCTTTAACACTGCAAATACAAATTCAGTAGTTCAGTTGTGCCATCTGTCCTATAAGAGCCTTAGTCAGATTGGTCTTGTGATGCACTCATGCACATTTATTCATATGGGGTTAGGGGTGTCGCTGTACTCAGACACACAGCAGATGTGCGGGATTAATTGAATCATTACATCATACTGTTACAAACCTAATGAACAGAACAGATGACAAAATGTAATGCATTTGCTGGATGTTTTGTGGCTTATTGTTACATCAGCCCTATCTTTGAGTTTTGTTAACAAAGGGGACGCACAGTTGGTTCTGAGGTTAGTAGGCAGCTCTTTTCAATCGCTAAGATCTTTCAAGAAAGGATACCTTGAGGTTCTTGAGCATTTTGGTGTTTGTTGGACTCCTATAATTGGCAGCCTTTCTCAAGTTCTCCCAAGTCTTTCTTTTTCAATTCCTATTCAAGCTGCATTTTGTGAGTGGGCTTTCTGATTTTAGTATCATGCCGTGAAGTCATGTCACTGTTGCATCGAGGTGCCATTTTGTGTTGATTGCCCTTATGTTTCATAACTACGCGATTGAGCAAAATGTAACGCACTGTTGAGTGACAGTAGCTTAGGAAATTTCTGGCTTGTGTTTTCCACCACATAACATAAAGAAACCTCCAGGAACAACGCCCACTCACCAGCCCCATTGGGACAGGACAGAGCAAAGCTAGGACAGATTTTAGACTAGAACTGAAGCAATCTGTATACTACAGTATAAGTTACAGTATATTTTGTAACTATACTTTAAGTCTAGAAAGAGGGATAGCAACAAAACTGTTAAAAATCCATTAAAGGTTTTTCAAGACAGATAAGCATGGATGTTTGGTCAATAACAGATAATTACGGAAAACATTGGAATATTTTTAATAATACTCCATTATTTTAATCTATGTTCTATAAATACTGTATGAGGTTTAAATTTAAACAATGCCAAGCCCATTGCCTACCTGAGTCAGACAGCCTGGTGCCAGTGGGTCATAAAGCAATCGGGATGCAGCAATATATCTACAGTATATAGCAGGATGCAGCCTGCTGTATATCTAACGGAGCAGAGAAACTCATACAAATCAATTACCTTAGCTGGAGGACTTCTGCCTAAGGAATACAAAAATGCACTCTCATGCACAATATAGACACGCAATTCTACATCTTTGTATAGGCACACCCAGGAACATTCCACACACACAGAATCAAGCAGGAATGTGCCCTGGCCCATGCACACAAATGCTAATGCAATTATTACGCACACACGCATGCACAACTGCTTTCACGGTCACACACTTGGATGCAATGTGTGCAACCCCTGGAGTCATGCTGTGCGCTTTCAAAATCCGATCAACTCGTCCAGAGCAGTCAGAGAGGTCAGTCGGCCTCCAGTTCAGAACTGGAGCCAATATCTTTGGCGGATTTATTTTTTTTGAGGGAGAAAATGTAAAAGAAACCAGTTGGTAACGCAGAATAAAGAAAACAGCTTGCACAACTCCGGCCTCCTGCCCCTGTTTCTTTTATGGAGTGAGAGATGACACCATCACCACAGCAACAAGGAAAACAAACAATGTGTGGGTTTGCGTATGGATGCTTTAAAACAACAGCTTCAGAAATGCCACTCGGCGCACTCAGAGGCAGTGGAGAATGTGGTAGCGCCCACTTGCTCAGATGCAGACAGCACTGACAGAGAGAGTGTTACTACATGTTAAGGTCTCAATGAACATTTGGATAGATATGTCGACAAATGAAACCGCGGAAGGAAGGAAGGATCAAATGACTCCATAATGAGCTGGAGATGGATTACACATAAGAGCAGTTTGCGATATTCACAGAAACATAGGACTCCATTCATGAATGATGTAGATCTGCACTCTTTTCTCAACATAAACTATCATGTAACTTCCCATAAAGAGATTAGTTGACACAATTAGCCTCTGCTGTTGTTTATAGCATTGTAGCCCTTTCTTTCGTTCCTCAGTCGTTTTGGATTCCTGTGCAGGTTGTGCAATTTGTTCTTTGGAATTTATTTCTGCTTGTTATTGTCTATTCCAGGAATGCCAAGTTTTTAAAACTGCTTTTATACATCTCCTTCTTTTGGAGGTATTGGAGCCTCACACAGGGTGTAGTGCAGTGTTTCAGTGGTGAAGTCAGAAGAATGTGGCTGCTGTGTGCCTCTACACCATCTCAGAAATTAAGAAAAGAAGAAAAGGCAATAAGACAGTATCCTGAATAAGAAACAAACTTTTAAGCATTTACATATATACATAAAAAGACTGAAGGACTGTTGCAATATTGGAGGTTAATGAAATGAATGAAACCTTTGCTTATTCCATCAATGATGATGCCTGTTATCTAAGACAAATGCAATCTGTTCAGAATTATTTTCTACGAGTCTTAAACTGTTTTTTGAACCATGTTTTGGTGCCTTTAAAAAGCAGCACATCAATAAAGTAGCACTCAGGGAGGGTTATGGGTTGATGGCGAAGCAATTATTACCCACATCTGTTCCTTATTATGTGATGTTCACAAAAGGGTCCTTCCGAGGTTTAGCCTTTGCCCTTTCACCTTTAACCCAATTGACATGGTTGCCTCTGAATTTCCAGGACCTGAATCAGGGGTTTGCGGTGAACATTTGTCATCTGAGCATCAGTGCCCTTCAGGCCCAACGTATTGCATCTTCAAAGGGAGCAAGCAGAAGTCAAAGAGCCCAGGTTAGAGCAGCTGCAGAACGCTGTTCTCAATTAGCAAGTAATTGGTTTTTGAGCGTTTCACGAAGTCAAGTTACACCAGGGCACAGTAAGGCAAACTAGCACATCCTGTGAATGTATCCAAGATACTGATTGCTTCAAAATTCAGGGTCACGTCCACATGGTCTTGAATCAGGATTAGCCTTCTCCTTTCCTTTCTGGGGTTTATTTTATCCCAGCCCTTAATACATGAATTAAAGTCACCTGCTGGATGTTTGTGGTCAAATTTACCATTTGTTCCATTAACAACGATCAGTTTGAGAAACCTGTGAAGCATGCAGTAGTGTGTCTCTCCGGGATCAGCGCTGGCAATCCCTGGCTTTTACACTGCCAGCTTCCCTGAAAAAAAAAAAAAGTTGGCTTCGAAGACCTGTTCAGAAACACTAGTGCACAATAAAAATGAATTATGTCGGCAAATGGCCCGTACAGTGTATGGGAGTCCTTCCCTTCATCTCAAATACCAAGTGACGTTTTTCAGCACGGAACTCCCAGGCAATTGAGTAATTCCTGCACATGTGTGCAGAAACTGGTCTGTTGGTGCTCCAAGCCAGCCGGTGAAAAGGCTTGTTTCAAGTCACGTCCGCTGCAATCGATATAAAGGAAAGACCCTGCTGTGCCACTACAGCTGCTCTTTACAAAGATCTATCAGTATCATTTCCTTGTATGTTCAGGGGTCCCACTGTCATCTGTACCAAGTGATAACTGGTTCTGTGCAGTCAGATTCGTAACAATAATCCTTAGCCTGATATAATGCTTTTCTGGACGCTCCACTCAATGTGCTTACTGGTGCGCTTTGGTGTGTTCCCCCCATCAGTGGGGAGGAGAACAGAATGACGAAGCCAATTCATAGATGGGGATTATTAGGAGGCCATGGTTGGTAAAGGCCAGGGGAATATTTGGCCAGGATTCTGGGATTAACACCCCTATTCTTTTCAAGAAATGCTCTGGGATTTTTAATGACCACAGAGAGTCAGGACCTCGGTTTTACGTCTCATCCCAAGGACAGCACCTATTTTCCCCTAATGTCCCCGTCACTATACTGGGGCATTAGGACCCACACAGACCGCAGAGTGAGCGCTCCCTACTGGCCCCACTAACACCTCTTCCAGCAGCAACTTTAGCTTTCCCAGGATGTTTCCCAGCAATATACTGGCCAGCCTCACAGCTGCATAGCTTCAGTGGGTTGCCAGTTGTGATTTGCAGGGAGATGTATACCTGCTGGCTTTCTTGTTTCTATTGCATTTTCAAGGGACAGACAGGCAGTAGATTCTGAATGGTAAAAGGGCCTTCTGTTTGACAGGTATTGAGTCCAAATAGCATTGGGATCCGAGAGCTCTGAGCTGCATTCTGAGGAAGCAAAGTGACTTGTGGTTCTGAACTGTGGATCAGCACAGGGGATAGCTGCCAATCCTGTGGAGTTGAGGTGTCCAGTTGGACAGAATGATCAGCCATGCACCCCAGCACAGACATCACTTAATGTTTGCATTCACCTGCTCAGGACAGGACGTTATTTTCTGAACCCTCAAATGAGGACAAACAACTGTGTGCTGTGTCACTGTTGCATAACCCTGTGTACACAGACAGTGAGACACTGACCCTCTATCTGCCCCAGGCCAACATACCATACGGGAAGCTTTAACGAGAATTCAAAATACTGTCTGTACAACTTGCAGCAAAGGAGATTTCCTTTAGTACTGTATTCTAATGATATTGACATTAACACTCACAAACTGTCTTACAAAGAGACAATTTTCAATTTTCTTCTACATGAGGTCGGTAATAGCTATCAAATTTCCCTTCCTTAACATCCTGTTAATTTGATGCCAGTTGGTGCACATCAATGTGTGTTTATGTGTGCAGTTGGTGTGTGTGTGGTGGTGGTGGGGGGGGGCATGTGTTTTTTAGTTTAATTTTTTTGTGCAGGTGTGCTGGTTTTTTTTAGCCCCTCTTCCGTTGTCACTGTAGGTGTGAGTGTGTGTGCGTGTGTGAGTCTGTGCCCTTTCCTTTTGCCTGCCTGCATTTTCTTTGCCACAATCCCTGCGTTTGCCTGCTTCTGTGCGTGCACATCAGGTGAACAGGAATTTCTGTGTGCGCGTCAGTGCGCGCAGGTCTCTGGGTTTGTGTGCAGGCTGTGTGTGTGCCGTGCTGCGCGGTGCAGTCTAGTTCAGCAGTGACTCACAGGATGCAGGCTGCGAGGTGAGTGACTGAGAGGGAGGGGATTATTGTAATGTCTCCGGATTCAAAAACAAGTCCCTGGCAGGGAAGGAGCCCTCAAAGGAAATCAGTGGGACGATGAAAAAGAAAGGTCCCAGTCACCGTTGGTTTACTAACTCCGGATGCTCCAATCCACGTATTACGTCACAAAATTCTTTAAACAATCCCTATTTTTAACACCTTCTCCAGCAAAAAATGTTTTCCCTCTGGAAGCAGTTTTCTTGATTTTTTTTTGCAATGGCATAAGAAGCATTAAAACACTATTTCATATGTGATTTTAAGCTGGCGTAACAGAACGTAAAATAACATTTACAGAAACATTGATGTCTGTCCTGAGACTAAGCACAAGCCCACCGTAAATTTAAAGGGGAGCTGAAGTTCCAGTTTCTCAGTCTGGTTTTTAAATCTCGGTCCCGAAATAAGTGACGGTATAGAAGAAACGTACGAATTTAGAATTAAGCACAAGATGGTGACCTTTGCAAAAGAACTGTGTCGCCATGTTGTTGCCAACCGCAAGAGTTTCTGTAAATTGAGATGTGAAGTGGCCCTTCCTGCTCACTAGTCACTGTAATGACTAATGTAGTGTGATGTATGAGTAAATAAGTGTAGGTTGTGCAGCAGACATTTCACAGCGGAAATGTTCTTAGGAGATCTGCATGCAGGGCTAACAAATAAGTATTATTTGTCTCAAATTCGAAAGCAATGTTTCTATTGGATTAAAACAAGCTGTGTTTACAGTGTAATAGGACTGCTTTACGTCTCCTGGTGTTGTGTTGTCTTTTTCTGAATTGCAGAAGATGGCACTGCACATACCTGGAAAGTTATTCTATTTTGTGATGTGAATTGGAGGCTTTCCGTGTTACTGTACACATTCTAGTTTTATTTGGGTTTTAAATGCACTCATTAATGCTGATTCTTTCTAGCCCTGCAATATAAAAATAGCTTTGCAGTGCCCCTTTAAAGTTATCATCAGCCTGTGTATGCAGGGGGCCACCAGATTGCCACAGTAGCCACCTGAGGGTAGAGAGAGTCAAGCATTAAGCATCACATGTATCTGAATGTTGTGAAGACTGGAGTTCCGGCTTCGACAGGTGATCTACTTACAGTAATTGCACCCACACACTTAAGTGTGAAATCTTGCACTTAAGTTAAAAGCAGGGAACATCTTGCATCTTGTCTCTTGAAGATGTTGATGTGTCCCCTGCCCCTGCCTGCCTTAAAAATGATTTTAAGCCCCCATCCTTTCATTGAGCCCTTTTGTCCAGTTTGCCTGATGGGTGCTGTTTGAGCCTCAGTGAGATACCACGCCGCAGGTCGAGTGAGTCGGACTCCAGGGGGTCAGTCTGCACTCAGTCTGCCTCTCCCTCCTTCTCTCCAGTTTTCTGTGGCTCCAGACCGTGACCTCAACTCTGCTGACCCGCCTCAGACAGACCCTTTAAAAACCGGGCTGTGCTGTGCAAGCCAATGGCCTGCATAAAGGAAAAAAACCAAACTGCCTCTGGAAAGCATCGTTAATCGATGATTGTGTGCTGTATGTGTCTAGAACAGAAGGCTGTTAATGGAATACTGAAGTGCAGAAGAGACAGGTGGGTGTTTAAAGCACACCCCTGTTGCAGTGGTTAACTGTTTCTATGTTCCATTTGCACACGGGACAACAGTCAGGTTAATGTGTGTCTGCTGTTCTCTTCTTCACTCTGCTTTTGTGTCAATGAATACTCACTGCAATACTACACACCACCATGAGCGAAGGTTTCACAGCACTCAAAAAGCACAATTTATTCTAATTAGTAATTATTGTGATTAATTTCTCTTCAGAAAGACTTGAAGGCTCACTGAGCACAGCATCCTAAAATTTGATAAGACATAGAACATTGGAGTTATTGTATTTCTAACCACGAGCAGCTAGGACAAAAAGAATGAATGTACCCTCTGCTAGGATAATGCCCATATTATTACCAGAGTTCAACAGCCTGGACAAAACCTGGAACGGCTCGAGCTGCAGTCCATCCGGAGTCTCGTCCTGCTGCCCGACTGACTCCACCAGCTGTGAAGCTCTGAAACAAGGCAGAAGTCAGTTTTCTGTCTGGCGCAGAACTGTGCTCACTTCCTGTGCCTGATACAGTCTGGGAGATTAGCGTACCATGAGATGTGATGACTAGCTTCAAGGGTATGGGCCTGTTTTGCTTTCAATTGTTATTTTGTTAATCTTATCTGCATTGAGCATTGTTTGCTTCCGTTTGTACATGTCTTAGAGGAAGGGGATCTGGGCCCATTCTCTCGGTAGCCTCTGCCACCCCACGCTCCCACACTCCCACACACACACAGTCTGTCAGCTCAGATCATCTGACTGCACTCTCACTGCTAAGGAAAGTGCTTCGTTAGGCCAAATCAAGATTATCTACAAATTGGGCACATGGGGAATGTATGAAGAACTTTACTCCAATCTACTGTATATACCGCATGCGCGTTACTGTCACTGGTTATGTTCATTTTTTTAACTGCAGTGCTTGATTTTTTTAGTCGCTATTCAAATTATCATTTTTTTTCCGGTATTGTTTTTCTTCTGTTCTAGCGGGCAATATCATGCATTTAAACGGTAACTGCGACTCCATTTTTATATTTAAGAATCAACTGATGAGCGTATTTCAAACCACAATTAGAGTAAGATGTACACAACTGTAAAATGCACACAGTAACACGTAAAACCTTTCATTTACATCACGGAATGGACTACGTTTCTAGGTATGCGCAGTGCCATGTTCCGCAATTCAGAACGAGGCCACACAACTTCCAGTGAGTCTGCAGCCTTATTACATTGTAAACAAACAGGCTTGTTAATACATCTTTATTAAATCTTGCCCTCGACTTCAAGATGGTTTTGCCGACAAATATTTCATACCTGCACCTCTGCATGCAGATCGTATTGGAACAGTTCTGCAGTGAAATGTCTGCTGCACAACCTGTACTTATTCACTTGTATATCACATTAGATTACTCATTACAGAGGACTAGTGAGCAGGAAGGGCTGCTTCGCATTGCAATTCCTAGGACCTTGAGTACGAGTCTGGGACAGCATGGGGACTTGCAGCATTTTCACAAAGTTCACGATTTTGTGCTGAATTAGAAATGTTTTACAATTTTTCTAGAACGTCAATTTTTTATTTTGTTACTGAGATTTAATAACCGGCCTGGGAAATTGGGACTGCAGTTCCCCTTTAAGATTTTGTCACCAGAGAGCAAAGATGCCAGCAAGCAACCAAATGAGCAAGATGGATTGAAGAGCCACTTCTCACTTGTAACCTTTCTTATGTTCTTTTGCTTTAGGGTATTGCCTTGGTGGTTATTAGGATTCATAGTGCTCTTATTGCTTTTTCCTTTGAGCTATAGAGCTGTGTATGGCATGCAGGTTTTTCTGGCAGCCCTCGTAGCGAGATTCTAATTGTTTACTTGGATTGTGTGATTGGGGTTCAATCGCTCCTGGATCCAGTTAGAGGAGAATGGAGAGCTTAAGAGGAGGAGAGGCAGAGGTCAAGCGCAGCGCGGAGCGGATTTTTTTTTTAATCCGCTCGTTTGTTCATTCATTCTTTCATTGACGCTTGCCAGCCCAGGCTCCGGCGGAGAGCTGCTGCTGTTGTTGTGCCCTTGTCAGGCGAGGAGGGTGGGGGGCAATGGCTGAGGCCTGGCTCTGTCTCTCCGTGCCTCTGACACAGTGGCAGGGGCTCTGCGAAGAGATTAATGCGCTGGCCTCCTTCTCACAATGGGCGGCGGAAGGCACCCCGCTGGGCCTGCAGGGCTCCTGTCCTTGCCGAAGCCTGGAATCGGGGGTGAGTGGGCTGCCCGTGCTGCCTGAGCCGTATCCTGGGCAAACGGCAATAATGCTCCCTTTCAACAGCCAGTTCCCACCGTGTTGTGCCATGCTATTCATCACCTGCTTTTGCCAGGGAAAGAACACTTCTTTCTATCTCCTTCCTGAACTTTCTCCTTCTGCTCTTCATTTCCCCCCCACTTTCTTCTTTGATTCTTTTTTCCTTGCTTCACCTTCTCTTCTCTTCCTTCCTTTCTTTCTGGCCTCTCGCCTGCTCACCGTAAACAGGGAAAGTTTCTTTTTCTCCTGTCAGGGTCGTCAAAGCCGGTCCTGGTGTCGTTAATGCTCTGATTTTTTTTTGGGGGGGTGGGCTGTCTTTCTCAAAGGTTTCGTACTTGTGCGTTCGAGATAATTGAAGAAAAGTGAAAAACAATAACCTCCTTCTTGGTGGGGGGGGGCTTATGAACTCAAACTCTTCAGCCGAAACGTAGGACTGTCTGCCTCTTCGCCTCTGTTCCGTTGTTCTCTTAGTCATGATGAGCAAGACTGTGGGAAAATGTAGCTCTATCTGGTCTGTTAGCGAACAAAAACAATGTCATCTGCCTCCTTAAGTTCCCATGCCTTCCCACTCGTGGTTGGTATCTCTGTGCGTACTACAGCCACAACCGGACTTCCCAGGCTGTGGTCTAAGACAGGTTGTCCCAGAGAGATTACGTGTATTGTGTGTAGACAAACTGTGGCTTCACTGAGGCCTGTATGTGACATCAGACTGGGCAAAGTGTTTAGGGTAGCGAAGGGAGTGGACCGTCCTGCTTTGAAGCTGTCTGCCTACTTGTTACCACCAGACTGCGATTTCCCACACCCCTCTAAGTTAGATCTTGGCCACCACAACTGTCTTTCTTCGTGACCACTTTCACATTCACATTACGTTGCAGCTCTCATGCCATGGTGTGAGGGAAGAGTCCCCATCTAAGAACAGAGGAGATGTTCAAAAGGTTTAAAGAACTGAACTCCGATCTACTGTACTGTATATACAGTATGCACATTTCTTCACATGGATGTTGTGTGAACTTTTCATTTTTTTCAGTTTGAGATCAATACATTATAAAAATTGCTAAATTGTAAGTTGGTTTTGATCAGTACCTGTGAGGTACTACCGGCAAGATTTAGATATTATATCCTAGACACCTGGTTTCAATATAATTTCTTTATAAAGTCTCTATCTCATTTCGCCTCTTGATAGAGGTGAGGCATACGATTTCAGGATGAAGCTAGCTATTACAATAGAAAAGGGCAATAGACATCTACAGAGGCTGATCAAAAACTCTTATATGTGGTGTTCAACAAAATAAGATTTGACCTCAAATAACATCATTTAAATGTTATTAAAATGTTGGGATATTTCACTTCTCTCAACAATTATTCCTAGCCACTCTGTCTTTAAAGTTACCCTCCACCCCCCGCCCCCCATAAAAAAGGGCATTTACCTTTTTCAGCGAATCAGATTCTGAGAATACGGCAGACAAGCCCAGAACATCCTGCGTGATGATTTGATTTGATATAGCTTGAGAAAACTCCAATGGCAATGGCAGAAACTCTTAGCAAGTTCGAAGGGTCCCAGTCTTGCAGTCACATTCCAAGTTGTGCATGTTCCTCTTCTGTGGATCCCGGGTTCAGCCATCAGAGGCTTTGCTGCTGCTGTACTTTTCTACACTGGCCTCTTTTCATTTCTGGCCAGGAGGATGGGTCCATGGGTCTGTGTTTGCAGCACGCACAATATTTTAACGGACAGCCATGCACTCTGACCACCCTGACGATGAGGAGCACAGGCACAGAGCGAGATGATCTCGGACACATTGCGTTGTACACAGGTCCTCTGAGAGCTCAGATCGGGCCCAGGCCACTTCACGTTGCGAGCCCCCCTCATTGTTTGGGAAGAGGGGTAAAAAAATATTTGAATGTAAAGAATGGCATGATGGGAAGAGTAAGGCAGCCATTTTGAAACTCCTAAAGCAGGGTAGATTCAGCACTGAAAGGGGGATGTTTTTTCACAGCCATGGACTTTAGTCGAGAATCACAGTAGGTGGTAAAAGTTCCACATTCGACTTAGGTCGAGAAACACAGCCAAAGGATTAAAGTGGAGGACCATGCACCCTGGGCTGAGGTGAGGCCTCCCTGTGAGGTGAGGCCCAGGCCAAATGGCTCTGCTGGCTCCCCCTCGTGTAGGGCCTGGTTGTACACACATTAGGAACAACTCGTAAGCAGGTGGCCAGCGCCAGGCAACCGCGCCCCCTCGACCAGCTCTCTCCGCCCTGTTATTTAAATCGGCAAGGCGGCAGGCGCGTGCTGTGCCCTGACATTGATGTGGACTGACAATGGCACCCAACTCGCCTAATGATCAGCTTTGAGTCATTGAGCCCAGGGGCCTTGGCAGGCGGCCCAGCAAAAAAAGGTGCTTGTCTCTTCACAACAAAGCAAGTCAGTCAGTGGAAAATATGCAGTGGGTGTCCAAAAACCATGATAGCTTATTAAACCAACAAGAGCAAAGCCACTCAACAGCCTTTTCAGGTTCCCCAACTTTGAAAGGTTCTGGCACATTTATATAAGTGTAAAAAATGATAGTTATGCATTTGCAGCACATTTTTATTTCTTCTTCCTTTGTCCTTTTCCCTCCTCAGAACCTCCTCATTTGGAGAGAAAAAAAAGGATGTTTCTGTTTTGAAAACGCAGATTCAAAAGGTGAAGACACCACTTGAAGGATTCATTACTTGCGTGCACTGTGTAATAAAAGCACAATGTATTGTGTATGTACTACCCTGTATTGTGTTCATAAACTATGAGAATAATAAGTCTCACAATTACATTGTCAGTGGTACAAGAATATTATTTAAATATATATATATAAAGTCTGATATGTGCATAAATTGAATCTCGGCTCAATAGCTATTGACATTGAGATTTTATAGAAAACTTAATCCGTGAATACCTTGAACCTTCTAAGATTTGATGCAAAATCCCTTTAGGCGTTTTGTAATAACCAGTTGTGTTACCTAAAGATTGGGTGTTCCTTAATTCTGAGTGAAGGTGCAGTATTTTTATCTCATGGTGTATTGCCAATGTAAAGGGCAACGAATCACTACACAGATGGAGACAGGAACACAACGGTGAAAGTGTTAATTAGCTGACAATCTTAATGAGCACGTTGAATAGCTCAGCCAGAGGGGCTGTAATTCCTAATAGAGATGAGTCTTTCATTTGAAAATAAAAAAATAATGCATTTCTAATTAAATGTAGATCGTGTACCAGATTAGTATGGTGCAGATATGTGATGCAATTTGCATTAAGGTTGCATTGGGGCTGGCAGATGCTATCAATCTCATTTGACACAACATGGAAGTCTTGAAGACAAAGTGAATAATGAAATGCCACTGTGAGGAAATGCAGTCTTGTGTATTACTCAACTTTTTATCCAATTTTGTTAAGGGGAAAATGCAAAATCGCCGGTTTCATCTGTGCACAAGTCTGCATCAGTGCTCTGAGGTCTGGGGTTGACTGTAGTGCTCAGCTCTTGCTAGAAGGGTCTTGATGTACTTTCAGCAAGTCCCCTGTGACCCAAGGGGCAGTGAAGGAGTTAATGGCTGATTACCTGAGCTGTGTTGTCATGGTTCTTGGCTGAAAGCCAGAGTGGCTACAGTGTGTTCCTACGTTCTTGAACAAAGACGCTCTTCGAGGGATGACAGATTTCCTTAGCCACAATGCAGTCTGTTGGGTTTTTCCTGTACCAAATTGACAACAGAGGAACCTTTACCTTTTTACATTTTCTGGACTTTGTGATCACACTATCTGCATGTACACTAGATGTACAGTATGTGTGCGCTAAAGTTCTTCTTTGCAAGAATTTCTGATGTTTATGCACTGATTTAAAATGACTGTAAGAACATAAAAAAATTCGAAAGACTGCAAAGTGTTTGATTTTGCCTATTTTTAGCATTTATTGCAGTCCGCCTCTCAGTGCTCAAAGGGCACTAATCCGATTAATCTTATTTCTGCCCAGTAGGCACTTAATTGCTTCCTTGAGAGTCTTTTTACCAAGATACAGAACTCAGTCCCAGGGTAGTTCCATTGAAATGAAAAAAGCACACAGTCATCATGGCAAATAGCTTCTTTGATATACTTATATCAATAGCTTAAATTGATATACTGTAAGTCTAGTAATTCAGAACTGTGAATGAAACAGCTTTACTTTATTGAGGGAATGTCCAGATATGTTCTGCATATAAAAGATGAAAATGTGATTTTTGCCATGTGGAGCTATTTAGAACTTGAAATGGCAATATCTGTTTCAAATTGTATCGTTTTCCCCTCCACAGTCGAAGATGAGAATACCCAAGGGTCACTTGTAGAATAGGATTCCCTCACAGACTCAAATTGTGGGAATTTTTCACTGGACTGGCAAAAGTAAAAAAAAATTGCTGAGCTGATCCACGGTTTTGACCAGTTGTCATTATTTTAGCGGTTTTAGTTAGCACAGATATCTTTGCAAGGTAATACATGGTAAGTACTGTAGAAGTGTTTTCAGGCTAATTATCAATTAAAGAAAAAAAAACCTTTGCTGTACTTCATCTGTTACAGTCCAACCTCAAAATGTGGCCGCATATTAGTCTTTATCCTTCTCTGTTGATGGGATGATCACCTGGCCGGACGAGTGTGGACAAGACAGGCAGAGCCCTCTTCAAGTCAAGTGGACGGGATTATTTGCAGGTGATGGTAGAAGGGTGTTATCTTGACTAGTACTGGGGTAGATTGGTCTTGAGCAAGGATGGCCAACTGATCCATGAACTGCATAGCCTTGGAGAGCCACAATGGAGCAGGCTTTATAGGCTGTCCTGAAGTCACCAGGTTCTTAAACCCTTGGATCGATTTCGTTCTGACCACTTAAGCAGGTGAGTGAGATTTTTAAGAGAAAACCTGAAATGGAAATAGCAGCATCCTATAGCTCTCAAGCACCACAGCCAGGTAATGAGCCTATGACTAAATTGGTCAAAACTCACAAGTCTCAAGTCGCTGGAAATCGATGTGTTCAAGGTGACCTGCTGGATTGCGGTTCTCTGGGACTGGGGATGGCCATTCCTGGTCTTGAAGTCTGTATTTAATGAGCTGGCCATCAGCTGATCAGGAACTGGGGTTTGCCAGTTTGCTGAAATGTTATTGTGAGCCCCCAGATGTATAATAAAATACCTGAGAAATGAATTGATGTTAAATGAATTTTAAAATAAATTCAAAAGCATTGAGCCCCCCCTGTAAAGCTCAGTCCTGGCCATGGCGTCATGTGATTGAGCAGTCGGAGTGCTGAAAGCAGTGACAATAGGCTCAGCCACATAGCAGTGCCGAGTTCTTTGCACCTTGGGGTGAGGCAGAGAGCTAGACACGGTGGAAGGGGGGGGAATCTGGTTGTGTTGTGTACTTTGTCTGGCTGGTTATTCTGGTCCGTCAGGTCTCTAAGGAAGTGAGGAACACCAGGGCAGCAGAGCCAAGCTCTCCTGACTCAGAGTCACCCATTTGTCAGAACCAGCTCAGGGCAGATACATACAGATACGAACATTTCTAACACAAAAATGGTACGGTGTGTACATTGCAGTCAGATCACACAAAGATAGTCAACAAAATGACCTATCTATCATTTTTATTTCGGTCCCTGCAGCTACTACTACTGTACTGATATGGGTTATTGTTAATCAAAGTACCTGTATGTATCAAATCTACATGCAACTTCTTAGCTTTCTCCTTTTAAAACGATGGCTAAATTGCTAAGGTTCATCTTAATGAGCAGCAAAACAAGAATATCAGAATTCTAAGGACACACATTTTCTTAAAAACAGATTCTATTTCTATTCTAATGTCTATTTCTTTTCTGTACATTGGTCTCTCTTATTGTTGATTTAATAAGAATGTACATTGCAGGTATTTTCTCATTTTCAAGATACTGATCTAAGTACGTCTCCAAATTGATTCGATTTGCTTTTGTTCTTTGTTTTCTACAATCTGCATGAGAAGGTTTGCAGGTGTGTTTAAGGGAATGGTTCTGTACTCCTGTCTCATTCTCACCTCTGTACAGGGACATACTGAAATAAACGCCCTGTATGGTTGTGCGTAAGAATCTGTACTGGACAGCTTATAAGCTCTGACTCATGATAAAGGATTTTTAAAGACTCCTTTAGACAGAAAATGGTTCGTGTCTATGCTTAAATCATTGCTGAACTGTCAACTCCAGCCTAGTTAACCCATGCACATCAACAGTAGAGTTCAAATTTATTTGAATTGCATGTGCATTTTAAGATTCAATTTAAATAATTCTTTTAGAATTTGCATCTCTTCTGTATTAGTGTTAATATTGCCTGATCACTGTAAAGAACTATCATAACATGATTAGCAGAATCAGTGAGCAAATCAAATTATTGGTTCTAAAAGAGAAATAAAAAAATATTGTATTTGTTTCTATGGCTGCATTTAAGATACAGGTTTAAAAAAATTCAAAGGCTTCCTGTATAAAAAAAAATATTTGGCAGCCTTAATTGTATTGTATTGGAAAGCAGCCTTGTAGAAATGAATCACCCATATCAATTTATCAGTGTGTTAATGGCCAGATTCCATTTCAGTTTATAAAACCTGTCTTAGGTCATGTTGTATAGGGATTCCCAGCAAAAAAAAAACTGAATACTTTTATTATTTGCTCTTTCAGTAGAAGGTGATTTTGCACACTGTGATATTGCTTGATCAAGTCAAATGGAGTTCACACATATCCACCTGCTACTAGAAACCACCGGCCAGTCAAATGACCTCCAGCAATCCATTGCCTCAGTGCATTTGGACAGACATTCCACATTACATTCCTGAGTAAACCAGGAGAGCATTCGACTGTTTTCTGCTCATGCAACAAACGATGGTGGAGGTCAAATGACTTGTTCAGATATTGGGCTATGCTACAACCATTTTTCAAACTATAGAGAGGGGATTCAAGTTTAAGCAAACTGTGCATCTTTATAGTGAATGAGATGTGCCACGTGGGGTGTAAAGTACTGTACTGCTTTATTGTTGATGAATAGACATCGATCACTACAGATCATTATTGCAGTGTATCTCAAAGTGACGCTCTTGAGATGCTTTTTGACATTGTAACAACCTGTACTGTATTTAAGCTTTTCTGCCTGTCATCATTTTTTTAATTTCATTTTGCATATCCCCGCTGCAGCAGTTTCATGGTGATTTGGTTTTCATGTGGAAACAGGGACTCCAGTAATGTGAGGGGCACTGATCTGTAGCTTGTTACTGTGGTGCGGGTGGCAGGTGAATGGAAAACGTGTGCCAGGGGCAATGAGTACAGGAGGTACACAGAGGTGCCATGGAGAACAGTATCCAATGCACACCTCATCAGGCCTCACGCCCACGCTGCCACGCACCAAAGGCAATATTCCGGCCAGTTTATGTCTCACAAGTGATTTACGTCCTGTCAGCCTTTCCGATCGCAGGCTGCTGGGTTGTTAATGTCTGTTTTCCTTTGCAGGAGGCCAGAAAGCAAAGTAAAATAAACTGTTTCTGTGTGTGCTTAATCTACAAAAGAGAGTCTGCCAAACACATTCCCCATTTTTCAAACCCCTTACACAAAATCAAAGCCCCTCACCAGACTGACCCAGGCCGGTTGCAACCAGCTTGTACCAGCTCTGTACTAACCCTTAGGAAAACTATGGAAACTCTGAACAAGTCAAAGAGCACATCTCTCCATGGTCTTCCTCTACATTCTTGTCTAACTTAACTTGTTTTGAACTGTGGTGGGTTTATCTTATTATAGGACTGTCATATTCCTTTTTTTTTTGTAGGTATAGTTGTATCATTTTCCGTTGAAAATTTTTAGTAGGAACGGCATGTAAATTATAGGTCATCATTCCCTAAACAAAAGGGAATAATACGGCTTTATTGTTTAACTCTTTGAGTCAGCCATCAAATTAACCACATGGCTTTTTAAAGATCTAGATGAGTGCTGGTGTGTGAAATGTCAGGTGTTTTTTTTTCCATCCGGAGAGAGTTTTTTTCTGGGTAATTCCAAGACTTTTAGAGCCCTATTGTTTCCTAAAGAATTGCGTGGAAAATGTTCGCTTCTCAGCACTAACCGGAGGCGTGCAAATCCCAGTTTTCATTCAGATGATTTGAAGACTTCTCTTCAGAATGTTTGTACTGTATGAAGATGCAAGATTGGTGCTGAAACTGAAGGCTGACGTTAAAATGCAGGCTGCTGCCTAACTCTGTCAGCTTTCCTTAAGCCTTTAGAGTGCTGGTAGCAGGTCAGAATAAATTGTTGTACATAGCCTGCATTTGGGTGCTGTAAGGAATGTGCAGTTCGCACAGCTGAAACTTTCACACCACTACTCAATTAATCAGGTTCAGGGTATGGAATACCATTGTTAGCTCTGGTCTCTTTTTTTTCTTTTTTAGCAGACTCTGTGCAATTTAGTGACTGGAGCTCATAAAAGGCAAGGTCCCTGGAAGTTCATTGTTCCTACTTGCCTTTGACATCGTGGAATATGCAATTATACTGAAGCAATGCCCCAACACGACTCCCCGCTTGTACCAGGTGGAAAATGAGAGTCACCGGGCGGTCTGAGCTATTTCAGGTCTGGCTGTGATCTAATAAGACACGCCTGACTTTTCCCAATCTGACTGAAGTATGCATTAATTTGAGGTTACCAGCTGCAGGGAAGGCAGAAATAGTGCTGGGGCTGCAGTTACAAATAAATGTCACTGCAGATCTGTACCCGAAAACCTTTTCGTGGCTGTCTTTACAGGAAACATTCAGCCCATTAAAAAAATCCAATCGAGAAAATGTACTCTCTCCTTAATGGAGTACAAACCCTATTGGCATTACAGTGCGTTACCCTGCAAGCTTTTGACTTTGTGTTCTGAGCTCTTACATATCCAGGCAAGTTTGCATTTCCTTTTCTCTACTTCATATCCAAAAGGAAACACCAGCAGAAGGGCTTGGGTCTGAAAGCCGACTACAACCCTAGCCATAAACGTGCCATGTGTAAATTATATGCATGAACATTGGGAACATTATGTTAACAAACCAGTCATTTTATTCTTAACATATATGCACAGACTAGGTGCCGCAAAGACAATGGGATCTTTTGTACCTAGTTGCAAAGCAAGAAGAAAACAGGACAAGCACTGATACAGTATACTACAGATTAGTTATAGCAAAGACAACAGGATGCCTGTGGTCTATAAGTGCATGGATGGAACCGAACTCGTAATGCATACAGCAAGACGGAACACAAACAACAGAAGCTCTCCCAACAGATCTTTGTTTGTAACAGATCGTTAAAATTGTAAACACAGGGGAGCAGCGAGCACATTCTGATTTCAATGGCTGCCCACTTCAAATCATACAAATAAACAGCCTTTTGTTCACAGGCCCTTTTCTTCTGTCTGCAGGAAGAGGTTGAAAAGTGCTCAGGACAAAATGCATGAGCGTGAGCAAGGAGTGTTTTTCTTTCTTTTTCCTGCATTGAAGTAAATTAGCAAATGGCTAATAGCAAATGACAGAATTATGGGAAAGAGGGGCATTAGCTTTCTTTTAACATATTTTTCTAGGACTATTTTTTTAGTCTGTTTCTTTTCTTTTTTTTTCAAAAAGCATGATGTTCCTTCCCCTGTCTGGACATCTGAAATCTTTATTACCCGTCAGTAGACTGGGGGCTCTCCGTGTCTCTCAGGGGTGCAAGCAGTTCAGGAAGCCTGTGTGAGCCCTCTTCCCCCTAGTCTCTGCTCTGTCATACTGGATTATATTGATTGTTACATTTACAAAACCCGACACTGTCTCCCAAATGCTCCCAGTGAAACACAGGAAAACCTGGGATACTCATCGACTTCTGCCGAAGGCTCGCACGTTTAACCCCTTTGTTGCTGCTGACATCAGAAACTATCGCTTCAGAGCGATCTGTTACCGATGTAGATACATTGGCAATCCTGTCTTCTAAAGTGGAAAAGCACAGATTTTGTGTTGATCTAAAAGCATCAGTTGTTATGTACATGGGCCGCCTGGACATTTTGAACAGTAATTGGGGGTCAATGAATTAATGAAAGGGTGGGAGGACACATAAACCTCAACACCCTCTACAGCTCATAGACCTCACTTGACCATCTTCTCTATAGCACCTGAGCTGGGGCAATTCTATATAATCCCCCTGTATAATGCAAGGAACTGTAAAAAGGCGCCATCCTTCGGATGAGACGTAAAACCGAGGTCCTGACTCTCTGTGGTCATTAAAAATCCCAGCGTGTTTCTCAAAAAGAGTAGGGGTGTTACCCGGTGTCCTGGCCAAATTTCCCTTTGGTCTTTACCAATCATGGCCTCCTAATAATCCCCACCTATGAATTGGCTTTGTTACTCCGTTCGCCTCCCCACTGATAGCTGGTGTGTGGTGAGTGTACCGGCGCACTGTGGCTGCCAGGTGGGGCTGCACACTGGTGGTGATGGAGGGGATCCCCATTACCTGTAAAGCGCTTTGAGTGGAGTGACCAGACAGCACCATGTAAGTGTATGGAATTATTATGATTATTAATTATTCTAAAATTGAATTGGTGCATCCAGTTTTAGTGTTTTGTCATTTTAAGTTTACTGAACCGGTTGTTACACAATATTTAGAAAGAATACTTTTCTGTTTATTTTAGACCAGTGCCACGCGTACATACAGTACTGGAAAAAGGCTTGCTGGACCTATAGGTGTTTTGCTGTCCTCGGGAACTCATTTAGAGGGATTGCTTTTTATCATGGTGTAGTTGGAACCCTGGACAGGCCCATTTTAAATTCCTCCCTGTTCACTGTGATCCACATCGTTGACAAATAGAATGATGAGTGCATACTGTGTGTAGGTGAGGTCAGAGACAATAAAGATAATTTTTTTGTTGGGAACAAAATAACTTTACGCCGGCCACTGATGAGACCTTTTTAAATGATTTTACTAATACACTGATGTTATGTTTTTAGCAGTTGACATTGATGGAAAATATGTTTGTGCTTGTAACACACAACCCCCACCCCCCAACCTCAGCTCTCTGAGAACACACACAGGCGCTTTCCCACCCCCGTTTCCTGGACTTGGTTGTTAATTATTATTACATGTTAACCACCATTTGGTTTCAGCATTAGACATGTCGTCTTCAAATTATGCAATGTGCCAATCATATGATTGGCTTAACAGTATGAGACAGTAGCAGTGACTGTATCTCAAGTGGGCTGCACAGCGCAGTCTAAACACACCCCAGCAGTGTGATGCCTCTGTCTCGCTGCAGGCTTTGGCACCAGCAACAAACTCTGAATGACATCACAAAAATGCAATGCAATTTTGTGTGTATTTTGAAAATGCTCACTCCCATTATTGGACGTCAACGCCCTGTGGTTTGGTAGAAGTTTTATCATTTCTCCCCCCAAAATAAATCCTTAAAAAGAAAGAAAAGGAAGATTAAAGGAAATGATTAATCTTCAGAAGGGGTGGAAGTGCATGAATTCACGATTCCATGCTGTAATCTTGTAATATTTAAATTTCCATAAGTGGGTGATGTAAATAGTCTGGGAAGCCTGTTTTTATAAACTGAAAAACAAAGCAGCATCAGTCTCCGCAAATACATATCAAAGATGGGAGCAGACCTACTCAGCTTCTTCTTCCAGGGTTTTCAGAACATACGAAAGTTTACCATTGAGAGACCATTATGTTCCATACATAATAACAATAATTATAATCTTTGAAAGTGTCTTTCTAAACCCAAGGACACTTTACGTAGTGCTAAAGAAAAAATAAAAAAAGTTCAATGAGACAATAAAAAGAAAGAAAATAAACAAGACCAGACACGTTTATACAGATGGAATGTAGGACAATCAGGCATGATCAGACCCTGGTAAAAAGTTCAGATTTGAAGAGAATTAAAGAATTTGTCTCTCATAGAGTCTTAGGACGGTCGTTCCTTGACACACTCGATTAAATGGGGCACTTATGAGTAATCTGTTTCTTCAGAAAAAGCTGTCTCAGCTTTGATTTTATACGATGCAATATTGTACTATATTTCACAAGATCCAGAAGGTTATCAACATTTTTGTTTTGATTGTTGAGGAACATATTTATTCAAAAAACCTTCTTATTTCGTTTATTTATTTTACATATTGTGGAGTATGGACCATTTACCAAAAAACAATCACGATTTGTCAAGAGTTGTGGGGAATATTCGAATGCTTTTGTTGTTCTGTTGTTTTTTCATGCTATGTGCCCCTGGAGATTCCAACCGGAACACTCCATCTCTTCTCCTCTGGGAGGGGGGGAAGAGGGAGTGCATGGCACTAGCAGCTGTGTGGGACACAGGCCCAAGGGCAGGAAGTGACTCGACCTCCCCCGTGGGAGTTCAGCCCACTACAGCTCAGCCAGCCCCCACAGCTCACAGCTCTGCAGCTCATTGTTCTGGTGTGACTGACAGTCACAGTACAATACCAGAGAAGCTCTCTCATACCCATGTAGGTTAAGTGTTTACAGAGACTGCATGAAATCAGATGTGAGCCAACTTCATATCTGTTAGAACTTTTATACCCTAGTTAAACATACAGTACATTAGTCAAACATTTCCAATGCGCTCTGTACATGTTGACATACAACTATTGACATATAGTAAAACAGAAGTTATACTTACAGTGTTTACGCTACATTTGAAGTAATCCTCTATAATGTATTGTATAACAATAACAGCCCCCTGTAACAATATTTCCCAACAATACTTCTCTCTGGGGAACCCCATTTTAAAATGATCACAATCTGCAGCGACACCCCCAAGTTTCCACTGGCTTTAAATTTCAATCATTTATTTTGATATTACTGTTCATAAAAGTAATTACATATTCAGGCCAGTTCTACAGGGCTCAATCTTTCAGTTAACTTAACCAAGGCATTCCTGTTTATGGGTGGAAAGCTGATAGTGTAAGAGTTAAATCTGTGGGCAAAACCAGCCCACAGGTCAAAGGGACTAGAATTGGAAAGCCCAGGTTTAGGTCATATTTATAATTGTTTCAGGCTGCTGGTAAAAGGAATGTTTTGGTACTGGAGGTGGTATTTCACAGGAAGTCTTTGATACCGAAATGCAGGCATACAGTGTCAGTACTGACTAATGCATAATAGTAAAATGTCATAATTCTGATAAACGGGAAGCTAGTTAATTGATTACAGAGGGTGACGAGTAAGTTTTTCTTTTGTTATGCTCAAACCCCGCCTGAATTCCGTAGTAATTTGCTGAAGAGAAATCAGCAGAATTTCCTTGTGATGTGATCCAGTCTCTGAAAGGGAAATTCCCTCTTGTCTGAGCTCTGTGTGAACAATTGCTGGTGATTTCCCCCTTTGCTCTCCACCTTATAATGTAATAATAATAATAATATTTCTTTATTAGCCCTATACAATTTCTTGCATTAGGAATGCGTCTTTTCGCATACCCCAGCTTTTCTCCAGGGAGACACAGACACAGGGAGAGAAGCTTGGGGTCAGAGCGCAGGGTCTGCCATTGTACAGCGCCCCTGGAGCAGTTGGGGTTAAGGGCCTTGCTCAGGGGCCCAACGGAGTAGGATTCCTCTGCCAGCCGCGGGATTTGAACCGGCAACCTTCCGGTCACAGGCGCAGATCCTTAGCCACAGAGCCACCACTCCGCACCGTTCCTTTCCCACAGGTGTGACATGTGCAGGAAAGCTACAGCACCACGAAGGACAGATCCTCACAGTGCGTAACCGGCTAATCTGTAGTTTCTATTTCACTTGAAGGGCTTGTGAAATACCAGAGGAATCCACAGATGAGGCAAACCACATCAGATTCTCAAGGGTTATCACTGTGAGAATATATTGTAGAGCGATCAAATACTGTATGTAGCACCGTCGTCAGTTCTCCAAAGTTTTGATGTATGTAGAGTGCACTGTATTCCTTTTTTCTCTGTTGCTCCTACTCTCCGGAATTCTCTTCCCACTTGTGTTCCTACCCTTTCTATGTTGGAGTCCAAATTAAAAACCCACCTTTTTTCATTGGCTTCCTCCTAAATGTCAGGGTTAGTGATAGACTAATGAATAAAGGTGGGTTCCGAGCTCGGACTGTTGTTGTTCTATTTGCCATACACCTATTTATGGCTATTTCCAAGCTCTGGACCGTCCAATTTGATATAGTTTTTGCAGCTCTTTGTTTTTATTTGTTGTAAACATTCTCTTATAATTGCACTGTTTTTTTTTTGCATCTAGACATTGTGATTATTGCATAAACATTTTGTTCATTTAAAACACCTTTATTTGCATGCATTTTCTTGAAAGATGGGGTACAAACTGCTTTAAATCTAGGCCGTGCAGTCTGAGTGGTATGCTCCCAGCAGGTGCAGATCTACGGCCAGCTCCCTACAGGGCTCCAATCGGCCAGCCTGCTGCCTGGCGAGCTTTATAAGGCAGTTCCTGTGAGCTCTGACATCACGCAGCCCCAGCGCGAGGGAGGGAGTGCTCTGTAAGACACAGGGGAGGAGGAAAGTTCATGGCCAAACGTCTTTCATCAACAGAGCAATCTCAGCTTAGGACAGCCCACGTTTTTTTTTTCCCTTCGCTCTTTCTTAATATACTTATAGGTGTCTGCCGGCACAAAGATTACACCACAACTCAATCGCGGGGTTTAATGCCTGTTTCTGGCGCACACACACACACACCCAATGCACACACGCACCCACACTCAGAGGAGGCGTACACGGCTCACATCCTTATCCCACACACACACACACCCCCACACACGCCCTCGTGTACTTACTCAGACCCACGTTTTCCTGCCAGCTACAACTGGAAAAGCGGAATGCGAGAAATGTGCTTGAAATTATAGAAGGGGATTAGTGAACGCTTTGCTTGTCCGCAGACAAATTTCCAACGATAAGGCGGAGAGGTCTGAGGTGAAGACATTCTGCAAGTCTTTACCAACTGCTTCCTGAGTACATTTCATTCCCTCCATCCTGTGTAAAGCTTACAATCCCTGGGCTTGTGAAAACTGTGCATTGACTGCATGTTTTGAGCACTGTTTTCTGGTCCAGTTTAATATTAGGTCCACATTCTGTTACTTCTGGTGCTGTTAATAGGTAATGTAACTGTTTTTGTAGTCCTAGCAATGCCACACATTTCAAGAAGAAAAAGACATATCAAGTGTGCGAAAGTGAACAGTGACAGAAACAAATGCTCTCTGACGTTAACTCTCAACGCATGTAGGCACGCACACGTACGACAGGAATACACACAAAGAGGTGAATTTGCCAAACACACCATGTCTGACTAATGCACTGATCACATCACCTGCTCCCTGGCCTTATCAGTGTGCTTCCAAACTCCCGGTGAGGGATTCGTTTGAGCAACAGGCTGTGGTTTCCACAGGACCCGGCCGTGCTGAACACGAGCCAGCGAAACAGTCAAAACGACCAAAGGAGATTGTAATGGAGAAAGACCGAAAGCAAACTGGTATGCAGAAAAAATCCTGTATTGGTTAAGTACTTCATTTAGTTTTGCAAAAATAGCTATGAGATTTTTCATTTTATACATCAAATATAAAACAGACCTCTGACAATATGTTTTAATTGCTCAGCCATGTTTACTTTTAGACACTTGACTGCCTAATTAAGATGAATTGGATTATTATGAAGTGTATTCTTCGCACTCTATTTTTCCATCCTATATATGGTATTTTTCTTCTGCCTGTCAGATACAGGATTAAGTTGTGTACATATGGGGCTGCTGGTAAACAGCATGGTTTATATCAATCTGATAACGAGCCAGACATAGTGGGCTCCATCCAGGCACCTAAGCACATTAATCTTAACAAACATTTATCTCTCTCTGTGTATTGTTGCCTTACATATTATCTCCACTATTTCCTGCACTGCCTCTCCCTCTCAAACCATCTTTGTCTCTGCCTCCTTCTCCTCTTTGTCTTGTTGAAGGCACTGAACAGCACACAAAACATTCACAACTGCTATCCCTTTCTTGTAATCGAGGGTAAACAGATTCCAGCCCACAGAATGGTCAGGGTGGTTTTTATAGTCCTGCTGGCACCACATGGCCTTGTAATAGCGGAACCAGTAATTTAAGGCAGGTTAAATGCTGTGCTTGTTTAAAATGTTGTGACTTAGAGGAGCAAAAGTTGCAATTAGGCAGCAAAATTTAGCTTTTAATTTTTGTTTACTGGAAAAATAATAACAGACTGATTCTTTCTGGAACATATATACAAGCAATCATATCTTTTCTCAAAGGCTTTAACAAAGTTGTGCATTTTACAACTCATGGGTAAACTGTGCTGCTTAATTTCAGCTTTCCCTAACTGCAGATATACAGTACCAAGCTGCCAATATTAATATGGTCACACTAAACACTAAACAGGTTTGCTATATTTTTTCCAGCGCCTCACTGAAACAATGACTTCAGCATTCCAAATTCTTTCTTTAAATAGAAAGAAACTTTAATTTTTTTAAAGTAATCTCTGTCATGTTATTCAGCTTGTTTTGGGGGTTATAGCGAGTAACAAGATAGTAGCCATACTAGTACCCCTTTAAACTGTGTTTGACCTACAGAGCTATACTGAGAGCTGTAAAATAAATATTGAAACAGCAAAAACCTGCATTCTTAAAATGCATGCAAAATACACATTTTTCATTAATACAAACAAGGGCATCTACATTGATGGAAGACACAAATAAAGTGATAGTACAAGTGCTTATCTTAACAAACTCTTAATGGGAGGCCTGTTATTTACCTGGAGTTAATGGATAATAGTGCTGTTTTCCTGAAAAAAGACCTGATAGGAGAAGGAACACTGACACTCGAGTACACTCTGTGCCAGTCTGTCTTACTTACCTGATGTGCAGCACGACCAGTTGCAGCAGGATTTGAGCTCCGTCCCTGCCAAAACTGACATTTAGGCAACAGCTTCATTTAAAAACCACATGTTGCCACCATGGTTAGACCTTTTGAACAGGGACTGTGTCATTCATTTTCACTTGCATATAAAAACATAATCTCCAAATAGTGCAGATTTCGAGATGTATATATTTTGCTTTATAAAACAAGCTGTTCTAACTGGGGTGTTGGATCATGCATCCATCTCATGAAATGGGCTTTAAAGATTCTGTACAGTACAGGTACAGTACTTAAAATATTACCCCATTATTGTAATAAACGGATTTCATTCTACAGCTGTACAGACCTCAACATGCTTGAATCTACGTTTTCTTCCCAATAGTCTGTGGTTTTGAGTCCGAGTGTAGTATTGTAATATGAGTGTAATATTGAAATTGCTCTTTGCAACATGAGCGCACATGTGTTCCGTCACTGGGCAAGTGTCAGAATTATTTTTGACATTAGACGATATGAAACCCTTCCACCCCATCATAACGGAATAACAGAGTGAACAGAGTAACAGGATTTCTTTAATCTGACTTATTGAAGTCTCCCTAAGCAAGTGGTGAGAGGCCGTCCTGTGTGTTGTTCATAACAAAAGAAGAACAGTTACAAACGAAAGGATGTCATTCAGCTTATCCAGCATGTTTGGCAGTTAGTATGGAATTGATCCCAGCCTCCTCATCCACCTGTTTCTTGAAAGAAGCCAGGGTTGGTTGTGTGAGTGCCGTTGAAGATTTTGATGACATGTTATCGGGTCTCCATGTAGTTTTGATCAGTTCATCAGATCCAGGCTAAAAGGGTCTGTTACACAATTCTGTAAGTTCACAATACTTCTGGAAACGTGCTTCAGTAACTACTCATGTATTTCTTGTACTGCTTGGGTTTTACTGTGGTTTTCTACACAAAAGTTACAGAATTCAAAAAGGATCTCATTTTGTCTGTTATGTATTTATACACTGTGGTTTTTCTATGTCTATACGTGCCTATTACGGCTTTAATGAGTAAGAATCTCAATATTCTCAATTCAGAGTTTCATCACTGCTGCAGCCCTACTGGATACACAGTCTCTGGAGACAAGGGGAAGAAGCAGAAGCGAGATTTACATTAAATGAAATCTCGTAGCTGAGCTACATTACTGAATTATTTTGGAGGGTCTGTATTTATTTTTAAAAAATCTGCCTTTCTTTTACCGTGTTTCTGTACTTTGTAGAATACGGTGGGTTTTTAGTGAAAACCCTCCATTTATGGCAGTGCTTAAAATACGAAAGAAATAATAAAAAAACCCGATTATTCAAGTCATCTATTTTCAATTGCCGGTGAGTCCAAAACTGTACAAGGTCGCAGGGTCGATGTTCCCACTCTCTTTCAAAAAGAAGTCTGAAAATGACATTTTCGTCTAAAATGTTGATGATGTCTTTAAGTGAAGGGGCGGAGCTGGATCTCAGAACTGCGCTCAGCGTATAAGAGCAAACGCAGAAGGTTCATGAGCTAGTGTGTTTTTCCCAATTCTGAATGTAGAGGCGGTGAGGTGTCGAAGACTTGTATATTCGGTTGGCTGTATTAGTATTTAAGGTAACAGCTGACAGGAACTTCTGGATACAGACAGCGTCACAAGGGATTTACAGATTATGCGCTAACCCTGGCGAAGAGTGAGAAAATATTAAATACTACGCGGTGTGTAAGGTGAGGATTTTATAATTCGTCGGACTGGGTTCTTCGATGCTATTCGAAAGCAGCGCGGTGTGTAGCGCACTGTAGCAATATGCAGATAGAAGATTATGAAATACAATATATTATATACTGTGTGTATATATACACAAAACAGCAGTTATTCGTGTAGAATAAAGTGTACAGTGTCAAACGCGGTACACACACACACGCGCGCGTCATATTGTAAATTCCATTTTTATGCAAATGGCAAAATAATTTTATCTCGATCAAAATGATTTTTCTTTGAATTATTGTAAAGTGCCTTCACAGTAAGGGATTTAAATTAGATAGTCGAATACAAAAAAATAATAATAATTGACGCCCTAATGGTTAATTAGCTATATTGTTAACAGAAGGTAGGGGACAGTTCTTAAGTCATATTCATCATGTGCATACAGTATAGCTACCCCTTTGTGTGTTTAAGGCACGTATGCCTCTTATTTCATCAGTCGGCGTGCCATCGAAAGAATGAATTGTTAGCAGATAAGTGATTCGTTCCTGACTCACGCTGTGAGCCGCTCGGATACAATGAAGAGCGCGGCGCGGGCAGGAGGAAGCGAAGCGTGCGCCCAGGTGCGCTGGCGGCGCAGGAAGAGCGGGTCCGGTTGCTCGGAAACCGCTGTAGGGTGAGGAAAAGCAAGGTGTGTGTCCTCTGATTGTTCCTGTTCTCCTCGCCTCTGTTTCTGCTGCTGGGGAGCAGAAAGTGCTTTTGTGACCCTAGGGGCATCCGATAGGCTAATTTAGATTAAAGCCTACAGAACTGTTGCATTGGTATGTAACGCCTTATTTCATCCTTGAACTGAATTTCTTTTCGAAATGAGCACGTCCAATGAGTGCCACATTACTAAAATGCAGTAACCCACGTGCATACCTGGGAGAAGTTACTGTGTCTCGGTAAACTGCATCAGATTGCTTAAGTGTTGCGGGTAAGCTGTCGTTCAGCAATTTACCGGTTGCAGTAAAAGTAGGGACCGTAGAAAAAGGTCCCCTGATTTTTGTCTCTCTGTGTCGTTTGTGCGTGACTGTAGTGTAATTCTAGTTTAACAGCTAGATTCAGCAGACCTTTTGTGGGGATTTTCTCCTACTGCTTTGAATGCTCGCAAACATTTGCCTTAAAACCGTCGTTAACGGGTGAAATTGTGCAAAGTTTATATGAAGCAAGTACCGCGACTTTATTGCACCTACCCAAATTCGGCGTGATGCACAGCAAGCTCAGGTGGGCTGTGTGATGTCGGGTATCTCTGCGTGTACGGTATGCTTGTGTAAAGCGACGAGCTGGAAATGCATTCTAACCAATGACCAACCCAATGAAGAGTGCGGGGTGTGCACGCAGTCACACACAGTACGTGCTTTCTGGAAAGGTAAATATGCTTTCGACACATTGTACCCAGGTCCCACGTAGTTAATAATAAACGCTTATCAATAACATTTTTGTTGACAGCTATATGAGGGTCAATATAGTGGGCATGTGTTCGCCTGCTGCAAGGTCCTCTTCAGCGATCCCAGCAGCGAAAGCCGCGCCACGCACGCAGTCCTGTTGGTGCACCTGTTGCGCGGGGAAAGGCGAGCTGAATGAATGGGTCATTGTTGGGTATCGAGTCCCCCCTAACCCCCCTCCTAGCTGCTGTGCCCGGCTCCGTCCAGGGTAGAGTTGGGTCACGGCAGCAAATAAATGGGCAGCTCTGTCTGTGCGCGATCAGTTTCTAAGACAACGGGTTACAGCTTTCCAGTCGTTTCACCTAATACTGGAAAAATTGTTTCGTGCTTGCTGGTTCACTGTGCGGCTGACAGTCTTGCTCCGTGCATTCGTGACCTGGGGTACCGGGCAAAGAGCCGCAGTAAGAGTCAACGTTTAGTTCTTTCGGTTTGTTGGGGAAAAAAAACCCCGACAAAATCTTTTATGCTTGAAGTTGCATGCCGTTGTTTGCTGGTTGGGATGTGTTATGGTTGGTTTCGTCAATATTCCAAAGACATACAGTTAACCTCTCCCCCCCCCAGAAATTCAGGTATGTGCTTACCTACTGTACGACGGTGTAGAAATAAACGTAATTTTGGAGGTGCAAAAGCCCTGTCAGTTCAGCCAACGCGTTGTAACATTCTTTGAAAACACTTGACCAGTTGTAATACGTTCATTTTCATTATTTATACAGACAAGATCGTGCAAATTCTTTTCGTTTTGACGAATTTTATCAAGGGAGCGCAATGCTTTGAAAAGGGATCTAGTAAAGGGTAGTATTTAGCTGTATTATAATAAAATCCTGAATTGCGTAGAAGACGGCGAGACGTGCGCCTTTCATTCAAAAAAGCCTTTTTGTCCTGCTGCACAAAAAACAATAGCAGCAGCAGCAGTAGTAGTAGTTTGGTGTCGGTTATGTAAACTACATTAATTTAATGATTTTACAATGCAAAGGAATCTGATTGCATTTACTTCCAGATAATAAGGGGGAACCATTAAATAAGGTGAAACTCTTGAAAGAGATATAGATATTTTTGCAAAAATTGCATTGGAACATGAATTTAGAAATTCTGGTTCATGTCATGGGAACCAGCAAACATGTGTGCTTGACCGCTGAGGGCTTTATAGTCTTGTTAAACCGTTTTAGCTTCTCCTTGTCTCTAATGAGCTAGTGATTCGTTGGGGATTGGTTACTAGTTAAACTGCTCTCACGGAAACATGCAAGAAGGAACAGAAAGGCTGCAGAATGCATGATGAGGGGTGTTGATCTGAGAAACCAGTAACCATACTGAGAGTTGCAAGATTGGGGGGGGAAACCAGTAGTTTATTGTTTTGACACAGAAAAATGTGACCAAGCCTCAGCTCAGTTGCACACAGAGGCCTGAGTGACAAGGCTGGGTGTCATGTGAAATGGCCTTGGCTTTCTGTTTCTTCCTCTCCCAGCATCAATAAACATTGTTGAAAGGGAAGCTTCTAGCTAGCAAATTGTTTACTTTTTCGGAGCATTGCTCTCGCAGCTTCCTGTAAAAGCCTTCCAATGGGAATGTCTGCTTTTCTCTGATTGTACCCAGAAAAAAACATCTATTCTGGATACCCAAAATAGACTACATTTAAAATTCTTAAAACCCCTTTGAATAATCCACTGCTCAGGGGTAATGTACGTGCATCACATTCTCAGAAGGCCCTTATGTCTTCTGTTTTGGAGTTGAATTTGGGCAATGCTGCGCACGTTCCTTTAAGAATTACATTTGACGGTTACGAGTCTGCAGCCACAGTGGAAAAGGTTATTAAAAGAGCTTGCATGTTCAGTCATTTGGCAGCACAGTTGGCTGCATTTTCCTATTTGTTGTGGTAGCATTCTGATTAGATGTGCATAATGTAGCTGCAGTGCGGCTTTGTCTTTCCAAAAACAAATTCTTCTCGTTATCTGACTTCAACATCAAGGCATGGCTGTTCTTGTGTCTGCTTGTCATGGGCCGGTTTTCGGTCACAATGACGTGCAAAAGACGTGTAAACCAGACAGACTAAAAAAAAAACAACACGATTTGGTCCCCAACAATAACTCAGGTTCACAAAGAAATAACACACTTGGAACTGCGTAAACAATGTTCTGCCTTGTGTGCTGAAATCGTGGATCATATCTAATGAAGCATGTGCTAAGCTTGGAGGCTACAGCACAATGCATATCGGATTGCATCTGACGTATTATAGCTGGCGTCTTGTTGGAACTGTAGGTTTATCAGTATTGGCTTAATAGTACAGCCTGCAGATGAACCTGTTTTTTTTCTTCTTTGCAAAACAGTTTACGTAACTTAGAAAAATGAACACGGCTGAGATGGACCATGGTGCAGATTTAATAAAAAATGCAAAATGCTGCTCACCTGCAGATTTCAGCCTTAATGCCACCAAGTGTCTTTCTGTGAAAGTCAAGCAAGAAACTGAAAGCAGACAGAGGTGCAGGTTAGTGCTACAGTCCTGGCATGACTGGTTGAAATCGGGGCTGTTTTGCTGGCTCACTGTGACTGGGACTTCCCAGGTGGTGGAGCTGGAGGCGAAGCACTGCCAAAAGATTGACTCTGAGTGGCTGATGTGCCCTAGATCTCACCTGGCTAACAGTGATGGCAGTACATCACTTGTCCATTCCCCTGCCTGGCACCGGACTGACGGAGGGGGAACAGAGACGATTTAGCCATGAACTGTTTCAACTTGGGAGGATTAGGACACAAAATAACTTTACAAATGTTTAATGATTGGTAGAGGCTTGACTGTTTTAAGTTCATACAGGCCTAAACTCGATCCTAAATTGTCTGGATTGTACCTGCTCTCATTGGATGTTAAATTGGTTAGAATTGTGTTGTGCCTGTGTTTAGATGGTGCTTGTCTTGTGTCATCAGCCCCATGCTGGAAGTCAAGCACTAGAATAAAGGAGCAATAAAGGTTTATCTGGAACAGATGGACTGTATGTGCGATATATTGCAATAGCAATTCAATTAATTATTAATTGATGCATGCTTCTTTCTAGTGCAATTACAGTGCTTACAAAAACCCTTTTTAGATTAAATAAAGATTTTGTCACTTATTTACACAGCTGGAAATGCTGGAGTAACCTGGCTTACAATAACCAAGCCCTGGTAGGCAAGATATGCTTTGTAGACTTGTTCTAGTATGGAGGCTTGAGATCTTTCAGTGTAATGTCCCAGTGTCCAAACATTCTGTTTCTGTTTTTTCTTGTTCTTTTCCAAGTGTTTAATTTACAAATTTATATTTTTATTCCTCTTTTATCTCTTTTTGAGCCTGTATCATATTGCATGAAGATATAAGTTTGGATTCCGTATATAACCACGAATGCAGTATCGGGTGGCAGAATGCAAGGCCTTTTACCAAACACGACTCCTGGTTTTGCAGCCTTACACGGGAGCCGTTTGTCAAGGAGTAACTTGAGAATGTTTTGCGACTCGGGGGCCTGTTGCAACACAGAGGATTTTGCTGGTGGCTCAAAAAGAGCTGCCTTTTGTTTGCATGCTGGGGACGTTCTGTCCTCTTAGTGAGCAGGAGGTTGTCAACACCGATGACACTGATGGTGAAGGACGCCCTTCTGCATGGCTCAGTAGTCCGATCGGAGTTGCTCTTGTGCACCGACAACTTCTTGTTTTCGTCGATTTTGATTGTGCTGTATTTTCAGTGGAGTAAAAGAAATCCAGGTCTTCTCAAATGGATTTAAGCATGCCTCCAAATTCCGGCATGATGTTTTCAATCATGATTTGTGCCCAGCAGAATAAGGGAAGCCTCTTTTGTCTTTAAAAAAACGAAAACAAACACTGACCCTAACAAAAGACACGTGCTCCCTAAGAATGGTTTCCTTGCATTCCAGGGGTGTGCATGTTCCACATGTGCATGGTGTTCACATATCGCAAACCCTTCAGCTTCGATCAGGCGCTGCAGCCAGTGTGGGTGGTGGTGTGGGGGTGCAGGCGTCTCAGAGTGCTGTCAAACCGAAAGCTTGTCGCTCCAGAGTGCGCGGAGCCAAGCAGCGAGTTGCACAATCGCTCAGTTGAAAGCGGAGACAGAGGGCCGGGGTAAAAAGGCTGGGCCGCCTGGCAGGGCTGGAAAAGGGGGGGAGTGGACAGGGGTGGGAAGGGCTCTTCACAGATGACCTCAGGGCTTGTGCGCTTACTAGGCTGCAGACAAGGGCTCTGTGAAAAAATGTATACAGAGGTTTGGTTTTGTTTTGTGAGTGTTTTTTTTTTTACTTCTGACCGGGAAGGAGGCAAGAAAAGTCAGAGGCGGTTGATTGGCTGAACCTCCTCTATAGCAGGAATGTTTGCCCTGTCTTTGTGTGCTTTTATTTCTTTTGTGTGTGTGTGTGCGCGCGCGCGCCTAGACAACTTGGAATGTGCAGTGTTCTTCTGCATCGCTGTGCATTGCACAAAACAATCACGCTGTATGTTTGACTCTGTTGGACTGTTTCTTTCTTATTCCTTTATTCGTGAATCTAAAAGGTTACTGAAAATTCGCAGATTTCTGTACTTCATGCACATTTGTATGCATTTATTCCTTGAGACATTAATATAATTATTAACCTTTACATAGAGTTTGTAGTCGTAAAAGTCCCTGGATTTCTTTTAAAGACAGGGAATGTACAGTATTTCATGATCTGTTTTGCTTTTTTAATTTAAGCGGCTGGCTGTTGCATAACTAACCCCCCACCTCTGTATTTCTTTAAGGTATGCCAGCAGCTGCAAGTTAGGAAAGCCGGGAGTTTCTTGGTTTGGATGCGTCCTGATAGCAGCTGGAGTATGTCAACAGCAGGACTTGCTGCCCAGGAGATACGTGTGCCTCTGAAGAGCCCTTTCCTGCACAGGACCCATTGCCCGAGCATGGCCAGCACCAGACCCTACTGGGACCAGCACAATGACCTGGACAAGTGAGTACTGACGCTGCTGGGAGAGCAGTCATTAAGGCATACACGTAAAATGGGGAAATTGTATTCAGTAACGTATACAAAATACTAATTGCGTAGCTGCTTGATCTGTGTGTTTTGTGAGTTCTTGGTGTTCACTTGCCATTCCTTTACTACTTTGTTTCAAATTTCTTGCACAACATCAGGATATTATCCTATCTGCTGCTCGCATACATTTCAGCTGTTTCATAGACTATATCGTAATGAGCTGCAGCATTTTTTGTGCACAGATGTAAAATACAATTTCTCCTAAATTCAGAAAGATGTGCGCATGCAGCAGGTTGTACATTTTTTATGCATTGAGCCAAAGTCATTTTTTGCATTTGAATCTTCTTTATATGTATACCAGTTGGATTGCTAAATATGCATGTGATTGTGTCTTTGGGCATATTGACTTACAGACCATATTTATGATCTGAGTGTTTTAAAATTGAGGCTTTATTACAGGGGAGTTTACTTAAAGATAACCTGCGCTGTGGCAACTTAGTCACTGTGCCTTCCCTTATTTTGCAGCTTGTACTTCAGCCTCGATCCAGCGTCATTAGGGTATAACCTCAAACCACACCAGCAGGTCCCTGTGTCTCTGAGCTTTGAGAGTAAGTACTGAAAGAACATTCCTGTGCTGATAATCGGCTCCACACCCAGACAGAGTCTCCTGTTGGGAGTGATTCCATACTCTCCTGCTTCTGGTTTGCTCAAGCTTCAGGAACTCTCCACCCCCACACAGACACAAATATACTAGGAACCCTCACCTACCAAGCTGTCTATTTATAGATTTCAGTGCATAAATGTTTGTTTTTTTCCTTCTTTGTGTCAAGAGTTTGAGCTGTGACAAAGTGTGGAGCCAATGAATAGTATTATCCAGCTCTGTTCATGGTGTTTTTATGCTTGGGTGATATAGCAAGCTTTACGCCTAATAATGCTGGGATTTATTTTGAGTGCGTTAATAGGCTTTTTTAACCAATCTCCTTCTGGCCATATAGTAATCTGCATCATTCAACCAGGACGGTTTCTTCTGGTGAAGTTTTTATTCAATGGCATTACCAGTCTGTGGGTGGGTGTTGTGGGCTTGGCAGCCTTCTTCTGCTCTAAATATAACCCCTGAGTGTATTCTGCGTACAAGGGAGAGGTCACCACGTGTTTGTCTGGTCAGCTAGTTTACTTGCAACTCCCAGGCACTGTGGCAAGAGCTTTGCGGTCACTTCAGAGCTGTGAGCAGCTTAGAGCTCTGAAACTTGGTGAAGCCACAGGCTGGCAGAGGAAACCTTGCAATGGTTTGCTTTGTAACACTTAGAAGCTTAGAAGTTTTACTTCATGGAACAGAGACTT
Organism: Lepisosteus platostomus; assembly: GCF_059453375.1. NCBI lineage: Eukaryota > Metazoa > Chordata > Actinopteri > Semionotiformes > Lepisosteidae > Lepisosteus > Lepisosteus platostomus. Next base: position 11,835,901 of record NC_142633.1, on the reverse strand, counting down.
GATGGGAATACTGGTTTCCTGCTTTGCAATCACGCAGATACTCTGCCTTTCTGACCTTTTTAATCAAGCAAAAACGCCACGAGTGGTGGGGGGGAAGGACTTAAAACAGACAAGTGACAAGTACATTATCTTCTGTTACTAAATATGGAATAGTTTGTCCCCTGTTTGCAAGGGTGGCACAAGAATGTGCTCAATTTGGATGTGCTTTTCAAGGTTGAAAGCCTTTTTCCTTGACGGCGTCAAGCTGGGAATTAAAGGGACATAGTTGCAAGGAATTCAGACTAGAGAATTTGAAAAATACTCAACAGCCGGCCCATGGTGATCTTTCTTTATTTGTTCAATTGTAATTTGTTCTGACCTTTTTGCTTCTTGCGGGTTGTGTTCTGTTCTAACATGGCTGGATCAAACAGGGCCCTGTGAGTGTCTCAGACAGCTTTTATTTCAGGCCAGCCCCCTCCCTCTACGCCCATGGTGTAATCTCAGGTTGTCAAGTATGTTCCCATTCATAGCTTCAGCCTGTCTAGAGACCCGATAGGGCCGTGTGAATTATAGGACTGTTGACTGCAAGTGGTTATTAAAGAGGTCACAGGCTATAGGAAATGGGTAACATGTATATAATTGGAAAAAAAAATCCAACCTGTGAATCCATTAGAGAAATAATTGCCTCATTTCTACAGGCAGAGTTCTTTGCATTTCAGTCAACGCAGAACAATTCTCTTGTGGATTACAGAGGGGGTGTTCCTTCAGTTCGTTTTTAATTAAGGTGTTTGGAATTCCCGGGAGAACTAAGACGTCGTTGAATGTCTCTGTTCTAAACCAGATGGTTTGCTTTTTCTTGCCTTGAGCATTCAGGTCAGATGTTAGAAAGATAGCATTCCTTGACTATTCTGACTGCTCCTCCAATTATATACTGTAGCTCAGCTTTATTTAGCTTTTAAATACTGTGTATTTATGCCTGCTTGGCTAATGTTTTTTTTTTTTAAATCAAAATAGCAGCATCTGATTTAGTTGGATAATTGAAGGAACAAACCTTGTAAGGATATTAAGTTATGCCGAAATGACCATTTTTGTTGTTGTAGCCAAATTGGACTTCATTCCAATAACTCGCATTTCTTTTACTGTACCGCCATTGTGTTAAGAACATTATCTTCTACAATACAAAGTTACTTTACAGCAAAACTCTTTAGAAATGTGTCTGACAATAAAAAACCAAACGAAACACAAGCATGTTTTGAACCTTCCCCTTGATGGCAATGGGGATTCATTTGGTGTAAATTGCCTTGAGACTTTCCATTAGTGTAAAAGCCATAAGGGCCAGTCAATGCAGAGTCAAAGCACGAGGGAAAATCGTGGCTTTCGGCAGTTTGGTCTGTCTGTGTTCCTGAAAGTGGTGGCGGATGTTGTTTAAAAGTACAGAAGGTTATGGGAAGTTATTGGAAGATAGTGCCACTTATGTCCCTGATAACCGATTCCTGAAATAATCTCTCGCCATCCTGTTGTGGCTGAAAATACTTTAATGAAGAAAATAGCCAAAGTGTGCTGTTGTCTGTACTCTGGGCTTTCTGTGCAGTGTAATCTTTTGGTATGCGATAAGTGTGTATTCTACTTTCCTGTTTTTTGGCAACAGTGCACTCCTTCACATGCTGAGAAAATAGACCCTGAATGCTGTATCGGGTGTATTCCTTGGCCATAGATTACATAGAGAACAAATTATTTTTCCTGTCTCGGCTAATCAGTGCTTTTCCAATCTTGTTTTTTTTTTTGCTCAATAGGGCAAAACAGTCACCATCAATCCCCGCAGAGCCCTGGTGCGCAGCGCCTGCCGCCCAAGAAATCTCGCCCTTCCCAGCTCGTCCTGCCCCCCTGCACGGACCCCTTCTTGTCCAGCTCTCCGGAAGGCGACCAGGTGGTCCCCTCTTTCCAGAGGCTGTCCGTGTACGAGCGTACACCCCCCCACACCCCAGGGAGGGGAGCCAAACCACTGCCTCCCCTTCCGGGACCGCAGAGCGCGGATCTGTCCTCGGATGAGGCCGTCGACAGCGAGGTGGAGTTTCTCACCAGCTCGGACGACAGCTGCTGCCTCGTGCCGGAGACCTGCTCTAAGCCCTTAGCCTTCCGGTATGGAGTGCCGAGCCGTCGCAGTTTCAGAGGCTGTGGGCAGATCAACTATGCCTATTTCGACGGCCCCAGCGGATCCCAGATCCAGGAGCAGCAGTGCCAGGAGGAGTCCGAGCAGCAGCAGCAGCAGCAGCAGCAGCAGGCAGCCGCCAAAGACGGCGCTAAACAGCAGGACCGTCCCCACCGCCGCCTGCGCCGGTCCCACTCAGGCCCGGCGGGCTCCTTCAACAAGCCTGTCGCCCTGCGCCTGTCCTCCCATCATCCCGGCCACGTCCAGGACAAGCCGGAAGTCCCCCCCCGCGTGCCCATCCCCCCCCGCCCCGCCAAGGCAGGAGACTACCGCCGCTGGTCGGCCGAGGTGACCTCGGGGGGCTACAGCGACGAGGACAAGCCCCCCAAGGTGCCCCCCAGGGAGCCCCTGTCCCGCAGCGGCTCTCGCACCCCGAGCCCCAAGAGCCTGCCCACGTACCTCAACGGGGTGATGCCCCCCACCCAGAGTTTCGCCCCAGACCCCAAGTACGTCAGCAAGGGCCTGCAGCGGCAGAACAGCGAGGGTTCGCCCGCCTGCCGCGCCCCCTGCATCCTGCCCATCATCGAGAACGGGAGGAAGGCCAGCACCACCCACTACTTCCTGCTCCCCCAGCGGCCCGTCTACCTGGACCGCTTTGAGAAGTACTTCAGGGAGGCCGAGGCCGAGTCGGGCGGCGGCGGCCCCAGCACGGACTCCAAGTGGGACTGCCAGGCGAAACGGAAGCACCACGCGCACGTGGTGTCGCCGTAACCGTGGCCGCTGGAGAAGGCCGCCCTTCGCGGGGCGCTGTCTGGGAGCGCCCTGCCGCCATCGCCCCCCCCCACCCCAAGCCGAAAACGTTCGGGCGGCTAGCGTCGTTTGTCCGCCTGTGCTGACCGATTTGTTTTCCTCAAAGCCAATAACCGCTTAAAAGTGGACACTTTTAAAAACAGCCTGCCAGACGGTTGTTTTCGTTTTCTTGTTTTCTCTTCATTTTACGAAATTAGTAAAGCATATCTGCTGGGAGGGAGGGGTAAGCGATGTACCAACAGTTTGAAGGGGTTTTTTCTTTTTCCCTCCCCAGAAAAGCAAAACTTGCCTCAAGACATGGATTCAGTATCTTGCATTTAAGAAAAAAAAAAAGTCAAAATGGAGTTATTCAGACAGTTATCTATTGTGGGGAATATAATTCACTCAGACGTTATTTTTGATATTGCTGTTATTTTTATGAATGTTGTATGAATATTAGTATTGTGGTGTTGACCTAGTAATGATACTATGTCAGGAGGTGTGACACAAGCTGGACTTGTGCCTTGCTCTTCAGTGTTTATTTCTCGTACGCAGCGCTGCAGATAAGTGTTTCCGTCGTGTGTGGTTTGTCAGTAGTGGCTATTGTACTGTACTTCCAGGCAGCAGCTTGTGTATGCTGTAGGAAGAGTCGGAGAGGGTCACTTTGAATTCATGAGGGGGCGGAAGTAAAAATTTTTTTTTTCTTTTCTGAGTTACTATGAAGGCAAAACTCATCATGTACAAAACCTGCCTTCCTTTGTGTACTGTATGTGCAGAATCCAGCTTCTGTGGCTGTGTTTGGAAACTGGAGTACAGCAGGAGTTCGGCTGTTCTCCTCGTACCGAATGCCAGACAGAGTGGTTTCTGTGTGTATAATGAGGGAAGGGTTGTACAGTGTGTGTATGTGTGCGTCTGGGGAGTGGTGTATAGTGTGCGTCTGTCTGTAAAGGCAAGAACAGTGTGTTCCCGATGTTTGTGAGATGGGCTGAGGGGGGAGTAATGGTGTTCTGTGCATTGTGATTGAGTGTCCGTGCGTGGGAGACCAGCTGTGTGAGGACTGTGTGCTGTCTGTTCCGGATGTTCTAGAAAAGCCAAAATTTTGTTCTGATGCATTACCTGACTTTTTTTCTGCTATCATTTGCCCCCGGATATACTGGATAACTAAAGCAGTTTCAATGCAGGAGTACATAATACCCAGATGAACTAAAAAAAAAAATATGAAGGAATCTCTTTTCAACAAGTCTTGTTTTGTTTTTTTTCCTGCACAAAAAAGTGGATCTGTTCTGCTCATGAATGTATGTCATTGTTTTGTTTGTTTTTTAAATTGTCTGTTCTAGTCATGTCTGGAAATAAATTGATTATGGCTAACATTATCTGATCCATAATCACAAAATACTAGAATAATCCAATTCTTTCTGTTACCTCAATCTAGAACTAACTACATTGAACAAGACTGAGCTAATGGGAAATACCAGGCCAGTTCGGAAGGAGTATCTTAGCTAAGCCCTCCTTTAACTTCGACACGCATGGCCACACATTTCTGATTAGTGGATTTACAGTCCTCTTGGGTCTTTAGAGCCTATTCAGAAATGTGTATTTGCTCCTACTAATACTACCGTAAAGCTCAATCTTGGAAGTTTTTTTTTTTTTAAATACCATGTACTCTGTGGTTGTTACATTCACATTTTGTTACATTTTGACTTTTAATAATATTATAGTAAATTTTTTCCCCTTTTTCTTTTGTTTTCAGTTGATCTCAAATGGCCATATTTTATCCAGCATCATCTAGAGAGGAAAAGTTGGGAATCAGAATTTAATAGAAATAGAATCCATTATCCAACCATTGCAATAGTATTGGCTTTCTGAAAAGCCAGGTTTTATTCCAACATCAAAAAGACCACCTTCTGTAAAGTGCTGTCTGTAACAAGCACTGCATGTGCGTTCCAAATTCAGCGTTTCGAGGTGGGGAAAATTCAGAACTTTCCTTTAACAACCCAGTTTGTACATCCCATTTGTCCAACTGCCTCGCACCAAAGTTCTCATAGATGTCTGTGTGTGGTATCAATGCACATTCTCTGCGGTTTTTATACTGCAATATACTGGGGTCAATTTAAAGGGAAGATGGAGTCACTCAATCTTTCTAAGATCATTTAATCCAGCTCTTTTTACTACCCTTGCTGAGTGGATGTTAATTATATTGGTTTAGAGGATCTGGGTTTATCAACTTAAAAAAAAAATTAAACCCAGGTTACTGAACTGAAATGGCCTTATCTGACATGCGTAGCATTTCCTGTACATAGACTCCTGTCTGACTGTGATTACAGTGGGTGTGGTTGTGCAGACTTTGGCTGCTGGAAGCTAGAAAATACGTTTTCAATTTTATAAGCTCTTTTTGTTTTAAAAGGAAAAAGTGTCAAGCTGAAACTACATATGTAGCATTTACGTTGCCGATTTCAGCACGGATGTAGTAAAAAGAGGGCCCCGGGCCACTTTATTTGTTTTAGGAACGCATACTTCTGCTCGTAGGATGGTTGTAAGGTGTGTTTAAAAATGAATCCCTGCTTCCATCATCTTCTGTCTTCTGCACCCCCTCCACTAGCAGAGAAGTAATGTTACTGATAAACCACCTGATTCGAGGACGCCTCCTGTTCTGTTCTGCAGGGAATTGCACTGCCCTCTGCTTTGTGTATGATTTTCTCCAGGTACTTTTTATGGGCATGGTGTAACTGATGACAGGGGTGCCGCTCGGATTTCTTTGATAGCTGTGATCTTTGTATGGTTGGTAGGGCAGAAGACCATGTGGGGTCAGGTTTGCCGTTGTCTCCTAGGTGCCTACTGTAACCTCAAAAAAAAAATCACATAGGGGTAGCAGCAGCAGCATCTGCTTACAGATTTTTACTGTTTTTGATGGCGGTAGATCTCTTCAGCTGCAAGGGGATTGTTCTTGCTCAATACTTTCCATAATTGAAAAGGAGAATCTGTTTAACCTGCCCTTTAGTTTCTCATCCTTACTTCAGCACGTGGACCCTGTTCTCAACTGTTAGCTGACCTTTTTTTATCAAGAGACGTGATCCAATACATGAGTGTGATGAAGATGTCACTCTTGTGTGATGTCTCAGTGATTCTAGAGGAGCATTGATACAAATTCAGGACATTGCTGCTGCACCTGTTCTGAATAATCTGTTTCTCATCACAAGGGTTTTGAAGGGTTTTTACCCCCATAAAAAGATTTAGCAGATTAAACGTGTTTAATTCCCAATAAAAGTTACCTGTACTATATTTATAAGTAGCTTGAGGATCTGTGAAAGATTTTCAGAAAGATGGCAGTGAATTGAATAGTACTGGAACTTTTATTTTCAAATTAAAATCCTTCAGCCTTTGTGATCTAACCCCAGAATGATCTATTACATTGGAGATTTAAGATTATATTTAATAAAAGCACAGTTGTAAGCCATCTACATCATACATTTATGCAAAGATAGACATGCTGACCGGATAATATATGTTTTTGTCGTTTTTTTGTCAGAAACTTGTTTACATTTATAGAACTGCTAGATGTGAATTATTTAATATCTTAACCTATTTACACGTCTTACTAAAAATACTTAAATGAAGGCACGTTCATCATGAATGAATTGACATTCTCTACTGTGTGGTAAAAGCAAATGCACTGATATTACAGTATGTTGTAATGTGTACAGTATTTGACAAAATTCCTTTTGTCATATTGAAAAATGTATGTTATCCATAATACTCTGTTGTCTATAAAAACAAAAAATAAAATTACTTATTTATGAAGCCATGGGCGTTTGGGATTCTGTTGCAGTTCTATCCATCCACTGAAATTTCTACTCAAATGATCTAGTTCAGGGTCATGGGGGAGGTGGAGCCTATCCCAGCAAGGCAGGTTACACCCTGCATGCATCAGAGGGCACAGACACAAACACGTATACACTCACACTAGGGCTATTTTTCCCACAAGCCAATTAACCTGCTGACATGTCTTTGGACTGTGGAAGGAAACCCATGCAAACATAGGGAGCACTTACAAACTCCATGCAGATAGCTTTGATCCCAGATTAGATTGAACCAGAGGCCCCAGCACTGCAATGGTAGCCACTGCATCACCATGCTGCCCTTCTGTTGGAAGTTCTTAATGTATGCACGTGCAAAAAAATCACTATTTGTTTTTTAAATCGATTTACTGGGTGTCTTTTTTTTGTCCCATGTGGATTGTCCCACTTGCACGACTACCACATTATGCCAATTGTGTGATCCACTTAGTGCGTTATATTTTCTTAAAAACTCAGAGAGCGCATTTCTGCAATAGAACTGTGGATTTTTCCACTGAAGGAACATCAGTTTCTCACACTTTAAAAATCACTTGTCACATTGGGCCTCGAGTAGTAAGTGCAGTTACATGAAAGTGGGCAGTCCAACAATTTAAAAACAAATTTATGTGAAGTTGAAGAGCTTCAATGAAGGACAGAAGATTGCCTACTATGGGATAATAGAAGAATGATTACACTACTGACCATCAGTTAAATATGTCACCTGCCTTAACATTAGGAATCTCTCTCGCTTAGCTGGATGAAACCTTAAGAAAATCACAACCTGTTGTACTAATTCCCTATCAAAACCTGTAATCTCTACAAAGAAATTAAGGCATTTTAATATAAACCGTTATTTATTAAAGATTATAGGCCTGTTAATTATTTCATCGTGTCCGAAATCTGATATCTGAAATCCTTAAAGGAAAGTATGCAGCAGGGTTTATGACCGACGAAAGACTTAGTCTGCAATCCTCTGTCATTGTAGAGCCAACCACTATGGCATTTTACAGCTATATTACTGAATACGATGAGCACAAAACTCGATTGAGATTTTTTTTTCTGAAATCTCTTGCTTCGGCGAGGTGTGTTTAATCCACTTGATTTCACAGCGCTTGGCAGTGTCTCTTTCTGTCTCTGCTCTGTTAGGTCCAGGTGGACTCCCCAGCACAGAAAAACCCGCAAATGTTTCTGGTTCTCTCCCTGCAGGTGAAGCAGGCATGAACTACCTCCTGAGGAAGCCTCTGTTCTGATGGCACCAAAACAGGAGTGCCCAGCCCTCTCAGGTATGAGACACACACAGTTTCAAGTATGACTTGTGGTCACTGGTGCTTCCAAAAGCTGTTCTATCCTATAACAAAATCACCTGCAAACGTGTTGTCTTTAGTGTGGCAGTAGGCACCTGGCCTGAAAATAAAACATACAATTGCATGAAGCAAACCAAATTATCCTAATATAGACAAAAAGGTCATTTCTAATTAGAGATACTTGGTTCTAGGCTGTTTTCAGGCAATATTTTGTTTTCCAAAGAGATTTACTTTTCGTGTCGTCTCAAATTACAATGAGGTGGCAACAAAGGAAGTAATCCTGTTCACTCCTGATTCAGCAGTTGAAGATTTGGTTAAATACGAGTTCTTCACGTGAGACCGTGACCCCCTAGAGAATATAGGGTTGTCTGTCTTCTTGCTTCAGTCACCATCCAACACCATCTATTGTGGGTGAGTTTACTTCCTCAGCAGTTGCTTTGCAACAGTGTAATGCATGACGTATTCAGGAGAACCCTGTTTAGATCCTCAGCATGTGACAGTTAACTGACATGTTGACACACTACCTCCATGAAATAAACAACAGCTTTTCTCCTTATCAGTACAGAAGGGATTGGGGGAGCTGGGTTAAAGTCAATAACAAGGCCTGGGCAGTGCAGGAGATTAGCAGACACTGAGACTTGGTGTTCCTGTTTTTACTGATTACTGTGTTTGACAAACCCATGGCCAAGCCTGTTTTTTTTATTCTATAGGGACCCTTGTTTTTCCATCAGCCTTGGCCACAAACCTTTACAGCTTGTAAACATTGATTCTGAACCAGCTGTCTGATGAGAGCAAACATCACCTGTGCAATCTAGGTCACCTCCCAGGAAATTAACCCTTCCAGCAAGCTGCAGCCTCAACAACAGCATGGAGTGATAGCACAGGGCTTTTAGTACAGGAGCAGGGACACAATTGCTCTGCCATTACTCTGCACAGTACCTTCCATTACTTCATGAGAAACAAGACCAGCAATGGACAGAAGGACTAATTTTGTATGTATCATACACTAGGTACAGTATAAAGGAAAACACATGTATTTGTTATGGGACTTTTTAGGCGAAAAACCTGCATAGTAAGATATGCAGATTCAACACAGTAAACCTGTTCAAGAGCTCTGTGAGCTAGGCTGGTGTTATATTACAAAGGAGAAAAAGAAGCAGAATTGCTTCATTTAACAGTTAAGAAATGCGCCCCTGTCTGGATTTCTCACTTGTAAAGGCAAACAGTAATTTTCAGTTGAGTTTGTTCTGTGGGACAGGAGTGAGATTTACTGCAGTCATTATGATTATCTTTAGTACTATTAATACAGTGATAGTGGGGTACCTGGTCTGTTCAGGCTCAATCATGCTCTCAGACAAGCATAAAAGGGTTATTAGTTTATTTCCAGTTTTACTGCCACATTAATCTGCGCCTTTCCCAGTGTGGGCAGCCTTGTCACTAAATTATAATCTGCCAACCGAACAGGGCACCCAGCTCAAGGCAATTCGCCCACAGCACTTAAACTGAAAGACATTACAGTTTCTAAACTGTATATTATTACACAGCATGACAGTACAACAGGCCTTCAATGAAATGAAAGAATACTTTGAAACAGAAACTTGTGTAAATTGACTACTTTTAATTAGCAACATGCTTTAAAATTGCTGTAGTGAACACCTGCTCATTGTGGGCACAGTGGGCAGCAGACAGCCCCTTTAAACAGATGAGCTGTTTCATACAATAGATCTGTGATTCTCAACCAGTGGGCTTCGATCTACCAGTGGTCTGTGAGGTGCTCTCTAGTGGGTCCTGGAGTTGATACATAATGAGCAGAAGTGCACATTAGGCCAGCATTATACAGAATATAGTATCAGTGATCATATCTTACTGTACCCATCTGGGGTATGGTGGTAAACAGGATTAATTACACTCAAACTATATTTTGAGCCCTCAGTCATTTGTGCTAAAAACACTAAGCTTCTGGGTTTCACAGGATATTGAGCATGGCTCACTTGATTGTCATCAATTAGAAACCGATGTGTTCACAGTTGTTGTTTTGAAATTTGGAGGGGAGAAGGGACTTTACTTTTAAGTAACAGCCTCCATTCAGACAAATGAGTGTTTTCAATGAATATTCCTCTCGGTCACTGCAGGCAATCGTGTTTCTGTTGCCTTTCTCTGCCATGTATCTGTGTGAGTCAAGGTTTTCACCTGTGCCTGTTATGAAAACAGAGTAGGTGTAAGCTGTAAACAACTTTAAATGCTATGCTCCATGTCAGCCTTTCTCAAATTCCACTCCAGCCTGATCCATTTATTTCCTAGAGACAAGCCCAAGTATCTCACTGGAGGTATGCAGTGTATGTGTTTATGTGTGATTATCACTGCAAACAGCTACTGTACATATTACTTTAAATTCAAAATGCCCTGTATAACAGCGGTATCATTACCTTCCTGCAGTTCTTCTTGTCAGGCTGTGCCTGCAGTGATGTTAGTGTGCAGGTCAGGTCAAGGCAAGTCAGTTCCAGCAAATCCTTAATTATTTTAAGGGTATTTAAGGTAATAGAAGTGTCAAGCTCTGCTGGTCTATCTGGTCTGTCTTTTCCAAATCTGCACCCACAGGCTGTATCTCAGCTCACACCTACTCTGGAGCAACCCTCACTATTTTATTCAACATACCAAATCTTGTATTTTAGTGTTTTTATGTTTTTCAAATTTATAGTGCATGTGTGAGCGATTGATGTACTGTTTATATTGTGTTCTGCATATACGGGGCTTTTTATACAAAGATGCAATGCAAGATGGATTGATGGAAGTGGTGTGTTAAAGGGGAAGAGCATTCCCAATTCCTCAGAGCCGTTATTAAATCTCAGTAACAAAATACATCAATAGGTGGTATCGCAAAATTTTATGAATTTCTAATTAAGTGTAAAATCGTGAACTTTGTACTGTGGTATTGTAGAGTTGCCATGTTGTTGCAAACCCCTGGTCTCGCCACAGCAAGAGCGAGAGGTCACATTAATTGTGACATGAAGTGGCCCTTCCTGCTCACTAGTCCCTGGAAGCAAGTGAGAAACATGGTCCCCCAACAACATTAATTATTGTGAGTGTATTTGATTTAGTTGGCAGGTTGCTCATTTTTTGCAATACTATCTAAAATATGTTGCCTTGTGTCTGTTCCATGAAAATATTTACTATTAATATAGTAGCAAAATTCACTCAATGGTCTAAAGCATGTTCGCAATGTAATAGGGTTGTTTTTGCATCATTGGAAGTTTTGTTGCCTCGTTCTGAACTGTAGATGATGAGGGCAATATGGCACTATGTGTATGTTTAAACTTTGTTTCTGTTGTGATGTAAATTGGGGGTTGTACAGGTTACCATGTGCTCGGTATAGTTTCATCGTGCACTCATCATTGCTGATTCGTTATAACCCCCAAATGGAAAAATAGCATTGCAGTTCCCCTTTAAACCGAAATCCAGTGGGCTGCATCCTCAGTCTACTGCCTCCCAAGATGTCCGACCACACAGCAGACTGAGATAGTTCCTTCTTATGTTATATCTTTTTAAAACAGGCAACTAATGGTAGGGTGAGAAATCATTTTGACCGCTACTTTCTCCTCTTTGTAATGTGGATCTAAGTTCTTTTCGCTTGTAAACCGCATCGTGTTTGTCTTCGTGGAACAGCAAGAAAAACTACACTTCCTGCCGAACCACAGCAGATCTGCATGTGCGTAAGCTTTTGGAAAAAACATCAAAAACTGTGCATCACACGTCGTCCACAGGATCTTGGTGAAAGCCGGAGAAATCATGGTACCGGACATGGCTGTAGCTATGCTAATGGAGAAAGCAGCTCTCCCCAAGACGATCTCAAGATGAGGTGGATTCCAGCCTTCAGCCTGGGGAGCTCTGGAGGATACAGGTCTGTATCAAGTGTAGGTGGGGGCACATGGGGGTCTTCAATCAATGTGCTACCATTCTTCTCTGTAATAGCAATCATTCACTCAAGGCTCAGGGGGAACACTTAGAGGTTACTGCTCAAGCCATGTGGGCTTGTTTTCCTCGGATGTTCTCCCCCTCCTGGCATTCCCAGAGCAAATCCATCTTTTCCTGGAGTTATTTCTCTTGACCAGGGATCTACCAGATGAACACATCAACCCAGTGTATTTTCATTCTCGGCTGGCTCTGAACAATGTCAGCCCAAACAGACTTTACTAACGGGAGCGCTTTGCAAATCGGTGTGGTGACATGGTTGGTGCCTGTAGTTATCACAATCCCGCCTGCGGTTCTGTAGGGCAGGGTTGCTCTCCACAATTCTGGCGTCTTACTCTTCTCCAGAGATCCAGGTGATGCTAAGATGACACCATCAAATTAAGCAGTGCCTAAATTAACTTAGTGCCGAACTTTTACAGCATAAATACAGTTGTTTGGGCTTGACAGCTCTTTCCAGCAGTGAGTAGGTTTCAACAGCATGTCAGCCGGATCCTGACCTAAGCAAGTCAATCCTCAAAGCCTTGATACAAAAGCACAGGCCCCATAGGCATTGCGGTGGCTCTGTGGCTATGGATCTGCACCTGTGGCTGGAAGGTTGCTGGTTCGTATCCCATGGCAGGCAGAGGAATCCTACTCCATTGGGCGCCTGAGCAAGACCCATAACCCCAACTGCTCCAGGGGCGCCATATAAAAATGGCTGACCCAACGCTCTGACACCAAGCTTCTCTCTATGTCGGTGTGTCTCTTGGAGAGCAAGTTGGGGTATGCAAAAAGACAAATTCCTAATACAAGAAATTGTATATGGCCAGTAAAGTGATCTTATCTTATCTTACGGAGGCCACGTGCCCTCCTGTCTGCCTTGCCTGAATCGTTCGTGTGTCTCTGAGTCTGCTATTGGGAGGACTGACAGTCTGGATTAACTCTAACTGCCACCCCTTTACTGTTCTTTAATCAAAGGGTCATGAGGAAACACCCCCCCCCCCCACCCGAAATTAGATGTGCTGGAATTTGAATGTAGAAACTGGAGTGTTTTTGTCAGAGCCAATTGGGTTTCACCCGCTCCTGGCTGAGGGCCAACCTCCCGCCTGTAGGACGAGGAGAATGGGACCCCCATGCAGAGGGAGAATTGAACACAGGGCTGACTGCAGAGGAGGAGATGGGCTGAAGGAGATAAGGGGCTGACGTATAGTATTTATACTTTTCTTAAATTGAGGAAATGATCATCAGGAATGATTATGATTTAGGACAGCTGAGGACAATTGCACTTGGCTATTGCTATTCTTCCCAAATGTTTTCTGTAAACTCGGTGTAAAAACCACAAATATTCTTCTTGGCAAACATGAAATGTTATGATTTGAAAACAGTTTGCTTTATCTTTTGTTCCGGGGGTGGGGGTGGGTAACCTTCACTCCCGTGATTTTGCTAACAAGCTCACCTGAATATAAGATTGAGAATTCATTATTTTTATGATTAAAGTAATGTGTTTCAGCACCATTATCTCTTTAACAGAGGGCACAATGAGGAGGCGTAGTTCTCTGTGGGGTTGTCAAGGCAGCAGTGGAGTAATCTGTCACACCCAGCTGACTCCAGCATATCCTGTCTACAGAAAAGCAGCTATCTGTCACCTGTGACTTTGACTAACCGTACTTCCTTCATGTTTCAGCGATCTTAGTGTCTGTTTCTCATGAATCGCTAATCGTGGTCTAACATACTCCAGATGGATTTTGCCATTCCGTTGGTCTCAGTTGGTTTCGGCTCAAGCGATCTCTGTCTCATCGCATAATGTTGGTGGAACTCATTATAATACTGGTGTGAAGAGAATCAGTACCTTTGTTTTTTTTTTCCATTTTAGGCTCAGAGTTACCTGAGGCTTCTACAGTAGTGCTCCAGATTGCATTATGTCCAATATTCCCTGCTAAGAACCCACAGATCCATGAATCACCTTTCGGTACCAGAGAGAACGTGGTGAGACAGTCATCACAGTGACAGGTGTAATCAGGCATTCTCCCCCAAGGTATGCTCACGTGGGTTTCTCTTTAAAAATGCATTCTAATGCTCCCGTGTCAACTAATGCAAAGAATCAGAATGTGAGTCAGGCCACCAAGCCTAAATCAGCCAGGCTCACCCAGGCTCATTAGAAATTTTCATTTCAGTTTTTCACTGTGTTGTAAAGAAGATGTCAGTGTAGATGTCAGCTACACATCAAGGCCAAGCCTATAGTTGTTCTCGTCAACTTCTTTTTAAAGAGGCCTTTTGGGTTAGAATAAGGATGGGATTAGAGAGATGGTTATAATATGAAGGCCTGCTCAAAGAACCTGGACACAAAACAAAGGGATCATCACCAGCTACCCAACCCTCCCATTTTGGAAGTTATAGCATTCTTTTACTCCATCGAAATCTCTTCCAATACAGCTGGATATTCCCACCAAACAGGAATTCGGTCTAGTATCGTTTCACAAGGCTGGACTGGCTTTGTGGTGGATTTTCATTAGATTACAGAGTTTATCACCATGGTGTAAAACCTTGGGGTTGAGTTACAGGTTCATTACCAAACACAGGTTTGTGTGAGCAACATTTTGAAGGCAGAATAACCACTCAAATGTCCCTCTCGAATTCACATTTGTTAAGTTATTATTGTGAACGAGTGATGCCAAGACTCCCAGTGCAGTTGTCTGTGTTATTTATTGTATATCCATTAAAATAAACCCTTTTTACAGCTTGGCAGGCTATTGCTAATTTCCATTACAAACAGCAAGCTACAAAAGACAAACATACAGTAACAAGCAGAAATCAGTGCAGGGGATAGGAGACTGTGAGAGTCGCCTTTGTTTTATATAAAACATTTGTCCTCTTCTGCTTTTAAACAGTCTTCTGCTGCAGACGCACAGTTCTTTCAAAATCCATTCATCTGTTATCTAACGGCTTCTTCCAGTTCAGGGTCATGGGGGAGCTGGTGTCTATCCCAGCAAAGCAACAGGTACAACAGGTACAAGGCAGACTCTCCAGTTCTTTACAGGGCACACACAGACACAGACACACTCACACCAGGGCCGATTTTCCCACAAGCCAGTTAACCCACCAGTATGCCTTTGGACTCTGGGAAGAAACCGGAGCTAGAGACTCTGGGAAGGAAAACCACACAAACGTGGAGAACATACAAACTCCACCAGACAGCACTGCAGGCCCCCAGCTCTGCATGGCTCACCACTGTGCCCTCTTTAGAAATGTCTTTGTTCCCCATTCACTCTCTCTCTCCTGCCATCGGCTGCTCTATTTTTCACCTGCTCTCGCTTGGTGTCGCCACGTCCTGAACTGTTGTTTGAGGCTCGATTTCTCAATTGTTCGATCAGCTTTACGCTGCAAAGGGAACAGGAAAGGACAGCGCCAATTAAAGTGTCCATTTGATATAAAGGTGGCATCTGACGGCAGCTACTGTATAGTGCGCCCATCTGTTCACCACACAGCCGCTATCAGTGAGGAGAGCAGAGTGATGAAGCCAGTTCAGAGATGGAGATTATTAGGAGGCCATGATTGGTAAGGGCCAATGGGAAATTTGGCCAGGACGCCGGGGTTACACCCCTACTCTTTTCGAGTAACACCCTGGGATTTTTAATGATCACGGAGAGTCAGGACTTCGGTTTTACGTCTCATCCAAAGGATGGCAACTTTTTTACAGTATAGTGTCCCCGTCACTATACTGGGGCATTAGGACCCACACAGACCGCAGGGTGAGGGCCCCCTGCTGGCCCTACTAACACCTCTTCCAGCAGCGACCTTAGTTTTTCCCAGGAGGTCTCCACTCCAGGTACTGACCAGGTGTGAGCCTGGATATAATAATATTTCCAGTGGAACAATATTTTCAGTAATCCTCCCACATGGGTATACTGCAATACCTCTCATGTGAAAAAAGCTAGGCTCTTCAGTCCAGCATATTCAGCTTTTGACACAACCCTTGAAGCCGGTACACGATTTAGTGATGCTCCACTGTCTCTGTGTGTTTTTTTAACATAGACCTCCTGCAGAGGAACATCCCTTTCATGTCCATGTCCAGACAGACCTTGCGTGGGTGGAATGACACTGACTTTATGTTTCCTCAGCCTTGGTGACCCTGCAAGCTTTCAATATAGAATGGGGGCTAAAATAATGTGTTATCTCACTGGAGCGTGATGTATCTGGTTTCCACATTTACATTACACACAAATAAACACAACACAAAGGCCATTCCAATCCCTACCTTAAAGTTACACCAAGGTTCTTCTTCTTTTTGACAGAGGAGAGAAAAGTTATCTGGGATATATCATCGCTACAGATGTTGTTAGCTACAGTCTTTGTAACACCGCAGTGGCACTGAAAAAATATATTAAACACTTCAATTGCACAGGTTTTTGATGTAGAACCAACACCGCCCTCTAGTGACAACAATCGGAAATGCACGTATTAATTGCACTGCGCTTTGTCCTGCTTCCTTTTAAACCTCCGTACTGCATTATCAATAACATCATTACTTGACTTTTGCGGTTCACGGTCATACAGCACTAAACAACTTAAGGCAAATCACGATGAATAAGCAACGCAAATTAAAATTTGGGGAGCTTTTAAAAATGCCTTCTTCAATTTTCTATATAAAACCATATACCTTCTATATGAGTAAATGAGTAGTCGGAAGATATCGAGGCTGACCGTTGGCTTGAGAAATGGGAGATTTCCTTAAATTCAACCAAAGATGTACTCTTAGCGATAGGCTTCGACTACCCCACGACACTATTGGAAAAGGCGGTTAGAAAATGGATGGACGAATGGATGTACTTTTAAATTAGTACATATTCCAGTTTTCAAACCCGAAGTCAAGCACATACACCAACTTTGCCACCAATACAGTAGGCCTTATAATAATACAGAACTGACGTCCATTTAGCCTCTCGAATGTCACTCATATGATGTCCAAAAACTACCCAAAACAATCAACCCCACAACGTCCTGTAGTACAGAACATGTAGTCTCCGTGCCGAAGTTAATATTAATCCTGTTATCGACGTGCTCTGTCTTTTGATTGCTTAGTATTAAAAGGGGCAAGTGGAAAGCATTTAACTAACGGTAGCGTTCCTCTAATATTATGATTAGAAGTTACCAATTAACTCAATGTTATGGGGGTCACCTTTTTGGAAGCTCCTAAAGACAGAAAACAAAAGGGACCACCTGCTCATCCTTCTAACACTTTCCAGGGACGACTGCAGCACTGTAATTAAATATCGGTTATAGCATGACCTCTGGTGGCAGAGAGGGGGGATTACACCCATGGAAAAGCTTACAGCCTGTGGCGGTGATTCACCTCTGGAAACCGGGGTTACACCGGCTCGGAATACTCTCATCAGCTGTGGGGAAATGCGTTTAATTTGTTACTGTAGGTCTGTCCACTTCAATACTTATTGCAGTGCATTTCGTACCTTATTTTTTTTTATCACATCTATTTTATCAAGATCTTCTTGCATTGTAGGATACATCTCAAATTTTTCCATTTCCAATTTACAACACTGAAGACGGCAGACATTGGTCAGCCGATATTAATACTATGATTTTAAAGAATACAGTTCATTACCCGTGCGAGGCTTGAGTCAAAACACCATGGATGCCCGGGTCAGTTTGTATGCACAGTGGAGTTACCTACTTACCACGGACTAATAGCTAAAATTAACGTGTTGCATGACTACATTTCGAGACGAACGTATTAAGAGTTTTTTTTTTTAAAAAACTTCTTAGTTATACGGGTATAATAATGTGTGCAAGCAGGAAGAAACCCAACTTCCAATAACATAATTAAAAGCATACATGCAGATACGGTAAATGTCTTATTAAACAAAGTTGAGTCGAGGAGCCCTAAAGGAAGCATCGAACCTTCTTATTTTGTATGGTATCACCATCTTTAAAATTGCAAACAATTAACAATATTATCGGGTACTTTACAACGGTCGAAACTGGACAGTTGGACACAGGTCTGTCCCAACTGTTGGGATATTGGAGGGGGGTGAAAATTGTTTTCTCGCGTGTTTTGTCCAATTTAAATGTACAATTTTTAACTATTCAAGTCACAGTTGACGTTTTTACTTTATTTTCTTTACGATAAGCTATTGACAGCTGAATTTCCGTTTGCGTTTTTTTTGTCTTCACAAATTTCAAACCTAACTGCCTCCCACCAATATCACTGTGGAAGACTTGAACCCCTTACCTGGCGTCGCTTACCTGACGCGCAATTTAGCCTGACAGTGTGTACATTAACCTACCAAGGTAAGGTAAACGCACATTTTATTCATTTTTTATATTCGTCGTTGTAAGCGAAAGGCAAAATCTATAAATTGATGAAGAATGTTGAAAAATGTTACACGTTACAAGTGTAGAGGCAGTAAACTGTAGTGCTACAGTAGGTGTGCTTGTTGTGCGACACAAAACGTGGTTGAAAACAATAATTTCTCGGAGGTGAGGTGGTTTGATTCATATAAATACAAGGTCACTTCATGTTTAAAATGTCACGTTCCTAAGCATGAACTACTGTACTTTGCACTTCCAAACGTGCTTTACGAAAGACCATCTTTCAGAATAGAGGTGCTAACCTTGGTGTCTCGGATACACTCAGCTCTAATCGTACACCATCAGGACGCTCTAAATTTCTTTTAATTCAAATAGTAAAGTAACTTGTCACTTTTCTAGCTGAACTGTTATGTGCTGGGTGGGCACTTCAATAACGGATGAAGTGGGTCTCCTTCCATATAAGAGGTTGAACAAAAACGTATTGGTCTTCAGTTTATTGTTTTGTTTGTTTCTGTGCGGCTGGATGAATATTCCGAGTCATATTCTGAAATAATTGATGACTTGCTTTGTGCTTGTAGTGTGCAGTGTGTCAAGAAGTTTCAGCATGATCACATGTTTTCACTCATCAGAACAACAAAATGCAAGTCGGGGTCAAATAACAGTAAACAGTTTATTAATGATATTACAAATTACAAAATATCATTATAGCCTGTCTAGTTACACAGCTATTTGGCTTTGAGAATCCCAAACCAAAGCTAAAAAGGTATATTTTAGAATGTCTCTTTAATTACATTGAAAGTGTTTCTCCTTCCTAAGTTTGTTTTAAGATTATGAATATGTTTATTCATTAGATCAAACAGTATAATTTATCTCAATGTGCAAATCTCACTTCTAACCTTGTTTACTAATATTTACTTTTCAAACAGGCTGTTTGCAAAGCAAAAGTGAAATTTACTCATTATTAATAAGTTCCACATGATGGAGAGTGCTGCAATAATCCCAAGGTATAGTAGATCATTAGAGGAAAAAGCAGAGTTTGCAAAAATCTGAGTTATGTTTTATGTGTCTTCCATTTAACTAACAAACAACAGTGCTGACTAATACATGTTTAATATATCAGTTCCTTAATGGAGAAAATACGTAATTTGAGTGACAAAAACAAAAATGAAGGATATTAATTAGTTTGTGACTCCATAAATAACAGGATGTATTGTCAAGGTTTCATGGAAGAGTGTAGGGAAGGGGCAGTATTACTGCAGTTACTGTATAAGTAAACCCAAAGAAAATAACAAGGTCTCATTTAATTCTGATTAATCCACAACTGTTACAAGTGTTATTGTTCCAGAGGCAATATAAAGGTTTGCTAAACCTCTGTTTATTCTGAGGACAGTGCTAAAAAATGTTAAACCAAACCCAACAACAAGTTACCAATTTATTTGTACACTATCATATTTGATTTGTGAACTAACTAGCATCTTTAGGAAGGTTTTCGTGTACCAATAAGGTTTTGTATTACTTAACCTTCCAGTGTCAGTTCTCCAAGTTATATGATTATTACTGATTTAAGTTCCTTTTGTTCATTTCTTGTGATTCCAGGTCTATGTCAGTTCAGCCTGATCGATTACAATTTCTGTTTTGCCTTTAAGTATTCAATTCCAAATCCAGCCCTGCCATCTGTGGTATTTGTGACATTGTAACGTGTGGATGTGATTTCTTCTCTTATCTGAGCTCTTAACTGTGCATAGAAGGACCATTAAGATGCCGTGCAGGGCAAACCCTCTTCCAACTGCCAAGCACTGGGTTACCAGTCTCATACAGTACGTGCTTAACTGGTCTTAACCTCATTCCATGAAAGATTCCTGAATGAAGAGGTCAAAGCCACCAGCAAACTACCTTCACCATATGTTGAGAGAACTGAGAAAGTATTAACATGCCCGATGAGGAAAAAGTGACAGTTGATTATATTAAATTATTGTAATGGTTACATGTCAGACGTAAAACAGACTGATAATTACATAAAAAAACTAAAACAAATCCTTTTGCAGAAATAAATACATTTGCAAGCTGGCACACAGGGGACTGAGCTCAGTTGTTACTGGTGTCCTGGTCACTGGTTGGCATCAATATTTCTGGTCGTTTTGTCTTTACCTGGAAAAAACATTTTAGATATGCTTAAAGTAAGTGCCACTGTAGGTGTCTTTAATGAATATTAAAGATAAATGCATTTGAAACGTATTGGATTTTAATTAATTCAACGAAAATCATCTTCAACAAACACATTCTATTCTTAAATTTCCTTTGTCTAAATAAGAAAAGCACATGAAAGTGTAATCACACTTTTCTACTGCGTTAATCTGTGAATTTAAATGCATAATTTAGCAGTGGTATAGATGCTCTTATGGCTGCAGTATAAAAACGAATTAAATCCCTTCATTTATGAGGTTTTGAAGCTGCTTATGAATGCATCTTTTCATTTTTTTTCACACGTGCATGTATTTGTAATGTTTGTGTAGGAGTGTAATATTGAATCAAAGTTGTTTGCAATATCAGAGCAAACACCCTTTGTATTGTGTGGCACTTGGTAAATAACTATCTGCATGTGTCTTAAGGAAATGGGGGCTTAGATCTGACAGTGCAAAACAAAATATACTAAGACTCATTGTGCAATATACACCATAGTTGGGATAGAGAATTTTATTTTCAGCCAGAAAATGTTATATTTGCAGATTAATTTTTGTGGATGACGTGATCATGAAATAACAAAGTTACTATTGTGTTTGTAAATCAGAATGTGTTTATCAAACAGGTAAATCAGATCATGAGTAAAATACAGACAGATGAGATGCATTTAAAGCAATGAGCAATGATGGTGTATTCATTGGTTAATTACAGGAGTGTCCATGAGCATAGAGAAATTAATAGCACCTGATGCACAGCTGGTCTTTATTTTTACAGTACGGATTTAAATATTTTTGCTAGAGCTCTGTTAGAGGACAGGATACATACTTGTAGTGAAGTGTCAACGTTTTCCAGCCGAGGCCGGAAAACCCCTGGAGTGAATTCGTTGGCGTAAGTGAGGTTGTCTTCAAGGTTGTATGCTCCTGTTCTCCCCATTAATCCTTCAGGACTTGAGCTCCTGCCACTAAGATCTGAAAATTAATTTTAGTATTAATGAATTCCAGCAACAAATGCTCGACTCCAGAGGCAGAAGCAGAGTGGCACCAGGGTCACTCTTAACAGGACGGGGTAATGAGCTGAGGTGTTCAGTTTCCTTCCTTGTGAGGAGCCCCAGGGATGAGCCCTATACAGTAGCCAAGCACAGCAGCCCCATGTGTCTTTGGGAGGTGGGAGAACTGGTGTGATCTGGTGCGTTCTGGGGGTAAATTGGGAAAATGCCAGAGGCTGGAAACAAATCCAGGATCCTGGAGCTCTGATGCAGGAACACTAACTACCTCGCCACTGTTACCTCTGAGATTAACACAATGTTTGTGTAGCAGATGAGCACATTAGAGATACTGTAAGTGGCAGCACTTCTATAGCTGAATAATCGAATGACATTGGGACGACAGGGTGGGTGGGTGGGGGGGGACAGGAAGTAGACTGCACCCACTCTCTGAGAGTTTATCCCGAGGAGTAAGAGGCACGAGTGGCTCCTTTTCAAAAACAAAACGTCCTTGTTTGTGGTTATGTCACTTTCCCGAAATTGTTCATGCAAATACGCAAGTTACAGGTAAAACCAAAGGGCAGAAATGTTAACGTGTCACAACCTACCTGTGTGAGAAAAATTAAAGTATTCCTCATCCAGTGAAAACCACTTTCTTGATTGTTGGTTGCTAGTCCTGAAATTGGAAAACAAAAGATTTCTCGATCTGATCTATTATTGCTCTATTTGTATTCTTTGTGTTTGTATATTTTTATATTAGTATCGTTGAATACAGTAAACAGTCACTATCATCAGTGTAACACTAGTCACTTTGCTGTTTCTCCTTTATTCGATTGTAATTTATGTCCTATACATGAGACTGTCTATTGAGACTGATTCAGGTCTTTCCTGATTTCATACTGTTCCTACTACATCTTGTCCAAAGTTCCTCAAATCAGATGGTTTTGCCACCCGTCCATTTTCCAGATGATTTATGCAATACAGGGTCGCGAAAGATAGGGTAGCCAGACCCTATCCCAGCAAGCAATGAGCGCAAGGAGGGCTACACCCTGGTTCGGACGATAGTCACACTCAGACATGCGCTCACTAACACCATGGCCAGTTTCCCTAGAAGCCAGTTAACCTACAGTACCAGCACATCTATGGACTGTGGGAGGAAACCAGAGCACCTGAAGACCACCCACGCAAATACAGGGAGAACACATGCAGATAGCAGCCCAGGTCTGGAGCCGAACCCAGGGCCCCAGTGCTGTGATGAAGCAGTGCTGACCACTGTTCCACCGTGCTGCCCTGGTTTTCCCATGTGGACCCTTATTGGTTTCTGGGAGGCTGCGGTTGGGACAGGTCAGCTCACCACGATCCTGAGTTCTGTTTCTTCCTCAGCACGATGACTGCGATGATGAGGATGATGAGAAGGAGCAGGGCGGCTCCCAGCACCCCGAAGAGGACAGCGTAGAACCCCGCGCTCCTCTCGAAGAGCTGGCACCGCTCGCCGGAGTACTGGACGAAGTCGGACGCGAAGCAACTGTGCGGGACCCAGACAAAAATGGTGAGCAAAGCTGAGAGTGGCCAGTCATACAAACAGTGGACCCATCAGGAGAAGAGAATATGGGTTTAAGTTCCTCATTGCTTGTGCTTTTGCTCAATCACTGCTGTGGTCTCAGAAGAACCATCTCTCTTTTGAAAATCTGCAGTCAAACATCAGCTCATTGAACAAAGATATCAAATTATATGCAAATGTACATTCATGCTTAAAATCAGCCTTCTAAAGAGTTACATGGGCGTGACATTAGAAATAGTGATATACATGATCATTTAAGTGCTAATTTGAATGTTCCATGATGAAACTGGTTTAATTCATTTGTAAAGTCTAGCTTGTTGTGACCTGCAGATCTACAGATATCAAGTAGGTCACTTTGCAGAATATGACATATGTTTTTACCTGCAGGATGGTCCATTTTTTAGGTTAGAGCATGCCCCGTGCCCATTACAGTAATCTGTATTTGTGGCACACGTTCCCACACACTGCAAACTTTCACCAACAACTTCTACTGTGTATCCAATGTAATTTAGGGAACAGTTTTTTACATAGGGCTTCAGATCACTGATATCTAGAGGGAAAAGAAAAAAAAGAATAGCAGACAATGACTCGCTGTCAGGATTGCTGTAATAAGTTCAGTATCAGTTCTGATTAATCCAGTTCTTTTTGGTACATGATGAGTATATGCTAGTAAAATCCATGCTTGAGCCTAGAGACTCATCAGGCTAGATTTCATGCCAGTTTCTGTTGTGTTATAGTTACAAATGAGTGCTCCCCCCAATTAAAATATTGTTAAAATCATATATATATTTTTTAAATAAAGCATGCATTCAATATCTGTGAAATTATGTATAGTAGAATTTTAAACTTATACTTACTTTTTATACTTGTTGGTTGCAGGTCAAGTTTGTACAGTGTTGTGTTTGCATGAAGTGCATTATTAATGTTCTGGTAATTGGTAGTGTTCTTGAAAATTGTTTCCAAAGTGTTTTCCAGCCCTTTATTAAGGAAGGCAATCTGAGTTGCGTTGTTGGGATAGATATATTGTGCAACACTTTCTACAATAATGCTCCCATTCCTGAAAAGAGAAAGAAGATAAAGTTTTTCAATGTATTTTTACTGTACATAACAATAAAACATTTAATCCTTAAAACCCACATTGATATTAAAGTTGTAATAGTTTTTGGATCAAATTATGTTATCAACGTGCAACATGAGTTCTGATGTTAATAATAAATATAAGATTTCTTCGGGAGGTGTTATTTTTGTTAATTACACCAGAAATCTAATCCTAAATCCAAAATTATGAGCAACAAATTTTTACAGAATTTGCTTACCTGAAACCAGTGATATTAACTTCTTTGAAATAGTTTTTATCAGCATGTTTACACATCGCCTCTAACTACAAAAGAAAAAGTAATACAAGTTAAAAGTTTATCCACAAAGTGCATGCTGTTTTTCTGCAGTTAATAAAACATTAATTACTGTGGTGTCTTGCAGCTGGATGCAGCTTACATCCTTGACATCATTCATGTGCATGTGCTTGCAAGATGATACGTGTTTCTCATTCACATGTAGTGCTGGCAGGTTCACTAACTTCTCGAATGACGTTTCTGTTCTGTGGGTCATGGATATCGTAAAACACCATACGCATAATTAGTGCAGACTTTGAGCATCTCTGTTTTAGGCTGCAAAGAAAGTTTTTAGGGGACATCTGTTGCTTTAATACTCATGAAAATTCAAGAAGAATGCAGAATATTATATAAATTAGAAAATTACATGATTAAAATATGGGTATTGATAAAGCACTCTCTACTTCTTGGTTTCATGGTGCTAAGGAGAGGACAACTGAGACTTGAAGTGCTACTACACATGCTTCATTTCATTACACTGTCCTTCTGCCTTGGCCATCTGACTGTGTTTCATGACTCAACAGTGATAGTAGGCTTCATGGAATAAGGGAAATAAATGTATTTTTGAAACACAAAAGGACTGAAGTGCAGGTAAATTGCCTACGAGGATGAGAAATCAATGCCATCTGTCAATGTGGGCCTCAAGTAGAGATAAGGTGAAAGAGTGGACACATACAGTAAGTTACAAAGCAGCTGACCTTTTCCCTGAAGAGCCAAAGGTTGTGTAATTAATTGGGAAGCTGAGCTTTCTCTTTGTGAGTCATACCTGAGGATGTATAATATCATAAAAGTGCTTGTACAGCAATGAAGATATATTTTCCAATTCCTTTTCAAATTCCTTTATTATTCTTAGAGAGATGTTCACTTTTCTGGTTGGTACATCCTTTTTATCTGTGAAACAGACATAAAGAAATTTTGGACATTAACATCTCGTTTGGAAAGGTTTCCTGTAGTTTGCCAAAAATACTAACTTTTCGGAACACATGCTTATTATAAAAATTTCTAGCAATTTATTACTACATTACATCCCTTTATGAAATTGATATTATGTGAATATAGATATACAAATTACTGTTAATATTACTATTCGGAATAATCAAGTTTCAATTAAGATTATACATAAGGCTCCCTACCAAATAAAATTTGAAAGAACAAAAATCTTACCAATAATAGCTGAAGTGTAATTCTCGCCACTTAAGCAGTTTTCTCCTATGGTGAATTTAAAACAGTTACACTGACATTTTCCAGATGTCTCGTTGAGTGCACAAGGAGCCCCATTGCAGTTGCAGTCAGCTTCATCGCATCGTTGTGTTGTTGTATTGGCAAATGCTGTACTTGTCCTGGTAGGGGCTGCATGTGTGGAACTAGACTGGGTTACAGGGCGGGATGACGCCTCTGGTGTGTTTTGGGTGGGGCGATGTGAGACTCTGGATTCTGTAGTGCTGACAAGATGTGATGAATGAGTAACAGAGGGAAATGCAGTCAGTCTAGAAAAAGATGGAGTTTCTGTTCGGAATGAGGAAGGCTGAGTTCTTGTTGTAAAAAAAGGTTCTGACGGTTTTATTGATGAAGATCCTTCTGTGAAATGGATAACGGTACTATGTAAAGGATGTGATGACACTTGAGAAACATACTCCGTAGTTTTTATTTGAGTAACTCTCTCCGAACTGGTTGCATGAGGCCTTATAGTTAAGCTTGAAGCGATTGAAGTCTCTTCTTCAGTTGTTGTCGTAGAAGGTGAATATGTTGATTTTGAGACATCAGATGCTTCTGTTGAAAAGTGTGTAGAATGTCTGATATTTGGAGACACCTGCTCTGTAGTATAGATTTGGGTAATACTCTCCGAACTGGTTGCACGAGATGTGTGAGGTGAGCTTGAAGCAACTGAAATCTGGCCCTCAGTGGTTGACTTGGAAGGTGAATTTGTTGACTTTGAGACATCAGATGCTTCTGTTGACAAGTGTGTAGAATGCCTGATATTTGGAGACACCTGCTCTGTAGTATGGATTTGAGTAACACTCTCCGAACTAGAAGTATGAGGCTTTGCAGTTGAGCCTGAAGCAATGGAAGTCTCTCCTTCAGTCGTGGACATGGATGGTGAATGTGCTGATTTTGAGACTTGAGTTTCTTCTGTTGAAAAGTGTGTAGAATGGCTAATAGTTGGAGACACATTCTCTGTAGTATGGATTTCGGTAACACTCTCCGAACTGGTTGTATGAGGCCTTACAGTTGAGCTTGAAGCAATGGAAGTCTCTCCTTCAGTGGTGGACATGGATGGTGAATGTGCTGATTTTGAGATGTGAGTTTCTTCTGTTACAAACTGTGAAGAATGGCTGATAGTTGGAGACACAGTCTCTGTAGAATGGATTTCGGTAACACTCTCCGAACTGGTTGTATGAGGCCTTACAGTTGAGCTTGAAGCAATGGAACTCTCTCCTTCAGTCGTGGACATGGAAGGTGAATGTGCTGATTTTGAGACATCAGATGATTCTGTTGAAAAGTGTGTAGAATGCCTGATATTTGGAGACACATGCTCTGTAGTATGGATTTGGGTAACACTCTCCGAACTGGAAGTATGAGGCTTTGCAGTTGAGCCTGAAGCAATGGAAGTCTCTCCTTCAGTCGTTGACATGGAAGGTGAAAGTGCTGATTTTGAGATGTGACTTTCTTCTGTTACAAAGTGTGTAGAATGGCTGATAGTTTGAGACATCTCTGTAGTATGGGTTTGGGTAAGACTCTCCGAACTAGCAGTATGGGGCTTTGCAGTTGAGCCTGAAGCAATGGAAGTCTCTCCTTTAGTCGTGGACATGGAAGTTGAATGTGCTGATTTTGAGACATCAGATGATTCTGTTGAAAAGTGTGTAGAATGGCTAATAGTTGGAGACACATTCTCTGTAGTATGGATTTCGGTAACACTCTCCGAACTGGTTGTATGAGGCCTTACAGTTGAGCTTGAAACAATGGAAGTCTCTCCTTCAGTTGTGGACATGGATGGTGAATGTGCTGATTTTGAGACTTGAGTTTCTTCTGTTGAAAAGTGTGTGAAATGGCTGATATCTGGAGATACCTGTTCTGTAGTATGGAGTTCAGAAACACTCTCCGAACTGGACGTATGAGGCATTACAGTTGAGCTTGAAGCAATGGAAGTCTCTCCTTCAGTGGTGGACATGGATGGTGAATGTGCTGATTTTGAGACTTGAGTTTCTTCTGTTGAAAAGTGTGTAGAATGGCTGATATCTGGAGACACCTGTTCTGTAGTATGGTTTTGGGTAATACTCTCCGAACTGGTTGCATGAGCTGTTTGAGGTGAGCTTGAAGCAATTGAAGTCCCTTCTTCAGTTGTTGACATGGACGGTGAATAAGTTGACTTTGAGACATCAGATGATTCTGTTGAAAAGTGTGTAGAATGCCTGATATTTGGAGACACCTGCTCTGTAGTATGGATTTGGGTAACACTCTCCGAACTGGAAGTATGAGGCCTTGCAGTTGAGCCTGAAGCAATGGAAGTCTCTCCTTCAGTCGTGGACATGGAAGGTGAATGTGCTGATTTTGAGACTT
This sequence comes from Lepisosteus platostomus, assembly GCF_059453375.1. Lineage (NCBI taxonomy): Eukaryota > Metazoa > Chordata > Actinopteri > Semionotiformes > Lepisosteidae > Lepisosteus > Lepisosteus platostomus. Next base: position 11,807,902 of record NC_142633.1, on the reverse strand, counting down.
GAGTTTCTTCTGTTGAAATTTCTGTAGAATAGCTAATAGTTGGAGACACATTCTCTGTAGTATGGATTTGGGTAACACTCTCCGAACTGGTTGCATGAGCTGTTTGAGGTGAGCTTGAAGCAACTGAAGTCCCTTCTTCAGTTGTTGACTTGGAAGGTGAATATGTTGACTTTGAGACATCAGATGCTTCTGTTGAAAAGTGTGTAGAATGCCTGATATTTGGAGACACATACTCTGTAGTATGGATTTGAGTAACACTCTCCGAACTAGAAGTATGAGGCTTTGCAGTTGAGCCTGAAGCAATGGAAGTCTCTCCTTCAGTCGTGGACATGGAAGGTGAATGAGCTGATTTTGAGACTTGAGTTTCTTCTGTTGAAATGTCTGTAGAATAGCTAATAGTTGGAGACACATTCTCTGTAGTATGGATTTGGGTAACACTCTCCGAACTGGTTGCATGAGCTGTTTGAGGTGAGCTTGAAGCAACTGAAGTCCCTTCTTCAGTTGTTGACATGGACGGTGAATATGTTGACTTTGAGACATCAGATGATTCTGTTGAAAAGTGTGTAGAATGCCTGATATTTGGAGACACCTGCTCTGTAGTATGGATTTGGGTAACACTCTCCGAACTGGAAGTATGAGGCCTTACAATTGAGCCTGAAGCAATGGAAGTCTCTCCTTCAGTCGTGGACATGGAAGGTGAATGTGCTGATTTTGAGACTTGAGTTTCTTCTGTTGAAAAGTGTGTAGAATGGCTGATATCTGGAGACACCTGTTCTGTAGTATGGATTTGGGTAACACTCTCCGAACTGGAAGTATGAGGCCTTACAATTGAGCCTGAAGCAATGGAAGTCTCTCCTTCAGTCGTGGACATGGAAGGTGAATGTGCTGATTTTGAGACTTGAGTGTCTTCTGTTGAAAAGTGTGTAGAATGGCTGATATCTGGAGACACCTGTTCTGTAGTATGGATTTGGGTAACACTCTCCGAACTGGAAGTATGAGGCCTTGCAGTTGAGCCTGAAGCAATGGAAGTCTCTCCTTCAGTGGTGGACATGGATGGTGAATGTGCTGATTTTGAGATGTGAGTTTCTTCTGTTACAAACTGTGAAGAATGGCTGATAGTTGGAGACACAGTCTCTGTAGAATGGATTTCGGTAACACTCTCCGAACTGGTTGTATGAGGCCTTACAGTTGAGCTTGAAGCAATGGAAGTCTCTCCTTCAGTCGTGGACATGGATGGTGAATGTGCTGATTTTGAGACTTGAGTTTCTTCTGTTGAAAAGTGTATAGAATGGCTGATATCTGGAGACACCTGTTCTGTAGTATGGTTTTGGGTAATACTCTCCGAACTGGTTGCATGAGCTGTTTGAGGTGAGCTTGAAGCAATTGAAGTCCCTTCTTCAGTTGTTGACATGGACGGTGAATAAGTTGACTTTGAGACATCAGATGATTCTGTTGAAAAGTGTGTAGAATGCCTGATATTTGGAGACACCTGCTCTGTAGTATGGATTTGGGTAACACTCTCCGAACTGGAAGTATGAGGCTTTGCAGTTGAGCCTGAAGCAATGGAAGTCTCTCCTTCAGTCGTGGACATGGAAGGTGAATGTGCTGATTTTGAGACTTGAGTTTCTTCTGTTGAAATGTCAGTAGAATAGCTAATAGTTGGAGACACATTCTCTGTAGTATGGATTTCGGTAACACTCTCCGAACTGGTTGTATGAGGCCTTACAGTTGAGCTTGAAACAATGGAAGTCTCTCCTTCAGTTGTGGACATGGATGGCGAATGTGCTGATTTTGAGACTTGAGTTTCTTCTGTTGAAAAGTGTGTGAAATGGCTGATATCTGGAGATACCTGTTCTGTAGTATGGATTTCAGTAACACTCTCCGAACTGGTTGCATGAGCTGTTTGAGGTGAGCTTGAAGCAATTGAAGTCTCTTCTTCAATTGTTGACATGGAAGGTGAATATGTTGACTTTGAGACATCAGATGCTTCTGTTGAAAAGTGTGTAGAATGCCTGATATTTGGAGACACATGCTCTGTAGTATGGATTTGGGTAACACTCTCTGAACTGGAAGTATGAGGCCTTGCAGTTGAGCCTGAAGCAATGGAAGTCTCTCCTTCAGTTGTGGACATGGAAGGTGAATGTGCTGATTTTGAGACTTGAGTTTCTTCTGTTGAAAAGTGTGTAGAATGGCTTATAGTTGGAGACACATTCTCTGTAGTATGGATTTCGGTAACACTCTCCGAACTGGTTGTATGAGGCATTACAGCTGAGCTTGAAACAATGGAAGTTTCTCCTTCAGTCGTGGACATGGAAGTTGAATGTGCTGATTTTGAGACATGAGTTTCTTCTGTTAAAAAGTGTGTAGAATGGCTGACAGTTGGAGATATCTGCTCTGTAGTATGGATTTGGGTAACACTCTCCGAACTGGTTGCATGAGCTGTTTGAGGTGAGCTTGAAGGAACTGAAGTCCCTTCTTCAGTTGTTGACATGGAAGGTGAATATGTTGACTTTGAGACATCAGATGCTTCTGTTGAAAAGTATGTAGAATGCCTGATATTTAGAGAAACCTGCTCTGTAGTATGGATTTGGGTAACACTCTCCGAACTGGAAGTATGAGGCCTTGCAGTTGAGCCTGAAGCAATGGAAGTCTCTCCTTCAGTCGTGGACATGGAAGGTGAATGTGCTGATTTTGAGACTTGAGTTTCTTCTGTTGAAATGTCTGTAGAATAGCTAATAGTTGGAGACACATTCTCTGTAGTATGGATTTGGGTAACACTCTCCGAACTGGTTGCATGAGCTGTTTGAGGTGAGCTTGAAGCAACTGAAGTCCCTTCTTCAGTTGTTGACTTGGAAGGTGAATATGTTGACTTTGAGACATGAGATGCTTCTGTTGAAAAGTGTGTAGAGTGCCTGATATTTGGAGACACATCCTCTGTAGTATGGATTTGAGTAACACTTTCCGAACTAGAAGTATGAGGCTTTGCAGTTGAGCCTGAAGCAATGGAAGTCTCTCCTTCAGTCGTGGACATGGAAGGTGAATGAGCTGATTTTGAGACTTGAGTTTCTTCTGTTGAAAAGTGTGTAGAATGGCTGATATCTGGAGACACCTGTTCTGTAGTATGGATTTGGGTAGCACTCTCCGAACTGGAAGTATGAGGCCTGGCAGTTGAGCCTGAAGCAATGGAAGTCTCTCCTTCAGGGGTGGACATGGATGGTGAATGTGCTGATTTTGAGACTTGAGTTTCTTCTGTTGAAAAGTGTGTAGAATGGCTGATATCTGGAGACACCTGTTCTATAGTATGGATTTGGGTAATACTCTCCGAACTGGTTGCATGAGCTGTTTGAGGTGAGCTTGAAGGAACTGAAGTCCCTTCTTCAGTTGTTGACATGGAACGTGAATATGTTGACTTTGAGATATCAGATGATTCTGTCGTAAGGTGTGTAGAATTCCTGATATTTGGAGACACCTGCTCTGTAGTATGGATTTGGGTAACACTCTCCGAACTGAAAGTATGAGGCATTACAGCTGAGCTTGAAACAATGGAACTCTGTCCTTCAGTGGTGGACATGGATGGTGAATGTGCTGATTTTGAGACTTGAGTTTCTTCTGTTGAAAAGTGTGTAGAATGGCTGATATCCGGAGACACCTGTTCTGTAGTATGTATTTGGGTAACACTCTCCGAACTGGTTGCATGAGCTGTTTGAGGTGAGCTTGAAGGAACTGAAGTCCCTTCTTCAGTTCTTGACATGGAAGGTGAATATGTTGACCTTGAGACGTCAGATGCTTCTGTTGAAAAGTGTGTAGAATGCCGTATATTTGGAGACACCTGCTCTGTAGTATGGATTTGGGTAACACTCTCTGAACTGGAAGAATGAGGCCTTGCAGTTGAGCCTGAAGGAATGGAAGTCTCTCCTTCAGTCGTAGACATAGAAGGTGAATGTGCTGATTTTGAGACTTGAGTTTCTTCTGTTGAAAAGTGTGTAGAATGGCTAATATTTGGAGACACATTCTCTGTAGTATGGATTTCGGTAACTCTCTCCGAACTGGTTGTATGAGGCATTACAGTTGAGCTTGAAACAATGGAAGTCTCTCCTTCAGTGGTGGACATGAATGGTGAATGTGCTGATTTTGAGATGTGAGTTTCCTCTGTTACAATCTGTGAAGAATGGCTAATAGTTGGAGACACAGTCTCTGTAGAATGGATTTCGGTAACACTCTCCGAACTGGTTGTATGAGGCCTTACAGTTGAGCTTGAAACAATGGAAGTCTCTCCTTCAGTTGTGGACATGGATGGTGAATGTGATGATTTTGAGACTGGAGTTTCTTCTGTTGAAATGTGTGTAGAATGGCTGATATCTGGAGACACCTGTTCTGTAGTATGGATTTGGGTAATACTCTCAGAACTGGTTGCATGAGCTGTTTGAGGTGAGCTTGAAGGAACTGAAGTCCCTTCTTCAGTTGTTGACATGGAAGGTGAATATGTTGACTTTGAGATATCAGATGATTCTGTCGTAAAGTGTGTAGAATTCCTGATATTTGGAGACACCTGCTCTGTAGTATGGATTTGGGTAACACTCTCCGAACTGAAAGTATGAGGCATTACAGCTGAGCTTGAAACAATGGAAGTCTGTCCTTCAGTGGTGGACATGGATGGTGAATGTGCTGATTTTGAGACTTGAGTTTCTTCTGTTGAAAAGTGTGTAGAATGCCTGATATTTGGAGACACCTGTTCTGTAGTATGGATTTGGGTAATACTCTCCGAACTGGTTGCATGAGCTGTTTGAGGTGAGCTTGAAGGAACTGAAGTCCCTTCTTCAGTTGTTGACATGGAAGGTGAATATGTTGACTTTGAGACATCAGATGCTTCTGTTGAAAAGTATGTAGAATGCCTGATATTTAGAGAAACCTGCTCTGTAGTATGGATTTGGGTAACACTCTCCGAACTGGAAGTATGAGGCCTTGCAGTTGAGCCTGAAGCAATGGAAGTCTCTCCTTCAGTCGTGGACATGGAAGGTGAATGTGCTGATTTTGAGACTTGAGTTTCTTCTGTTGAAATGTCTGTAGAATAGCTAATAGTTGGAGACACATTCTCTGTAGTATGGATTTGGGTAACACTCTCCGAACTGGTTGCATGAGCTGTTTGAGGTGAGCTTGAAGCAACTGAAGTCCCTTCTTCAGTTGTTGACTTGGAAGGTGAATATGTTGACTTTGAGACATGAGATGCTTCTGTTGAAAAGTGTGTAGAGTGCCTGATATTTGGAGACACATACTCTGTAGTATGGATTTGAGTAACACTCTCCGAACTAGAAGTATGAGGCTTTGCAGTTGAGCCTGAAGCAATGGAAGTCTCTCCTTCAGTCGTGGACATGGAAGGTGAATGAGCTGATTTTGAGACTTGAGTTTCTTCTGTTGAAAAGTGTGTAGAATGGCTGATATCTGGAGACACCTGTTCTGTAGTATGGATTTGGGTAGCACTCTCCGAACTGGAAGTATGAGGCCTGGCAGTTGAGCCTGAAGCAATGGAAGTCTCTCCTTCAGGGGTGGACATGGATGGTGAATGTGCTGATTTTGAGACTTGAGTTTCTTCTGTTGAAAAGTGTGTAGAATGGCTGATATCTGGAGACACCTGTTCTATAGTATGGATTTGGGTAATACTCTCCGAACTGGTTGCATGAGCTGTTTGAGGTGAGCTTGAAGGAACTGAAGTCCCTTCTTCAGTTGTTGACATGGAACGTGAATATGTTGACTTTGAGATATCAGATGATTCTGTCGTAAGGTGTGTAGAATTCCTGATATTTGGAGACACCTGCTCTGTAGTATGGATTTGGGTAACACTCTCCGAACTGAAAGTATGAGGCATTACAGCTGAGCTTGAAACAATGGAACTCTGTCCTTCAGTGGTGGACATGGATGGTGAATGTGCTGATTTTGAGACTTGAGTTTCTTCTGTTGAAAAGTGTGTAGAATGGCTGATATCTGGAGACACCTGTTCTATAGTATGGATTTGGGTAATACTCTCCGAACTGGTTGCATGAGCTGTTTGAGGTGAGCTTGAAGGAACTGAAGTCCCTTCTTCAGTTGTTGACATGGAACGTGAATATGTTGACTTTGAGATATCAGATGATTCTGTCGTAAGGTGTGTAGAATTCCTGATATTTGGAGACACCTGCTCTGTAGTATGGATTTGGGTAACACTCTCCGAACTGAAAGTATGAGGCATTACAGCTGAGCTTGAAACAATGGAACTCTGTCCTTCAGTGGTGGACATGGATGGTGAATGTGCTGATTTTGAGACTTGAGTTTCTTCTGTTGAAAAGTGTGTAGAATGGCTGATATCCGGAGACACCTGTTCTGTAGTATGTATTTGGGTAACACTCTCCGAACTGGTTGCATGAGCTGTTTGAGGTGAGCTTGAAGGAACTGAAGTCCCTTCTTCAGTTCTTGACATGGAAGGTGAATATGTTGACTTTGAGACATCAGATGCTTCTGTTGAAAAGTGTGTAGAATGCCTGATATTTGGAGACACCTGCTCTGTAGTATGGATTTGGGTAACACTCTCTGAACTGAAAGAATGAGGCCTTGCAGTTGAGCCTGAAGGAGTGGAAGTCTCTCCTTCAGTCGTAGACATAGAAGGTGAATGTGCTGATTTTGAGACTTGAGTTTCTTCTGTTGAAAAGTGTGTAGAATGGCTAATATTTGGAGACACATTCTCTGTAGTATGGATTTCGGTAACTCTCTCCGAACTGGTTGTATGAGGCATTACAGTTGAGCTTGAAACAATGGAAGTCTCTCCTTCAGTGGTGGACATGAATGGTGAATGTGCTGATTTTGAGATGTGAGTTTCCTCTGTTACAATCTGTGAAGAATGGCTAATAGTTGGAGACACAGTCTCTGTAGAATGGATTTCGGTAACACTCTCCGAACTGGTTGTATGAGGCCTTACAGTTGAGCTTGAAACAATGGAAGTCTCTCCTTCAGTTGTGGACATGGATGGTGAATGTGATGATTTTGAGACTTGAGTTTCTTCTGTTGAAATGTGTGTAGAATGGCTGACATCTGGAGACACCTGTTCTGTAGTATGGATTTGGGTAATACTCTCAGAACTGGTTGCATGAGCTGTTTGAGGTGAGCTTGAAGGAACTGAAGTCCCTTCTTCAGTTGTTGACATGGAAGGTGAATATGTTGACTTTGAGACATCAGATGCTTCTGTTGAAAAGTGTGTAGAATGCCTGATATTTGGAGACACATGCTCTGTAGTATGGATTTGGGTAACACTCTCTGAACTGGAAGTATGAGGCCTTGCAGTTGAGCCTGAAGCAATGGAAGTCTCTCCTTCAGTTGTGGACATGGATGGTGAATGTGATGATTTTGAGACTGGAGTTTCTTCTGTTGAAATGTGTGTAGAATGGCTGATATCTGGAGACACCTGTTCTGTAGTATGGATTTGGGTAATACTCTCAGAACTGGTTGCATGAGCTGTTTGAGGTGAGCTTGAAGGAACTGAAGTCCCTTCTTCAGTTGTTGACATGGAAGGTGAATATGTTGACTTTGAGATATCAGATGATTCTGTCGTAAAGTGTGTAGAATTCCTGATATTTGGAGACACCTGCTCTGTAGTATGGATTTGGGTAATACTCTCCGAACTGAAAGTATGAGGCATTACAGCTGAGCTTGAAACAATGGAAGTCTGTCCTTCAGTGGTGGACATGGATGGTGAATGTGCTGATTTTGAGACTTGAGTTTGTTCTGTTGAAAAGTGTGTAGAATGGCTGATATCCGGAGACACCTGTTCTGTAGTATGTATTTGGGTAACACTCTCCGAACTGGTTGCATGAGCTGTTTGAGGTGAGCTTGAAGGAACTGAAGTCCCTTCTTCAGTTCTTGACATGGAAGGTGAATATGTTGACCTTGAGACGTCAGATGCTTCTGTTGAAAAGTGTGTAGAATGCCGTATATTTGGAGACACCTGCTCTGTAGTATGGATTTGGGTAACACTCTCTGAACTGGAAGAATGAGGCCTCGCAGTTGAGCCTGAAGGAATGGAAGTCTCTCCTTCAGTCATAGACATAGAAGGTGAATGTGCTGATTTTGAGACTTGAGTTTCTTCTGTTGAAAAGTGTGTAGAATGGCTAATATTTGGAGACACATTCTCTGTAGTATGGATTTCGGTAACTCTCTCCGAACTGGTTGTATGAGGCATTACAGTTGAGCTGGAAACAATGGAAGTCTCTCCTTCAGTGGTGGACATGAATAGTGAATGTGCTGATTTTGAGATGTGAGTTTCCTCTGTTACAATCTGTGAAGAATGGCTAATAGTTGGAGACACAGTCTCTGTAGAATGGATTTCGGTAACACTCTCCGAACTGGTTGTATGAGGCCTTACAGTTGAGCTTGAAATAATGGAAGTCTCTCCTTCAGTTGTGGACATGGATGGTGAATGTGATGATTTTGAGACTGGAGTTTCTTCTGTTGAAATGTGTGTAGAATGGCTGATATCTGGAGACACCGTTTCTGTAGTATGGATTTGGGTAATACTCTCAGAACTGGTTGCATGAGCTGTTTGAGGTGAGCTTGAAGGAACTGAAGTCCCTTCTTCAGTTGTTGACATGGAAGGTGAATATGTTGACTTCGAGATATCAGATGATTCTGTCGTAAAGTGTGTAGAATTCCTGATATTTGGAGACACCTGCTCTGTAGTATGGATTTGGGTAACACTCTCCGAACTGAAAGTATGAGGCATTACAGCTGAGCTTGAAACAATGGAAGTCTGTCCTTCAGTGGTGGACATGGATGGTGAATGTGCTGATTTTGAGACTTGAGTTTCTTCTGTTGAAAAGTGTGTAGAATGGCTGATATCTGGAGACACCTGTTCTGTTGTATGGATTTGGGTAATACTCTCCGAACTGGTTGCATGAGCTGTTTGAGGTGAGCTTGAAGGAACTGAAGTCCCTTCTTCAGTTGTTGACATGGAAGGTGAATATGTTGACTTTGAGACATCAGATGCTTCTGTTGAAAAGTGTGTAGAATGCCTGATATTTGGAGACACATGCTCTGTAGTATGGATTTGGGTAACACTCTCTGAACTGGAAGTATGAGGCCTTGCAGTTGAGCCTGAAGCAATGGAAGTCTCTCCTTCAGTCGTTGACATGGAAGGTGAATGTGCTGATTTTGAGATGTGAGTTTGTTCTGTTACAAAGTGTGTAGAATGGCTGATATCTGGAGACACCTGTTCTGTAGTATGGATTTGGGTAATACTCTCCGAACTGGTTGCATGAGCTGTTTGAGGTGAGCTTGAAGGAACTGAAGTCCCTTCTTCAGTTGTGGACATGGAAGGTGAATATGTTGACTTTGAGATATCAGATGATTCTGTCGTAAAGTGTGTAGAATTCCTGATATTTGGAGACACCTGCTCTGTAGTATGGATTTGGGTAACACTCTCCGAACTGAAAGTATGAGGTATTACAGCTGAGCTTGAAACGATGGAACTCTGTCCTTCAGTGGTGGACATGGATGGTGAATGTGCTGATTTTGAGACTTGAGTTTCTTCTGTTGAAAAGTGTGTAGAATGGCTGATATCCGGAGACACCTGTTCTGTAGTATGTATTTGGGTAACACTCTCCGAACTGGTTGCATGAGCTGTTTGAGTTGAGCTTGAAGGAACTGAAGTCCCTTCTTCAGTTCTTGACATGGAAGGTGAATATGTTGACCTTGAGACGTCAGATGCTTCTGTTGAAATGTGTGTAGAATGCCGTATATTTGGAGACACCTGCTCTGTAGTATGGATTTGGGTAACACTCTCTGAACTGGAAGAATGAGGCCTTGCAGTTGAGCCTGAAGGAATGGAAGTCTCTCCTTCAGTCGTAGACATAGAAGGTGAATGTGCTGATTTTGAGACTTGAGTTTCTTCTGTTGAAAAGTGTGTAGAATGGCTAATATTTGGAGACACATTCTCTGTAGTATGGATTTCGGTAACTCTCTCCGAACTGGTTGTATGAGGCATTACAGTTGAGCTTGAAACAATGGAAGTCTCTCCTTCAGTGGTGGACATGAATGGTGAATGTGCTGATTTTGAGATGTGAGTTTCCTCTGTTACAATCTGTGAAGAATGGCTAATAGTTGGAGACACAGTCTCTGTAGAATGGATTTCGGTAACACTCTCCGAACTGGTTGTATGAGGCCTTACAGTTGAGCTTGAAATAATGGAAGTCTCTCCTTCAGTTGTGGACATGGATGGTGAATGTGATGATTTTGAGACTGGAGTTTCTTCTGTTGAAATGTGTGTAGAATGGCTGATATCTGGAGACACCGTTTCTGTAGTATGGATTTGGGTAATACTCTCAGAACTGGTTGCATGAGCTGTTTGAGGTGAGCTTGAAGGAACTGAAGTCCCTTCTTCAGTTGTTGACATGGACGGTGAATATGTTGACTTCGAGATATCAGATGATTCTGTCGTAAAGTGTGTAGAATTCCTGATATTTGGAGACACCTGCTCTGTAGTATGGATTTGGGTAACACTCTCCAAACTGAAAGTATGAGGCATTACAGCTGAGCTTGAAACAATGGAAGTCTGTCCTTCAGTGGTGGACATGGATGGTGAATGTGCTGATTTTGAGACTTGAGTTTCTTCTGTTGAAAAGTGTGTAGAATGGCTGATATCTGGAGACACCTGTTCTGTTGTATGGATTTGGGTAATACTCTCCGAACTGGTTGCATGAGCTGTTTGAGGTGAGCTTGAAGGAACTGAAGTCCCTTCTTCAGTTGTTGACATGGAAGGTGAATATGTTGACTTTGAGACATCAGATGCTTCTGTTGAAAAGTGTGTAGAATTCCTGATATTTGGAGACACCTGCTCTGTAGTATGGATTTGGGTAACACTCTCCGAACTGGAAGTATGAGGCATTACAGCTGAGCCTGAAGCAATGGAAGTCTCTCCTTCAGTGGTGGACATGGATGGTGAATGTGCTGATTTTGAGACTTGAGTTTCTTCTGTTGAAAAGTGTGTAGAATGGCTAATAGTTGGAGACACCTGTTCTGTTGTATGGATTTGGGTAATACTCTCCGAACTGGTTGCATGAGCTGTTTGAGGTGAGCTTGAAGGAACTGAAGTCCCTTCTTCAGTTGTTGACATGGACGGTGAATATGTTGACTTTGAGACATCAGATGCTTCTGTTAAAAAGTGTGTAGAATTCCTGATATTTGGAGACACCTGCTCTGTAGTATGGATTTGGGTAACACTCTCCGAACTGAAAGTATGAGGCATTACAGCTGAGCTTGAAACAATGGAAGTCTGTCCTTCAGTGGTGGACATGGATGGTGAATGTGCTGATTTTGAGACTTGAGTTTGTTCTGTTGAAAAGTGTGTAGAATGGCTGATATCCGGAGACACCTGTTCTGTAGTATGTATTTGGGTAACACTCTCCGAACTTGTTGCATGAGCTGTTTGAGGTGAGCTTGAAGGAACTGAAGTCCCTTCTTCAGTTGTTGACATGGAAGGTGAATATGTTGAGTTTGAGACATCAGATGCTTCTGTTGAAAAGTGTGTAGAATTCCTGATATTTGGAGACACCTGCTCTGTAGTATGGATTTGGGTAACACTCTCCGAACTGGAAGTATGAGGCATTACAGCTGAGCCTGAAGCAATGGAAGTCTCTCCTTCAGTGGTGGACATGGATGGTGAATGTGCTGATTTTGAGACTTGAGTTTCTTCTGTTGAAAAGTGTGTAGAATGGCTGATATCTGGAGACACCTGTTCTGTTGTATGGATTTGGGTAATACTCTCCGAACTGGTTGCATGAGCTGTTTGAGGTGAGCTTGAAGGAACTGAAGTCCCTTCTTCAGTTGTTGACATGGAAGGTGAATATGTTGACTTTGAGACATCAGATACTTCTGTTGAAAAGTGTGTAGAATGCCTGATATTTGGAGTCACCTGCTCTGTAGTATGGATTTGGGTAACACTCTCTGAACTGGAAGAATGAGGCCTTGCAGTTGAGCCTGAAGGAATGGAAGTCTCTCCTTCAGTCGTAGACATAGAAGGTGAATGTGCTGATTTTGAGACTTGAGTTTCTTCTGTTGAAAAGTGTGTAGAATGGCTAATATTTGGAGACACATTCTCTGTAGTATGGATTTCGGTAACTCTCTCTGAACTGGTTGTATGAGGCATTACAGTTGAGCTTGAAACAATGGAAGTCTCTCCTTGAGTGGTGGACATGAATGGTGAATGTGCTGATTTTGAGATGTGAGTTTCCTCTGTTACAATTTCTGAAGAATGGCTAATAGTTGGAGACACAGTCTCTGTAGAATGGTTTTCGGTAACACTCTCCGAACTGGTTGTATGAGGCCTTACAGTTGAGCTTGAAACAATGGAAGTCTCTCCTTCAGTTGTGGACATGGATGGTGAATGTGATGATTTTGAGACTGGAGTTTCTTCTGTTGAAATGTGTGTAGAATGGCTGATATCTGGAGACACCTGTTCTGTAGTATGGATTTGGGTAATACTCTCAGAACTGGTTGCATGAGCTGTTTGAGGTGAGCTTGAAGGAACTGAAGTCCCTTCTTCAGTTGTTGACATGGAAGGTGAATATGTTGACTTTGAGATATCAGATGATTCTGTCATAAAGTGTGTAGAATTCCTGATATTTGGAGACACCTGCTCTGTAGTATGGATTTGGGTAACACTCTCCGAACTGAAAGTATGAGGCATTACAGCTGAGCTTGAAACAATGGAAGTCTGTCCTTCAGTGGTGGACATGGATGGTGAATGTGCTGATTTTGAGACTTGAATTTCTTCTGTTGAAAAGTGTGTAGAATGGCTGATATCTGGAGACACCTGTTCTGTAGTATGGATTTGGGTAATACTCTCCGAAGTGGTTGCATGAGCTGTTTGAGGTGAGCTTGAAGGAACTGAAGTCCCTTCTTCAGTTGTTGACATGGAAGGTGAATATGTTGACTTTGAGACATCAGATGCTTCTGTTGAAAAGTGTGTAGAATGCCTGATATTTGGAGACACATGCTCTGTAGTATGGATTTGGGTAACACTCTCTGAACTGGGAGTATGAGGCCTTGCAGTTGAGCCTGAAGCAATGGAAGTCTCTCCTTCAGTCGTTGACATGGAAGGTGAATGTGCTGATTTTGACATGTGAGTTTCTTCTGTTGAAAAGTGTGTAGAATGGCTGATATCTGGAGACACCTGTTCTGTAGTATGGATTTGGGTAATACTCTCCGAACTGGTTGCATGAGCTGTTTGAGGTGAGCTTGAAGGAACTGAAGTCCCTTCTTCAGTTGTGGACATGGAAGGTGAATATGTTGACTTTGAGATATCAGATGATTCTGTCGTAAAGTGTGTAGAATTCCTGATATTTGGAGACACCTGCTCTGTAGTATGGATTTGGGTAACACTCTCCGAACTGAAAGTATGAGGCATTACAGCTGAGCTTGAAACAATGGAAGTCTGTCCTTCAGTGGTGGACATGGATGGTGAATGTGCTGATTTTGAGACTTGAGTTTCTTCTGTTGAAAAGTGTGTAGAATGGCTGATATCTGGAGACACCTGTTCTGTTGTATGGATTTGGGTAATACTCTCCGAACTGGTTGCATGAGCTGTTTGAGGTGAGCTTGAAGGAACTGAAGTCCCTTCTTCAGTTGTTGACATGGAAGATGAATATGTTGACTTTGAGACATCAGATGCTTCTGTTGAAAAGTGTGTAGAATGCCTGATATTTGGAGACACCTGCTCTGTAGTATGGATTTGGGTAACACTCTCTGAACTGGAAGAATGAGGCCTTGCAGTTGAGCCTGAAGGAATGGAAGTCTCTCCTTCAGTCGTAGACATAGAAGGTGAATGTGCTGATTTTGAGACTTGAGTTTCTTCTGTTGAAAAGTGTGTAGAATGGCTAATATTTGGAGACACATTCTCTGTAGTATGGATTTCGGTAACTCTCTCCGAACTGGTTGTATGAGGCATTACAGTTGAGCTTGAAACAATGGAAGTCTCTCGTTCAGTGGTGGACATGAATGGTGAATGTGCTGATTTTGAGATGTGAGTTTCCTCTGTTACAATCTGTGAAGAATGGCTAATAGTTGGAGACACAGTCTCTGTAGAATGGATTTCGGTAACACTCTCCGAACTGGTTGTATGAGGCCTTACAGTTGATCTTGAAACAATGGAAGTCTCTCCTTCAGTTGTGGACATGGATGGTGAATGTGATGATTTTGAGACTGGAGTTTCTTCTGTTGAAATGTGTGTAGAATGGCTGATATCTGGAGACACCTGTTCTGTAGTATGGATTTGGGTAATACTCTCAGAACTGGTTGCATGAGCTGTTTGAGGTGTGCTTGAAGGTACTGAAGTCCCTTCTTCAGTTGTTGACATGGAAGGTGAATATGTTGACTTTGAGATATCAGATGATTCTGTCGTAAAGTGTGTAGAATTCCTGATATTTGGAGACACATGATCTGTAGTATGGATTTGGGTAACACTCTCTGAACTGGAAGTATGAGGCCTTGCAGTTGAGCCTGAAGCAATGGAAGTCTCTCCTTCAGTCGTTGACATGGAAGGTGAATGTGCTGATTTTGAGATGTGAGTTTGTTCTGTTACAAAGTGTGTAGAATGGCTGATATCTGGAGACACCTGTTCTGTAGTATGGATTTGGGTAATACTCTCCGAACTGGTTGCATGAGCTGTTTGAGGTGAGCTTGAAGGAACTGAAGTCCCTTCTTCAGTTGTGGACATGGAAGGTGAATATGTTGACTTTGAGATATCAGATGATTCTGTCGTAAAGTGTGTAGAATTCCTGATATTTGGAGACACCTGCTCTGTAGTATGGATTTGGGTAACACTCTCCGAACTGAAAGTATGAGGCATTACAGCTGAGCTTGAAACAATGGAAGTCTGTCCTTCAGTGGTGGACATGGATGGTGAATGTGCTGATTTTGAGACTTGAGTTTCTTCTGTTGAAAAGTGTGTAGAATGGCTGATATCTGGAGACACCTGTTCTGTAGTATGTATTTGGGTAACACTCTCCGAACTGGTTGCATGAGCTGTTTGAGGTGAGCTTGAAGGAACTGAAGTCCCTTCTTCAGTTCTTGACATGGAAGGTGAATATGTTGACCTTGAGACGTCAGATGCTTCTGTTGAAAAGTGTGTAGAATGCCTGATATTTGGAGACACCTGCTCCGTAGTATGGATTTGGGTAACACTCTCTGAACTGGAAGAATGAGGCCTTGCAGTTGAGCCTGAAGGAATGGAAGTCTCTCCTTCAGTCGTAGACATAGAAGGTGAATGTGCTGATTTTGAGACTTGAGTTTCTTCTGTTGAAAAGTGTGTAGAATGGCTGATATCTGGAGACACCTGTTCTGTAGTATGGATTTGGGTAATACTCTCCGAATTGGTTGCATGAGCTGTTTGAGGTGAGCTTGAAGCAATTGTAGTCCCTTCTTCAGTTGTTGACATGGACGGTGAATATGTTGACTTTGAGACATCAGATGATTCTGTTGAAAAGTGTGTAGAATTCCTGATATTTGGAGATACCTGCTCTGTAGTATGGATTTGGGTAACACTCTCCGAACTGGAAGTATGAGGCATTACAGCTGAGCTTGAAACAATGGAAGTCTCTCCTTCAGTGGTGGACATGGATGGTGAATGTGCTGATTTTGAGACTTGAGTTTCTTCTGTTGAAAAGTGTGTAGAATGGCTAATAGTTGGAGACACCTGTTCTGTTGTATGGATTTGGGTAATACTCTCCGAACTGGTTGCATGAGCTGTTTGAGGTGAGCTTGAAGGAACTGAAGTCCCTTCTTCAGTTGTTGACATGGACGGTGAATATGTTGACTTTGAGACATCAGATGCTTCTGTTAAAAAGTGTGTAGAATTCCTGATATTTGCAGACACCTGCTCTGTAGTATGGATTTGGGTAATACTCTCCGAACTGGTTACATGAGCTGTTTGAGGTGAGCTTGATGGAACTGAAGTCCCTTCTTCAGTTGTTGACATGGACGGTGAATATGTTGACTTTGAGACATCAGATGCTTCTGTTGAAAAGTGTGTAGAGTGCCGTATATTTGGAGACACCTGCTCTGTAGAATGGATTTGGGTAACACTCTCCGAACTGGAAGTTTGAGGCCTTGCAGTTGAGCCTGAAGCAATGGAAGTCTCTCCTTCAGTGGTGGACATGGATGGTGAATGTGCTGATTTTGATACTTGAGTTTCTTCTGTTGAAAAGTGTGTAGAATGGCTGATATCTGGAGACACCTGTTCTGTAGTATGGATTTGGGTAACTCTCTCTGAACTGGTTGTATGAGGCCTTACAGTTGAGCCTGAAACAATGGAAGTCTCTCCTTCAGTTGTGGACATGGATTGTGAATGTGCTGATTTTGAGACTTGAGTTTCTTCTGTTGAAAACCGAGTAGAATGGCTGATCTCTGGAGACACCTGTTCTGTAGTATGGATTTGGGTAAAACTCTCCGAACTGGTTGCATGAGCTGTTTGAGGTGAGCTTGAATTAACTGAAGTCCCTTCTTCAGTGGTGGACATGGATGGTGAATGTGCTGATTTTGAGACTTGAGTTTCTTCTGTTGAAAAGTGTGTAGAATGGCTGATATCTGGAGACACCTGTTCTGTAGTATGGATTTGGGTAAGTCTCTCTGAACTGGTTGTATGAGGCCTTACAGCTGAGCTTGAAACAATGGAAGTCTCTCCTTCAGTGGTGGACATGGATGGTGAATGTGCTGATTTTGAGACTTGAGTTTCTTCTGTTGAAAAGTGTGTAGAATGCCTGATATTTGGAGACACATACTCTGTAGTATGGATTTTGGTAACACTCTCTGAACTGGACGTATGAGGCTTTGCAGTTGAGCTTGAAGCAATGGAAGCCTCTCGTTCAGTCGTTGACATGGAAGGTGAAAGTGCTGATTTTGAGACTTGAGTTTCTTCTGTTGAAAAGTGTGTAGAATGGCTAATATTTTGAGACACATTCTCTGTAGTATGGATTTGGGTAACTCTCTCTGAACTGGTTGTATGAGGCCTTACAGTTGAGCCTGAAACAATGGAAGTCTCTCCTTCAGTTGTGGACATGGATTGTGAATGTGCTGATTTTGAGACTTGAATTTCTTCTGTTACAAAGTGTGTAGAGTGGCTGATAGTTGGAGACATCTGCTCTGTAGTATGGATTTCGCTAACACTCTCCGAACTGGTTATATGAGCTGTTTGTGGTGAGCTTGAAGCAACTGAAGTCTGGCCCTCTGCGGTTGACATGAACGGTGAATATGTTGACTTTGAGACATCATCTGCTTTTGTTGAAAAGTGTGTAGAATCCCTGATATTTGGAGATGCCTGCTCTGTTGTATGGATTTGGGTAACACTCTCCGAACTGGAAGAATGAGGCTTTACAGTTGAGCCTGAAGTAATGGAAGTCTCTCTTTCAGTCATGGACATGGAAGGTGAATGTGCTGATTTTGAGACTTGAGTTTCTTCTGTTGAAAAGTGTTTTGAATGGCTGATAGCTGGAGACACATTTTCTGTAGTTTGGATTTGGGTAACACTCTCCGAACTGGTTGCATGAGCTGTTTGAGGTGAGCTTGAAGCAACTGAAGTCCTTTCTTCAGTTGTTGACTTGGAAGGTGAATATGTTGACTTTGAGACATCAGATGATTCTTTCGAAAAGTGTGTAGAATGCCTGTTATTTAGAGACACATTTTCTGAAGTATGGATTTGAGTAACACTCTCCAAACTGGAAGTATGAGGCTTTGCAGTTGAGCCTGAAGCAATGGAAGTCTCTCCTTCAGTCGTGGACATGGATGGTGAATGTGCTGATTTTGAAACTTGATTTTCTTCTGTTGAAAAGTGTGTTGAATGGCTGATAGTTGGAGACACGTGCTCTGAAGTATAGATTTGGGTTGAAGTTGAAGTTTTATTTGTTGAGAGAATTAGTTCTTTTTTTGAAACACTTACAGATTGGCCTGAGGTTGAGGAGATTGTTGCTGGGGAATGCATTGTATTTACACCTGTAGGAGATCAAAGTATACATTTTTAGGAAATAGTAATTTTTCTTATTATCAGGTATCTTCTTATGTTCTGAATAACATTAATTATTATTTGGCTGTTGTGATGTATAATATAGTTGTTTAGCAAGAATATCTCTTTAATCAAAAAAGCTTTGGTTTGTAATGAAGAGCTGTTAATTTTGGAGTTTAATTTTAATCACCTTTTTAACTCAATAAAGATTTCCGCTTGTCTTTTTGGCAGAAAAAACACAATCCCTTTTCCCCAAAACACAAATTTGTGACCTTGTGTTTGCTAGATGTAATTGTTTTGCAAATGTACATTTGAATAAAAATAATAAGAAGAATAACAATATTTGTATCCATGTTATATATTTTTGGACTGTATTAAAAGCAAAATAATCTTTGCCTAATGTTTATTCTGTCCCCTTAACAAAAAGAAGAGGAGAAGCATGTTTTGCTTTTGAAATTGACAAATTAATGTTTAATGTTGTCATACTGATTAAACAACTTAGATAAAGTTTATTAATATTATAAACTTATAAACTTTATATTATAAACTTTACATATAGAGTATCTCAGATCTGTCATTTTCGCAAATAGGGCTCCTACTTTCATGCTAACAGGAACTTCATTTTTTAGAAAAGGCATTTAAGTATATTTTCATACAGTTCATGTATTAATTAAAATATATATATTTTGAATGGCTATGCAGAGATTTAATTACATTTTAAGTTGGTGCACAACAGTCTATGAAATTATTTGGGTTAAGTATTTTGTTATTTCAATAAACAGTGCAGCTCACAAAGTAATTTAATCTCCGTTCAGTATTTAAAATGGAAATGGTTCACTGACCCATTCCATGTGGGTTGGCTCCATATTGTCCACCATTTCTCCAGCATAGCTCTCTTAGCAAAAATGCAAAGTGTCAAAATATGTTCTTATGTTGAGCTGATACTTTAAAGTTCGATAAATTCCACCAAGATGCAAGTTACAGCTGTTAATGGGATTCAATAGATCCAGGTGTCTTAGTGTTTTTTTCACTGTAGCTGTCCAAAAGGACAGTTGCATTAATGATCCTTTATCAATATTGAATTTAAGACACAGACCTGTGCTGTGGATCTTCATCCTCTCTTATTTCTCTAGATTACAGTAAAGCCTATTTAAAATCTTAAATTGAAGTAATTTATTTATTGCTCTTAATAACTGGTTAGCATTGAGCCACACCATAGCCCAGTCTATTTCATCCCAATTAATTAATTAAGATCTGCTACTGTATCCCACAAGAGGCACATCTGTCAAAAGATCTATCTGATTGTGTATTAAGATAAATGATAAAATACCATCTTCACTGATGGGTCAGTCTGAAGATCTGAACAGTGGTTGATTAAGACTCAAAGATGCATTAAAAGACTAGAACAGCTCTTAAAAAATTTAAATGATGAGGCAATACGTGTATCGTTGAAAGCTGCTGAAAATACATTACTGTAGTACAGGCTTTCTAAGGTAATGTCCATTCCATCAGCTGTATCTTTTTCAGTTCTTACCCAATCTATTTTTGCACTTGGATTAAACCTTTCCTTTACATGAAGTGAGACAAAGGCTAAATGGTAGTTATAAAAGTTAGGTAAATTCACCTTTGCTAATTGCTGCTCTCTCAAATCAGCATCTTGATTTCTTTCCTGCCCAAATAAAGGATATGTTTATTGTATGTACTGCATCAAGCCATTTTTTATTTAATACTACTGGCTGCATTCTAAAAATGTAATTTACTTAAGGGAGTGTCATTTTAATTACATCCGTTCCGTTCTGCCCTATAATGTGAAAGGTAACTCGGGTTAAATTTGATTTAATATTTCTATAAGATAAATGTGTCAAGTTTCATTACTAATAGATTTCTTTGCAACCTGAGGTAGAATATCTTCTTTTTCGGTTGCTGTGGCTATGCAGTATAAACCTACTATAAAAATGTGAAAAATTGAGAGGAAAACATTCTGATTCATCACTGTTTCCTTAAATTCAGATAACTTACAAAATCTTTTAATAATGTTGCCTACCCCGAAAAGGACTTGTGTACATCTGTAAGATATAATATCACATAATCTGCATATAATACATTTTGATTACCTAATTTTGCAAACTAAGGGCTCTATACAAAATTGAAAAGTGTAGGTGAGAGGGGACATCAGCATTTATTACCTCTATGCAAACTAAAAGAACAGGAAGTGCAATTATTAATCATTATCAAAGCCTGGAGCCCACAGTATAAAACTTGAATCCCTTTAATAAAATTAAGACCATATCTATACAATTCCAGTACATTTAAAAGGTAACACCATTCAGTTGTATTGAAAGTCTTTTCTGCATAATCTGTACATATAGGAGATGCTCACTTAGTAAGTTTAGCATGATTTTATCAGATATATCTTAATTTGTCTAAAGAATATATTTTCATCATTCCTATGGTGATGTATCAGCTATGGTAGAGATTTACATAAATTACAATATCTTTGCCAGAATCTTATTGCCCACATTCAATCTTAATCTTACTAGACAATTACTACCACATAACAAGGGAACTCTGCCCTTTTAATATATTAATGTTATTCAAGATTCCCTTAATAATGAAGACAGAGTATCTGTTAACCACATATTGTCAGATGCCTGCAACATCGGTGGAATAAGCTGTAGCTAGAAGATTTGGTCAAACTTAGCAGTGAAACCACCTGTCCAGGCGATTTATTAGGAGAAGAAGCAACAGCTTTCCTTATTTCTATTAAAGTAATGTCTTCTTCAATAGTATTCCTTTCTTATGCAGAGTGTTTTGGAAGATTTATATCAGACTGGAAGCTCGGAATATCACCCAATGTATGTGAGATTTCAGATTTTTTATTAAAACGTAAAAGGGTACATTTATTGTATTTCTAACCTTTTGTGGTCAACACACCCAGGGTTCTGGCCAGTATATGTGCCAGGATAAGTCCTGGCTTTTTGTTCTTCCAAAAGCAAAAACAACAGCCTTTATGGAAAACAAAATGTAACTCATAAGAGCCCTAACTACAGTATACTTAGTTACCTCTCTGGCTGGGGGACAGCTGAGCCCTTTACCTCAACTCCACAGAAACACACACACAGCTGCTACAATACCTCACAACACTGGGACAATTACTGCTTTTGATCTACTGGCCCTGGTCTACCGGTCACTGCCCTGACCAATCTTACAGACATAGTGGAGCAAAGACATCTGTCACAATTGTTGTTAATGCAGTAATAGTAATTAAGTGCATTAACATAGTACTTTCTTCCCACTGCTTTAGTTCTACCTATAGGGTAGGTAATATTGATCCTCTGAAAGAATACTGTATTTAAAATGTATTTTCTTTCAACATCCCACACATTTAGGTAACTAAGTAAATGAGCATCTGTACTCATTTAAATACACATCGCTGTTTTGTGATAACAAAAGGATCTAACCGCAAAGCTTCTTGTGCTTTAGATGAACATTTTATTTTACGCATAACAAACTAATCATAAATACTTTTGTATGTTTTACATGATTTGCAACAAACAACTGGGTGAAATCCGTGGATCAGTTAGCAACTGCCAAACAGGCCAGGGGCCCTGAATGGATTCCTCTTATTTTGTAACCTTTCATATGCGGCTTAGGGGAACCCATTCGAAGTCACCATAGTCCAACAAAGAATCATTGAAGTAGTTCAAGGAGCCCAGCCTGAGTTCTGGCTTAGCTACTTATTATAGCCAATTATTTTCAAATTGAATGTTAATTTGTTCAAATAGTTGAGTACATAGAATGATTGGGGGGGGTTGCATGGTGGCAAAGTGGCTAGCATCACTGCCTCACAGGGCCCAAGTTCAATTCCTGGGGTGCTATCTGCATCGAGATTGTACGTTTACCCTGGATTTGCATTGTTTTCCTCTGGGTTTCCACCCACAGGCCAAAGACCAATGCTGGTTCATTAACTGTAATTTGGTGCTAGTGTGAGCGTGTGAGTGTTTTCGTGTCTGTGCGTGCCCTGCCTGCATGGCGTCCCATCCAGAGTGTATCCTGCCTTGTGCCCAGTGCTTCCCAGGATAGGCTCCAGGCAACTCTAAATCTGAATTGGATAACAGGTCACTGAAAGTAATGTGATGATGTGAAGTACATAGAAAGTTATTATTGAGAAGTTTGTCATTGTTGTATTGGGATTCAAAGTAGATAATCCTATGTTTTTAGGTGGCAAATTATTGAAGAGGGTATAAAAGTATTATTTGATTGATGTGATTTGAAGAGCTTTGTTCTAAAGAGCGTAACATTACAGAAAAAATGTTTCTCCCCCCAGAAGAAAGTAGATCATTAATGTTGCGAAGATTTGTATGCTTTACAATTCAATGTAAATTAAATTAGTAAATTAATATTCAAATTTTCAGTGATGCATTTCACACCATATCAAGGGTGTAACTTAAAATTACCAATAAAAGCCAGAGCATTTTAGAAAAAAAAATATTTATAAAATAAAAAGATATTCTTTACCTGTGGTTAATGTTGAATCCGCAGTCTTTGAATTTATAATAAATATAAACAGTGAGCAGCACAACAAAAGGGACCACTGTCCCTCAAACTGTCCGTAGAGACTCTTCATTTTCAGTCAGCACTAGTTAACATTCCTAAATTGTCCTTTTCTTCTTCATTTCAAACTGATATCACAGATTCCCGCACGTTTCACAAAGTTGAAGGAATTCACATGCAGGAAATGCTAATAAAAATATAAACTGTATATATCCAAAGCAGAAAAAGTTACGTCCCAAGCTTTCCCTGAAAAAAGTTTAAATACAGTTTTTTTTAAAGTTTTTTTTATTTATAGTGTGCTTTCTGCTATGAAATGATGTCTTTCTTCAGACCTCTACTTTTTTAAATTAAAGATAAAAAGTCACACAGGTCTGTTTGTTAAGTCTTATAAATCTCATCAGTAGAATGAAGCCGCATTTTTGAGCTGCGCAAATTACTGTGAAACAGTGTTTAAGGCAGTACACACCTTAGGCAAACTTTCATTACGTATTACATTCAGTGATCAAATATATGCGATCGTGTGAAGATATATTCTTGAGGATAAATATGCAGAGAGTCTTAAGCATTAAATAACTCCTGATATTGTGCTAAGTGCAGTGTATAAATATGATCAATTCTGATTCCCTCATATATATGTAATTTGTAGTTCAGTGGGCAGCTGCATCAACATGTATGCATAGGCTGCAAAGGAACAAGTAATAGGTTTATTCCATGCTGAAAAGAAAACACAATGTTTCGACTGTGGAGCCTCGTTTAGGTGTGAACTTCAGGCATTATTCAATCATTGTGTTTCTTTACTTTAGTCTTTTGGAGATACCTCATATCTGATCATTCTGATTGGGACGGACACACTTTCTCATTTGTTGAAAGGTTGTTGAAAACATTTCTACAAAGAGACAAAGACCGGGGCTCCCCAAGTCTGCTCAATGAAGGCAGAACAATCCAGCAGGGTTTTTGCATCTCCTTAGTCATCATGAGAACAAAAGAAAGGCTACAAATGAGAAGAGGCTGTTAGGGCTTCTTACTCAGTTGGTTGCTAGTAAATAATTGATAACCTTCAGGTGTTTCTTGAATGACGTCAGGGTATTTGCTTTGACAACATGGCTGTGTAGCTTGATCCATGCTCCCACAACCCTTTCTGTAAAGAAGCTCCTTACAGTATATTGTCAGTCTAATTTACAGCTCCCTACAGTTTCCTCTTGTGTCCCATGTGTGTTTTTGTGTTTCACTGTAGATTCTAAAGAAGTTCAAAGGGGTCAGCTTTAATCTTTTAGCCTAACATAGTAGGAAATTCCTTTGAGCCTAGGAATGTATCTGGTTAATCTTCTCTGCCAGAGCAGCCATATCTTTTATGTAAGGAGGACCAAAACTGTACAAAGTATTATAAGTTTTGCCTTACTAGCCAGGTCTTACAGTATTGTACTCATAATTTAGTTCAGTGAGCCGCCCAGCACAGATCTGAAGCTACTGATACCCTGCAAACTCTGGAGCCCTGCAATCGAAATACATAATAAGATTCTGCAAGTCAACTGGGGGACACAGATTGGACTGATTTCAGATTAGATTAAAAGAGTCACATATTATACCATACATTTTTTTATTTTCTTGAAGATGATTCAAGAGAAGGCACAAACATGAAGCTTGAACACTAGGTACATTCACCTGTGCTGCCCTATGCATGAAACCACTGGACATGACAATAAATATAAGGAAAAGCCAAATAATGAACTATTCAGGGATGCGTAGTTTGTGCTCAGCCACGTTGCGCTATGTTCTTTCTGAAACAGACGCTGATGCAGTTGAATGATTAATGACTTTCTTGTTATGGGTACAATTCATTGTCAAGGAAAGATTGGTCAAGGAAATATTTATCCAAGCTTGGCAGGCTGCTGTGGAGGTCACACCTTGGAAATTCTTCTAATGAAAAGAAAACGCAGGGACTGTGGGCTGCTTTCTGACTTACGGAACAGAAAATTGCACCCCACCCATTTAATCAATAAGTCTTAAAAGTACGACTATCTAAATAAAGATCACAGGAGTGCCGTATAATACGTTATTATTTTGTAGAGCCATGAACCATGTAGAAGGCAATGCAATATAACTTTAGCATAGGGTTGAAGTTTATCAGTTAACATAACCAAATTACCTTTTGCATGCATTGCTAGTATTTGTTTTAGATTTTTGTTAAAAATGTGTATAGGCAGCACAGCGGCATAGCAGTTAACACTCCTACCTTATGGTTCTTGGGTCCTGGTGTCCTAATTCTGGGATGGAATGCCTTCTGTGTGCAGTTTGTATGTTCACCATGTGTTCGCATGGGGTTTTGCTGGGTGCTACGGTTGCCTTTCAAAGACACGCTAGTTAGGTTAGCTGGTGCCTCTTTATTATCCCTGAGAGCTTGTATCTGAGTTTGTCCTGCTTCAAACTGGTGCCCCTCTTAAAGTGGGATCCCTCATTATGACCTGTTCTTCCAAGATTGTCTTTGGATTGCTGAAGCCTTTACCAGGAATAAGTGACTTTCTAATAAAAAAGTATGTTTCTATTAATCACCATATTTTAAAATGTACTTTCAATTTAAAATGCCTTTTCCTTTTTATGTAAAAAAATAGCTGAAGATTTGAAATGCAAAAGTCTGATATATTTTGCACGATACCCAACTATGGAGAACCTTTCTGCAGCCATGAGTAGAAAAGCCTACACATTGCTTATCTTTGTTTCTGGTACTTTGAAAATGTTTAAAGAACTAAATGTAAAACATGCCTAGGCAGTTTAAGTGCTTTAAATTTATTTATATGATTACATTAAATCGCTATCTTAATGATTTGACTCATGATGTTAAGGTGAGTCTTTGATCCAGGCACAGAATGGTTTTTAAATATACTAAAACATTTTAGGGAATTGATATGGTTTATGTCATGCAAAACAATTATCTGATACTGGCACGATTGCACAGATATAAAGGAAAATCTTAACTTATCTGTGTCAATAAACAAGGGAGAGTAAATTAAGCTGGGTACAGTCTGCTCAGTTTCTGCAATATCAAGGCATTAACATCACCTGTTCTGATGCACCTGCAAGGCAATTTTGTTGCCAGCATACAAATAGCAGTCTTAGTTGCAGAAACCATATTTTGTATTTAACCTGTCTTGAATGTGAGATCTCTATGATTATACTTCTTGTCTGCCCAAGGGCTAAGCAGACAGCACTTGATAAAGTAAATAAATACAAATACCATGCAAATCAAAAATAACTGCTTTGTCCTGTAGCTCTGGCTACTGAGGATATGGTTTCTGCTGGTAGTAAAAGCCTATTGAAAGCTCTCATACAATATATACAATACTGTTGAAACCCAAACTTAATACATTCTTTGTATACTGAGTGGCTAGCTCAACAATCATTTCTTTACTCTGGAGGAATGAAAAAAAACCCCACTAAACACCAATCCTACATAGGAGGAGGAAGAGTTGTGGCATTATGATAGATTCGTTATTATGTACCTCATTAATAAATCACATATCTTAAACAAGCTGTGATGTTGGCCTAATGGAAGTTTCTTCATGAATAAAGTATTTTAATATATTCAGATTGCTAAATTTCTTTTACAGCATGCCTGTGATTCATGGTTGTACAAAGAAGGGTTTGGTCCAACGGTATGACTTATGCTGTTTTAACTTCAATATTTCTCAGTAAAGGTACACTAAACAATAAAGAACAGTTATGTGTTTTTTATATTAAAGGACTATATTAATCGCTTTCTAATAAGGTCTCAAGTACTGCACCAATTGACATTGGAAATCTAGACTATTTTGCTTTTAATTACAAAGGTAATAATAACCACAAAAAGTCTGTGATTTGCCTTGACCCTTTCCTGGTTATAGCACATCTACAAACACCTTGCTGTTTTGTGGCTGTACTTACAATTACAAAGGGAGGAGGTATTGTTGTCAGAATTTTATTACAGAACATTTTCTTCTAGTAGGTAGGGATCCATATTGTTTGAAATTCAGTAACTTGAGTTTCCTGCTCTGTGCTCGCAGTAAAAAGCGTATTTAGATACAAAGATCACAGTAAAGGTTTTGTATAATGAAACCTTTTAGTTTTACTGTACTTTGAATTAAACAGCAACAGAAGCTTTAAAAGGTCTGACAGTTTGGCCAATAGTTAATAGTGTAAGAACAGAGCTACATAGAAATAAAGTTATGTAAAAAGAGCCACATTTACAATTAGAATGCCTGAATAGAAGAGAAAAAGACACGATAAACCTTACTTTAACTTTTAATATAATTATTTATCAACTGATTGAGCTGGGTATTGCAGACTCTCTGACCTGTAAAATAATTTGCACCTGTACTGTATGTATTCGTTCTTTATCAGCTGACAGCAAAAGCAGGGAGCTTTTAATGTTTGAACCTAAATGTAGTCAATACATTGCAGTAATTGAAGTCACCATTTGCATAAGTCTGTGACCCTGTTTTTGCCAAGTCAGTGAACTGATGTTTTTAGCTATTGATATACTGACCAAGAAAGTGTTCAATTTACAACACCTGTGAGAAAGGTCAGATAATCAAGAGTGTAAACGGTCAGTTCTGCTGAGGTGCATTTACCAAGGAAAGCCTGTATGCTATAAATCTGTTCTGGTTAATCACTTTATAAATGAAATCATGGTTACACCTTTAATGAGTTGTATGATTTGGTAAAATAACAAAATACATATTTATTTCAGTAATTTGCGTTGTTTCTGGAGACTGTAAGATAAGTCAAATGGATTTATTTGGATTTTCAGTATAATTTAGAGGAAAAAAAAACATAGTGCTAGATTATTAAAGTAGTTCTTCTAATAAATATACACTTGTTAGGAATGTGTAATTTATCTCATCAACCACTTCCAGGAACATAAAACTAGGACTGAAGCATGTTTCTCCATAGAGGACTCAGTTTAAAAACCTCGTCTTGAGAAGGAATCTGTTTAAGGGTATATCTAGCTAGCATTACAAGACACAGGTTAACCTTTAACATATATTTAGAGATCTGTTTTTTTTAATGTCCCGATTTGCAATACATATAATCTAAGAGTTGAGATGTTGGAAATTGTGTTTGGTTGAGTCTTTTGGACGTATTTTTCCAAAGTTGGTGTTGTATATCAATTACCTTGGTAAGCAGTTAATTTACCAAAGGTACCTTAGGACAAGAGGTATTTCCAGTATAAAGTACTGTACCTGAAAAAGAATATAGTGGATTATGATGTAGTGTGGGAAGTGGTTTTGTTATTGAAAACATGGTCATCAACACCCTAACAACGGTAACCAAGAATTCAAATTGGTGACAAATGTATCCATGTAAGAAAGGAACTTTCAGGAACATGATTGGAATAATGTAAAAAATCCAAATTATTCTATATCATTTTCTAGTTTATATATTTAGCACAAAATGGATAAACCACAGTTCCCCTCATGAGTCACAAGGCAATATGAGAAGATTTCTATATCTTGAATGGGTTAAAGCTCTATTATGTTCATTATAAAGTTCAGCAATACCTGCGTTGGCAGGTTAACCTCCTGGCAGGTTTGAGGTTAACCTCAAAATTAAACACTTCTGTTACTTCATCAAGTGTACTTCCAGATATTGAAAACCAAATTGGTTAAGGTATTATTTACTGAATGAATCATGAAAAATGAACAAAAGCTCAGTATTGAGACTGAGTATTCTGTAAACAGCCCCTTGTGACATATCAACAGAAACAGTGAAAAAGGGTAGTCTTTCTGTCCTGGTGACACAACTCAACTCAAACTGCTCACTTTTGTATGCAAATGGACTTCACTATTATACCACACATTAACCGTTACTGTACTTTTAAAGAAGAGGAAGAAATGTGTTAATCTTATCAGGCTCATTAATAGAATTTATTTTAATGAAAAAGAAATGCCTCTGTGTTCTTCACAAACTGAGAAAACTGTTATAGCATACATGTTAATGTAAAAATACTTTTCTGGCTCATTTGTTTTTCTGTCTACCCAAAGTCTATGCAGATCAGTAAGAAAGACCTCGACTCATATTAAATCCATTGTAGGGTATATCTTCTTCTTCGCATTTTCCCACTTATGTGGGGTCCGCTTGTTTGCACCGATTTTTCCACTTCGTACGGTCTGCGGCATCTCGGCAGGCGAGGCGCATGTCGTCTTTCAGCCGATCCAGCCCGCACGGAAATGGTCGTCCACGGAGCCGGCGGCCTTCCACATTCAATTCGAGGGCGGTCTTTGCCATTACTGTGTCATTGCTGCGGAGCACGTGTCCATACCATCGCAGGCGCGATTCCCTCATTTTCTCAGTGATTGGGGTGACTCTGAGTGTTCTTCGCACCCCTTCATTCATGACATGGTCTAGTCTTGTCAAGCCAAGGGTCCATCGCAGCATCTTCATTTCCATCGTATGGAGTGCCTGTTCATGTTTCTTTGTCGTTGGCCAGCATTCAGTTCCGTATAGGGCCACTGGTCTGACCACTGAGCGGTAGACTTTGGATTTTAGGCGTAAAGGGATCTTCTTGTCGCATAGTACTCCAGTGACCTGCCGCCATTTCATCCAAGCGGCGCTGACTCGCGTCTTGGCATCTTGGAGGGTAGTGCAGTCAGAGTTGACACATGAGCCTAGGTACTTGAACTGGGTCACTTTGTTCAGTCGGACCCCACCAGCTGCGATTGTGCCATCGGTTTGATCACCACATTCCAGGTACTCCGTCTTCATGATGTTCAATTTCATCCCGAATCGTTCAAGGCGCGTCTTCCACTCCTGTACTTGTTGTTCGAGGCCATGTCGCATTTCACTTGCTATCATAACATCGTCAGCATACAATATCGTCCATGGATGCCTTGTTTGGATAGCTTTGGTCACTGTATCCATGCAAAGTATGAATAGCAGAGGAGACAAGGCTGAGCCTTGGTGGACGCCAACATTGATCGGGAAGGTGTCTGAGGTTCCAGCTGCGCATGTACTGAGCTAGTGGCCTTTTGGTACAGGAGCTTTGTCCAGCTGACATAGGCTTCGGGGACGTGGTGCTGTCTCAGCGCACGTCAGATGAGATCATGCGGTACCCTGTTTTATGCCTTTGCCAGGTCTAGAAACGCCATGTGGATCGTTATATACATTGTAGGGTATATAAGAGTCTTTATTCAACATATAAAAAAACAGAAATAACCGAAAATACAAACGAAGGGGTTCAGCTGACAATAAGGTTGGAACCCCTGTCCTAGCTGATTAATACAGGGAAATAATCAGATGGCTTTTCTCTGTACACATTCGGTGCATGGGCTGATTTATGAGCCCTTCTGCTATGACACTGTCCCATCTTGTGTGAAAGAAAGTATCGAGAATTTCTGTACAACAGTTTTTGTGCACATCAACAATTATTCTGTTTCTCTGATGAAAAATCTTGCCAAGGAAAAGAGAGATCTTTAGATAAAGAATTTCAAAATGAATGCAAATCCCTTGATAGCCTGTAAACCTGGTTGCCTGTAGCAATTAAACTACTAAGATAACACCTATCTAGTTTCACAACTGGACACTAGAACATTTCGGAGTTGTGGATTCAATGCGTGGGTAATTCGATTTTCATTAAAGTCAATGGTATCAAACACATTAATTGATAAGAATTTCATTTCCACAGAAATTCTTGGCATTGCTGCTTCTGCTCAAAGGAAAGCTAAATGAAAGTTGTTCTTTCTGTATGATGCATTCAGTTAAACAAAACATATTTAATAAATACCCTATCAAGATGAACTCTTGGAACATCTTTTGTAACTCAGTGAATGCAAACATGAGCTCACTAGACACTCCCTGATAAAGTACTTTTACAGTTACAGTATGCACACAACCCAGTACATTTCAACATTCACATTTCAGTAGAAACCTAAACACAGAGGTCAGTGCATGTCACTTGCAGTCATTTACAATTTTACACTCGTAAAGGTTTTTCATTGTGCGGAAGTAGTGCTTTAATTCTCTTAAATAGTCACTGTAGTTATCAAATGTAGATTGTGCATTACTGGCTTCTCTGGATTTCTCTGCTGTTTATAGTTTCTTTTTTACTGTTGGACTGAAGTGGTATGAATTATAAAAAGGATCCCAGAGTGAAATGAGAGATGCAACAGATATCGTAGTAAACAATAAGGTGGGGATCTCTGCATATTTATAAAGCAGTACATGCACTACCTCTAGCTGGTCCAATCCAGGGTATCTTTTTCAATAAGGTCACATTGTTACATCTAGCACATAGGAAGGATTTTTTTTATCCAAATGGATACCCAGTGTGAAAAAACATGTGACAAGAAGGCCTTGAGTCAACACAATTTTAATGTTGCAGTTCAGATAAGGACAGAATACCACTCCTATTTCTAGACTTTAAATGAGTGCAGGTGTTAAAGAAAGACCAGATCATTCCTTTGCACCTTTTTGATGAAGTCTCAACATCAGTTTTTAAGAAGAGTCCAGTTTTATGGATTCCTTCCTCATACGTTTTATAATTGGCAGTTCTGCCACATTATGTTTGCATTAGTCTGCCTTTTGTATCTGATACACAGAAAGAAAATGAATCAACAATTGAATATATTTGTGAAAGATGACATAAATAATTTTGCATTGCAGAGTTTTTGTTTTGGAACTACTGTATATAAGGCCCTGCTTGGCACTTATTTTTTACACAGATAATTCTTCTGATTGTGATAAAGTACTCCTGTTGATTTTACACTACACACCTTGAACCAAGTTCTGCACTTTGCTCCTCTATTGTCCTTTTTTTCAACAAACTGGTACAAGAAAACAGAAGTGTTTATACTGCTTTCAATATACAACTCAGACACTACTAGTCTCGCCATTTAGGTATTTAACTACAAGGGAATAGTAGATCATTATGTATGATTTAAATTGTTGTCAGTATGCCTTGAAATCAGTATATTGTTCTTCCATCCAAAGTCATCTAATTGAAATTTTCTAATCTTCAGTTCTTGATGTGCTCAGTGTTCCCTGACACCTAAACTTAAAATACAATGCATTACAAATCCATTGCATTACAAATTGAAATGCTCCAAGGCATACAAATATGTGTTAATTGTAAGAACATGTGGAATTATGTAGATTAAGACAATTATCAAAATGTTAATGTTTAATAAAAATGTTCACACATAATGAAGAAAGGTGGAGAAAGTCTACTCATCCATTTTCTAAGTCCTTCTTTAAGTTAAAGGTTGTGAGGGAGATGAAGCCTATCTTTAAAAGCACTGGGCGCAAGGCAGGGTACACCCTAGATGGGATGCCAGACACAAACTCATACCAGAACCAATTTTCCCAGAAGCCAATTAATCTACCACCTATGTCTTTGGACAGTGGGAGGAAATCGGAGCTCCCAGGGACAACCCACACAAACATGGAAAGAGCATTCAAACACCACGCACATACAGTAGCACCCTCTGTCAAGAAATGAACCCAGGGCCCCAGTGTTGCGAGGCAGCGATACCAACCATTGTGTCAACTTGCCATCCACCTTAAGTATATCGATACCAATTATTCCACCTGTTCTATTCTTAAAAGCTTTACTATACAGACAACACAAAGGCGATGTATGCATGACCTTATAACAGATGGAACTTGGTCCAAGGGAAGGGTCGATTTTTCACTACAGGGCTGGTTCACCATTGTTCCTCCATGGCAAAACAACAGTGACAGTGTCAAGGAAACTGATGTTTTTACCAAAACATTCCAAATGTCACAGGAATAAACCTGACAAACATTAACTTCACTTCCTCCACAGACGAGAATTACAAAGTCAGATATTACCCAAGGAAACATAACTTTCTGCAGGCCCATCTGTCCCTGCTCTGTGCCAACATCCCACTCTCAGGAATGGTGCCAGGATGTTCCGATAGTCTGGCATGATCTGTTTTCTGGGGCAAATTCTTGACTAGGCCTATCCTTAATTGTTCAGCTGGCTCTCACTGTAAGGTTCTATGTCTGTGAAAAGCAGCCACCATACAAGGTAAATCATTAATGTTCACAACCGTTGTAGATCTCCTAGACTGTTTGGCAAAGTAAAGAACATTTTTTTTTACTTTGTAAATATTTCTGTACTTTGTAAATAAAATATTTATGAAATTCAACAGTACTGGTATTCAAAATAATTTAAAAGAATGCTTCTGCATTTATGACATTGTTACAAGCATATATTTAATCTTGTACAAATAAAAAAATCAAAGAAAATGTAAAATCTTATCAGGCAAACCACGTTTCTATGACATAGGTGAGCCCAGCACATTATCTGTTGTGGTACTGTAATCATTTGTAATCTTAAACTCACAAAATAGGTAAAGATGCTTTTAAATGAGATTAAGCAACACATGATAAGAAGTGTCTATTTTCCTATAATCGGCAAGGGTGAAGATTTTTTGTCATGCAATAAGCAAAATGAAAGTGGTTCCGCCTTCTTTTACAAAAGCCTACACCTCATTAAATGGTTAAGAAATTAAATTAACTGCCTTTGTGGAGTCTTCTGGTAACACCATTTTGAAACATTAAACAAGTTTCATTAGAAGTGTTACACCCTGTTTTGAGAATTGAATGTTTCAGAAAAGTAATACAGTGGTGTATACTCACACCTTTCTCACACATATTTGTCTCATCTAAAGTATTTTTAAAGTTAACATTACTGAAGACCTTTGTAAGTAAAAAATATTTCAGCATAAAAAAATGTTGTATTCCATACAAACATTTTTGGGTTTTTAAGCAACTAGTGACTGATATAATAATTGAAGCAGATATAGAACGGTCTTCATTTGTGTTATTTGTTCAGGACCATCCTTCATAAACATTTTTGATGTTTCACTCTGAACTTCATTTTATTCATTGAACAAAACAATAGGATATTCACAAACCTTTAAGTAGTATTGTTTAAATGGAACAAGTAAAGGTTTATTCCATGCTGAAAAAAGAAGAAAGAAACACAACGTTTTGGCTGTGGAGCCTTCTTTGGGCGTACACCTGACGAAGGCTCCACAGCCAAAACGTTGTGTTTCTTTCTTCTCCTGTCAGCAGGTAACAAACCTTTACTTGTTCCTTTGCAGCCTACGCATGCTGACGCAGCTATTGACCTGTATTGTTGAAATGCCAAGGGATTCTCAGTTAAATTATAATCTCAAAGAGATCTAAATCTTTCTTTTCTATCTGTGAAAGAAGCCCATGCATAGTTACTCTACTGTATATACTACATCACTCTGGATAAGTGCATCAACTAGGGAAATAATATAGGTCAACTGAATGGACACAGAGACGCCTTGAAGATCTTTTTCTTATGCAGAGTTACAAAGTCTTAGTATGATACTAGAGATAAGGTATTATTTTGTAGTAGTAGTAGTAGTAGTACTATGTAATCAGGAAAAATGAAAGAGAACCTACTCTACTGTTTGAACAGAAGTAGGAATCTATTCTGCTACCCATGTGTAGACTGTAACGAGTTAAATATGTCCTCAGTTTGAAAAAAGCAGCTGACATGGCAGTATAGCACTCAGCATTGCTGTCTCATGGCCTTCATTCTTATCTTCTTAAACTTCACTCTGCAGGATTCTCACCAGTCGACACTTGCCTTTACTCTAGAGGAAAGCACATGAACTAGCATCTTGAAAACAGTATTCTTGAAATCTTTTTGAAAAAGGCTAGAGATGCACATTTATTGCCATACAAACAACACTTTTTTTTTTTACAAAGTATGATTTTGCCTGAAGAGTCCAGGAAACTTGCAGATCAGAGCAGTCAGTCAGTCAGTGGTTGTCTCGGTGACAGCAGCAGTCTGCCAGGACAGCGCGGGAGACTTCCTCCCATAGGAAATGAGACCATGGCACTAAGGCTGCTGTTCAGAGCTCAGGCAGGCCCTAGACCTCCTGCAGTTTCGCCTCGTCCTGCTCCTCACCAGCCTGTGTCTGTTCCTCTCTGTGAGCTGCTCTCTTCCTGCGGCGCTCTGCCTCTGTCACAGTCATGGGATGAAGAGGGAAAAACCCAGACAGCCCTACAGCCAAAAAGAAAAGACACATTAAATCTCATGTGTGAGCTTCCATGACCTTTCTGCAGTGGAACTGAGGTCAAAGTTACAGCTGTACATGTATGTTTTATCACGTTTCCCTAGGTGGTGTAGATTAGAGCTACATTTCTCAGATCACATTAGGTCCTCATTTACTAAATACAACAGCCAGAAAAAATATTTTTCTTTTAACAAAAACAACTGAGAAAGGAAAGTTTTCCACACAGCACTGTGGGCTTCAGATGGAGGTGAAACTGCACCAGACTCTTCAAGTTATCTTGAGCAGTATTCGTTTAAAACTAGATACATTAGAGGTATTCATCACCACTGTTTTTGAAAATATACCCTGCTGTTCTTTAACACCTGTTTATGGACATGTTGAATGAATACGCTAATTAGATATCAATTAATCTTTCTCGAGCCTAAAAATGTGTTACATACAGCATAAGACAACAGCCGGGTTTGCTTTTTACTTTCAGCCACTATTCAGACCGACACGAGATAAGGACCCCACTCCCGGCAGAAGAAAACGCACCAAGAAGCTTCGCCACAGGTTTAGTGGGATGGGCGCCACAGCCGATCCAGTACTTGATTCTCTCGTAGCTGAAACTGACGAGTTTCTCGTTATAGATGTTGGGAAGCGGGTCGTACGATCCCAGCTGCTCGATGTACTTGCTGTCCCGGGCCCGTTTGTTGTAAGCGGCCACAATTCGGTAGAAAGGTCTGTTGGTGCAGCCACCCAGCGCCAGACGGATCACAACATGCCCTCCGTGGTAATGTCTCAGCAACGAAGGTGCTATTGCGGGGGGGG
The DNA here is from genome assembly GCF_059453375.1 of Lepisosteus platostomus. NCBI lineage: Eukaryota > Metazoa > Chordata > Actinopteri > Semionotiformes > Lepisosteidae > Lepisosteus > Lepisosteus platostomus. The sequence goes on along the minus strand of NC_142633.1, from coordinate 11,772,475 downwards.
AAAACATATTTTTATTAAGCATATTAAGCATATTGATGGTACACTCATCAGAAGCCACTATTACTCAATAACGTAATACTCGTTTGATGCCTCGATTCAGTAGTAATCGTATACTTACTAAGATGAACCATGTTGGATTCTTCGTCAGCAACACCTAGAACGAAATGAGCACTCTTTATAATCGATTATACCCATTAGCAATAATTAACGTCTTAGTTGGAAAGTGTTTTCTGAAGAACGAGTCAACGTTTTGCAAGTGAAAGAATTTTAGAAAAATACAGTATTCACGTACCTGACGAGCCTACGGTGATTTCCCGCTGGGATTATACGACCACCACAAGGCGGTACTCCTGAGATAAACGGAATTTCTGAAAATATTTTTTTTGGTTATCGAGGAGTCACATTGACTAAGGCGCAGCCATATTTGTTGACGTATGACCCGGAACTGTAAAGTTAACCCTTTCCCTTATATTCGGCATTTTACGTTTCAGATGACGGAAACACCCGAAGAGTTATTCATTCTTTTTTGTGTGCAGAAATGAAAAATCCACACTTGCATAAAAAGTTGCATAAGGGTTTGATCATTGTGGAACGAGAGTTTTACAATACCCCCTATAAAATAATATGAATACTCTAAATACTCTGGGTGAACATATTATATTTTCTGTTCCAGTTCTTTTTTTATTCTTGTGTCTGTAGTGTGTTGTTACTGAATAGTAACCTTTTGTGGATTTTTGAATGAGATCTAGGATTTTTTTTAGATATAGGACCGAAAGCCTTAGTCATTGCCCTAATGAATTGTCTTTTGTCTATTGATTTAGTCAAACCTGGTTTACATTAAATTAAACTATTCAGCACAAACGTAAAGTCATTATTATTATGAGCAAGACGTGTCAACAGTAAATTAATTTAGCATTTAGAGAGTAAGAAAGCAGGAATATGTACACCATTCTTTCTGAAAATGATAAATAGGTCATTTAGAAATTAGGTTACCTTAAAGCAAAGGCTTTATGATTTTTTTTCTTTATTTCTTTACTGAAAGTTTAATTTCTTGTATGGGCTGGACATGTGGTTTTGTGTTGTGTCCTTATGCATTAGGAGTACTGTAAACAAGGAATGTCCTTGAGAAGCCCATCAAAGCTCTGACTTGAATCTGATAGGAAACCCGTTGAAGATTTGAAAATTGCTGTCCATCAACAATCTCCAACCCACAGGACAGGACTTGAATATTTCTGAATCGCGGCGTGTGAAAAGTTAATATTGACTTATCCAAAAAGTCTCGCAGCTCTATTTGCAAGTATTGACTCAGGGGTGAATACATACGCAATCAGCATATTTTGATTTAACATGTTTTGATCATTTGTACAGTTTTTACTGACCTTTAACTACCTTCATCCACAAATGTTTGTACATTTGAATGTTATGTTCAATTGATTTATTGGTTTTTCAGGAAAAAGAATATTACATTAATGAACAGATGGGACCAATCAGCATAGCATGACAGACCTAAACAAACTGGGTAGATCCAACAATAATATAAAAACAGGATGTGGAAGAGATATAAGCGAAGGAAAAGAGAAAAGAAAAAAATGGTAGTGAAAGGACAGAAGAGGGGCAGATTTTGATTTGAACTATATGTTTAAAATTGTAACATTTACTGTATATATAATTTATAGTGTGTAATTCAACAAAATAGATCATCATTAGAAAGGGTTGAGTACTTTGGCATGAAATGTATTTAAAAGGCGCTGAAATAACAGGGGAAGGCAAATCACATACTGTAGATTGCTTCCTTAAATATGATATTGTCAACTCTGCATTCTAATACATGATAAGACATCTTATAAAGTCATTGCTATAGCAGTATTGTGCTGTTTTCTGATTGCAGTTTGTTACAATTAGAAAATGGAAATGTTCTTCTATCGTTAACTATTGAATTTAGGGGAATGAATTATAAATGTGTGGCTGTGTAAGAGTTATCCTCTGCCGTTCTGGGGACTGCTTGCACTATTTTAATGTCCTGAAGATGGCAACAGTGCATTAATTATGTCAAATGCATCAAGTCCTTCAGGTTTTATATTTAAAAAGGGAAAATAAGGCAACACTTCTTATTTTAAGTTGTTCTGGTTTGTTTTTGTGATATTGTCTAATCTGTAGGGAAGTTTTCCAGAAATCCAGTGAAAACTTTTCTTCTCACTACAGTAATCCCTCCGAAGGAAGTGGAAAATGAATCAAAATATTCTCGTGTGATTTTTAAAAAAACATCAGGCTTGTATGAAATCACTTAAAATAAAGTCCCAGATGATTGATTGTTGTGTATCCTCTGAGTTGAAAAAAATGCTCAAATTCTGGATTCCATTTCATCTGCGATAATGTAAATATTTTAAAATAATATTTATATAAGATCTACTTCTTAAACTTTTTCTTGGCTTCTCCATTTTCACCAGTAAATATGAGGGTACTGTGGCCTAACAGTGTGGTTTGTCTTCTGTCCTGTGCCCTCTCCCGAGACAATAACGTGATGGACAGAGAGTGAATAATTCTCCGTACTGAGACACATTGTGCAAAGTCACATGTAGGCATGAAATACCCATATTTCCACTTAGCCTTCAACGAAACCCCAAAGCTGTAGACCAACCACCAGTATCTTAACTACCTCAGTAAATTCAACGTTTCATAATCACCAAAACTGGAAAGGCACAGAGTAATAAAGTAATAAAGGCACACATGCACTGTATATGAGTCAAAATGTTTTGCTTTATTTTGATGGGATTTATGGTTGCAGTAATATTAGGTGGAAATGCGGTGTTTAGATGGTTTTCAGATTGTGCTAATGTTTCGGGAATTTTCTTACTAAAAAGCATGACCCCATGACAACAGCGTATATTAGAAACCTTGTATTTTAATGATAGTTTAAATAGCCTTTGAATTATAATAAATAACCTGTATAATAATACATTTGTTTAAGCTAGAAACCACACGATTACTACACATACAAGTGACCTTGCAGTGATATAAAACATTAAGTACACACCCGAAGAAGGCTCCACAGCCGAAATATACGTCTTTTCTTCTCTTTTCTGCATGGAATAAACCTTTACTAGTTCCTTATCAGTCATTTCCAATTAAATTAATTTCTAAAAAAAATTGCAAAAATATAAAGAAGAAGAGATTTAATTGTCTTAAAAGTGAACATTTGTTATATTTCAGAGGATATTTGCAAAGATATAAACTTTTCTTTGCATTTTCACATCTAAATAATTTCTCCTCAAATCTAAATTCATACAGTAATACACCAAAAATCAGTGTTTCTTAACTTATTAGCAAAAGTGTTCTTTTATCATAAGCTATGTGAAAGACTATAAATGCCCATGCAAGATGCTTGTTAAGTAAATGACGCTATTTGCACAGTCCTTCATAATTCGCGGTCTACTGTGATCAGGATTTGTACAGTGATTTTGAGCATTTATTGCTTCAGTACTTTGATTGAAAAAAGCTGTAATTCTGGTACTTAAGTGGTGTAATATCAATTGTAGTGTTTTCTAGGGAACAGCTGGTAACAACTTTTTATTAAATTCTGCATCTATGAGGCATTGGTGTAGTAATAAACATGTGAATTATTTTTCATGGACAGTATAATAAAGAATATTGTGCATTTGTGTTTCACACTCATCGAATGTGTTTTTTCTGCTACCTTGGAAATAGAGAACTTAACATTTAGTTTCCTTTCAAAAGTGACTAATACATCAGCTCATGATATTTTTTAACAAATGCAAAACTGTTGATGTTATTGTACACTAAACAGAGCTGGTATTCCTGATGAAGTCAATTTCATTAATGTTAGGGACTCGGAAGAAGTTGGAAGAAGAAACTCCAGCTAGAATCAGTACTCCTGGACTTCTTTCCTCCAACGGAATAACAAAAAGTAATAGAAAATAATAGATAAACTCATGGATGTAGGAAAAAAGATTATATAAACCTGTAAAAACCAGGCAAACCTTTGTAAATGATAGGGGGGAAAGATTGATTTTCGCAAGTGAACCGTGAATCAAAGGTCACAGTGTTTGCGTGTTGCAGGAGAAGAACACATCACACTAATATTTCCCTCGATTACAGACCAGGCTTTCTGTGAAGGAACATTATGATTTCACACTTGCTTTAAATAGGACTGGCATCTTTTTGTATGACAGACATGTGAATGACTGTGAAGGGAGATCCACTTAACACCTAGCAGTGGGGATAAATGATCTTTTTGTTTGAGGTCTGGGCAAACAAATGTAACATCGTAATCGATTAACATCGTACACAAGCTTGGCCTTATTGAATATCATTGTCCAGTGTTTTCGTCAGGGACTGTGTCGGGCACAGACGGTGATGATTTAGATGGTAGGCGCCTCATGATGAGGAAAGGCGCAGCCTGCTAATTTTGTCATCTATCATTATAAATTCAGATGTCCTGAATTGACACCTATAATATTTGAATGCTGTGACAAATTAAATATTGGAAGCGGTCGGACCTTTGTATAAAAAAGATCACGAGAATAAAAATACCATTCCTTTATGTTTCTTAGCTTGACAATCAGTAGATCAAAGAAAACAAAATACCTGATTTTGCACAAAAAAATGGCTGCACAGTAAGATGCTGGATCGCAGATGATTTTTAAATCTGCTTTGTAAAGGTTTTATTTGTTAGTGGGTTGCCTCTCATTTTTGACGTTTTATTGTGTCATTTTACTGTCCCCGCTGAATAAGAATTGGAATCTGTTTTGCATTGTATTCTGCGAGGAAAAATAAGAGGATTAGCTACATAATTCCAAAGCCTGGCTTTGATAGATGTCCTTTACTTTATCTTTAAGGTTAAGATTATATTATAATATACAAAAGCATTCAAGAACTACACTGGCTCAGTGGTGTGCTATAGAGATTTCAAGGCTGTATACTGTAGGGTTATGTCATACAACCAGTTACCTTACGACTCTGTACAGTGTTTCACCTCTCTGTACAATACTTAAGCTGGGCTTCAGATCACTTTGGTGTTAGCAGGTTAACATTTTCAGGGGACTATAAGTGCAATGCTTTTTAAAGATTCAGCAATGTCATCCAATCTTGACACATTTACTCTAACTTCTCACATTTGTTATTACCGTATTTGGGTAATCCATATGCACAATTCCCACATAAATTAAAATCAGAGCGTTAACACAGCCCTGTGCTTTATACTTAAGCATATACATACTGTACATGAACATGATATTGTATTTTAAGAAAAGAGAGATTTCTTTCATAGGCTGATCAGGGGGAAAAACACATTTCAGGCTCAATTTAGACGTTTCCAGTTTAATGCCATGCCTTTTAAGCATTAGCTTAATTAACATGATAAAAGTGAATTACAACATGGCAACTGATTTGCTGATTGTTTTTGTAATTATGATTTAAGCTATCTGTGGGTGCTTTGGAAGGAATATTGTTTTCAATTGGGTGTGATAATGTAATGCAATTAGTAAGTATTTTTCAGTTAGTATAATGATCTAATTACAGCTTCACATTTTTGTATATCTTTGTGTTTTCATCCCCAGAATAGGTCTTTTGTTTGGGATTTTGTATTTTTTTCAATAAATAGTATTATTTTTTCAGATACAAGAACCTTAAATTTAATAGCACTTTCAAGCAACATGCCATACAAATAACAAATACAGTGTTCTGATTCTTAAGTCTTATGAGGTGTCTTGGGTTAAGTCTTTTTTTTAAAGATGTTGTTACTAGTACTATAATAATAGTTAAGGTGGGTAGCTGGGTCAGCATGCGTAGCCTGCAAAGGAACAAGTAATAGGTTTATTCCATGCTGAAAAAAAGAAGAAAGAGAACACATCGTTTCGGCCGTGGAGCCTTCTTCAGGTGTGAAGAAATAATAAATAATAGTTATTTCAGTGGTCAATTTAAGATTATTTGATAAAAAGTACATTGCTTGCATTGTGTTCCACAGTTATCAACTACTATGGCCACAACTATATAATTTTACAATTAATTGAAATTAGTTTTCTCGTAAGGTCAGGAGTTTTGTATGCTGTTGTACATACAGTAGAAAGGAGATATTTCTCCTAATTTTTACCACCGATGAGCATCTCCTACCTGGTTTTCACAGTAGTGCTGAAGTGAACATTATCTAGGTGACTGTACAGCAAAAGAAATTTCAATTGGTATTCAAATGCACTTCAGGCTGTATTGTATGGATCAGGCTGGAATCAAATGTAGAAACTTCCACTCCATGTGAGCAGGGCTTTGCTATAAAGTTTCTTCAAAGTCCCTATGATAATGAAATATTATAATGCTATATATTTATGTATATTCAAAATGATGCTTGAAATTAAATTAATTAAATGTACTGATCAAAGAGGAATTATGAATGAAACAATGCATGCAATTTAGTGCCTATACTGTATGTTACTTGTAAACTTTCTGTTGCACTAATGACACACTAATGAGTGTGTGCCCTTGTATAGAGTTCTGAAAGCCCTGGTCATCAGTAGTGACTGAAAAAAGCAAGACTGAACAAAAATAGTTAAACTTTAAAAGTACAGTAGACAATTATGTCTGATAATATAACTGCAAAGAACAAAACTTAATTACTGCAAAGATATTCTGCAGAAAAATAGACTAAGTGTTAACATTAATCAAATAAACCACTTAATGAGTATGTGGTACACTCTTCCACAACCAGGATGGAGGAATGGGTATGTGGTCTGTGAGTGTTTTTGTATTTGTTTAATACTTTGGGTTCTTTCAGTTCTTGTTTTTTGGCTCAAATGGGTATATCTATCATTGTTGGTCAAATTAAAATTTTTTCGTAAAATAAATAATCTGTATATTAAGAATCCAGATAGACAAAATTCCATTTCTTTCTCTATATTCTTGTTAAGAATTACATGAATTATGTTTCAACAACTTTGCAAATATGCGGAAACTGATGAAAGAATTATATTATTCTAGTATTAAATGTATTTAGTAAAACATTTTCGTTGCAATTGAACTGATTTTTTTGGGGGCGTCGACCTGATTTGGGCAGAAAATCAGTAAAAACTCTCATACTCATTTGATGTAATTGATGATTATCCATGGCTAAGACCTTATGACTTAGAAGTATTTGGTGAAACCACATTTCATTCTTCACAAATAAACAAAAACAATGAAAGGAATAATGAATATAATTCAAAGTTTCAAAAGTGCTTATTTGCTTACTAAATTCAATGGCCTTGGAAGACATGTAGCCAATTGTTGGGTAGTCTTTCAGTAGTCTTGTATTTGGAGATGATACATCGAAGATTGTCTTCATTTCTTTTTACAATATAAACATTGTACCCAGTAAAGACTGGGAACGTTATTCAACGAAACAACGTCATTATTACACTGACCAGTGGTTCTTAAAAAAATAGCCAAATGAATAGACGCTTAAGATAATTATTTAGCACAAAAAATGAATCTTGCATGGCAAATCTGCGTTGCGTGATCACCAAAATGTCGACATTGAGCTCGGGAGGTGGCTCGTCCCCTTATGGAGGTCTCATGCTCTTTTGGTTATCAAGACAAACTGTTCTAGTGATAATTCTGTGTGAAAAACAAGTTAGAAATGCTCGCAAGGCATGATAAAATGCCAGAAAAGAGTAAAAAATATCCCACCATAAGTAATTGGGTATGTTAGTCTGTGTTGTTCTGAAAAAAAAAAGTAAAAAAATTGAATATCCATAGTGTTATTTTTGTCAGATGATTCTAGAAATGCACTTTAAATAAATGTCTTGGTATACTTTAACTTGTATTCAAATGTCTTATAGTGTGCACATGATACTCTCTGGTGGTGACGTTACTACCCTAGACACTCTTGCAATAATTAGGAGCTGCTATGTCTGCTAATTACTGTAATTTCAGTTTATATATTAATATTTTGTATTTTCTAGGCTCAAGCTATCAAGTAGTACATGTTTGGTTATGAATTAGTAAACGTATTTAGGGTAACGTTGTGGGATTTGTGGCAATTTTGGAGGATTATCACTTACTGGCTTGGCAAACATGTTATGGGAAGGCTAATGAAATCCAGCCTGGTTTTTTCAAGTACTAATACGTGAGATCTTTATCCTGGTCCTGGTAGACTCCAGCCAAGTTATTAATCACAGGCTACCTCTTTATTTGAGGCCTATTTTCAGATTTGCTTAATGTTTTTTTTTTAAGTTGAATGGGATTTGTAATTGGTATCGCAACTGTACAAATCAGTTTCAGAGTTTCAGAACTGCCTTCATTAAGTTGTGTGAACTGAAATGTGACTGATTCCACTACAGCCAGGGGTGTAAAACTTAGATCTTCTACTTTTTACTCCACTCAAGCACTCAGTTATATAGTTGTTTTAAACATTTAAATTACTGCATAAGTATAGTACTTCTAACCAGACTCCAACGTGATTCATAGGTAAATATTGAGTAAACAACGGTACAATGCATTAATAAAAGTTCTATACATATCTAAGAAAATAATTAACTTAATTGTTTAATTGACTACTCAGTTTGGACCAAACCCAGAAGACACTAGACCCCCCAGGAATTGAGGTTGATAGTCCTGAGGTACACTGAAGGAAAAACATGCATGTTAATCATCAACATTTCACCTATTAAGAGCTTTTTAGTCGGATATAATGGAGCAAATACTTATTTAGCCAGTTGGGAAGAGACTGTGTAGAATTCTATCCGCTGAAGTTGTAGAAAATAATGCACTTTAAGAAGAGTATTTATGAAACCTACTAAGAGTAGTTTTGAAACCAAGAGCTGAGTGCAGTAAAAAATGTAAACAAGCAAGCTGATCAGTTACAGGCACCTGTTAGAAATGGTCATTAAGGGTCTGTTTGGAGTGAGAACCAGCAGGGCACAGGATCCCTTGGGACTAAGAGGAAAAGCCATTGTTACATGATTTTTCTTCAGGATTGTCTAGCCTACAGTCTAAAGGCTGTCTAGGTTTTTATGTGAATGATAATATTTGCATTGGACATCATATTCTACAGTTTTAAAGGCAGTAGTTTTGGACTCGTAATGAATCAAAGAAGTGTGCATATTTTTCCATCTTTTTACATCTTGGCTGTAGCTCCAAAGAGGCTATAGAAAACACTTCCAGTGAAGAATCGGTGTCTTGTACCACATTTACAATCAAAGGTGTTTTTCGGCTGGATAGGTAAAAGTGCAGTTACAACACTTAAAAATGTCTTGACAAAATAAATAAATCTGACTCCTGGGATATAACCTCGCTTATTAATGCCAGCAATACAGCTACTGATAAATATTACAATGAAATGTAGAGGTTAATTCCACTCTGAAGAGTAGGAAGAAGGAAAAAAGCACTACAAATATCAATCATGAAGTAGTACCCAAAGAAGCTTAACAGCCAGAAGACTATGTTTCATCTTTCTGCTTTTCAGCATGGAATCGACCTCTCCTATAATTCTGCAGCCCACATGCTTAAGCAGCTCCCCTCTTGAGCCTCTCCAGGTATTAACGGATTTCTCACTTTGCTTTCTGTTGTTAAAGACAGCAGTGACATCACAGTTCACCTTTCTGGGTAGCTTGTGTGCAGGGACCAGTGTGTCGCCGAGAGGAGAATCAGCTGGCAGTCTGGACAACTTGTTGAAGTTAATTGGACGGAACAGTGGGAGAGAGATACTGGAAAATCCAAATGAGCTGCAAGTTAAAGGACATGGTATTGGTGGCACAGGGGTAAAATTATGAAGAGGAGGAATTTCACACGTTGTTGGCGACTTGTACGTTTTATTCACCATTTCTGTATCAAATACGCATTTAATAATGCAGATTATTGAAAGCGAACATGCTGATATGGAGTGGTTTCAGCCATATAAAGTCTCTCCCATGACTCCAGCCCTAGTATGATGAACAAAGCCTCCTCAAAATGCTATGGGAATGTCTCTTTCCCTTTTCAATTTGATTATCTGTTCTGCTAACATTTGCGTTTCACTTTTACCGAAACCTCCACACCATTTTAACAGCGCAAAGTAGGTAAAAAAAAAATGTTTGGCAGACTCGTTGGTAGAGGTTGGACAAATTATAAATAAAAGTACATGATTTGTAGTCTGCAAAATGAAGACCAAAACCATAGAGCTCAACCAGTTCCAAAAACTGGGTCTCTTTCCTGGGTTTGATAAGTAGCTCATCTCAGTCAGGTGAGGTTTGGAGTTCTCAAAGCTGCAGTGTCTCAATGTTATTGAATTTGGGTGCTTAAACTGCTTTTCTAAAAATAGGATTTTGGGGAATTTATCTGTTGTAATTATGTTTCTGTCTCAAACTGATTGGTTTTCACATTTCATTATTGCCAAAGTGAGCTTTGAAATGTTTCGCAATCACGGTCTTGGTGATTCCAGTGTCTGCTTGGTATTGATCCAGATGCGATTTTTATTATTAACAGGTTCCTTTATTAAATTAGTCATTTGCTTGATTGCAACCATTTTGTCGTTTTATGCCATTGAATCTGTAAAGCACTCATTCAGTAGTTTTAAGTATCTTAAAATCAACCAGCTCAAAAACACCTGAATATAATGGCAATCATTAATTCAGAAAACTATTAGTTACATTATTGAATTGACCAAGTAATTGAGTTTATAATGAAAGTTCGGGAGGGATGACAACAACCAAGCTCAGCTGTCAGTAATTAGCAATCACCCCTGACATCCATTCCTCTCCCAAACGCTGTAAATACCTATGAGATCCCCATCTCTTTCTCTTGCATGTCTCTTGCATCCCACCTCCACCCCATCTCCACCTCTGCAGCTGCCCCTTGGTCACCCTGCATGGGGGTCCTGGTCTCCTTGTCCTCCTTGTCCTCCTTGTCCTCCCACAATTCCGATCCATAATCCTTTCATGACGCTTTAATCTTGGGTATTGTCATTCCTAGTGAAATTCAGTTATTGTGAACTTGGCTGGAGCAAAAGCCAGTGGACACAACGATTACCAGGACCAGGACTGAGTGTTAATAAATTCAGAGTTTTTAATGCTCTAGATTACGATTTGAATCATAATGATGTCTGTTAAATACTGTACCGTGGTAGGCAACACAATTCTTATAAAACCAATGTAAAACAAATGTCAGCATTGTTGGGTGCTGGGGGTTGGGTTCGATTCCAGACCTGCGGCGCTATCTGCATAGGGTTTGTATGTTTTCCCCATGTTCATGTGGGTTTCCTCCACAGTCCAAAGACATGCTGGTAGGTTCATTTTTCATCTGGGAAAATTGGACCAGCTGTGAGTGTGTGCGTGTCTCTGTTTGTGTCTGCGATGGACTGGTGTCCCATCCAAGATGTATCCTGTCTTGTGCCCATTGCTTGCCTGGATAGGTTCAGTTTCCCCCACAATCCTATATTGGATAGGGAGTAAGAAAAATTGTGGTTGGATATCCACAAAGCTTAGTGATTATTCTTTCAGTGAATTACTGCTTTTATTTTCCATAATGTACGAATGCATTGAGTGACACATTTGCTTTAGGGTCTACATGTCCCAGAGCTGTAGCCAGGCAAGTTCAATGAATTAGGCTGTCGTGTCCTATAGGTTATGCTAAGTCATCCGGTATTAGAAAAAGGAAGATTTACAAACAATAGGAGGTTATCCTGCCCATCTTGCTTGTTTTGCCTCTAGTTGCTCAGTGGCCCAAGAATTCCAACAGGTTTCTCAGTGAATCCCATGCGAGTCAGGCACATGAATGGCATCAGAAAGATGTCTCTACACTCCCACAATCTTCCACGTCATCATCTGATGTAATATAGATGTAACACAGAAAATCTGTTCAATTGTAAATGGTTATGCAGCAACGATTAATCATCTCTTAAAAGGTTGTACCCCAACAGATGCAGATGCCTTTCTGTAGTAGATATGCTTCTTGGTTGTACTTGAACTTGTATTATTTTTCATTAATATTCTGTTCAAATTGTCTGATAGTCTCATTGTTATCATTGTAAGCCATCCTATGAGTGGCACCAACAGTTTTCCAACACGTTAGCACAGTTATGTCTTAACATTTTACATGAACAGTAAAGAAAACGTGCTCTGTGTTACCTCATGCACTTCAGTTTGGAAATGTATGCACAAGTGATGATCGCAATGTGAACACACAACTCTTTAACAACTGTGTGAAATTATATCTGAGCTATCCATAAGGTTAGAAAATGAAAACACGGAGATGCAGTAGTGAAAGGGTTTTGTGAGCAACATATGGGGGCTCAAATGATTAGCTTTTCATGGACTGATCTCTCAGATCGATTTAGTGAAACAAATCAGGCAGCATATAAAATGGGGGCAGTTACTTTCTTCTTCGTTTAACAGAGTTCTTTCTTTATAGAATGTTTAAAGAGAAGCTGTTCTAACTGATTAAAAGCAAATGACAGCCAGTCTATCACATGCTACCAGGGTCTGAAGAGTGCCTTGTTATGAGGGTTCTGGGACACATTGTGTGCAGGATGGGAAATGCAGATGTGTTAACCCCACTGGCACCAAACAGCAACCTTCAGCTCCCATTAGCCACCTTTCAAACACACAGAAGCTCCTGGAGCCAACCAGTGACTTTAGCAAATGTACAAAACATGCAGATAACTTAGTCCGGGTCCTGCAATACAAAGCAAACTTAAGGATTTCACATAAAAGTGAAAAATTGCTCTAATATTTGCGGCTTCCCTATTTTCACTGAACATTTAAAACCAATCAAGGTTTTTGTTTTTTTTTTCCCCTGAAAGTGAATAATAGTTTTGTTTTCCAAATGTTTCTTGGAACTGTGTGAATTCAAGATTTTCGAGTCCCTTAATTCCAGTATTTTGTTTCTTCTTAGTTGTTTAACCTGGCATCTGTTTCTTACACAGAACACTGTGCAAATATTACAGTTTTCCTGGGGTTTCCTCATATATCAGATGAGGTTTTGTTGTTTTGTTAATTTTCTACTACATTGAATTAATGTGCTTCCAATTTAAATTATAAATGTGGGTTGCTGAGTTAATTATTATTGAGAATAAGATCATCTTGTTTTTCACATTTTAAATAGTTATAAAATTCTATTCAATACATGTGCAACCACCTGTGGTAATCAGCAATTGGACTTAACTATATTTTGCATGATATTGCTAATCGTATTAAAGTAAGTTGCCTTTGGGACATTGAAAACATTGAATTGAATCAGACGCTTTAGTATTAAAAGTTAATGATTATAAATATGCAAATTATACAGTTTTATTTTATACCTAGTTAATTAAAAAGCGACAAAATGAACATGATTCCATTACCTTGGAACAGTTTGTAAATAATTAATATTGTAAATGTGTTTTAGCATGTGTTAAAATAATGACTATTTTCACATTGCTATAATGTCTTGCTGTTAGCTGTAGTACCTTCAATTATCTGTTTATCATATTTTATTACTCTATAATAAAAATATGTGTACAAAAATTCACAGCATTAAAAAAATAATATGGACCACTTCAATGCTAGTGGTTTAAAATATTCACAAATATTTTAAACAGATTATTCTCCAAATTTAGTCCATTTTCGTGATTTAAATAAAAAAAAACACACACTAGGATTTTAAATATAAGGTAATAGCAAATAACAGAAATTCTGACCACATGCTGATAGTAAATATTTTTTTATGAAGTGTAGGCATTTTCCAGTCTCTTCTCTCCTTAATATGTATACTGTATACATATTTATGTTTATAGAACTCACAGAGTTCACACTGAAAAATGTTTTCTTCCTCATATTTTAAGGAAAGTAAAATTTCCTTAAATTCATTTCTGGTGATCTAATATTAACCTTGGAAAATCTAAGTAAAATGTATTTAACCATGGAGATGAACAGTAAATGTTATCAATTCAAGCTTTTTCTTAGGTTTTGTAATTTTTGTCACCTGTATTTGCTAAGAGACATTGCAGGACACAGGTAAAAAAGGAAGAAGATTGTTGTTTTTAACAATATTCCTTGCAAAGTTCCTTTGTCTTCCTTTTAACTGATAGTAATTCTGATCTGATCCATGATGTGTAACTTGGTTAAGGAATTATTTAGTTTGATTTATTTCTGATGCCCTCTTGTATCATATTAATGTGATTCAGAGTAGAAAGGTCCCATGAAAATGAATTTGAAGAGATTTATCTCACCATGAATTAATTACATGGGAGATATTTTCTTACGCGATTTATGCCTGTAGCACAAAAGATAGACTTTTTAGGCTGTTTTCTGTGTATGTGTATGTGTTTTCTATGTTTGTTTTCTGAGTAATACAATAAGTAAATTTTCACACTATTTGGAACATGTGTTCTGTGTTATAACTTTATTGTGCCAATGTGTTACAAAACTCCCATGACTCTATAATTTTGATTTCTTGAAATCAAAATATTTAATTACAATATTACCAAAATGTCTAAAACACTTCTGCACTTTCGGAAAAAAAGTTATGATAAATTGCAATGATCAGAGTATTAAAAGAAAAATAAATAGTGATATGATATATTTTACTCTGTTGTAGTCTTTCACCTAGTAAGAAACTGATTTTACAGATTTCAAATTCATATTCCAGGCTGATATTAACTTCAAACACATTAACAGGATACAATCCGCAACAAACAAACCTGTGATTTTAAATTTGTTTCATAAGTGACATTTACAAAAATAAAAATTTCACACATCTTACAGTGTAACCTTTTTCTGTACAATAACCCAGAAATTGCCAGCTTTTTGGTGCCCTTATAGGTTTGCACGCTACTGTTGACTACTATACGTATTATTAATGTGACTTTTTTTTTCAAATGAATTCTGAATGGAAGCTTAGGCGTGTATACACTGCTGAAGGTGACATACTGTAGTCATTCAGTGTCCTATCTTGTTCTTTGTTTGGATGTATGGAGGGCTCTGTTAACTAGAACGAGAGGATAACATTGATCTGTCTAGGAGACTTTCTGTGTTTAAATTCTAAAGCAAATGCCCTAAAGGTAGTCTTGGCTGGTTAATAAACTTGCCCTTTGATCAGAGGTGCCCCTCATCAGCAATCATGGCTTGTCTCACTGTCAATCACAAGGCCTTCTTTATCCAGCCTGCTTCTCATTTAAAAGAGACTTCATCGATAATTTGTGAATCTTTCACTTTTTCCTGGCAAGATGTAAAAACCAGTAATAAAATGAACGTTAGAGACTGCTTCACCTTTACCAAATTCAAAGTGGTGGTTAGTGTGGCAGTACTGAGCAACTCTTTCCAAAAAATAATCTCAGAAGCTTTGTTGTTTCACAAATCATCATGGATTAATGTTTTGGTCAAAGCTAAAATGAATATTTATAAATAACCTATTAAAATGAAATTAGGCACAAATCTCTTAATTTTAATTTTAATCTTTTAATTCAAAGCCTGAATATGAAGAGTAAATTGAACAGTTATAGACATTGTACCACGTTTTGTAACTGTCTTGCCTAGTGTTTTAATATTGAGCTGCCAGGAATAGTGAGTTTCTAAACTTTTTGATTCAGCAGCAGTTGCTACAGGAAGTTCTAGTGGTTGCGATAGCACCGTTCCTAGAATACAATCACTCTGCTGATCACATTGTGGAATGAAAGACTGGATTAATAATCCAGTAACATCAAATTTTTGTTTGACTCAAAAAACAGAATAAGAATTAAATTTCAACTCACATTTAAGACAAAAGATCAGCATGCATACTGTGGTAATGCAGATCGACAAAATCTTAAAACGCTGTATGTTTTGCTAGGAGGATTTAAAGAAAAAATGGATTTTGAAAACTTTTTTGTTACCCCTAAAACCTCAATTAAATGTTACAAAAGTCTGGAGTTTTTCCCATGTGATCTGTTAGGGCACCTTTCAGTCACGTGTCTGTGTCGAAGCATAACCGCAAGACCTGCAACATGACTGGGGCCGTCACCAAGAGGGTTTCTGATAGACCGTAGCTCCAGTCATACGCCAGACCTGGCTAAGAGCCAGCCCAGGCCAGGGGTAAGCAGCTGCACGGAGCTGAGCTGTGCAGGGGCTGTGTGAAAACTATCACAGCCTGTTAGCCATGGACTTCAAGGGGCACTGTCTCTGTAGCACAGCATTCCTCATAGAGCCTGATCTCCCTTGATTGATTATGCCCAGTGTGACAGGGAGCTACCTGTACAAGACATTTACAAATCATTCATGTTGTTTGGTAAAAAAGGGTTGATTTTTTTTATTATGGCCCTTTTCATAAACATCTTGTATGTTTAATTCAACATCTTATTCCTATATTTGTTGTTTTTGTGTTGTTTTCTCTGCAGAGGTTGTAAGCTGAATTTCCATTTACTAGAACAGTTTGAGTATAGCTAATGCTGTGTAGTGTGGAATATAGTTTAGGAGTCTGGGCGCCTGACCACGAGATTGTGGGTTCAAATCCCACAATCACAAACAACAAAGTGTTTTGTCCTTGAGCAAGATACCCAGAATGCTCCAGCAGACGCAGTAGCATAAATGTAATAATGAAGATTCAAAATGTTTTCCTAAGATTACTGGGACAATTTGAGTACTGTTTATATAATATTCTTCAGAAATTGCTGATAGATGTGTTCAGAAATCAGATTTAGAAGACACTAGTGCTGTAGTGAGTGAGCTACATCTTTGGATGTACTGTGCAGTGCTCTCTAATTTCCTGGATGGCGTGAAACCATCAGAGCTGAATAAAAAGGCAGAAAATCAGTAAAAAAAATAAATTGCCATTTTGAAAAGACTTTCTACATCATAAGTGAGCACCTAGTTCCAAGAAAGCACTCAATTCTAATTAAGAAATTCTAAAGCACTCAGGCTTTGGTAAAAATGCATATAGCAATACAAATAGAAACCACTCAGAAGGAAACAGTTCAGAGAAGCACAGATATTCACAAACATGAGAATCTCTCCCTAGCGCCCACACAGAAACCAGTAAATTGTATTTGTTTAAGTCGGCCTTTTGTCTCAAAGCCGTTAAAAAGCCTTGCAAGAACATTACATATTGATACAGAGCTTTCTGTTCTTTTTCTTTTTTCAGTAGGGGGCATTTATTTAATGCTCAGTGGGTTGAAATGAAATTATTCTGCTTATCAAACCACTTTAATTCTGGCTTGTTTCTAACAGTACTGTAATCTGAAGTGTAACTGTTCTCGAATGAAACTGTAGGACTGTGTACTCTTACAACCAATATTATACCCATGGATAGTATTCAGTAACAAGTTTACTAATGTAATTATCTAAGAATAACCAGAATCAATGAAAACAGAACCTAACATTCTCCATTAGTGGCCTTAGAGAAGGTTGGTTTAAGTTTTACTATAAAAGAAAAAAAGCCTCACAGTGGGTTAAACCCTGTGCAGCATTATGTATATTTTATATTTCAATACATGTTGAGTAATCATAAGGCCTTGGGATTAATTCGTTTAATGTGCATTTCATTCTTTGATTTTAGTAGCTTACCGAAGGGGATGAAAGATCATGACTGTGTGCTACTACTACTGTGCATTCCTATGAATATGATAGAGAAGCTCAGACATCTTTGTCACACAAGTCAAGCACCCAGGATGACGTCAGTGATTCCCTTCCGACTCATACATCCTGAAGAGGGATATTTTCACTGCTGCACCTGAATAGTCAAGTTGCAGATCACTTGGAACCACCACTGTTGTCCTGGTTATAATACATGGTGCCAGCTGAAGGGAAGAGATGGTTAATTGATATGTAGTGTATGTTTTGGGATGGACCTAATATTGTGTTTTGCAGACTCTCAGCATGATCTGATGTAAATGGCATGAAATAAAATGTTAGGAAGTGGCAGACAGAGGAATTATTCAGTGCCCTAAGGATGCACTCCTCCAGTCCCATAAGAAAATCTGTAATTAATACATCAGCAGTAGAAGAGCAGCCTTTGGCACTAGCACAAATGCTGTTTTGTCTTCGGCAGTGTGTTTTATGGAGAGGGTTAGGGAAACGTTTAACCAAAACAAGAGGGTCTGTGAATGGAAAATGAGAAAGCAAAATGTGCTTTCTGTCCATTGCACTGCTGACCTGCTTGGACTAGAGCCATCTACCCTTTTTCATCTGTCTGTGAACGTCACAGTGGTGGCCCACTGGACACACAGCCCCAGTCCCTGTTTGTGGTCACTGCTGGAGTAATTGTTCTTTCAGGGTCCAGAGATCTTGTCTTTCACAGGTGTTGGTCATTTGGTTCATTAGGGCAAAAGACATGGCTAAATAGGTTCCATTAAGTAACTGAAATGAGTATTCTTTAAAACAACCTCTGGGGTATGTACCACACGCCCGTGTATTAAGTGTTAGAATAAGAAGGCACCTTCAGTTCTGGTGTTAAGAGTTCTGGAGTAGAGAAGGTAAGCAGCTTGTACTGATCTCTTTGATAGATGCTGCACAGAATGTATACTTGAAGGTAAACTGCATATAGTTTGTGAAATAGCTCAGAGTACTTTACTGTCCTGTAAAGTTTTCCATTCTGACAAATGAAATATCATGACAATCACATAACATAACATCAATAGAAAAAAAAATGTAAATTAATCAGCTGTAACTTCAGATAATACAACTTGTATAATGGTACAAGGTAATTTTCACAGGCTGCATCATTATACTTCATGTACAGATGTAAATTGTATAATTATTAGCCTTAAGGACATTTTTACCCAGTTACTGAAAGATTTGGTATTGGTTAAGATATATATTTTTATTTTTTTGCCATTACCCCTGCATTGTCTGATCAACAAGTTGAAGACTTCACAGCTTTGAATAACAAACATCATGTTTAATGTGTTAACACTGATTGGCTGAAAAATAAATCAAACAATCAACAGCAAAACAGGTCTTTGATTGTGACTTCTCTGTGTTACTAGTACCCACATCCATTTTCAAGTCTGGGGGAAAGAGTTAAAAACTGGAATTCAAATATTTTCCCAGTATAAAAGAAAAATCCCATGTTTTCTGCTTCTTAATGCTTAATTGAAGGGGACAGGTGAAGCCTACAGTCATGTAATAATGGTTTTGGCAGTGTGAGGGTCTGACAGTGTCTGCTGTTTGCTCTGGAGGAACCTCAGCCACCCCATCTGTCTGCACTGCCCCTCCCTCTAACTTCTCGGAGACGGACTCAGGAATGTGACCTGCGGATGATTTGAGACAGTCTCTATGACATGCCGTAATTTTTAAAGCTCCCACCACTAATACCCATTTTGACCAAAAACGACCATCTAAAGAAAAGTTCATCCCCCTCCAAATCTTCCTCAGCACGTCCCACAGTGCACCTGCCTGCTGATAAGAGAGGATTTCGATTTTTATCCACACTTGTCTGCAAACTAGTTGAATCAAAATGGTGCTGTTTGCTGTACTTGCCCACTTTCCTTTTTACAGTTTTTCTGGCATTGAAACTTGAGAGTTAAGCTGTATTACATCATGCGATGCCATGATGTACATTAAGTGTTCTGCGGAAAGATTAAGATATCATTGCGAAGAAGATATTGGCAGATTTTAGCTTCTGCTTCAGAAACAAAGAAGGCAGTAACAGCACAACCTGAAAAGCTGAGCAACAGTATGTCTAGTCATGTCTAGGGCTGTAGGAGTGAAATATGTGCACGAGCCTTTGGTGCAAGACCGAGATCTACAGCTCACACTGCATCGGGAGGATGCTTTCACATCACTAACATTCCTTCCCCTCCTCATCGTGATAAATGGTGACAGGATGTCATTACCAGTGCTGTGATTCCACACACCTAACCACTTCCAGCTGGAGGCTTCTGCTTGATGCTAAAGAGGGTGCCTGGTTCCTGTCTTGAGCATGTGTGAGTGGTGCACCTGTTTGCCCCTTTCTGCCTATGCCTCTCTGTGAGGCCCCTCGCCTTTCTGTCCGGAGCATGGCCAGTTCACTTCTTGCTCCTGTCTGTCTGGTCAGCAGGCTCTTTCATACATAACAGAGAGGCGTTTGTGCCTTATAACATTTATAACACACAGGCGGAAGAAGAGCAGCTCTGTGCCCACTAACTGAATGAGAGGGCTGTCTGACCGCTGTCTAACCTGTTGCTTTGTGATCAACGACCCTAATAAAGCTTAATACAAAATATAAGAAGAGAATTTTGTCATTAAATGAACATTTGTATTTTTTCTTTGTCATTTAACTGAATTTAATCAACTTAATTTAATCAACAAGAGTTTCAGCAACTTGTACTGAGTTTTCCGTTAGTAATGGCTCCGTTATTTTATCTCAGATCTCCTCTTGTTGACATAATTCATAAAGTAAAACAAGCTGAAATACTTTCCTCTTTCAAGATATTTTATTCAGGTAATTTCAGAATCCTGATAAAATAATTCCCATAAGGAAGCAATAACATATTTGGATAATCCCAAGCAGATGTGAACATGCTTTAGCAAGTTAACAAGATTCCACTTGATGTGCTGTCTGTCACACAAAGACTGCCTAGCTAGCAAAAAAAGTCTGAGTTTTCTCACATTCAGTACCGATGACACCAAACTATCAAGGTTAGCTCTGCAGTCTAAATTCTGCCAGGGTGACCCGGTCTTCTGTTTTTCAGCCCATATTATTATTTAAAAGTAGTTTTGGCACAAGTGTCCAAAAAAAAAAAAACAATAGTACATCTTGCTTCCATATGTCAGTGAGATTCAATGAATGGTTTTAATTGTAAATATCGCTGCATATGTATCAGGGCTCACAGTGTAAAAATAATGATGCTGTCACTATGATGTCACTGACTTATGTATTTTCTTTATTTTATCGAGAGAAATACAATATTTCTTTCAGCTGACACAAAACAATCAGTAAGTAAGACCAATATGTTTAACTGCCATAGTTTAGAAAGCGGGTACTCCTATTCTAAAATGTCTTAGCCTGAAGGTTGTCACTTATTGAACACACATGTCTAGTTAATTGTCCTAACAGATTTTTTTCACCGAGGCAAGAATCATTCAAAGTTGACCCCGTGTGCTTTAATGTTTACGAGTTTGACAGTACACAATAACTAGGCAATAAGATGGTAAATCCTACAGCAAAAAAAAATTGTGTGGGCTCAGGATGTAAGTGATGTTGTATCCTTTATGCACCAGCAGCCCCACTCCACAATAGAGCAGGAGAAGACATTATTTTGCCAACTGAATTATGGGGGACCTCAGGAAGGACAGACTGGTTATTGAAACTTCCCAGAAATAAATTTAGCTAGGACAACAGGGTTAACAGTCTTACATGTACAAAAAATGCCCTGATCTTTAACAGCCAAGTTAAGTCATCAGGACATCATCTGAAGGACTGCACCTCCTACAACAGCAACACGTGTTTTTCCTTAGAGCAGTGATTCCCAACCCTTCTCACTGTTTTTTTCCTACAGTCAAATTCTTAATATTAATTTCATTTTCTATTTATATATTTGTATTTAATTTCTATAATATTGGTTTCACTTTCTGTTTTCTGCCTTTCTATGATCTGACCTTATGTACAGTATACAGTCAAACTGGAGTTTTAATCACTGTCAGCCCTTTACCAGTTTCAGATGTGACCTAAATGTAACCAAATGGACCTCTGCAGAAGGTAAAAATGGGTGTGCCTGGTACAGAGTCATTCCCACTTGTGTTTGTCCGTCATCGACTGATCATGGGGTTACAAGAGCTGTTTAGAGAGAAACTGAGCCAGCAACTTGAGGCTAGGATGTGTAAAGTTCTATGAAATGGTGCCCTTGAAACAGGGTGTTTTTGACACTCAGTAATGACTGAAGAAACAAATAAATGTCCACACAAGCAAATGGATCAAATAAGTCATGAATTAGCACTGGAGAGTTAGCGCTAAGTTAGAAAGAAAACCAGCAGACACAAGGTTCCTCCAGGACCTGGTTTGGGAACTACTGTTAAAGAGGTTGTCCATCCCAGTTCTGAGCAAGCCTAACTTTGCTTGGCTTCTGAGATCTAAGGAGATCAGATTATAAGGTGGTAGTGTGGAGGATTCAAGATTTAAAGGTGACTCACAATTTAACTCTTTCCTAAAAGATTTTAGTACAAGGCAGAACATTTCAGTGAAACACAGAATTCTCTCTTCCTTATAAAAGCACCTTTGACCATAATTCTGTACCAAAAGCTTATTTCTGTGACAGTGTGCTTTTCTTTTTTCTTATAATTGGAATGCATCTTCATGATCTCAATCTTGCTTTCTCCTGCAGAATCATGGCAGTTGCCAAGCTACTAGGCGCAACAAGCTGGAGCTCGACTCTGCTGGCCTCAGCAGGCCTCCTCTCTCTGTCCGTGACCAGCTCTATCTGCTGGCTGTACCATCTCCAGCCTGCGGGATCAGAAAATCCAGTGGAGGCAGACAGACCTCAGATGTTCTGCACCTTGCCTCAACATCAGCCTGCACTGCGCTCCTTTAATCAGGTAAGACACAAGTCACCTTAAAACTGAAAATTAAATCAAGAAAAATTGAATCAGTCCAGAAACCTAAAGCTTAAGCAAAGATATTCAAAAGAGAACTTCCCTACTAATGAATTAAGCAGTATCCTTACACTGTGAAAGGTCATCTTTTTCATAATGATGTCTGCACCATTACGTATGATGATTTTGCCAAACCACAGGGGGTAATATCGTGGCACACTGCATGCATAGCTTTGTTCTTTGAATTATGTGTACGTCTGAAAAACATCTTAAAGTGATCAATCTATTGAGCTTCAAAGATAGAGGAGAGGAGATGGAGGGGTGGTTTTCCAGTTTCAGAGAAAAGGGTCCTTGACTGAAGCCGTGTTTTTTCTCAGATTTATTTTCAAAAAGCTGTTGAAAGGAAATCACAAGACCGAGACAATGGCAGAGGTCACACTTCCTCAGTAATGGCTTGTAGCGCTGCCTTTTTGTTTCCAAATAGGAAGTATGGCCAGC
Organism: Lepisosteus platostomus; assembly: GCF_059453375.1. Taxonomy (NCBI): domain Eukaryota; kingdom Metazoa; phylum Chordata; class Actinopteri; order Semionotiformes; family Lepisosteidae; genus Lepisosteus; species Lepisosteus platostomus. The sequence continues at coordinate 11,749,556 of NC_142633.1, read as the reverse complement.
AGTCTTGCTTGTTGGACAAGTAACATCACCTGGGGCAACAAGTTTCCAAAAAGCTCTTCTTAATAAACTGTCCATGGAAAATTGTATTTGCTAAAAGAGGCTGATTTATACTGTTTTGGGCTTCCTGTCATTTTGCCCAGCAGAGTTTAACTCTACGCTGTCATTCATGTCTCCATTAAAAGGATCTAGAGGGTATGTTATGGAAACTTCAATGAAGAGCTTTTTTTAAAAAAAATAAACTTGAAGACAAAAGTGTTTTGATTTCCATGCTGTTGCCCCAATTGTGCCATAAATGCTACTTTCTTCTGTACTTTTTCAATCCAGATTGTGTTGTACAACCATTGTTGAACCCTGTAGTGTTGCCTTTGGCTGTTTAACACTGTTAATATTGATTTGTCTCAGTTTGTCTCCACAGAGGCCTACAGAAGACCTTTTTTTAAATGGAAGATCATTTTATTTGATTAGTGTGGATACTAATGCTTGTATTAAAAGAAACTGTGCTTAATACCTGTGCTCTTTGGAAACAGTTGCTTTTACCTTCAGAACATACTTTGATACCGTTTATTATGAATAGATTGGTAAACCCCAAATACTGTACTGGTCGTTTAAGAGATTTATAAAGATATAGATGGGAACAATTCCTCTTAACCATGCTTTATCTTCTTTTCACATTAAAAGGTGCATCCTTCACTGAACTCTCTGTGTCAGCATCTTTGAAACAGACAGACAACCTCACCTTTCTGAACAAGCAGCCCCGTTCATATTTCTGTTTAACTGTGCAGAGATGGGCAGAGTATCTATCACTAAGATTAAGGGAAAACATCCCCTATGCCTCCTGGTCAGCAGAAAGACATGACTTTCTCTATATGCTGTATGTTAGAGATAGGCATGAAAGTGATCCAGTGATCCATTAAGAGAAGCCATCTCATTTTGTTCTGCTACTATAGTTGACAGCAAGCTGTTTATCCATGTACATATCTTCCTAATCGTGAGTTCAGCTGAACACACACTGTGTTAATGGAAATGGCAATTACCTAAGGTACAAACACATTACAAATATTTTGGATTTGTTTTGACAATTTTATGGGTGTGGCCACCTTATCACACCGTCTTATTGATGCAGCAAAAAATTTAGTAAATATTTCAAAGTAATTCAATTATTATTACCATTTTTAATTGAAAACATTGCAAAGTTGTAAAATGCCAGCTACAAACTTAGTGGTTCTTTCTAAGACTGAAAGATAAAAAAGTCAATTTCTCCTTTACACTTTATACACTTTATAACTAATTGCATCTTTGTGCTCCTTTAAATAGTTGAATACCTGGTGCAAAGATATAGACTGAAGCAGTATCTGCTGTAATCCCTTAAGAAAATTTGTGTTTTTGTGTCAGGTGCTTTTCTCCATAGAAAGAGACAATTCATTAAAGTTTGATTATCCAAATTGACCATAATACAAAATAGTTTCTAAAGCATTTGTCCATGTTTTTTATATTTATTTACCTAAAATGATGTATTGCAGAGAATAATTCCTACCACCAGTTTACTGAAGTGATCGTCTGAAGTGCATATTAATCACCTGCACAAGATGCCATAATAATAATAATTGCTTACACTTATATAGCGCTTTTCTGGACACTCCACTCAAAGCGCTTTACAGGTAATGGGGACTCCCCTCCACCACCACCAATGTGCAGCATCCACCTGGATGATGCGACGGCAGCCATAGTGCGCCAGAACGCTCACCACACATCAGCTATCAGTGGGGAGGAGAGCAGAGTAATGTAGCCAATTCATAGAGGGGGATTATTAGGAGGCCATGATTAGTAAGGGCCAATTGGAAATTTGGCCAGGACACCGGGGTTACACCCCTACTCTTTTCGAGAAGCGCCCTGGGATTTTTAATGACCACAGAGAGTCAGGACCTCGGTTTTACGTCTCATCCGAAGGACGGCGCCTGTTTACAGTATAGTGTCCCCGTCACTATACTGGGGCATTAGGACCCACATGGACCGCAGGGTGAGCGCCCCCCGCTGGCCCCACTAACACCTCTTCCAGCAGCAACCTTAGTTTTTCCCAGGAGGTCTCCCATCCAGGTACTGACCAGGCTCACACCTGCTTAGCTTCAGTGGGTTGCCAGTTGTGAGTTGCAGGGTGATATGGCTGCTGGCCATAAGTTACAGTATTTATGTGCGTTTGTGTGCTTGTGCACTCTGTGATCAGCTGGTGTCTCATCCAAACTCTCACCTGCACTGTGAGGTCTGGGGTGCCTCAGCCCTTACCAGGGAAAGATGGATTTCAATTATTTATGGCTGGATATTCAGTGCCTAGCATACAGAACCTTTTCACATTCTGATACTTTAATAGGAACAGTCATGACACTTTGAAGTACAAATTCATATTTGTTATATACACAACCTATTCCAGCAAATCTGGCAGGAGGAACGGGCAAAAATTGCAACACGCCAGTGTACATGTTGCCATTTTGTTTTAAGATAATAGTTAATCCAGACTGTAGTACAATAGGTGCCATTTTACCTTAATGGATGTGTAGAGATGAACAACGATAATGATGAGGAATTTGTCTATTACTTCTGATTGGTAGATTTGACAGATTAGCTGCTCTAACGCTTGTGGTCGTGTTTTTGAAGACTGATAAATGTGGATTAAAGTTTGCTAAATAACAATCTTAAATTATTCTCATCCAAATTAAGATGCATTACTTAGAGTCAAATCTGGTACCATAGTATTGTAACTCTTTTGTGCCTACAATGTCTACAGCGTTTGGACAGCAGCGTATATTTATAATGCATGTATTGTTCCATGTGTTTATGCCAATTTTCACAGCAACGTTAGCAACATCTGAACCTAAAATGCTCCTTACCAGCACTGCACTGTCTTTGTAGACTTTAATATATGGTGACAGCTAAATATCCAAAAGGCATTGTCACGATGTGAAAGAAGATATGGTGTGGTGTAGGACAGCTTTTTTTAATAACAATCGGGATTCACCCAGGAGCAGTGAAAAAACTGGTTAATTACCATGCTGCAAATAATGAGAGGCTATTTAGAAAGGCATTTGAAGAATGCCTCTGAGATTGAGATAAGATTGGAGATGAGGGGAGAAGGGAAAGTGTTTTCTGTCGCTGCCTTCAGAAGTTGAAAGAGAAACGTGGAAGCGAGCTCAGAGGGAGGCAGGGGTGTGCTGTGCATTGAGCCACAGGCAGGCATGGCGAGTGGATCGGCGCTGGTGCCAGCTTCTCTAATAGGCTCCATTGTTAGAGGGGCTAGAGACCCCTGAGAGGGGAGACAAAAGTCACATTCAGTTCCCTCCAGAGCCCCAGATTCCCCCTGTCACTGGGGTCCACTGGCACGTGCTGTGGCCCCAGCTCCTTGGTGACGGGCAGCCCCCTGCCTAAGTCTCTGCATGGGTAACACTCCCCTGAGTCACTGCCTTTCCCCAGCACTCTCACCCTGTCAGTCCAGTCTACAGCAAGGGAAATAAATGTCACAAAAGCTCTCACATTATTTCTGTTGTGGGTGTTGTGTGTTTGGAGCGTTTCAGTCCTCTTTCATCTTATCTGATTCCTCTTCAAACCATGAAATGAATGTAAATGAATTATTGCTACAGTAGAAGTAGCAGAAACACACGTATCTGAAGCAAAATCGTGTATTGACTCTATTTGGAGATCCCTAATCCCTCAAATACAGATTCAAGTCTTAATTGTCAGAAATAAGTACGACGGAAACAAATTAATTCTCGTGTCAGTGGAGCCCATTACACACACTGGTAGCCTCAATCACATTTGAAAATCGACCACATCATGAAGACTCAAGACGAAATTCTAGTTCAGTTCAGTCTGTTTAATTTTCAGGACAACGCTGTTCATGAACCTTTGCCGAATTAAGATCCGCTGTTTTGAAAAACAAATGCATATATTGTGTGGCATTAAAGGTGATTTAAATGTTGTGCAGAGGGTTTACTGTGGCTGATTTCTTCAAAAACTAGATTAAAATAAATCATTACCTCATATAATGTCGAATTTTGGTTTAAAAGAAGGACAATAGATTTTAATAATACAGAGAAATAATAAAAAATACACTGATCAGGTGTCAAAGCCTTCTTATCCCGTATTAGTCTTTAATCGTTTTATCTAAATCCAAATATGTTCTGTGCCGTTTTTATTCTGAACGCTAGGCTGCCCTCTAGCGGGCATGTATGCAATTGCAGAAACTGGAAGATGCACCGGCGTGCAGTGCTCCTTCTTTTCGTGCCTGTTTTTTGGGTACTGAAGCCCAGAATAATTGAACAATGTATGCAGTATTTTGAGGAGCAAAAAAAAAATTCTGGGCTTGAATTTTGGCCTGATAACACAGGAATTCTACCCAAAGCTGAAAATATCGATAAAGTTTTGTTTATTCTATTTTTATTTTGAGATATATTTTATTATCCACCACTGTGGAAATTATTATTATTATTATTATTATTATTATTATTATTATTATTATTATTATTATTGTTATTGTTGTTATTTTTGTTGTTGTGATTTATTTAGTAGTAGTAGAATTGCTGTTGTTGTTATGTACCTGGCGTCCTTAACAGGGTAGCAAACTGTGTTTGGAAAGATTTACTTTAAGTGTAACTACTGCAGCTAAAGCTAATATTTGAATGCAAACATCAGAAAAAAATATAATTCAACTACTTAGAAACTGTAGTCTCGTTTTTCAGCAATATAGAAATGATTTTTGTTGTGTAGTAGGGAGACGGTGTTCACCTATTAACCGCTTGCAATATGAAAAGACTCAGATCTTCAGATCCTACCTTGAGTACGTCTCCACTCTGTTGTTATTAAATATACCGGAATGTCTACGGGGGTTTTCGTGTGGTCTAACATACAAGTAAGAACGAAAAAGAAGCGAGCGTAAGAAATGGAACGAGAAGAATCGGATCAGTGGATACTGTTTTAATGGCCGTTTCTCTCGCTCGGTGTGACTGTAGCACCTCTTCTCCTGACAGGTGAAGGGTTTGAATTCGAGCTCTCTTCTTCGCGAACCGTACGTGTGGAGTAGAGTCCTCGGACTGCGTTTCTTTTTTTTTTTTTTTGGTGCAATTTGCAACAGAAGGGAAATGTATGGTTTCCTAAGAATTAAATCGGACAGAAAGCGAATCAATCAGCCAGCAGCATAAAATCACAGCCCAAGAAAGCTGAGCAGTCGTCTAGAAGTAGATGCATTTTAATTCTATTTCTTCATAGTTATTATTTTTGTTCAAATCGTTTATTTTATACTAAAAATTATCGTATGAAATCTTAAAGCCTACGTGCACCTGGTGAAAAGCCTTTTGACAACAGAACTGCGTGATTCTACCGCAGGTCGGCAGTCCTCGTTTGGGGAATTAATAAAAGCGATTAGAGTTTATCGATTACCACAATAAACCCTTATTTCAAGCGTAATTCTATAATTTACAGTCTTGTTAATTAAAGGGTATTTCCAAACTCTACGTGACAACAGAGTTCTTGCCCAAGAGAAAGTGCACGGGAGGGAGGTGTTTTCTCTCAGGCTACACAACTGACGTTTCTTTCAGGTTAATTAAGTTTTGGAAGCAGGAGCGAGGAACAATCGCCTCCAACTAATTTGTTAAATTCGTTCTTCGAAAAAAGTCGAGTGAAAGGTGATTCATCCAAGTGTCCGGGAGTTTCTCCGCCATCTCTCTTAGTGTTAGGGGAAACACCCGGAGATCTACTTTAGCAGAATGTATTATTTTTAACTGGCTGTTTAACCAGGCGGCTCATGGGCGACTTTACACGTTGAGGGTGGGGGAAACCATTTTAGTTTTTAAAAAATGTACATTTTTAAACGCAACAGAATACATACTAGTAGATTTGACATTTTCCTTCCTGACAAGTGAATCTGGAGTATCTCATTGAAAGGTAGCCAACAGGTAGAAGGAGGACAGCGTTACAACCAGCTGTACAAACCCCACGCCAGTCTTGTCATTTTATTACGATTATTATCAACCGTGGTCTTCGCAGTGAAATGAAGATCTCGATGTACTACATTTGAGCAAAGGGATTGAGTTTAACAAATGTCGATTCTACATGTAAAAGGTTAACCAGCTTTATCGAGGATTTAATCGGTATTTATGGACCCAGCACACATTTCAATCTATATTTCGTTAATTACGTTTACCAAATAACAATATGCAGACTACAATCGCCAAAGGGTCTTTAGAAAAGTTTAAGCTACTCTTTGTCTTGTTCCTTATCGAACTACTCACATGCATAATTTAACTGATATCCTCGTCGATTTGTACAGTACTTGTAGTGAGAGACATTGCATTTTCTGAGTAAAGTGCAGAAAAATCGTGGTTTTCTTTTAGAAACATTCCTTCCTTTTATATGTAGGTTTGCCTATGACCGTAATAACTGTGTATTGTCTTTCTCTAGACGTTGGTTCGCTATATTAAATAATTAATTGCTCCGAGGTTAAATGCCCTGAACGAATTCGTCTTATGCATGCTCATTATTATTATTTTTTTGCTTTGTTTTATTATAATTACGAGTTGGGTGTGTCGAACTGTTTTATTTTCAAATCCTTTTATGTTGACCAAACATGAGGTGTGTGGGGTGTTATGACTACGGTTAATAAGGACAAACACCGATTACAACTGTTCTTCAAAAGCAATAGAAAGAACACGCACCGATGTTTGTTGCTAAGCGGAACCAGGTGTTTGAAATGTGTAACTGTATCGAGTACTTATTGGGCTAACAGGCGAAGCGTCTCGTTTTAATTATTTCTAAAGGGGTGCAGATGCTGCAGACGCGCGCCTGTCACGAGACGGGTGACAGTTTCACATTGCATTCAATAACAGTTACTGCAAAGGACTTTCCTTCGTTTGATTAGAATCTGCCGAATAAGAACTTTACCTTTAAACTTGTAATCATTATTTTATTGCCTTGGATGTAGATGATGGTCTCGCATCAAGTGTGTGTGTGTGGGGGGGGTTCTTGTTGTGTCTTTTTCGATTTCTGTTTTCTGGTGTGATGCCTGCTGCACTCGGTTGTTCCCCGCAGCCTACACTGGTATGAGAACTCCAGAGACACCATCGGCCCTGCCTCATACGGAGTGCTCCCAGGGGCCAAGTTCGTATGTTTTAGATTGCTTGCTTTCTTCATTATGTTCACTTTTACCATCTAAAAGGGAAACCGGCAGTCTGTCGAATATAACCAACAGCTGCTGAAGGCAATCTGGGGCGTCGAAAAAAAAAAAAGCCCTAACACATTTTTGTTCTTTCATTCCAACGAACTGTCAGCGAAAGGTAACGATTTGTGGAGACCCCGCAATCTGTAACCCTGTGAGCCAGCTATTTACGGAGACTTAAGTCGGTGTCGACTGTACGTCGCTGCAAAGTGGCCTTTGCAGTTTCCGTCTCGACTATGCTCAGATCATTTCTGGTGTATATTACTTCTGCTTAAGCCTTGCGTCCGCATTAAGATCATTTTCTTACTTTTATTCGCAGGAAGGCGGCGATTACGTACTTATTATTTCAGTTCCGTGACTTTTTCTTCAATGTGTTTGTATTTTAGCTATAGGGTGCACTGCTGCTTGACATAACCCCTGTACAAGTGGTATAGTCTTTCTTGAACCCCAGGGCAGCCCGTTTCCTTTTCTGTGTTGCGACCTTACAGCGAACTGACTGCAAACAATTCGATCAGAGTATCGCATACTACAATGCATTTGAAAAGGCAGTGTTATAACCCACGCTGAAGGCACTGTTCCCGTTACATTTAAACCATACCAGTTCTCCCTTGAACAGAAACAGAAAGTGGGTTAACAAAGTTAGGTAATTCAATTAAAATGTTCAGTAGCCCTTAAGTCAAGTAGCAGAATGTGGGCTTCCTCGACATTACAGCGTTTCCCGAATTCTATCGGTTTGATGATTTGGATATGTTGAACTCATTAATTCAAGAAAACGGTTTGAATGTGCATTTTCGTATCAGCAATACGTGAAATACTTTGTACATGCAGTAGGTGTGCTATGTAACATTGTGTTCAGTGTGGTGTTCGGGGCATTTTTGAATTTGCCCCGTTTGTTATCTCCAATACCATCAGCTTCCACTCTATTCGCTAATGATGCCAGGTGATGTTCTTGGTGTCCCAGGCACTAGAGATGCCCTTACTGTGTCAAGAATGGCCTTTAAAGCACTGTAGTTTATTTTTGCGAATTTTCAACTGTATTTATATGTGCAAATAATATGTCCTTTTATACTTGTTTAGTTATTTGTCTTTCGACGAAAAAAAGATCTCGTCAGACTGGAATTCAAAGACAGATGTATTCATGTAGCACCCAATCAGAGTTTTCCTCGGGACTGATCTCCGGTTAAATTCACACCCATTCTCTCCAGAAATATTATCCAGTTAACACACAATAAACAATTAGACTAACCTATGAAATGAGTGACTGTATATCTATTTTTAAAGATTTTCACCTAATTAGGTAGACTAGAAGCGAAGGTCGCCTACAGTTCTGTAGGTTTCATGTTTGAATATTTTTGTCATTAAACATAACTCGACTCTGAACCCTTCACATAGGGTTCTTGATACCCAGTATAACAGGAGACTAGATCTTTAAAAGGATCATCATCACTATACTCTACTTTTCCTTATAAATAGATTTTCAAAGATATTTTTTCAGTTGTTAATCAGGTTATATATACAGTATATATCCACATGTGAAACTTCTCCCACCATTTCTTTCACTCTCACTATTTCCACGCTGAAACAAGCCCAGTTTCTCCCGGGCTAGCCAGCCAAACTGTCTCCCTGCAATGGAAACCACACTTCACGTTCTCCGTCACACATGTAGGTGAAGTCGTCTGGCCCGCACTGATCCCTTTTCCCCTGCGTGGAAAAAAAAGCCGTCTTTTTACTGAAAAATGGAAAGTGGACTGGATGCTTATGCAACAAATGAAAGGAAACAGTCGCCAATTAAACCCTTCAGCTGTTTGTCTCCGTTAAATCGAACTTTTCCACAGGAATAGCTAGCCGTTGGTTTTGGCACGATAAGTGCGATCAGAAGACCAATCATTGAAACGGTCCAGGAACGGTTACGGCCTGTTCTAACAAGACGTTTGCTTGCGCCACAGTAAGAGGTTAATTTCCTTACTTACTACTTACTACTATTTCCTACGTTCGTCCATCCAACGTCCCATTTTTAGTCGACTTCTGTTGGCGTTCTCGCTTCCCTGCATTATTTTTTAATAAAAACAATCTTCTCGTTATTGCGTTAATAGTTACGACTGCTGGAACAATTACTGTACTTTTCGCTAGCGTTTTGTCAGTATTTATTTTTTAAATTGCACATTCTTACCTTTGTGGGTTATTTAGATACATCTGATACATCATGTCGAACTCTTTTGTAAATAAGACATGAACTTTACATCTGTACATTATTTATCCTTTGCGTTCATTTGAAAGCTCTTACAAATAGAAAACCTACAGAAAGCTGTATCCAAAATCAATAAAACAAAAATTGTATCTATACAGTATATATCCTATAACGCAAACAAGGTAACAGTGTCATAGCTCCAACATATCTTAACGTCCTTAAGGCTGTTTATTTGATCTCGAAGGTCTGCTCCAGAGAGGTCAGAGAGAGTGAACGCGATTGGGGCTGTTATGAGTGTTATCTACGAGCGTGGGGTTCAAAGTTTGTTTGTTTAGGGATTTCTCTGCTTCTGTTTTTCCCATCTTTCATGCCATCATAGCTGGGCTTTGGATTTGGTGTAGGTTACACGTCTGCTGTAGGTGGTAATTAAAACTGATCCTATGTAAAAACAGATTTTAAGGCTGTGGGAGGATTCGTTCAGTGTGTTGTGACACTTTGTCTTTTGTTCCGAACGTCTCCTATTTAGCAGGTTGCAGAGGCCTGTTTTACGGTTCATGCGGCTGGTCCCTTGAGACCGAGCCACGCCGAGTCCTGTGAAAATAAATTAACTCCCATTACACACAAATTAACAATGTCACTTACATGATTATTGGCAAAACTTTGTCTTCGTGTCACCTAATGTACACTCCCTGGCCCCCCGGTACTGTACAGACTGTTATAAACCGCTCTCGGATTCGCAGGTAAACAAGGAATGTTCAATAAAAAAGTGTTATAAAGCAAAACCATGCGGCACTCAGAACCGTGACTAAGAGATTTTCTTTGGCTTCCAACTGTGCTAAAAAAAGGAGAGTGAGAGAGACTAAAAGGTTGAACTTAGTCATAACTGGTGTGGCATTAATAGTATAACTAATGCTCGAAAATGGAGAATAATAGCTGTTTCAATACCTTCTGCATCAGCGGGGTTTTAATAATTAAGTCTGAATATTTCACTTCTTGGAATGCGCGTTTAAACGACGTTTTTGTCCCTCACACGAGACGTAACTCAGTACAATAACACACAGATCAGGTTAGGCGCCCATAATTGTTACAGCTTAGTGCATCAGTTAATCGATTTCTTTTCCTTAATATCGTATGAGGATAAAAGCACGTTCATTCACAGAAATGGCAAAAAAAAAGTTTTTTCGCCCATCTCTACATTTAGATAAAACGGATGAAGGGATGAAGTCGCTGAACAACCGATTAAAGGGGATCCTAAAATTAACGGACGCCAATGCCAATCACGTTTGGGAATAATATCGATTTGAAATATTATTGCAAAACAGTTACAACAATAGTCATCTGATAAATTTATTGGACATTGTTTCTCCTTAAACAGATCTCATTCTCCTTTCGTGGAATGCATTCTGTAATCACTCAGATTATGTCTTGTAAAGCAGACACATTTCAGGAGTCCGCTGAGTTTTTGTAAGCACGACAGGAGACAGTTGAAATATGTGTCGCATCAAGGAGGGATTTATTTCTGCCGTAAACGTCTTAGGTATCTGTTGCAATCTTCAAATAAATATATTTGTCCCATTGTTGTACCTTTAAGCAGGTTTACATGCAGATTCACAATAGTGCAAACCGATTGCACGAAGAACAACAGCACAGTCCAAATAGCTCGCTTTTTTTTTTTTTTTGACACGATGTGTCTTATGACACGATACGATGGTTTATTCTTGAGGAATGCAGCTTGGAGCAGCCGCGGTGACGGACATTGCCAAGCTCGCTGTAGAAATCCCAACCGGGTTTGTGCCTTACCTCCAAAAACACGCCTCGCTCTGAGAGCTGGTTCACAGACATGCCCATCCGACACGGAGATGGGCAGCGTTCAAACCGAGCACAACACGTACAGTACCTCGCGATGGCCTCGGCAGAGCTGCAGAGCCACAGAACATTCCCTTAAAGACGCCGGTCTCTGGAAACGCTTTGCTCGGGGTTCTTTTGATTGATGCTTGACTTAATCCGAGGCTTGGTAAGTCTTCCCAGGAGGGAGAAGCGGGCCTTTGTGCCTGCCTAGCCCATGTGAAGCGAACCAAAGCCGGAGAGCGGATCCTAGCTCCGCGACTTGAGTACCAGGTCCTCCCCACCGGCGCATCTGCATGTGAAATCGCCATTTCACCCCTCCACACTCCCTAATTGTTGGAAAAATTATTTGTGAAATTGCCTTCCACCAGGAGTGTTTTCCACGGCAATTTTCACACCATTTTCTATGCATGGAGGTCCCACAGAGCTGACACACTTACCTCATTTTAAATTACACGTATGCAGTATATATGTGAACAATAAAAGTAAATAAATTACGATTAGCCTTAAGCGATTACTATAACCAAGGAGGTCTGTCTTGCAATATTCTTGATTTAATTCTGCACAATTCATATTAATGTCGACCATCAGTTATGATTATGTCACCCTCCATTTAAAACATTAAGCTGTAATTCATAGTTAAAAGTGATGGTATTTCTCTTTTGCTTTCGGCATATGCAATTTTACACATTTCAGCTAAAATTGTGACATTTGCCTCGACTTCATATTTCACTTCTCAAGGGTGGTACATGAGATTTTAGCAACACGAGGATGCTGTGTTTTTTTAACAATTTAAACCTGGTTATTGTCAGTTATTAGCCTAAACAAGCTACCTTAAAAAGTAAACAGTGGCTAATCTTAAATAGATTCCTGAAACATTGACACAGAGATTGTCATTTTTCGTCTTTACACCTGCCACCCTTTGATAAGATTTATGGAACAATTTTTTTTTCTAGTAATATTTGTTCGTATTAAGTATCTTCCACACATATTTTTAACAATCCTTTCCACGCCAAGTTGAAAAAAGAAGGTAAACGGTGCCTTTGTTGCAAGCATACGGAAATATAGACCATTTAAATAAGGGTTTGGGCTTTTTAAATACTTCCATTTTCCTTTGGTCACGGTGACAAACTCAAGTGTTTGATCTTAGCTCCGCAACCAAGAGGAATCTCAATCCCGGTTTAGAGGCTTGTGAAAAACTGATTGTAAAACACATTTATTTGAAATGATGAGGGCTCTTTTTAAATTGCAGCCTCTGGAGTCTGTCTGCTAGCTTTTACCTGTTGTGAGTAAACCTCTTCAGCGCCTCTCTTCTGTGCAAACGCCGGCCTGTTCCCGGGCACGTTTCAAATCAAGTGTTTATTATAACGTACCGTAAAGTTTATTTATGTTATTGGATAATGAAATGAGATTACATGCCGTCGGATGACATGCACGGCAGCATATTAACGCATTTGAATAGGATAAATGACACTAGGGTTTTTAAATGTCAGTTTTGTGGTTTTTTTTCCCTATTTGTATTTTCAATTCATAATATCCCTTAACTCATCGATGAACATGTGGCTATTAACCGGCCTCACCACCGTTATTCAATATATTAATGTTATTTTTATTATATGGAGAAATATCCATATTTACTATTCAGCAATTATTTACTGTTCAGTTTATGGATGAGTTCAATTTTCAGTTGAATCCCTAAAAGGACTTGCTTTAAGGCAGTAGTCAATCGTCTTTAAAAAACAAAATATCTCAACTGTCCGTTTAATTGACTCACAATGATTATGGATTAAGAGATTAAGACATTTTCTAAAAATCATTACAGATGAACAGTTATTGGATACTTGTTATGGTAATCCTGCAATTCAAAATGGCTAAAAACTCAGGGCTAATGTACAAAAAAAAAACAACCAGAAATACCGCTCCACTTTCCTGCTCAACAGCAGGAGAAAGCGCCATCCTTTAATCCAGTCCTGCGTTTTGTGTGTCTTGCTTGCTGGTTTTAAAATTCTGTTTTGCGCTGTATTCAGGCCTACCCCCAATTTCGGGAAATTTCAACAACAAAATAATAATAAATAAAACGTTATTGCCGAACCTCAATAACACGCCTTTGTGTTAAATGTGACACGCTTTCTAGTTCTTTCTAAGTGGGTTAAGGGATTTTAGAATCACATGCCAGCGCTCTTTTCCTCCCTCTCTCAAAGTGCAGAGCAGGCGGTGGCATCGCGAGTTCGAGCCATTAACCGCTGCCAGCGAGAAGGAACTGCCGGTTTGCAGTTAGTTCAGACAGGCCTGTCTGTTCAGTTTACGCGTTCGCGCAGAGAAATCTCTCACATTCCGTTGAGGTGTTTTACTAGGCTCTGGAACAATTGCTTCACGGTTACATTTTCTGCTGGGTATGGTTATACAGTATTCACCAAAGCAGTATTCGTTGTTGTTTTTTTTTTTCTCTGCGTGTCTCTGTGCGTATGTGGAAGATGTGTGTTGGACGGAGAGCACGGAGTTAGAAACGAAGCCTAGTAAGAACGTCTGAGCTGGTGATTGAGAGAGGGAGGGAGTTAATGATGTCACGGATAAAACACGACGCGCTTGTGCTGTGTAGAAGTGGGTTAGATTTTGAGACGTGGAGGTTATGGAGTCGATCAACACCTGGGATTGTAGGAAAGTCAGGGTAAAATCTTTCATTTCCGAGTCATGATTTACTGCCTGACCGCATCTTAAGTTGACTAAACGCCAGGTTTCATTGATTACAGCACGGATGCTTTGCTGTTCTCCTTGAGGTGGACGACAGCCTTCAGACTTTCCTTAACACCTGTTCGTCTGCGTTAAGAAATGGTTTTCACTTGAGCAAAGTTTTTGTTACCTATAAAGTGCTGTTAAAAAACAAAATATCATCACCAAACGAAAAGAAAGCATCTATTTCAGGGACGTCGCAAGTTTGTAATTCCATGCACAGAATGATTTCTAATGCAAAAAAACAAAGTATTGATTGTGTAAGGGGGCTGTTTTGCAAGAATTCGTTTTTGATTAAGAGACGAGTACAGTTCTATTAGGTTTATAGGATTAGGAAATAACTAATGTGTGCGTCTCCAGTTGGGTGTGCTTCGCTTCTTATGAGATTCCCAGTGATCCTGGAGGGAAAAAAAGTCTTTTAACATACGAAGACAAAGGTTTAGTGTGGATAGGCGTCATAGCCTGCTGTGCAAGGGCTCTCCAAGCCTGGAATAAGGCACCTTCAGTGATAGAATTTCTCCCGGAGCAGAACTCGGAGAAGACCCGGGGTGACTGAGTCACTAAAAGGATTGGAAGAGAGAAACTAATAATAATGCTTTTTGCTTGAACACGTAAATGACTTCTTCAACTCGTTTGCAGACGTCCGGAGTACTATCCGTCAAGACTACAACATGGATAGTTCTTATAGCCTGCCCTGTAAAAAAGTACCAGTTTTTAATACATTGAAATGATAGATCAGTTATGAACAGCGATCAAACCCGAATAAATACCCATTTCTTTGTATTTACTTTCGCTTAAGGGATACTACACTACATAGTCAGTTTGCCCAAAACATCACCTGTCTTTCAACTCCTGAAAACATGCCAAGCACATTCTGTGTCTGTGAAAGATACAGGCAAATTGCCTGTCATAGATACTGAATTTATGTATTTAAAAAAGTCAGTTATTCTAATTGCTGTTATTGCTATGTAGCAAGCTACTGCATTAGGTTATCGTCTATAAAAGTTTGATATCAATAAAAGGATTATTGAGATTTTAAGCCTTCAAAAGCGAAGCAATAGGACTAAGCATCAGCTGTACACATTTTCTTTGACATCTAAAGTGTTTATCGTACACCTACATATGAGATACATAACTAAACATTTCTTGGGCTTGTGTACTCGATTGTCGTTCAAGCTTTTTAGATATTTTCCCCATTGTTACCAGAACATTTACTGATAATTTCGCCGGTTAATAAAATCGCACCAAAACCTTAAGTATTTTTGATTTTCTGTACTCTGCAAATTAATTCGTATGAGAGATTGACCATAGATTTTCGGTAGCTTTAGTGATTCAGTTTTTTGTTTTTAATATCGGAAACCAATATCTTTCCAAACACGTGCACACTTCTGTATAACACTAAGTCCCTGCATATCTAATGTCTTTGATGATATAAAAAAGTTTGATTTTTAGATTTTCAACCAGGTATAATTTAAGCCTACCTTGTCCGCCCCAATTATCTTGTGGACTGTTTTAGAGACTTTTTGATAATCAACCTAAACTTTTGTTTCTGTATGTTGTAACAGCATTGCTCAAGACCCTCAAGACAGTCAAGTGATAACAAGATAAAACCTTTGTTACTTAGTTTTGTCAAATGAACTGCACACTTGGAATCTTTTTTTTTTAGATTACAGCTGGTTTGAAAGCAGCAAAAATATTTCTGGAGATATTGGAAAATATATTTAAGTTAGCAGAAATGTTAATGACATTTTCATTACAGTTATAATTACAACAGTTATAGTAATAATACACTACTAATATTGTCATAATAATGTACACATTGTAATAACGTATAGTGCAGTAATATTAGTTACTTGAAAATAAAAGGGTATTTGCGCAAATTGGCCTCAAATCCTATTCTTGCTGACCTACCTTAACACTAGGAAGTCCATCATTACCTAATTGTAGGGTGCCTGAAACGACTGATAAAAAAACTTTTAATAGAATGTTTTTAAAAATGTGTGGGATTGAGTGCTTAGAAAGGTTTGGAGGAATACCTGCCAAATAAATTTTTAGGTACGTGTCTAAACTTGTCTTAGATACCGTTTTAATTTAAGTGAAACCAATTTCCTGTCGGTCCAGGTAACTCCACCAAAAATCAAGAAATGGTTCGGAATATATAGTTATTTATCGGAAATGTTTCGCATGAATATATTTCTAGTATACAATCATGAGATATGCGTTGAGGGGGTGAATTTTAAAACTAACTGGTATTCATGGATGAACCCGAAGAGACAGTGGTGGGTTATAAAAAAGTTCTTTTTTTTTTCCTTGTGAGTTTTCTGTTCAGAACGAGGCAGCGATGCAATGAATTAAAATGAGCTAAGAGTGTGTTTGCGCCGCGCACCGTTCCCTCTGATTGGTCAGCAGGCTCAGAGCGTAACCCCTTCTCTTCCTCATGAATAAAAGAAAGACCTCCGAGCCTATCGGCGTGCGCGGCTCTCTCCTCCTAAACCGTGCGCCAAAGTTGGCCACTTCAACTACTCCCAACCTCTAAGCAGACTTTTCTGTCAAAAACTACCAGACCTTTTAGTAAAACACAGCACAGAATTCAATAACCTTTGCCCACTTGTGAGTGTAAGATCCATTGCCCCCACACAAACTCACATTTACTCCACCTTGCGATCAGTGTTGTTGTTATCTATCCATGATTCTTGTCATTCAACTTCAGAACGACATTTTTTTTCTCTTTTGGGGGGTTTAGCGTCCCAAGTCGTCTGGCTGGACCTATTTTTTTTATTCCCTTTTTTTCTTTTTTTGTTTTTTTTTTAAAAAAAAAAACAGAAGACGGCGCTAAGTAATTTTCACGTTATTTTTGTTCGCGGCAAAGCAAATAGTCATCCTGTCTGGACTTGTTTGCGCCATTAAGAACTTGGCTTGATCTGTGACTGCTCTTCTGTTGACAGTAGAGAATGGCTACATTACCAGGAACAGTACCTCGAATGATGAGACCAGCGCCAGGCCAGAACTATCCTCGCACTGGATTTCCCTTAGAAGGTACGTGTTAACTGTTCTCTTTAAACCTGTCAAGACATCCTAGTGCGGTAAAAGTAAAACGCAAAGAAAACCGCTGTTCGCCGTGCGTGATTTCTTGGTTGCAGTTAGTCTGCAGATCTGCAAAATAGTTATCTGCTGTTGGTTGCTGTTAAATAACAAGCAGATTTTTATACTGCAGATAACGTCGTTTATTTTTCATCTGTTTCAGATGATTTTTGGTGAAATGTTAAACCAGATGAACGTGTTTTTTGTATGAGTGCGTGATGGAGGCATGAGTTCAAAGAGTCGAGCAGGAGCAAAAAAAAATAATTCTAGCAATTAGATGTTTATAAATGGCATTGCAAACATACTTCTGTATATTTAAGTAATTTATTTTCTTCAAACTGAAATGACATTGTGTTAGGCTTTAATGGTAACGTAAAATTAAATTGCACATTAATTTGATTAAAAATATTGTAAACGTAAAACGCATCGATTATTACAAGCATCTTTCGTAACATGCAAACCGAGGAAACATGCATTTTACTTTTTGCTTCCAAGGCACACGTTTTGAATAGAAAATGAGTCCTTTGGAGTTCAACCATTAATCGACGCTTCTATTAGAATTTTTGCTTTTCCTATACTTTTGTGGAGGATGAAAAAACGCGGTATAAAATTTCCAAGCACATACACCTGCAAAAAAAACCCGAGTCTTTTATTTGCATTTATTATTCGCTTATTCTATGGGAGTCAGTCCCAGGCAGAGACGCTTCGTGCTCAAGTGGTTCAGCCAAAACAGCAAAAAACACGAAGCTTGCAAGTTACACAAGCTTGGAGGATTTATTGGAGTGTCCTAGTGTAGCAAATGAAAGTAAAATACATAGCAAAGCGATGGCTCAAAGGATTACATCAATATTTGTACAACATGACTAGGAATAATGAAGGCGGAAAGTGCTACAATCTTCAGTACCTCTTGAATGCAAAATTGGCCACTTAAGTACTATCTCTCGCTAATGATACATCCTGCAAAGAGCTCGCCAAGTTGACTGTGAATTAGTGCTGCATGATTCTTATTTAAAAATACGGCTGTTATTCTGTGGTCATCTCGATGGATTCGGGCAGATTGCATTTGGAAATGACATTCACTTTTACGTGAATGCGAAATTAAAATTGTACTCCCGTACAGTTTACGTCTGAAAAAAAAATGGTGTGCAACTAAATATTTAATTTAAAAAACATGGATGCATAGATGTAATCTCATAGTACATAAAACACAAGACCGCATGAATCATACCCATAATAATAATAATAAGGGCCCGACATAAAGTTTTCAAGGCACAAAAACAGGACCTTACCTTAGGTGTAAAACTAAGGCTCCCTTTTTTGTGATTTTGCGTATTGAAATGGAAATATACATTTTATTACCAGTTCCAAGCATGTATACTGATTGATCATTGTTGATGTGACAGATACAAATGTTTTTAAACAGGTGTGAACTAGTGAAGAGGGTGTTTTGTACTTGTACTTGTAAGAGACGGGGGCGCCTTCACAGTTATAGATTGTCGTGTTGTTGTTGTTTTTTATCTTGTTTTAAAGACAAGGGGAAATGCATGACAATGTATCATACAGCTTTCGAGTCCCGCGTTGAATGTAGGCGATCGAACGTGTCGTCATGAGCGACCCTGTCTCTTGTTTTTCTCACGGCACAGTGTCAACACCTCTGGGTCAGGGCCGGGTGAACCAGCTCGGCGGTGTGTTCATTAACGGCAGGCCGCTGCCGAATCACATCCGACACAAGATAGTCGAGATGGCACATCACGGTATAAGACCCTGCGTGATCTCACGGCAGCTCCGAGTTTCCCACGGCTGTGTATCCAAAATCCTTTGCCGGTACCAGGAGACGGGTTCTATTCGCCCCGGGGCTATCGGAGGAAGCAAACCCAGGGTGAGTGCAAGAAAAGTTTGGACTGGGTGGAATCTGAATGAGGAAACCACAGGAATAAATGTTCCACTGTGCTACTGTGAATTTAGGCCTGGTAAACCTGTTGTTTTCGGCAATACATTAAAGCAAGGAAACATGAGGATCCTTCGGAACGGACTTGTTATTGCGCTTATTTTGTTCAGTTACCAGGTGAAGTTTAATGAGAATAACCCCTTCGAAAGTTTGACGACGGTGTTGCTTTGGCCTCTGAAATACATGTATTTACACAGAACTGAACTAGTGAATATGTTCGCAGGGCAGCAAGCGTTTTATCTTTGCACGGCAAATGTCCCTTATGTTGGAAGTTTACAGACATCGCCACAACGTATAGAAACCCGAAGTCAAGAGTAGGAAAAGTGCAGGTCTCGAATTATGATTCCAATGAAATCTTTGAATCAGAGAAGAACTCCCCACGTAAAAGAAGCACGTGTCTCGTAAACACATATTTTGAGACTCTGAGACATGTACATCACCTGGGTGCAAAGAAAAAAAAAGCCACAGAGACTAATGTGTTCACGATTTTTAACCCCCCGTGCGCTTTTTGCCTGGTGATATTCTATACTTGCATATACAGTATGCATAGCCTACATTCTCCATTTAATCCTTCAGCGTTTTGTTTTCAAGGAGGGAGGGCAATCCAGCATTCACTCAATTTAAGTTAAAAGTAGTTTTCGCCCTTCTGTCTTTCTCCCTTTTTTTGTTCTGCGGACATTCATCCCAAAAGCAGGTAGCAACGCCTGACGTGGAGAAAAGGATAGAAGAATACAAGCGGGAGAACCCGGGCATGTTCAGCTGGGAGATCCGGGACAAGCTGCTGAAGGACGGGGTGTGTGACAGAAGCACAGTTCCTTCAGGTGAGGCCCCATCTGGTAAGCAACCTTTCCTTTTCTACCACGTCCGTTTGAGAGGCCGCGGGTTTTCATGCGAACGCCCGGGCTTGTAGCGGCGGAAGAAGCTTCCAATCGACATCCCGGCGTGTCTCTGTGTTTCTGGAGGAGGGGGGAAAAAAAAACACGCAGCTGCAAGAAGTTAAATGTTTAGTACAGTTCTGGGTTTCTTTAGTTTCAGATTTCCTAATACTTGTGCTGAGAAGTCTACTTGACCCCTCCCCCACAGCTCATACACACACACACCGAAGTTTGTCTCTACTTTTTAATGCCTTTCACAATCCAAGTAAGAATAATAATAATAATAATAATAATAATAATAATAATAATAATAATAATAATAATATGTCTAGTTATTTGCTTTGCTAATCGTGGATTAAACGTAACGATTCGATTGTCTCCTTGTGTCGATCAGTCAGCTCCATTAGCCGGGTTCTGAGAGCAAGATTCGGGAAGAAAGATGATGAAGACGATTGTGATAAAAAGGATGATGATGGGGAAAAAAAGACGAAACACAGCATCGACGGGATACTGGGCGACAAAGGTAAAGCGATGGGCACTTCCTGCTTCCCGGGCTGCTCTCCCAACATCTGGGTTTTGCAAGTGGCTGAAACATTCAGACTGCCGTTTATGGAGTTTGGGTTTGACAGAGGCCGGTTCGTTTAATCCGAGGCGAGGCTGGTCGGCATTTGCGTGGTTTTGATTGCAGTGTTGTAGGTACGCTGAAACCTGTTACTCCAACTTTTTTTTTTTAACCGACGGAACAGCGGTGAATTTCACATTCTTTAGTTCGAGGGCGAACATCATGCTGTTTGTTAACCGTGCAGCAGGCTTGGAAGCGGGCAGGCCGCTTTAACTTGGCCTTGTATGTCAAGTGTCTCCTTAAAAATGTGAGTGATTATTTCGTGCTGTTTTTCCATCTAGGCGCTACTTGCTCAATTATTTATATGAGCCCAGACGGAAAGTATTCGGGACTAGTAGATTAATTTGTACAACCGACGCCTCTCGCTCTTTAAACGATCCCTTGAAACAGTGGATGACAGTTGACCGATTCGACAATCAATATCAATTAGAACGAATTGAATGTGACCTGTTAGAAGAATCGAGTCGAACATCAGAAATGATGTCTTAAATAGAGTCGCATACTATCTCACAGGCCGTCTTTCCTCTCGGCGACGATTTTTAAAAATGTTTTGGATTATGCGCCTAAATAAGCACGAGGATTTAAAAAGAGAATGGACATTGTTGCATTGATAGCATTGCAAACGGTATTTTTTTTTACTAATAAACGCTCTGTATTTGGGGAGTCATCGCCAAGAAGTTCTATAAATTTAGTGTAGTAATAATGTGTAGAAACGGAGGTCTTTAATTCCCAATCTCAGTAAATGTGTAGACATTATTTTTATTTCGCTTCTATGGCTTCTGTACCTACACGACTTGAATAAATTATAAAATTCCAACATTGCGTTTTGCCTATACGACAACTTTTGTCTGAATTTTTTTTTTAATTTTATATAGGCCCGTGTCTCCTTATTTTATTAATACTGATGTAGCGCTATCGTTGTGCATATTGTTTCAATGTGACTGTTTTAAGCGAAGTAATCATCTGATTTTATATCTTATACACCTTCATATGCCTTGTCGTAATTATCATTGTCTTCAGCTCTGAGTGCTTAACATTTGGCACTAAACGGTTGTGCTGTTTGGTTTTGTTTCATTTCATTGGTGACTTGTTTATAGGAAAGACCTCGGTATCCAGCCTTTATTCAAATAGACCCTATTTTCTAAAAGAGACAAAAGTTACCAAATAAGATGATCAAACAGTTGTGTATAGGGTTTTAAATAAAAGTACACAAAAAGCTTTTTTTTCTTCCTCTTTAAAGAACCAGCCTTTCTCCAAACTTGAAGATGAACTTCAGTCGCAGTAAAGCTTCTAGTCTATTGAATCTTTTTAAAGCAAAGATTCCGAGGTACAAAGGCAAAACCTAAAAAAGCAGAGCAGCGAAAAGAGGCATGGGTCCATCCATTCTCATTCAAAAACCCGCAAAGAGAAGAAAAAACTCGGGACAAAAGGCCAAGGAGCGAAATAAAAGGAGATGAATTATTCAATACACCCCGCTGTTAGATAGTTTTGTAATATTATAGAATCGTCTGTTGGAAAAGAATAAGTAATGGAGAGTGCAAAATGTTTCATTCTTGTTTGGAAATGGCCAGTTGCTCATTTTGAAATCGGCGCTATTGTGTGCACGAACTGTGCACTTTTGTGTGTATGTGTGCAATCAATTTTAAAACACGCTTTACGATTAAGGTAGTGCTTGGAAAAAAAAAACATGCTGAAAATAAAAATACATTTCTGAATACTCGAGGTGTATTTGCAGCAATTGAACAGAAGACTTTCGGTTAACTATTGCCTCGTTTGACTCAGGGATCCTCAATTACGTTTTTCTGCGCAGTTTTGTTCTGGCGCACATGACCAGTATCGTTTTGTTTTGCCACGAACAGAACTGACCATTTCAGCCACGTTATTTACCATTTTATCGTGAAGGTATTTATTTTTCTGGATGTTTTAGTTTGATTTGACATTGCAGCGAATTCCGACGTTTATGCTTTTTAAAGCACTCCCGCGTCATTCACTCTCCAGTAATGCGATCTACATAGACTGGACTGGCGGCTGAGCGTTCAGTCACCTGACACTTTTTGGAGTCATTATCTCTAAACTCTAAACAAAGGATGTGTATTTTATATACATATAGGTTGTATTTATTCAAATTTAAATCGTGAAGTATCTCGTTAACATTTATGCGTTATCCTCACCAGCGGATTCAGACAGAAAGCGCATTTTTTTCCTTGCAATCACATATTGATGCTCTTTTCGCGATGCTCGTTAGACAAAACGTGAATTAGTCTTTGCTTTTGTGTACACGTGTTAACTTATTTATTTAATTGGGCCGTACTTTGCTGCATAACCGTCAGACAAACTTCCGGACTAATTTCTGCCTACATATTTGGCATTTTATGGCGGTATGTTAAAACCTGGATACTAAATTCACTCTTTCTTAATTCTTAAAAAGATTCGTCTTTGCGCCTGTTTCATTCTATCATCCGGCTGGCATTTAATAATGTTAAGACTTATTAGAGTTAGTAATGAAAACGGTGTCTGTTGAATGGGCGGTTGTGTTGGAGAGGGGTGTAATAGCTCGCAGGCATGGTAAGAAATGTATTTATCCCCAATCAGCCCTCACTCTCTGAGTTTCAAGCACAAACGTTATGTTGAAGGGTTTTAAGGCAGATTAAATTGAGCCTTTTATTTCTTTTCACTTTCATCTCTAAACGGCTCACTCTGGCTAGCCCTGGGCACAAATTCATGAGATTTTAGGTTTCTTTTATAGTTGTTAAGATTTTTTTTTATTTTTGGGTTGCATTAGAAACTCTGACATGCTAACTAGAATCTGCACTGATGGAAAAAAAAAACAGCAATCACTTTAAGGTTAAAATATAATTCACAGAATACCAGAACTTGTATGTAAAGGATGCAGAATTCCATGGGGAGTTAAATTTGAACTCGCCAGGAATAATCGAAGCTTTCCATTGAGACTTTATTTAGGAAGCCCGTCTTTAAATAAATGACCAAATATGAAAAGCTTTGTATAAACCAAAAATAGAAACCGGAACTGTTTTTTTTCGTCCGGTTAGAATGGCTTTTAATGTCCTATAGGGTTTAATGATTGAAAAGAAGACTCGTAAATAAATACATTAGTAAACAACATTTTCAAGTTTTCCATGTCCTGGTTTGTGGGCGTCGGTAAAAACGATGTGTACCTGCCGTGTTTCGTAATAAACGTGTTCTTTATGAGTATGTTGCGCGGTGAGAAATGGCGATTGTTTAAAAGAATTCTTGTGTTTGAAAATGAGATTAAGTACTTGGGTTTGGGAGGGGAAGGGGCAGTAATATAGTTTCAATATTGATATTCAATATAACTTGAGTGATTTAATTTTTCCAGGATAAATATGTTATATAGTAAATATCTTCTTTCCGGTCTGGGGTTACACGATGGTCAATTTTGTTAAAAGTCACAAATAGTTGATATGGGTGGAATATTGATTAACAAATTAATTAGATGGAAAGCGGCAGATCTATAAATGATGACTGCAAACTAAATGGAGACAAAACGCTAATCTTGTGGCATCCTGAGTATAAACAAGCAATGATGTTGGCCGAAATTGCACCAGCTATATATTTTCACTGCAGCAATCGAAATGGGATAAATTGGTGGTATTGTGTGTTGAAACTTGCCAAATCTAATTAGTATCTTCGATTGAATGAGGTGAAAAGAAAAGCTTGCAATTACAGGGAAAAAAAACCCACTTTTGGCTTCACACCTGGAGGTGGTATTGTTTGTGAAGAGAGGGGGAGACGAAAAAAAAGAGGGGGTATCAGTCAATTTATCGGGAGCAATCTGCATTGATTAAACCAACAAGCTGCCTTCTGTAGAGAAGAGAGGGAGGCGATGGACACTTCAGCAAATCGGCGGATTACCTAAGGTTCTGAGTCTAATCAAACAGAGGCCAGGCAGGATTTGCGAGTGTTGTGAGTAGGATCAGAGGAAATAATAGGGGCCAGTAGAAAGATAGTGGGGTGTCAGGCAATCCGGGGCTCGAGGCTTGGTTTCACTGTGCATATTCAATTAAAAACGAAGGTGCTGTTTCAGAACACAGAGAGATACTTGTCACAGAGAGACGAGGTAGGGGCAAATGAATCGCACCAATATAGTGAGATTACAATTACCGCAGGAAACAGGAGCTCTGGCGCACTGGTGAAACAGCAGTGACGTACTCAAACAAACGAGCTTGGAAAAAAAATATATATCATTTTAGGATTTTATGAGTTTCGTATAGAAAAGAAAATAATTTAAAAAAAAAAGACTAGAGAGAAAAGCACCACTAAACAAACACTGGGTTCACGGGTAAAAAAAAATGAAATGAAATTGATGTAAGTTAAATCCCTGCTTGTATAAAAAACCTTTTGACCGTACATCAGGTTATAGAAAGCTCTACAAATCGCTGAAAAGGTGTTTTAAAGAGATAGATGGAAACTGAGGGGGGCCTGTGTGTGGGGGGTGTGGAGGGTGGGATGTGCTGTTGGACCAAAACAAATATATTTAAAAAAAAATTCGGATGGCAAAAATATTGTGAAATGTGATTTCAAATAAAAAAGTGCACATGTATAATTTTTTGTAGTGAAATGAATTTTATATTTAGGAGTCTAAAATAAGCCTCGTTGAAAGAAAAAGACAGGGGATGAGGCGAGAGACCACTTCAAACAAATCCATCTGGAATGGTGAGAGAGAGATTTAGTGAAAGTATGGGGAAGTTATTTAGCTATTAATAACATTTTTTCCTTAGGCATCGAGAGTCTCTCCATCTGCACTTTCTCGCAGCTATTTGGCTGGGTTGAAATTGAGGAAGACCCAAATGTTGGGGAGAGATAACACAATCATCACAGCCTCGGTCCTGGGCTGAGCATCACTGCATTAAACTCGGATTAACCTCCCCTTTCCCCCTCGCCGCCTCTCTCCAAATTTCATTGGAATTTACATGGGAGGATTTTTTTAAAGAACATATAGAGAACCAAGACTCGAAGCTTTAAGGCACTTACGAATAGAATAAAATCCTTTCAGAAAATTACATCGGCGATAAAAAAATAATAATAAAAATAATAAATGACAAAATGACCTGGCCCTTATTGGAAAGAAAAAAAACGGATCTGAAAATTTTCTTCTTAAGATTGTCTTCATTCTCCGTTTTCCCGTATAATAAAACGTTAAGAGTTTTAATAGAATTCTCCAGCAAAAAAAAAAAAATATTCCAAATGCGTGATAGCCAATATTAGATTAACATATGTTGTTATTCTTATGTATTGCACTTTAATTTAAACACCTCGTTCTTAATTTGACAAACACGTCGTTAGTAAGCAGTTTAGCTTGTATAAGGGCGCTTCAAGAGGAACACAAAAATGGGAGGTCAGGGAGACTGCTGCGTCAAATTATGCCTTGAACACTGCTGTGTAAAACATTTTCCAGTTTAACTGAATTAAGTGTAATTGAATACTATCATTGCCGGGTGTAAAATGAACACTGTTGGTTTCGAAAATGGGCAGTTAAAATAAGTCCGTTTATACGACAAACTCCATTACGCACAATCCTGATAAACCCAGTGACGTAATTCGTGGAACAAATCAAATTAACCAAACCAGCAACAAATGACCGTCATTTAGAATTTAAAAGACTTCGTTAAACAAGTTCCAGTTTTTTGAAGGAATGAATAATAAAAAAAAATAATCATTTGTCCTATAAACCATTAAATACTTTATAGGTCCTCAATGTTGAAATTAGACATAGGAGGTTTTCAAATCCGTGTTCTCTTTATAGATAAAAGATTTGAAATACTGTAATACATTTCTAATTTGTGCTAAACGACCTGTGATGAAGTGTGACTCCCTCACATCCATCAACTATATATTCGCTTTAACTGAGGTTTTACATGTGTTTATAGGTGTTCAATCGCAGACGTGCAATATAGTCTTCCCATTTTCCAGTTTATATATCCCTGTCCTTACTTGGCACACATCTTAATATGTTATCTTTAAAAAAGACACCACTATCCAAATAACATGCCTTCGATTGCAATTACGCCTTTTGATTAAGTAATAGGCAATTTAGAGATGATTGATGTTTTGCTGACATCTTTAAATTATATATATATATTTTTCTGTTGAATGTTCAAAACCCGTTTGCGGAGGCGTAGAGGGGAATATAGGAACGGGGAAGGCTGTATAGGTGAAAGATTGAATTTCCAACTAGACTTGCAGGACAAATAATGATATGTCAACTAATGCCAATTTATAAAGACATTAGTCATCATGAGAGAGCAGAAGTCGGGAGTGAGCCTCTACTTCGGGAGGGAATATTAATACGCAATTATATCCAGAGGCTCGGGTGACCTGTGAACTTGAGGCGGACCCCGCAGTTGTCATAAAGGGGATTTTGGTGAATGTTTCGGAGTTTTTTTTTTTAAAAGGGGGGGAGGAAAAAAGAGAGAAAAACTAGGTGAGGAAAAGTAGAGGCGGCTAGAGGAAATTGAGAGGCTTATACTCTTTGATCCTTGGGTGCTTTTGCTTATCAGAAACATTTGTGGTGACACCACCACAATGGGAGTTCATCATATTACAGACTGCCAGTGCTGCTTTCAAGCCTGCCTGTCTATTAATTAAAGCAGCTCTTACCATGTGGGACAGGCTCTATCTGCGCACACATATTACTTAGCAGAATGGTTTTCGGATCTCTAGTGGGGTTTTTTTTTCTAAAAAGGGACAATCTCCCTTTTTGGGCTACTTAGGGAAAATTCAGAAGTCTACAGTGGAAGACATGGGGATTTTTTCTTCATATATAAAGGCGATTTCATAATCCCTTTTTGCTCAATAACTTTAAAGGATTTCTTTGCGCCCATCATTTAAAGGTGCAGGGTCTTGCAATTTGACGGGAGCGGGGGGTCCGAGTAGGAGAGGCATCGTCTCACTCCTAGAAAGTGCGGTTGCGTACGGAAACGCAGAACACGAAATGCTAATTATATTGTTTGCCTCTTTCAAAGCGCTGAAAGGCGAGTGCGTGTGAATATTCCCAAGTTATTTTACAACTGTCGTAATTATTAAACGATATTGTTCGGAATATCTTGTTTCTGATAGTCCGAGGTGTGTTTGCAAGCAATTCGTGGAAACGTTACGTAGATTAAATAACGGAATTATGAATCAACAACAGGATTTTTTTTTTCGTTTGAACAAATATATTTATATAGGTACTTATATTGCAAGCCGCGATGTTCCAAGACTTTCGCAGATTTTGTAGTGAAGTGTTTCACACCAAAGTGATTGAGATTGGTGGCGTGCGATCTGACTAAAACTCTTTGCGGCGAGAGGGGGAGAGGGGGGTCGCCCGGCTACAATTTCGGAACAAAACGAACAAACGACATGGGAAAACTCCTGCTGACACAAATTAAAGGAGGAGTCACTGGCCCCCAGGCTTCCTAATAGCGCTACAGAAGTTTTTTTTTTTGATGCCCCAAATTCGCTATCACTTCTGTGTTTTATTTGCTGCGCCTGAAACCGGAATACTGGGAGAACTCTGGGTGACCCTGACTAGATATTGACCAACAGAGTGTCTGACAGAACCACCGCCGGCCGAGGAACTGTCTTTCATCTCGACTGGTCCTGCCTGTGCCGTGCAGTGTCATACGAGGTCTCAGGGCGGTAGCCCCCTCAGGAAATGTTTCTGAAGAAGTGTGCATATCGTGCACTTTGAGGGAAATCAGATGTCATTTGAAAGAGCCTACATATACAGATTTCCTATGCAGAATAAATAATATCATTCTCGTGGGAATTCATTTATAAAATAGTCCCATCATCACCGTTTCACAGTTAATACTATCCAAGCAACGTTTAGGATGATTTAGCCTGTGTTTTGAACATCCTTTCAGATTTCCACCGTGCCCCTTGTGAAAACACGTGGTCTTTGCGACTGTAAACAGAATTCGGACATGTGCTGTTTTTCTCCGTCTCCGGAAAGGATAAACCGACCAGTCCCGTTTTTCTTTCGCGAACCCGTCTCGCTTAAGCATCTTCTTCTAACCCCGCCTGACGTCACGTCTTCCCTTTTAACAGGCCGCTAAACCATCCACCCCAAAACTTTGCCATAGCAGCATTAGTTGTGGGACAGCAGAAGCACCGAAGACACTTGTAATATTACTTCAGGCACCTTATTTCGAATGTTTTCTGCCGAGCTGCCAAGAGTGAAAATCACAGAAAAAAAAACAAACAAAAAAAGTCGTACTGCAGCAGGAACTGAAGTTAGGTCAAACTCAGCGGAGGAGCCGGTGAGCACTGCGAATGGAGTTTTTTTTTTCGGCTGGAGGAATGTCCCCAAGATCTCATATTGGGTTAGGTTTGTGTTGTGGTTATGGTTGCATTGTTATTGTGAACTAAAGCAGAATGCGACGCTGCCCACTAACAGCTCGCTATTAGGGTGTCGTTACAGTACAGCCAGCCCAATGCCACCATCTTCTAAAGAAATACATCTCAACGACACTCGCACGTATACAGAACCAAAGAAAGCAAAAAATTGTACTTGTGTCTACGTGTAGTTTGTGGCAATCAGCTCGCCAGTGTTTTCATTTTGAAACGATTTTTTTGCACGTTTTTCATGATTTTAAAGCACCTTTTTTCCTTTTTGTACTTCATCTGTGCTTAAAACAAACCAGTTGCAACCTGCATTCGACGTCCGCTCAGCAGTGTTACACAATCATATTAATGAGCTTCCATTCCCCCCAAGATTTTGAACACTTTTCTTGAAATCATTGACAATATCATAAAGCGGTCCCAAAGCAGATCCGAAGTTGAGGATGTTTTTAGACTCCGCAACTTGAAAGGGAGACCCAAAGCTTTAAAAATACATTTTAGGCGACGCTCGTTTTCTAAGTGCGTCGTTAGCATTAAGTTAATAAACAATAAACATAAATGTAAACCGACAGTTAAATAACGTTAACTACCCTTTTAGGTTATTCCTTGTGAAGGAATGGTTTGGCAGTCACAAATAAGATCAGTGACAAAACTCGCCTCTGTGCTCGAGCAGACAGCACATTTGCTTCCGTTTTATAAGTTTAAAGGATTCATTAAAAAGATCCGTAACGTACACCGAAGGACAAACGTGTTTCTATTAATCTTCTAACAGGCCTGCTGGAATTAAGAATTAATTTCAGGATCTATGAAAATCAGAAGTGGAAAATAATTTCCTCATTTTGTATTCTCCTTTCGTTTTTACTCTTTTACTCGAAGCGAGCAAGCCTACTTATTTGTTTGGCCTTGTTGCCAGAATCGCTTTCTTACTGCATCAATGGCCACTTTAGAAATACAAACATATTTAAAGAGGAAAGTAACTAAACTAAAAGGGGAGAGCCTGAATGGGAGAATAGTTCCGTGGTCGTTTGCCATGGAGTGTTCAGTAGCCTTTCCCTAATCCCGCTTTCATTTTTACCGACAAATGCCAAGAATCTCTATCTGTCTGGCGGCCCAATGGGGGACTGATTAGCCAAGAAAAGAGAATCATTTACACAATGCAGGAACGGGCAATTCGCTGCTCAGAGCAGGGTAAAGGCTCCGGACATGAGAACGCGCGCCTTCCAGCCCGGCTAGGTCATAAAGAAAATATTAAACTACCATAAAGTCAGGCATAGACAAGACGTTAATGCCTTAGCTTTGCAGAAGCAGGGAACATCGGGGCTATTCAGGAGTAAAAGTGTGCATTGGTCTTACAGTTAAAGGCAAATTAATTTGTTAACTGTCTCTCTTCGGTCCGGGCTATGAGAGTAGGGGTTGCTGAGGTCTGTATAGCCTTTACTGTGGAAAGGAGGGATTGTGAAAAACGACCCCCCTAAAAAAACACTGAAAGAAATAAGTAAATAGGCAACAGATGAAGTGAGTATGGGTGAGCTGTGTCCAACTTGAATTTGTTGTATCCGGGTTTTCTCATCTCCTGAGGCCAGAGTCATCGGCAGGACTGAAAGATGAGCAGCAGGAAACGGGGATACTGTCAAATTTTAGAGGAATGTTGACACTGCGAAAGTCGGGCCTTGCAAGTGTAGCATTTCCCTTTTCAATTTTTTTTTCGCCCTTTTCACTTTTTTTTTTCGGTTAACTTGCTGTTTTGTGCATGACTGGTTCATTAGACACCGCTGCGCGGGGATTGGACGGGGGCTCCCGGGGTCTGCGGGTCTTCTGTAAATCCAGGTCTGTTGGTTTCCTCTGTAATTCATCCGGGGAACCCGGGGAGACGGCCCCAGGTACAGAAAGTATCTTAAACCCTTTCATCCCGCATTGCAATAATCGAACCCTTAAAAAGCACAGCGCGGACCTTCCTGGGAAAGCAGATCACTTCATTCCTGGCCATAGTCGAGTATTGATCACACTGTACTTCCCTTATCGAGACAATTGTATGCAAGACAACCAAAGGCTTTGAAAGGTGATTTGTTAACAGTTTGAGAAAACGAATATTCGATTATAAGTCATACAATTTTCTGTTTAACGATATTAACATGCGAATCGACAATCCTGTATTTCGGAAAGAAGATGTCATGTGATTACAATTATCTTGTATTTAACGATTTTGTCTTCTTTCCGTTTTTGTAATAATCTAACACACACTAAAAGTTCAAATTATTGTACATTTATAAAACGCTAGCAAATATTTGTCCCAGACTCTGTGTGAAAGGGAATAGATTTCGTATTCTTTCCGTAATGTTCAGTGGGCAGAATATTTTCGCTGTGTTCTTTTCCTCTGGTTGTTTTTAACGTTGCGCTTGTGAGGATTCTTCTTAGGGGTTAAATAATAGCAGTTTTGATGTTAGGTGGGATGTAAGGCGGACATTTTAATGAACAACAAATAAAGAACCGGTACAGTTTTAAACCGTTAGTTCACATATTCTTAAAAAGTTTCGTTAAATTTCAAACTCAAATTGAAAAAAAAAATCGTAGTTGCAGCAGAAATAATAATAACGTGCGTTAACAAAAGTTGTTTAATGTTTTTAAAAGCTTAACACTACAATACAGTCCATCCATTAGAATGTTGTTCCGGAAGGAGACGCGAGACAGAGAAAGCTTTTCAGCTTGATGACTTGATTGCTTTAAATGACTCAGGTAAATTAAAGAGCGACTTGTTTTATTGATTTTTTTTCTTGAGGTCACATGATACCTGTTATGTTTTGGACAAGCAGGTTGCTGAAGTTTAAAGAAAAGGAAGCTTGCATTACGAAGTCATAATTAGGTGCAAACAAGAATACAGCAAAGGCAGAATTCGCAGACAGCCAGTGTAGTTAAAGGATTAGCACCCAGACCGAAAGAATGAGCTCTGAACATTGTTGATAACAGTGTGCGTGCAGACAGGATCTCTGTTGTCCAACAATAAGAAATATACTTCCATTACCGGCATTCCTCTTATGCAAAAAAACTGTTGGTTCTATAAAAGCATATTAATTGTTACTAGAAAATAGGTGTGTGGAGTGCCTTATAAATTAAAAGGTAGTTGTAGGCATTCTATACATACACATAGCATGAGTCTTGCGGTTAAATCGATTGTACCTGTAATTTTCATCCACATTTTTTCGGTTGTGAGGATTTGGATCGACGAGTTACGCCTAAGCTTGAGTCAAACTGTGTTCAATAACTTTTTTTTTTTGGTATTTTATAACCCTCGTCTCAGTGGCCTTTTACCCCACTGGCTAGGTTAATATCGCGACCTCTGGGGTCTGGATATTTTTCAGTTCTGACTGCAAATAACCGAAAGATTAGCACCAGCAGCTCGCTGGAAGCGGAACAATACAGGAACCTGGGATGCAGTAAAATTGGAAGAAGGAGAGCCCCTAATCACCTTTGTACAAAGTTCAACAAGTCAGCTTGCATGACTTAACACCGCTTCTAAAACCATCTTCATAAGGCACCTTGCGCCGAGGCTGCATTCCAGAAGAATTCGGCAGCCCTGAGTAAATGTCAAGGTCCATTTGGGAAAGCATCGCAGTTACAGAATGCACAGACCTTTAACAGCATGGGGGGAATTCAAGTGGTCAGTTATAGCTGATTTTGGTATTGCAGTGAAAGCGTGGTGACCAGTTGATTAGAGTACTAGAGTAAAATGAATACATTTGACAGAAAAGTGAAATCACTTTATTAGACTTTAGTTTGGTTCTAAATCGGTATTTCGTTGATGATGTAGCCAGGTATCATTTTGGGGGAAAAGTTGGGCATTTGATGGTTGTAAGAACTTGTGTGAGTATGCAAACAATACAGTTCGTTTGATTGCGCGCTGTTTAGAAAAAAAAAAAATCGAGAGTCTCACTTTGCCTGTAAGCACTATCGAGTTTCCGGCTTTGCAAACCCACACTTGGAAAGTATATCCCCTCACTGTTGTTCAAGTTCTGAAGTAAAGAGGTGTCAGAAGGAAAGCACTGATGTGTTTTGTGAGTGTTAGATTGCACACCAATTAGAAAGAAGTATTGAATTTCAGTGATCTCGAGGTGGTTAAAAATAGAGAGCGTTAGTGAAGAAACGTCAATTGAAACAAATCATTTGGGTATTGCCTAATCTAACATTTCTAGCGTACTATATAGAAAATAAAACACAAGATGCGTTCAAATGATAATAATAATAATAATACAGGACACAGCTAACAATGTCTCCCGTCCTTGACGCTTTGAGAAACAGACTGAAACAAGTATCGCGTCGCTTTCGGATAAATTGCTGCCCCCATGTTTGCTAAACCACGTGAAAAGTCTGAGTCCCTGACCGCGAGCTGAACGCTCAATTAAGTCGAAAACAGTAGCTGACAGGAGGGAAGCCATCCAGGGATCCGCAGATGAATCTGACTCGGAAATCATAACTTGACCAGCCTTTCCCTTTTCTAAAACAAACTCGCTGAACTTGTCAGGTCTAATTAGGGCTTTTAAACACCGATCTCGCTTGCTGAGAAACAGTAGGTGGTATGCTAGTGGCTGCAAGTGCAGCTTTCTAGTTCTTTTTTTTTTTGACGTGCGAAGCGAGGGGGCTGGAGGAGAAAACGCGCTGGCAAGGCGAGAGGCCACTCCGCGCGCGTCGCTGCGGCGGGGCTCGCGCCTTCCCACCCCTATGGGGAAAACAGCAGCTCGAGCCTGAAATGCGCAGTCCGTCCTAATTAGGTATGAAATTAATTAAAATAGACATCTATTAAGGGCTTTAAAGTTTTGCTAACATTTTCACAGTGTTTAAAGGTATAACAGTGGATTAATGGCTTACTGCCAATATTAAAATTTATTGCATTTATAAAATTTGTGCTGCCTGTCTAACGGGTGTCAGCGAATCTTAAAATCCCGAAAAAGGGAGAAAAATATACTGCTCTAATTATTTACTTCACTGATGCATCCTATATCTTTTTTTTATGCAACTCCAAACCACGTATGCAGTCTAATCATGCTGTCTGCACTGTAGTGCGGGGTTTACAAGAGGCAAGACTGCTCTCACCTTCCATATTTTGTATCAAACCATGCAAAACGTTACATTAAAGCGTCTTTAAACATCCCTGCCGAAATTTGCCTACATAGTGAAGTTTTTTCCCTTTTTTTTAACAAGTAAGATATCAGAGCGCTTGTATCGTCTTCTTTTTTTTCCAAGAATGAGGGAAAATGCAATTGTTCTTCTTCTTCTGTTAAAAGCCTTTTTGTTCTTTTAATGGAATGCCCTTTTTTTTCCTTGTGTTGGTTCTAAGACCCTTCTGATGTCTGACAGCCTACTCTCTCCATTGACAGACAAATGCCCACTTAAAAAAAGAAAGCAAAAGGGGGAAAAAAAGAGCCTTCTGTTATTTTACGTCTTGAGACTCACTGCATCAGCTATTCAGGCGAGTTGATGAACTCCTCCAAAAAGTTTATTAAGAGGATGAAAACAATAAGAACTAAAGCCTTCAGGCAACCGGGCAGACAGTTTATAAAGTAGCAGTCATTGTGCCTTAAAGGCAGATGCATGAATACCTTTGAATGGGTTCCTTCAAACTGACACGATCAAACTAGACAACAGCGCGTTAAAAGGAATGGGTGTTTCTTGGGCACCGCAGATCTGTATTTTTTTGCATTAATGTACATCTGCAGTGGGAGGGGTACCAGCGTGTGCACAGGGTCTCATTCCCTCTGTAGCGCTGCCATATGCGCTCTGCGTTGCCCTGCTCTGGCATTTGATCGTTTTGACTGTCTTGCCTCTGTGCATCCAACAGGAAATTCTGATGCTCTCAGCTTTAACTCGCTGAATCTCAGGTCAATAAAACGGTAGAAGAAGAAAAAAAAAGATCCACTTGTTTCAATTCTAGTTGTTTCATTAGAAAATGAAGAAGGAAGCACCTTCAAGTTAATTGCTGAGGTGTCCTTTGCTATAACACCCTACTGGTTAGTCCCATGTCGCCCTTCTGAGAGCTCTGGTGTGAAAGTTCAAGCTTGGAGCAACAACAGTTGCTGCTGTCTCGTGCATCTAGGAGTTAAAATGTAGTTTGTGCACCTGAAGGATGTGACTTATGGTTTTGTGTTTTAAGCTTCCACAATTAGTAATTAAGTAGAGAATTCCAAATGTCTGGATCTGTGCATTTAGTTAATTATTGGGTTTAAAATAAAAAAAAGAAAAGTACGATTTAGCAGTCCTCTTCCAGAACTGTTTGCAATGGAAAAACACTACTATTGACTGTCTGGCTTTTTGAGTTGCAAAGCACCTGACATGAGGTGGTTATAAAATGTGTCTTGCTTGCTAATGTTTCTGTAAGTACAGCATGGAGCAGACATTCAGAAGCAGTAAAGATTCCTCTTCTTCCCTTGCCCGTGATGGTAAGAGCTGTGGCTCCTTCAGGTTTCCTGCTCAGGGACGGCACAGAGAGGGGTGTGATTTGTGACCCCCACTAACCCAACATTTAGTCTTCCTAAAGAGGGGGGCTCCCAGGAGGGGTGACCCCGGACAGGCAGGGATCACAGGCCGCAGTCCAGCCGCAGTGCTGTGAAAGCACCACAGCCCAATCTGGCAGGTGTCAACATTAGCAACACAATCGCCTCTCCTGGGAATGATATTCCAGCAGGGTAGTTAACTAAAGCAATCTGAAGCAAACTGAAGAAAGAAGAAAAAAGGGGGCTGGGGGAGAGAGAGGCAGATTAGAGGGAGATTACACTCTGGGACAGCTATTAGAAGGGATGAGGCTTTTTTAAACAAAACAGTGAGAAAAGATCATTACTTTGTTAGTTTCCCCGAGCATCCTTTCTGAATCAGTCTTATTTCCCTGCTTTCTTTTTCCTAGACACTTGGGATTGTATCAGAGGTCAGATGGCCATCCCTGCACTTGTTAGTACGTTTAGTAATGGAATTTGTTTTTTTTTTGTGTCAATCAAATAATGACTTTAGTGCTTATTATTTGAGTCCTGTTCTCTTAATAGCAGATATATACAACACGTTGTGCTGTAGAGAATCAGAAGTGGAGTGTTTATCAGTGTCTTGGCATTGAAGAAATTCATCAAAGTCTCTGACCAGTGTGACAACTCGGTAAGGATCTGCACAGCCTTTGAATGACAATCTTTTTCTTTCATTAGAAGAAGAAATACAGTTACAAGATGATCAGAGAGAAATGGAAAAGCACTGAAATGACATTCCAGTTTGTTGGCAGTCTTGAGTAGGTATTTGTCTAGACAAGAAAAACAATTTATTTTGAAGAGGCATTTATTTTACTCTTACCAGTAATTCTGAACCTCACCACAGGAAAACACAAGGGCTCTCAGTACTGTAGATTAGTTCCTAAACCCTTACTGTGGAACCAACAATATATTTGCTATTATATAAAAAAAAGTCTTATTTAATGGCAGAACAGTTGGCCTGTTACATCGGCAGGGATTTGCTCACTTCTAACTGAACCAAGTCAAAACAAAAATGGCTTCGCTGTGTTTCTAGAATATGTTAAAGGGAAGTTTTATGGCCAACGTTCAGAAACAGTGAATCCTGCCTAATAAAGAAGCTATTCAGATTTACACAAAATCATCCAAAGTAAGAATCAAACAGTTGTTTCGAGGATTAAAATAATTTGTTGAACATTGATGTTGGTGCATGGCTCGTTATAAATCTGTTTTAAGTAAAATTACAAGAAGCACATTGTTTTTGACAGTATTCAATTTTTGTTGATCTAATTTGTTTTATGCCTTTGCAAGTAAAGGGAGCTTGAGAGACAATGTGAGCCTTCTTTTGAATATAGTACTGTTTCTGTATTTTCCCGAGGTCCAGAGAATTCTTTTACTCTGATATGTGTTATGGTGTCTTTTCATTGTTGTTTACCATGACTACCCTGGTAATCATCCCACAGGGGTTCCAACATTCTGTGGGTGTAGTAAACAGTGCCTACAGCCCCTGAAGGAAATGCCCTTGTAATGCGACTTCAAACAGAAACCCCTGACCATCCCTTGCCCACCTCTGCCCCCCCACCAGCTGAGTCCTCCTGAATTCCAACAAAGAACAAGTACATATTAACTCAATTAATGAACTCTGAGAGACAATGGCACTTTCTGCTCTGGGTACCCTGCTAAGAAGAGCCCATTAAAAAGACAGCCTGCAATAAAATGATCCCTAGCTACCCTGGGCAGTCAGGGATCATAAAAATGGTTAAATATAAGCCAAAGAGAAGGGCAGTGGGGTTCAGTACTTTAGTCTATTCTCATGCTGCCATGTTGGAGTTTGTGCTCCAGTCATGTAGTCTGGCCAATTAAACTGTTAAAGCCACAGCGCATTCACAACAAGTGTTCTTACTGTATCCCAGTGGTTTGTGGGCGATTGAGAAAATGTAGGTGTTGCTTTGCACAATGTTATTGGGATGACCAGATCTCTGCAAGGTGATTTACAATCAGGTTTAATTAAACCAAAGTGGCTTTCATATTCTCACTATTTATAGAAGTTAGGCACCTCCAGACCCAGAGTGCATACTGTATACTGTATAATTTGTTCAGCTTGCAAACATTCTGGAACTCAGAAAAGCATAATAAAATCCAAGCACTGTAGTTATTTGCACCCGTAGGAAATTGGAAACCACCCTTCAAAATTGTGGTTCTCTGGATATAATGACTACTATAGAATGTTATTTTTTTATAAACAGTGGGATCTTGTGTTGTATGATTGAGGCTAACCAGCATCATTGAGACTTGCTATGGGTGGTCATCACGCTTTTATTTGGAAGCTGATAAATCAAATAGAAACGGGAGTTTGCTGTCTTAAACATCTGCTGACACTTTTTAGGAGTCATATTTAATGTCAATTGCTCGTGTGTGCATGCCTGTGAATGTGTATATATGTCATTGTTTTACCTGGACAAGGTATTGGAAGGTGTAAATGTCACATCTAATTTAAATCTGTGTTTTTTTCTCATCATTTACTTGAACTCCAGGGGTGTAGGCAGTCAGCATAGTCTTATTAAATTGGCTTAGAAACAGTACAGCAGTGGAAGTTCCATCAATGGGAACGTTAAATATGGATGCCTTGCATTTATGTTTTTATCCCCATAGCGGCTCTCCCTGTTTTTTGAGCCTGCCAATAATGAAAGATATTGCTTGTAAGTCTGGGGGATCAATCGGCTCCTGAATCTATAAACATATATTGTAATTGGTGTGTCGGTGTCTGCTTTTTATATGTTAGTATTGAGTTCACTGATAGCGAACTAAACACTGAAAGGCTGAAGCTTGTAAACCTTTTTTCTTTAAGTACTGCCATAGAAAAGTTTTGCCCAAGATAAAAGATGCAGTGATTTTTGGGAAATAATCCTACTTAACACCTGTCTCCTTAAAGTGCTTTTCAGTTTTTTTTAATCATTTATAGAGCATTCAACTGTGTTTTATATAACAGCACAGTCATAAAGGGCCCCAGCCAGTAGCGTCAATATCTTTCTACAATCCTTTCAAAAAGCAGACTAAAGAACAGTCCTACTTGTGTCTTTTGTGTTGTAGTGTACACCGCAGAGACGTAGCCGATGCTTAGACCCAATCAGGATTTACAATGCGGGAATGTTAGAGGCATCAACAGTTTACTCAAAAGCCTCCAGTGGTGGTTTCCACTACTAGAGCAGCTTCGATTAATATAGTTTAATGTGGGCGAGCAGAACCTAAACTTGACATGGAGTGATTTATCACATTGATCAGAAGCTTCAAAAACTTGATCACAACACCAGAAGATAAACTAGATCTGAGCAGCAAGCACTGTACAGGGTAGCAGTAATTAATCCATCACATTTTCCAATCAAATCTACCCGAAGCACTATCAGATGTTTCTTGTCATTAACATTATTTGTTCCTTCCTACAGATCCCTAAAGCAAAAAGGTTACATTTTGAACTACAACATACAGTACAGATCTATTAGGATATATTTGTATCTTATACCAAAATGGCTAAACATTCAGAAAGATTGCCATATACTTGTTTTTTAGCATAAAGAAATTAAAACATATACAAACATTTGTTATCTAGTATTATATTACTCATAAAACACCTATGAGTAAAAGCTTAGTGTGGAATTGAATCTTAGTAGTCATCATTGCGTATCTATGTTTGTGTGTAAGAGAATTTCACTCCCATTGTTTTCCAGAAACTATTCAATTATTTTTGTTCTCTTAATAAACTTGGGTAGGAAAAGCCCTCCGAGACACTTATTCCTCATCATATTCCTATCCTCTCCCAGAACAGTTTTCCCTGAAAAAAAGTATACACCGTTCCATAAGTTAGTGAAAATTAGCCTCATGGGAAAAAATAAATCAAAGTAATGAAACTAGCAAACACAAATCAATCAGTTAAGGAGATGATGTGGATCAGATATGAGCAGGTATAAATTCAGACCATCACAGCTTGCGTGAACTGGGTGCTAGTTACTAAACATCTCAAACACCACCACTAAGATAAGGTCCGAACACACAGCTTCCAAGCTTAATAAAACTGTTGATGTTGATCTCAGAAGGAGAGCTTGCTCGGGTGTTTATTTATTATTTTACAAACATTTTAATTCATTCATTCCTTCTGACTCCTAGACTTCAGCCAGTCAATAGGAAAGGTCATAACTGAGAGTACTCCTCTCACCTATAGCTGATCAATCAGTCCCATTCCATTAGGTCGGACACAGAAGCACACACATTCACCCTGAAGAGCTTTTTAACAGGGTGCAGGATTCTAGCAGCTATAGAACTTGTCAGTGCACATGTACAAACCTATCAATTATGAGCATTTACAGCACCTCATTAAAGTAATGTTTGTAGATCACTTATTTCACATTCATTTCATAGTATAAAATTATGAACAACAGAAAGAGAGCACTTGCATCATTTGAACAACTAGAAATATTGTTTTCCTCTAAAAGTGGTATTCAATTATTATTAAAAGAAAAATCTGTTAAAATGCTCGTTCTTCATTCTGAACAATTTGGGAAAGAATGCTTGTTGCTGCTTTGGCTCTGTAGATGTGAACTGACTGGTCCGTTCCTTGTCAAGCTGCTGTATGCATCTGGACTCTCTGTGGCAGGCTGTACAAGCTGTAGGCCACACAGTATCCCTGTCTTTCCGGCATGTTTTGTCAGCTGTTTTAAGCTGTGTACCATATCCTTGCTTACCAGATTCCTCTATTCTGCTTTTAGGAGCAACATGCTGACATTCCTTAGCAAAACAGTAGGAGAGCGATAATATTGACACTCTTTACTGGCCTGCTACTCAGTAAAAATGTTTATCCTATTTTTTTTGGGGGGGGGGGGCAGGGAGAGAGAAGACCACATTTAATGTGGAGTGTAACTAGACACCTTAAATGTTTGGCTTAGGACTGGGTTACATGCTGTATGTATAGCTATTCATACATAGGTATTTAGCAAATATATTGTACATTGTATATTGTACATATATATGTTTCATAAACAAGTTTCCCGAAATACCACTCACCTGAGAAACAATAATAGTTTAGGCATTGATTTTGAAAATGATATCATTTCATTAAATACATTCCTTTGGATTTGTACTTTTCTGTATCACAAAACCTGCTTTGAGATGATTTGCCTTTGTCATCATGATATTCCTTGCTAAAAATGTAACACATTAAATTAATAAGGCTTTTATTTTTTGTAGTTGAATGTATGCAAAACCTTTGTCACTAAGGAACTGATTCGTTAAAAAGTTTTATCTGTGGGTTTTATTGTATCTTGGTATTTACAGTATATATTTCTTTTGCTGCTCATTTAAAGAAATATAAACCCCACAACTTATCCCCTTTAGAAATGTTCCTGTGCATAACAGTTACACCGATGACTGCAGAAGAGCTTATCCAAATACCTGTAGGTAGTATTGCCAATTATTAAATTAATGAAAAAACATGTACATTGAAGAAAACCCCAGGTTATACCGGAGGCATAAAATAGAGTAAGAGTGGTTTAAAGGCAGGTGTAAAAAAATAATAAAAAACATATTATCGTGGCTTTCCGTGACACGTATAAATAGATTAGGGGAATATGAAATCAATGAATATAGCTACCAAGCTGTAGATTCTCAGGCCTTGTAAAATAATACACTTCCTCATTTCTCTTTAAAGAATTGTGGAAGAAAAAAAAGATAGCTTGGCTTTCATAACATGCAGGCTCTGCAGCAAAGTTGATCTCTTCTCGTTAAAAAAAGGAAGGACAGAATGTGAATACATGAAGAAAAAAAGTGTACTTCAATGTTCTTAAATTGTTTCAAACTTTGTTTTCCCTGCTTCTCTGTGCCTGCCACAGTTGTCAAGCTCTGACAGCCCATGTAGTTGTGGATAGGGCAGTGGATTATTCCAATTCTCTGGTAACCACAGAAGCGCATTAGAAACACACAACAAGAATTTCTGGCTAATTTTATTACAATAGAGGCATGGCTCACATAATACGCAACAGTAATTAGGGAAGGAGCTATTTGCCCAGTTTCACAGCGATGATTAAGCTAAGTTACCACCATGGTCTGCTAGTTTAAAAATCACCATCACGCCCACGCCACTTACGGCCATAAAATTTCTTATTTTATGCTTTTTAACGGCTTCACCCTGGAATCTTCATTTGCTTTATTTATACGTGTGTTTTTCACTCGCACAAAGACAATAAACATGTTCCTAGAGTGTTACAAATCAGAAATTTGTTCAGATTTTTTCCACCAACTTAAAATGTGAATGCATTGGCCAGTGTGTGAACAGCAGTAGGGCCAGCCAGCTGTGAGAGGGAGCTCGGCCTCCCTAACTTCAAACAGGGAGCTTGTCTTACATTTTTAACTAATGGGCTTATTTATGCATCCACTGTCACTCTCTCCTCAGGCTACGCTTGCACTGATTTTAAAAAAGCTTTTCTTTTTCCAGTGGAGAAAATAGAGACTGCAAACCAGGACAGATTTCCGGCATGAATAACCGCAACTTCAGTAAAGCAACAGCATTTTCTCAGATGGGAAATATTAAATAGTCTTCTGTTTGCCCACAGTGATCACATGGGCAACAGAGCTTCTGTTTGGTTCTGTCCCTGACAGACCTCAACGTGTAAAGAGAAAACGAAATTAAAAAATAATCTGGATCTATTTTTCATAGAGCGCATCTATGGGAAGACTTTCAAAGGTTCCTTCTCCATGGTAAAGTCTGTTCTCAGCACAAAAGCTCATGAGAAAGGACAACAGGAATTCCGTGCTAATTTTATTAGGGAAGAAGCTATTTGTCCAGTTTCACAGCAATGATTAAACGAAGTTATCTCCATGGCAGCTCCATCTTCCTTTCTAAAACTACAGCTCAGAGAAGATGTGCCAGTGTTTCTGTATCTTGCTGGATTTGCACGTTTAAGCAGAAAACAGGTCAAACCTTGTCATGAATTGCTGTAAGCTGAAAAGGCATTGGGGGTGGGGAGCTGTGGGGGGGCTTTTTTTTTAAAAAGTGGAAAACGTTGTTTTTCAACCATTATACTGTATATCCATTCCATAACTTATGTTCTCTGTAATTGTCACACTTTCCTTTTACATTGGAAGTCAAAATGTAATTAAAATCTTTGACAGCTGATTAAACATTTTTATTATTAGATGTCACATTGAAGAAAAGTGGGAGTGCATGTCAGATCATATGCCAAACAATCTGACTTCAAAAAACACGTCTTGTTGCCTTTTTAAAGA
Source organism: Lepisosteus platostomus (assembly GCF_059453375.1). NCBI lineage: Eukaryota > Metazoa > Chordata > Actinopteri > Semionotiformes > Lepisosteidae > Lepisosteus > Lepisosteus platostomus. Next base: position 11,706,957 of record NC_142633.1, on the reverse strand, counting down.
GCCCATTAGGCATAATCTTTAAAGAAGAGTCAAGTAGCTCAAATCAGTTATTTATTTGACGCAGAAAAGCCTATATTATATGAATCGGCCTTTTTCAAAATAAGATTATACTTTTCTATATAATACTTTTTTTGTCTAAGCTCAGAGCTGTCCAGTGAGAGCTTGCTTTCATTCAGGCGGTATGTCTGCTATTTCTTTGCCCCTGTAATCTAAATCAGAGTTTGTTCAAAAAGATGCTCAGCCATTTGTTTCCGTATGCTGTTGTTTTTTTTTATCACAAACAAAACCACATGTCAGGAAGGAAGAAAGAACTGATAAAGACTTTGCACTTAATATGTGCTAGTTTGCTAAAGCATATTGCCACAATAATGGACACTCAGCAGATTTCTGGAACAGCCTTGTGTCTGAAGTTCTTTGGAGTCTCTTCATCTTTGATTATGTTAAAGTCCTAAGCATGTACTGTATTAGCTACAGTATGTGTGTCTTTGAGGAATATATTTTGTAGTGTTGGATGGATAAAAGTGCCATAATCTGGAAAGGGTTTTCTGGAAGCACTTAGAAGGTGACTGTTTGGGGTAGTTTAAATCAAAGCCAGTGGGACTGATTTTACTGACTACATTAGTTCTGTCCACTAATAGAAAGTGAAACTCTGAGAAGCCCTCAGGCTGTGTTGGTCCTCACTGTGAGTGTAACGTTTGCCTGTGTGTTTTGTTGTTGTTTAGGGATAGTGTTGATTCCCTGCGTGCATGTTGTGTAATCATTTTGTTTACGACAGGGAAAAAAGACTGATTGTTTTGTGATGGACCTTGGAGGTAATCTTGTCTTATATTATTCACAATATCATTGTGCTCTATAAACTATAACACCAATTTATTGTTACAGCACGACTAAATCTGATTAACAAATATTACAAGTCAGTGCCGGCTCTTTGATCCTTTTCGGTCACCATGAAAATGATGAGAGCATTCATTCACTGGTTGGGCCAGGTACATTAATGAGCCCCGGCACATCTCTGAAGTAATGTAACATTTTCTCACTGACATTGAGCTGTTGACAAGGTTCTGTTCAGATATGTAGTGAGGCTATCATTTAATATAATAACAAGGTGAAATGACTTATTCCGATGGTTTTAGTGGAAAAGCACTTTCATGTTTGTACGTGAATGTCACCCAGTAAACTGAACGTGATCAGAGCTACCTCACTCACATTCCAGTCCAGCTCTCGTAGTGCTTTAGTTTCATTTCTTTGGATTCGGCCGTGCAGGGGCAGTCTAGGTACCAAACTGTGATTTTTTTTATTACAAGGCATCCGTACGTTTGTGGATATGCTGAAAAATAAGTCTTGAGCTGCTGGAGAAGCGCGTTGGGCGAACGAGTCACACAGGCTCGTTGTCGTACCTCTGCGTGCGTGAGTGTTCCCTTGTGCACGTGGGCTTGCAGTGGCCTGCAGGGAGCAGTTGGGTGCTGGGACTTCGGTCCTGCCCCAGGCAATCTGCTCTTCCTTCCCCTGCAGCTGTCCACCTCCAGCCTCTCCCTCTCACACCATTGTGTGAGCTCATCTCATCACATCCCTCTCCTTGCCCCCATCTGCCCACATCAGCGCCGAGCTCTCCCAGCTCCCCCTGGCTTGACTCAGAACCACCTTTTAATATTTATCGATTTTACACGACGGATTCAAACTGCATTAAGGAAAGCACAGCGCTGTAGAAGCGAGAACGTGAAAAACAAAATGGACAGGGTGCAACACGTTACACCTTGAGATGGCATATCAGTGTGTAGCATTTATCTGCTGTAAGGTTGTGTGTGTGTGTGTTGGTTTTTGATGAAATTTGAAGGTTTGTTGTTCATCTTATTTTCTTTTTAAATTCTGCTTGTCTGTCTTGCCTCTTTGGTCGCGCTGCAGGATGGGTGTCAGTTTAGCATCAATGGCTCTGAGACTTTGCTCTTTCCTGCCTAAGGTCTGGTCTCCAATGCCTTGCTAAGGCAGAAATATGTTTTATTCTAAAAGGCACCAGATCCATTAAATTCAAGGTCTACAGGAGAACTGCCAAATATATTGAGTTAATGGTTGCAATTACTCTCCTTTTTTTAGAAAACCGTACAGTCAGCCAGGTTCACTGAGGGATTCTGAGCATTGAATTCTGCAGCGTGGGCAGCAGACCCCAGTGGTTCACTTTTTGGTGTCAATAATGCTGAACAATATGCAAAACACTTAATAATAGTCACTGGCAGGATTTATAATCAAGCAAGGTTTGATTGCTTAAGCAGCTATCAGACTGCTTCTCCTTGTTTACTCTTCTGTTCATCTGGTCCTTTTGCTGCTTATATTTCTAATTTTTTAACTTGTGTTTTCTGAGACCCCAATTAGTGTGTTCTTAATCCCAGGAAATGAAAGACCATTGTCAAAGAAGAGTAACAGAGACTTGGCTGTAAAACTAAACCTGCCTCTTTTCAATACCTGTTTCCAGAAGCTGACAGGTTGAGATGGAATCAAGTACTTCTCCAGTTTTCAATCAGTGATTTTTTAAAGCCAAATCTTTTAATCTAAGCAGTGTGCCTGTGCCAGGAAATTGCAAACATGAAATTCTTCTAATACTTGGTGAGACATTGTTCATTTTTCTTTCTTCATTTAGTGTTAACAGAGTTATGCTGTTTTTAAATCTGTTTTTATTGTGACGTGTGTGGTATAGCATTGAAGTTTTATGTCTAAGTAAATTATATTTAAGCGTATTAATAGATTCCACATGGTTCTGTGGATATTTACAGGTGATTGGAGGGAAAACTTGTAAAATTAAATAAATACATGAATTACAAGCAAATTCATATTTTGCTAGAATGCTCTTTTTTCAAATAACTCTTAGGTTTCTTGAATATCTAATGTATTAAACACTGATGGAAATGTGCAAAGCAGGCCTTCTCCATTTAGGATTTTATTTTAGATTATTCCGTGTCTAAATCACAACACATGTGGGGGTCTGAGAGATAATGGTCATTTTAAGATTTCAAAGCTATATCAATTACAAACCATCTAGTATGTTTTTTTTTCTTAACTCTTAGTACTTTTGGACTAGCTCTCTTGGACTTTTTTTTATTCTCAGTTTCTAATTTGTAATGACATTTGTGTTACTTCAGGGATTCAAGACCGTACAGGATATTTGAGGCAGCTGCTTGACATCTGATATTGTTTATAGCTGTAGAAAAATATACTAGCTAAAACAATCTCGACATTTTAAAGTGAAGAGAGAAAAGTGGAGAACGGTCTATTTCTCTTTGGGAAACAGGTAGCCCTTCTAGTTTTGCAGGGTTTGGATCTGAGACCCCAGAGATTAAAGATCCTGCTGCCACCCCCACCCCCCCCCTCAACCCTTAATGGTTTAATATTCAGGCAGCACCTTCCAGTTGAGCTTGGGCACAGAGAGTCAATATGTCAGCGTTTATTGATGCCCCACAAAGCTGCACGGGGTTGTCAGTCCTCTTTTCAAGCCTTAATGGCCCCCTAAGGTGCGCCTTCTATCGGGCTGAAAGAGCTGAGAGGCCCTAGAACTGCTCTGTTGTTTAAGGTGAGCGCACACTCACACAGACGCACAGACAAAAAAGCTACTGCTCCTTCACACACATGACAAGGCCCATAAAAGCCTATCGCCTCCACTGCTTATTTTTGTCTCCCTCCACCCCCCCACTCAAACTTTTTTTTTTACTCTGAAGAAAGAAAAAAAAAAGGGGGCTAATTGTTTGTTGTGGGAGCCAAAGATTATAGAACCTCCTTTTTTTCTTTTCTTCCCCTTTGGATTCTCTTTCTCCTCCTCCTCTTCTGCTGCTTCTTCTTCGTTGTCGTTGTCGTCCTCTTCATCGTCTCCTTAAGGTTCTGCTTTCATTCGGAACAAAAGGAGAGAAAGGCAGAGGAATTTTCATGTGCAAAGTTGAAAGGGGGGGGAAGGGAGTAAGCCCACATTTTAAAAAGTGGCGGCGAGAGACAAGGATGACAGTTAGTAAAAAAAAATGGGGTTTTCTCCCTGGGAGTGAGGGGTCCTTCCACCAGTTCACAGCCGCGGTGGAAGATAGGTTTTTAGATCTTCACCAGTATGTCGCATTTACTAACGCTTATCAGTCAAGACTTCTTAATGTGGATCCCAAGGTTTGTGAAAAGAAATGAAGAAACATGCCAGGTAGAGCTCAGATTAACAGTACATTGTTTTTTTCCACAACGATCCTTAAAACACGTAACAACTTTTTCTGTACAAGAAAAAGGAAATTACTCGAGAACTACAAACCACAAATATTTCTGGTGTTCTTGTGCATAATGCTTGTTCTGCATTGATGTTGTTGGTAAGTGTATATTCATCTGTGGATTTAACACTGAGTCTTTTTAGAACAGAGGGCACTCTCAGAGACCAGCATTATAAGCTGTTTATCACATTTAAGTAGGCAAAAGTGAACACCATTCAAAATCAGAATAGTAAAGGGCACTTCTAATTAGCGTCAGTCTAACAAAGCGGTATTTCTCTTAAACTAAATGAACACGTGCTGAGACATCCACTTGCTTAATTGTTTCTTACTGGCTTGACTGTTCTTAACCGTGTGAGCTTTCCCACTGGTGTGTACATTATTGCAGCCTGACAAAAATATCTCTAACAGAAGATGCTATTCACAAAGAATCACTGTACCAGTCAAAGTAAATAACCTTCCATTAAGCATTGCCTGCAGAAAACTCAAGGGGTTAGGTGAGTAAAGAACTTGGGAAAACTTTTGCCATTGTTCTTGTTATAATCTATCAAGTCACTCATTCGGCCGAGTCTTTAAATTAACTACGCTGCAGGAGTTGCTTGTAAAAAGTGAACTCTGAATTGAACTTTGCTGTAAAACGCCTGTTAAATATAATCAGATGTGTTGTTTCTTCTGCAGTGTGAAAAGTATGTCTGAAAATGTGCAACTGGAAAGGATGGCAGAGTATCTGGAGTACCTACTGTATCAGTGCTAGACAATCCTTGCTGCTTTGCTAATGATTAAAATAAAAAAGGCTATTTGGTTAGTATCACTAGTTGAGACGGCAGTACGTTGCAATTTAGCAAGAGTCATAATGCTGAATTCCACACTGGGCTTGTCTGATTTGGCATTCTGGCATAAAGTTCCCCCTTTAATTCGACTGGTGAAGCAGTTGCTCTCTTCTCCACCTGCTCTGCTGTGTAGCTGGGGCTGCTGCTCTGCGTCAGCTAGGTGGGTGCTGTCATTGATTCTGATCATGATCATTGATGCATTTCATGCAGGAAAAGGATCCTGACGGACAATACTGTATGTATAAATGCAATGAAGGCAAAGAAAAAGAAATTGTGGCTGACCCTTCTTTGCAAAACATACACTTCAAGATTGATGTATTCTTGGCTCTTAGGATTTACGTTGTATTGGTACAGCTTGTGGTCCTTGCTACGCAAACAGACGGGACAGATGCAAGAGGCAGTGCTCATTTTGTTAGTGCTCACTATTGCACTATTTACATACACTGTCTGAGGATCAGGAACACCATCATCAAAGACAGTTTTGCATGTGGCCCATAAGAAACACTCTCCGAAAGACTTGAGAAACCATACTTTAGAAGTTGAAAGCACCCACCAGTGCAGTACAACAAAAGTAGGCAAGCTCTCCTGTCATTCATTTTCAGTTTTATATGCAGTTTCCCCATCCACCCACCCTCCCTCATGTGTTCTGCATACCAGTATCTGAAGTTCAGATCCCAAACAGACCTTAGGAAAGGAAACGGTTTTTATATCCAAGCCTGAAGCCACAGAGATTGCAGCGAGGCAGATGGATGTCAAAGATAGCAAATCAGATCTCGGGCTCGCTGAGCTCATTATAGTGTGCTTGTATAATGAGTCCCCACCCCCCCCATCTCAGTTAACTGACAAAAAGAATAATTACAACAACAACAACAAAAGGCATACACAAAATAAACACATAAATAAAATAACAGGAGAGATATGCTTTGTTTGTTTGTTAGGTTGTTTTTCCTCTGGGAAACAAAATAAAATATCATGTTTGTAGATCAGTCTGTTTCAACTGGTGTCATTCACTTTGCCAAGGGTAGGCTTCCAGACGCCTGTAAAATATTGTAAGCAGAGTGGGATGATAATTTGGCTGGAACTAATTGGGTTTCAGGAAAGAGGCATTAGAAATCGATACTGCACCCTGTTGCGCTTGCAGATTCTGGTCCCTGTGTGCAAGAGGATTTCATTGGCTGAGGTTTAGTGAAGCAAGAAGAAAGGCATATGGCTTGCCTTCTGATTGGAGCTAGGCTTGATTTCAAGTCATGATGGGTGAAGCCGCTCGGTTGCACAAACGTGGTATTTCAGTGATCTCTGAGAACACTGGACACTGCTGCTGAGCAGAAGGCTAGGGGGTACTTGAGTCACAGGGCCATGGAGGAGAAGGGATGCAGGATGGTGATGACCAGCTTGTGTTTCTCTGTCCTTAACTGACTGTTGCACAAGCTGATATAGATCGCAGATGTATATAAGCGATCCATTTGTAATTCTGCTGCCTAATGCTATGAAGGGTTTTGGTAAGAGCCCTGGTCTGAAAAGGAAAAGTGAACAACCTGGTGTGCTTCAGTTTTCTGGAGGAAGCTTATTATATTACTGAGTCGGCAAAATGTTTTATTTTCTGGCACGAATAGATTTGAGTGCACCAGTTTATGGGATGGAACCTATTAACAGATTTGGGTCACTAATTTGCACAGTATATTAATTAATTAGATAGTCATTTCTGATAGGTCACATCTCCGAAAGAAGCCTATGCCCATCTCACAGCAGAAGAACTCGTTCTGCTTTTTGGGAAATTTTTATCAATGTTGTATTCCTACCAGTACATGGCATGATGGCGTCAAATCTGCGAGATGCGGTGATGTACTTCTCTTTTAAATAAAAACGCAGTGGGTTCTTACAAATCGCACCCCCCACATACACACACATGCATACAAACCCCTTTGCAAAGGGCACAGTGGTACCTCTAGTAACACTGATGAAGACAGATGTCGAAACGTTTGTCTCCCTGCCACTGCGGAGTGATTGAGCACTGAGCCCGGCGTTCTTTATGGACTGCACAGCTGCAGCCGGGAGTTGATCAAGGCCACGTTACCTCAGGCGCTTTAGAAGGCCAAACAAAAGGGCCAGCTCGGAGAGGGTGGGAGGACTACGCTGAAAAAAAAGGTTAAAAGAAAATAGAGGGGGGAGAGAGGCGTGGGGAGGGGGCCCAGGCATAGCACTCATGATGGATATTCCATCTGCTTGTACTCAAAACAGGCACTGGAATTAACAATGAGCTGCAGCAGGGATGGACTGTTTTTATGGGGTAGTCATAACTACAAAGAGATCTCTGCCACCCTCCCAAGGAACAGAAATAAACATCATCTTAGAGCTCAAATTAACCATGGCGTCGACTCTAAACTCCTAGTAGCATCATTTCTTGTCCTTCAGTCAGAATCAGAGCAGTAGCACTTCATATTTTAAAAAAATATATTTCTGGAAAGAATGAACACTATGAAGTTATAATGGAGTACTTGTTGGGAATGCACTGGGTGTCAAACTTTGGAAATATCCGCGTTAGAAAGGAAGACCTGGTAAATAGTAGGAGAACAAACAGGCAGGCTTTGTCTATCTGTGAATCGTTGCTTTTTAGATTTGTTTTAACTCAGCTAATACAATTTTGAAACAGTTGTAAAAATTAAGGTGTACCTTGAAATCATAGTATCACTGCCCCACACTACACAAACCCCACCACCATGCCACCAACATACTAATCTGTCACATGAATTCCCTGTGGAGAAAGTGTGGTGCTCTGACAGATGTATGCTGGAAAATATTACATTCTTAGCTAACAATAATGGCCCCTATCTATCGCTGATTGCTGTTATCACAACAAGTTGCACTGATCCCATTGGGAACTATAAGACCAGGTTCTAATTAATGAGATCATTTAATTAAAATTTTAAAACAAGGAGAAGATACAGAGTGTCTGGCACATAAACCACGCATTTTACTGCATTCTTAATCAGCTTTGGTCAGAAAGTAGCATCTCTCTTATTTTGTAACACAGAGTTGACTTAGGGGCAGTGGGCATTTGTTAGTGGTGAAGTTCAATTTCAAAAGATATGAGTGAGAGTTTCTATTTGATTATATTTGATTCATTTAGCCCTGAATACATGGTATTTAAACACAATATATATCTATAAATTACCATGTACCCTAGAGGAATATACTTTAAAAGGAATAATACACACCCGATAGTACATAATTAGGCTTTAATTTTATGATAAATCATGAGAGCAAAGCTTGAGTAGTTTATCAATCTCCCCAGAACCTTAAAATGGAATTACAGCCTTATTATTATATAGGGTGTAATCAGGATGTTCTTTATTTGTTACAATACAGGGTAAATGATTAAAAAATGACCTTGCTGTGTAATGGGATTTGTTGTTTTTTTTTAAAAAAAGATCTGATGTCAAAGAACATTCTCATAAACTAATGTGAAAACCTTGTGAGTATTCATTCCTTCATCTCTTACCAGTCTTACAGCTTCAAGTTTATAGGAAAATTAAATTTAACCATGCACGGTATTATATTATCATCAGACAGCTTTTGTTGTTAAATCCTAGCCTTGGTGACTGCAGATGAAATGGAAAGCTCTGCCGTGCCTCATAGATACTGAATTTGGAACCATGGGCTGTATCTTTCTGTTAGAAAATGAGCCAGTCACAAGGCAGTCTAACACCTGTCACTGCTTTTACAAATCCAGCTTGCAAAGAATGGTGCAGTTGACTTTCCACCACCTTTGTGCCATCCTGCCTTCGTTATATCCTGTGCCATGTTAACATTCACCTGATAAAGCACAGCATGCCAATCTCTGGGCACCACAAGCACTGTAGACAAGAAGAGGGCAAGATGCATCACTCGGTACTCAATTACCATAATCCCTCGTTGCTCTGCTCCAAGGTGTTGACTTCTGTGCGAGGTTTCTGTCTGCCTGGTTCATTTTACTATACAGACTGACTGAAGCACTTGGTATGTGTTGTCACATGGAGGATAAATGACTGTAAGACTGAGGAGTGGAGCAGAATGAAACGGCACTAAAGAGATCCTCATCAGCCATGCATGGAATTTCAGCCAAAACTTACATTAAGACAGCTGCATTCTGTGACTCAATTAGAAACGAGTGGCTGCATTCTTTTTTTAAAAACTGAATTCGAAAAGAGCAACTTCTGACGCCTTGAGCGGGGAGATGGGGGACTGTTTAAAAAAGGAGTAATCTAAATCTTCCTCTAAGCCCATGCTAGTGGACACAAATAAGAGATGCAAAGTAAGGTTGGCTATTGTGGGATTTTTTTTTCTAAATCCAGCAGCATGTAGAAGAGAACAAATAAATTCCATGCTGTCTCTGAAATGAAAGCTACAGCCAGCCCCAGGACTCCCGGGTGCCTTTGGAAAGTGATATATAGACCACTGTGCTGGTCTCAAGTGTTGTCATGGCAAGTTAGTAGCAAAGCAGTTTGCTGCATCCTCATAAAAACCAACAAAGGGCTTCACTGTACATGTACATATTCGCCTCTATATATACATGCACATGTTTGCAGCACTGCGGAGTAGGGCTGAAGAACCAATCTTTACTTTATAAAAAAAAAAATTGATTTCATTAATGCGCCCTCATGTCCTGTGGCCACATGTAATCCGTTGAGAATTCTTGAGCCTGAGCTCCAGGAGACAAAAAGAAGTCAGTGAGAAGACTCCTCGAGTGGCCTGTAATGATAGTCTCTACCTAATCCTATAATTCCTTGTTTAATTAAACTCCAAAGCTGACCAGGAGTGCCAGACATTTTGCTGGTTCTTTTTTCATTATTTAGCGGCACAGGAGGGGGGGCGGGGGGATTTTTTTCCCTTGTTCTTCTTCTTTTCCTTTATTTTTCGGCACACCCTCGCCTACAGAGACACACACACATCCACTTGAATTACAGGGACGTGCGGGCTCACACCCACAGGCACAAGAAGGCGTCCCGTTACCCTTGGATCCTGACAGCCCCCACCTGTTTTGGGGTAAACAAACACGCTACCAGCTTAACAGTTTTCGGTAGTAGCTCGCGCAGCACCGATCCGAATTCCGAATCTCACGACGCACGTCATGCTTTGTGGGGGTTTCTGCATGGGACAAGGCTGTGAGCCAGTGCTTCTAACTCAGCCCAGTGAATTGTGTTTAGATCTCAGTGAGCAATTACAATAGTCCACACTGGCCAACAATCCAGCAGTCACACTCTGTCTTCCACTCCCTTTCCCTTTCTGTCCATATCATTAGTGGAAAATGTGGCAGATGCACTTCGCCTGTATTATTTTCCTCTACAAGTGTTAGAAGGGTTTGACAGTAGACTGATTCTCCCCACCCAAAGAAGCCTCCCTCTTCCAGCACACACCTGCCATTTCCCACTGTGCATTCTTCATTGTGCCTACATTCCACCTGGGAGAAAGAAAGATACTGTCTTCCTTCATTTGACAAGTGTGTATGTGTGTGTGTTTGTTTAGGGAGGTGTTAAGGCTAAGCTGTTAAAGACCTAGACTGTGTAAAACTTCCAGCTTCTCTGCGTGCCCCACACCTGTCCCCCTAGGCACTCTTCACATTAGCAGGGGAGCAGACACTGGAGACATCTAACAGCTACTGCAGACCTCTTCACAGACACGTACAGCAATTGTGTAAATCCATTGTGTAAAATCCCTGATGGCTGGCAGCACTGGATTCAAGTGATAGCTGTGCTTTGGATGCAGTACAGTATTTGTTAATGTTTGTTTTTATTTGTTACTAGCAGTGTGACAGCTGGAATCACAGGGAAGATTAAAGCAAGGCTGATCATGTTCGTTTTGAACTCTACCATGAAAGTAAAGGAATCATGTAAATTGAAGCACCAATCGTGGAAAAAATAAATAATACTTTTTTTTTCCCCCAAACTGTCTTCATGATTTTGTTTCCTAAAACAATGAAAGAGAGTATATGCCACTTGACAGATCAGAGCTGGTTATTTTGGGTCATTCTTTAAGTGCAACAGTGTGTACCTGGAAGCTGTAACTCACAAGTGAGTTATAGATAGCTAAGCAGAGTTGGTACGTTAAAGTAGTACTTTACCTATGTAATATATTGAACAGAGCCATGCTAGTACCGGAGTTTCAGGTCACTTTCAAGAATATGATTCCATCCATTCAACCTGTGGTAGGTAGATGACAACTTTAACTGCTCATGTAGGCTACATCAGAACTTTTTCCAACTAAGCATCTCTGTAGTGATGATAGCTTGTATGACAGTGCAAACAAAAGAGACATCAGCCTTGTGTTTCTAATGTGAGCATACTGCAGGATTGTTGGTTTTGTGCAGTGCCGAGAAAGTAAATGTGCTGTGTAAAGTGGCCAGTCTTCCAATGGCAGGGTTCGATGAGAGTTTAACAGTCGGTGAGGGAGTCTTCCCTGATTACCCGAGCTCCCATCGCCACCCTTTCTTCAAACTGGCTAGTGAAGGATCTGCCACCTCTGCTGGAAGCAATCGGCTGTACTCCAAGCGAACTGGCAAGCCTGTATAAATACCTTTGAATAAGAAATAAGAGTTCAGCCATCCCTAATTTGGAATCGCTTAAATTTCAACAGAAGTCATGGCCCTGATTAAGCACTGTGTCTGGAGGAGAGGACCTCCAGTGCTGGCAGGAGGATTTGTAGGGATCAGCCGTTCAACTCCTGAAACTCAAAATAAGAAATAAAATAAAACAAAATCAAGGGGCAAAAAAAGACGAGTCCTGCTGGGGATCAATACGACGGGCGGAAAGTGGTTATGGGGTGAAAAGAAAGGAAGAAATATGTCATTTGTCAGTCTTTTTTTCCTTTGTTTCTCAGGGTGTCTGTTCCCTGGTTGTAGGGCTGAGGAACAGATGCCACCTACACCCCTTCTGGAAAGTGCTTCCTTGAGTGTTGCTCATTTTAGACCATGACACGATTGCCCAATAAGAAATGGATAAAATACGATTTCACCTATGGGACATACTGGTCAAGAAAGCCACAGCCATAAAAATATCATGAATATGACTCCCCTACTTAAAATTAATTTTCTTCAGAAATGAGACTTCAAAATTGCAGGACAAATTAAAAATATGTATAATTACATGCCTCCTGATACCAGTATTTGCAGTGCACATTTTAAATAATCATGTAATTCATTATGTTGATTTATTTTTATATTCATGTATTACCCTTACAATTAAGTGAGGAAGTTTGACAACAGTTACAGTATTATTCATTTGTATTTAGTATGTAGGTGGCTAATTAATTGTATTTGTATATTCTCCTCAGGTTTGTAGTGTTTTTGAGATTAGAATGAATTTTGAGAGAATATGAATTGTAGGACATATGATTGCTAATTAGCTCTTTCCATGTAATAACATTAGAAAACAGAACTGTCTAACAAGATGTTCAGATCTAATTAATGTGCATATTTCCCGTGATTCATAGCAGCTTTCACTGATCAAAGTACAGATATACTGTACCACTCTGGTGACCCATGATAATAGTGAAATAGATGTCTGTGGTTACTTACTTTGACTAAATATATACTGTACTGTGAAGAACAAGAAATTAATTCATATATATCTTTATGTCCAGACCCCTTATCTCTGGACTGAGAAGTGTCCAAACCACTCAAATATTATCCTAACATGCAACACATAATGCAGTACTATACCTGAAGTGGTAGACTGACTAAAAAATTAAAAGAAAGTGTGCTTCAGTTATTTTTCAGCTCAATGTGCAAGTGCATGTTAATTGTGAGATGTGACAAAACCAGCGCAATACTATATTGCAAATATTTACACATTGCTGTTTTCCTCTGCGAGCCCCCAGGCGCTTGTAAAAGAATAGTGCTACATGGATCGCCAAGGTGGTCTGGGCAGATTAACACCCCCCGCCACTCCACTGTGGCTGCAGGGCCCGTTCGGATGTATTCTGATGCAGGATTGTGTTCACAAAGGCCTCTCATGTATAAATAACTATAGATTAAAATAATATTTGCTGTCTCCAGCTTGCCAATAGTGAAAGTCATAGGAAACTGTATCATTCTAATCCCCCCCACACACACCCAATCACTATGGAAACAGCCATATCTGTTCTTGTGGCCCACAGATGTCCTGATGGTTACTTTTGACGTCTTTTTCCCTTCTTTTCTCCCATTAATACACAGTTTTCATTGGGGGCAAGTAAGCCCGAACACCAGAGATGTGATTTGTGTAGCAAGACTTCACAGGTCACGTCAAGCAAATATTCCCAAATAAAAACAAAAACGTTCCCCCTCTGTCTGTTTGCCGCTTTTCATCTGATGACATATTAAAAATGGTGTCAAGGTGCTTGGCAGACTTTTAAAACAGAAGGCTGTTTTTATTTTTCAGTTTACCTGAAACCCAGAAGAGGACAAAAGCTGCGTGGTTTGTCTTGAGGCTTACTGGTTTTCAGGCAATAGGGAACAGTCTAAGGAGCTTCCAAAGCTGTCGGTCAGGCAGTGGAGGACTCCTTGTGCTGAGGTGCCTTCTCACCCCTGTTCCGTCAGGCAACCGCATGGACGAGAGCTCAGACGTGGAGTCGGAGCCGGACCTGCCCCTGAAGCGCAAGCAGAGGCGCAGTCGGACCACCTTCACGGCGGAGCAGCTGGAGGAGCTGGAGAAGGCCTTCGAGAGGACGCACTACCCAGACATCTACACCCGCGAGGAGCTGGCCCAGAGGACCAAGCTGACAGAGGCCCGCGTGCAGGTCAGAGGCTTCACACTGCGGGCACGGGGGCTGGGAGGCTTTATGGTTTTATCTTTCATTTGATTTCCTTCATCTACGCTAATCTGACTTCCTTTCCTGAAGGTTTGTGAGTATTAATAGACTAGATGAGGAGGGCCACAGTCCAGACTATTTTATAGGGCTTTCTAAATTTCCAGTGCAACAGGGCTCATGCACTGAGCCAGCTACAGAAGTGACGTCACGGCTTTTAACAGTCTAGTAATATTTGTAGAAAACACTAGTGGAGGCTAAAATAAATAATAAAACATTCTTCCAGTACTACAACAGTAAAAGAACAACAAAAGATGTTTTGGGGATAATAATGGGGAATTTCTAGAAAATGAAAGGGAAAAGGCTGATTACTAAATGAGTATCTCACTCAAGAGGTCACTAAGGAAGAAGTCAACAACATGCCTCAGCAGAAAGTTCTTTATAAAATAGTACTAGCACAGAAGAGTCAGCAGGGGTTTGGATACTGGAAGCACTCAAGATTATTAACTCCCCAGGGCCTGATGGTATCTTTCCAATTGTACTCAGTGAAACAAGATATTATTCATAAGCTATTGACACAACACTTCCAACAGTCGCTCAGGACAAAGGTAGTACTACCCATGGACTGGCGAACTGCTAATGCAGAAAATGACGTGGGGGCTTGATACACGTGTTCAAGGTCTTTAAAGGCTGAGACAAAGTCAACCCAGCTGATATCTTGAGAATGAACAGTGAAACATGAACCATGTTCCACAAGTGGAAACTACATGGAAGAACAATGTTAGAAATCACTCTTTGAGCATCTTTGGGTGCTGCAGAAGAGAATAATTACACTTCGTTCTAGGGTTCTGTTTGAAATGAATGTCAAATGTAAAAGCAAAAGCCAACATGAAAAGAATTATAGGAAAGTACAGTACATAGTGGAATATTGTGCAGTTGAAAGTATGTAGTATCAAATTTGAGTAACATATAAGACTATTCTTTCCAGTCACAAAAATAGATGAGAATTAGAATTGCAAGAAATTGACAACACCTACTGACAACCTATAGGTCTAGCTTTGCATGTGTGGCTCACAGTTAGATTTTTTCTCGGCACTTCAGTGAGTTCAGAATTATTCACCACAATCAAGCTAATAAGATGATTGTGTCCCACACACCCCCTAAATCAACAGTTTCATTGCATATAGGTCCACCTCCTCCTGTCATAGTGAGTTGATTTAAGCACAGTGGACAACTGTGCAGTAGACAACCAGCTTATTTGTTTGTTTGTTCAGCAGTATGAAATATATTTAGTATAGAATACATACTGTTTGTTCAGCAGTATGAAAACTCAGTATTACATTTCAGGAATGCTTTTCTTTCCAGTGGTGTGAGGTACTTGGTAATGAATGGCTGTGCACATTTATTTTGACTGAGAAAGAAAAGAAAGAAGCTACAATGAAAGGCTCACATTAGGCACAGAGAAATCAATATGTTTGCACTGCTGGCTGGAATGCGCAGAGGGTTAAGGAGTGTTTCTTAGCTGTTACCACCTCCTAGCCTGATCTTGGCAGACCTCGGAAGTTAAGCAAAGCTAAACCTGGTCAGGACTTGAATGGGAGACCTCAAGGAGAAGCAGGTGGTGGCTGTAAGTAGTATTTCCAAACCAATTCTCCAGTAAGGAGACTGGGAAACCTTTGTTGCGTTTCAATGAAACATTAATCCAAAGGCCTGACTACTTGGTCTTGACATATCCCAGGGGACTCTTTGTTTATCCAGGTTTACACAATCTAGGCTTCCCTACAGTTCTCCCTTCATTTTATTGGTGAAGCAGTTTCTTGCTTCTCCGCCTGGTCCACTGTGTAGTGGGTCTACTGGCACAAAAAGGATGCTTCTCCTCACCCTGGTGGACTGCAGTGCAGTGGTATATGCAGGGGCCACCCCCCTACTTGTAAGCACTTAAGAATGAGGAACTGCTGTATAAAAACAATTCATTAATAATGATTATTAATTAGATTGATTAACGTTTCAGAGTCAGGTCTCAAGGGCTGAACATCCTAGAAAATTATTGATTTGTACCTACATCTCTCATCCCTCATCTTAAAAAATATTAGTTTCATGGGACACACACAGACAAACTTACAGAATAGACACAAACAGGCTCTAACCCAGAGCCTGTGCACAGATGAGATGAGAGACAAAGGGCTAATAATTTATAGGATTAATACTCGCTGTGGGAAAATGTATGTGGTCGTGAATGTGAGTGCAGAATCAGAGGTCAGCAGTGTGCTGGTGTTCAAGGGGGATCAAGCGTGTTAACAGAGCTGCTGGTGCGGACCAATCCCCAGGAGGGGTCTGCTGGCCGCGTCGTGTAACTGAGCTATCCCGTCTCTGCCCGCTCTCAGGAATAACATTCCCCTCCACAGCCTTCCTCTGAGCTCTCAGCCTGCTCTCTCCTGCGCGGAGCCAAGTATAGGAGGAGTCTCCTTCATGTGGGAAACTGGTTTTCTCCATGAAGGGCTGCAGTGCTTTCCAAGCGTTAGGATGTATGTGCAATTTTCAGAAAACCTTGAACTATAGGTGAGTCAGTGTGATGCTGCTTACCTCTAGATGCACTGAAAGTTGAATTGTTGCATGATAAATGACAGCTTGCTTTGGAAGCCACAAAGCCTGACTAGTAGAGATGGCAGCTGAGGTCACAAAAGACCTCAATTCTGTTCGAACCTGTACCTCATATCCACAGACATACAAACACAGGCACAAGCTCCCATAACCTCCCAGGCATAGTCATTCTCTCCCTCATGCTTGTAGGGAATGGAAGGGCTGCTGTCATGAAAGATGACAGACACTCTCCTGCCTCTGTGTTTGTGGAGCATGATGGACAGTTTTGACATCTTCTCTTCGGTCAGGCATTGCTCTAGCCGCCTCATTCAGGAAACTTCACTCAGTCAGGCCCCTTCCCAGCCACCCTTTCATCTTTCCTCCTCGATGGGAAGACTCACACATGGTCAGGTATCTCCCCAGCTTCCCCGCTTATCCTGCCTCCTCAACGGGGAAACCACACAGGACTAAATCAACATGTCCAGACAGGGTACCACTTCCCATCCCAAGGCACAGGCCGTGTTCAGAGTAAAACCACTTCCTCCTGCTTGAGAACATCCGCTCCTGAGTTTGAAATGACGAGGCCATACGAAGGGGTTCCCTCGAATTGCCTGTCAAATCCAGGGTATGGTAAAGTTCTGGGAATCTTCCAAGACGCGTACAGCCATATGTTCTTTGCATTTTCCCTGTCCATCTTACTTTGGCACATCTCCCCTCTAGGCTCAAAACACTGATCAGTTTGTAGCACTCCAAACTCCCATAAATGTAGGAAAACGCAGGCTACCTATTGGGATAAAAGGCTCAGGCTTTAGCTTTCTTTATTGTTAACATGGAGAGAAATACTTGTCACCATATTGGCTGACTTTCTGTCAGTTCCAGGGCTTAACTTCCCTGGAATTGAAAGGTCCTTGTGAGAGCTGTTACTGTGGATGTTTCTTCAAGAGATAGACCTGTAATGAGAAGACCTGTATCTCCATGTCTTTGTTAATCCAGTTATGGAATGTAGACTTTTCTGTTTTGCCTTTCAAAATCCATGTGCACACATTGTAAAAGACTCTCTGAAGGTCAAAATCATTCACATCTTTTATATCATGGAATAGTTATCATACTTGCCTTGTCCATCTGTGCTTGTAAGACCTTGAGTTTTAAAGGGATCAGCTTTGACATGTCTTGTCTCTCACACTGGGGTGTCGATCTGCAAAGATCACATAACACGTGCAAGATTTGTTTCTGAATGACACTTGCTGTAAAGTTGAGGTAACCAGCCCCTTCCACAACAGAAACTACAGAAGATCTGCTTTTTTAATTCCTCTTGTTCCAGATTTATTTAACACTTTTATTCACACTGCAGGGAGTGTAGGGCTCTTGTAAGACCTCAGCTGTTCTAAGTAATCCCTGAATCTTTTTTTTCACACCTAAGTCTCTCCAAGACAGTTTTGACAGCTCCTCTGCCATGGAGTTTTATGTAACACTGAAGGAAAATACAGTAGAGTTATAGCAACAGCTGTTCTCGGGAAGAAAAAAAAAAGAAGAAGAAGTGCATTCCTGATGGATTTCTCATTTAAACTCTTGGCTGGGATCTCTTCTTCCCACAACTTTCAAGCCTGCCGCTCCTTGTAAAATTTTCTGCATATCAGAGAGTATCTCTCACCCTCCCCTGGGACCCCCTGCTCCAGCACCAACATTAATCAATCAAGAGCTCATAAAAAGGCCTGAGCAGTGCTCTTTCCCTCTTGCCCTTCCTCCCACTCAATCTGTGCGTTCTGGTGACTCCAGAATACTCGAAGAACGGTTGCATTGGAATAATGGCTTCCACATATGCCTGTGTATCTTATAGAGCTGAAGGAGACAGATATCTAAATGTTTTTTTCCCTCATACCGAATGGCTGATATTAAAAGCTTTATATATGCTGTAAAGATCTATTTCATTATCCCGTATCAAAAACTGGACATGAGTTCGCTTTAGAAAAATGAATTGTCTTAGATGTGGTCCTGTTTGTCGATTCAGCACCGAAACATCATCATCTATCTGAGGGAATTATTCTTAATTCAGGTTTAAGTCTTTTATATTTTAACCACTTGTAACTTTCCACTCTAACGGTTGTGAAAGTATGTAGTTCTGCTCTTGTCTATTTATGCTGTATTGTCAACTTATGTTATGTTGCAAGGCATGACTGCCATATGTTCCTGGCAGGGTTACAAAAACAATGGGGAACTTGCTTGATTGCTCTGCACATGCACAGCCAATGTCAAATCCCTTTTATGGACAAGTTTTACAGACCTTACTGTATAAAAAGACCACTCTTTGTAATAGTTCTTTGAGTCTGGTCTGCAAGAGCTAGGCTCCCATATGCATATGTAATAAAGAAGACTTCTGCTACAAGGACACCCAGATTGCTGTCATTTGTTTGACACAACATATCAAACATGAGAACTGAACAGTTTAGTAAGGCTTGCAGAATGTAATTCGGGTACTATTGCTGAGTACTATTGTTTCGTATTGAGAAAGTGTAATGGTAGCAGCTAGACCAATTTGAGACTGTGTTTTAAAAGGAGTAGTGGAGGTTTTATATGAAAAGATGTACACCTGTGTAACTAGAAGCCCACGAGACCTTCAGAACTGCATAACTGGGAATGAATTCCCTTGAGACTCTTACTGGCGCATGACATGGCTCTTGAATGCCAGTCAGTCAGCAGGAGAAAAAAAAACAGCAATACCCAAAGCAATTGGTCAAGATGAATCTATGCGCCTGTCTGGGAGAAAAATCTACTGTTCTTGGCAAGATTGCAGGCCCTGTCAAGCTATCTGCCATGTTTGTAGGTCAATGAAAGCCTCAGTCTTTGAAAGAAACCCTTGGGGCATTTGACTCTTTTGTGTATTTATGGCAACTGATGTAAATTAGAAAAGTGCAAACATTAAAAAAAACAAGGCTCAAAGCAAAAGGGACACTTCTTTTTAAATAATAGAGCTAAATTATGTCATGTGAAAACCTGAGGTATTTGAGTCATGGATATAATTTGTTAATGCAATTTTCCTTATAATCTAATTCTGAAATGCTTTGAAAATCCCAAAAGGTCATCTCAAACTTAATTTTCTGAAAAGGTCACTCTAGGAAAATGACTCCAGTTAAACAAAGTAAATAGTGGCCATCGGTCTCCAATGTTGCTTGCAGGGGGGGAGAAGGACATTAAAGGGAGGGGTGGGCATTGGAGTTTAAAGTCCATTGAAGAATCGTTTCTTTTTCCAAGAGTCATGTGTGCTTCTGCCACTTGTCCCACGTGGTGTTAATCCACAGGGACTGGCATCCTTTCCACTGGCAGAGTGGTCGCTTTGAGCCCCTGCTATCAGGAAACGTCTTTAGGGCAACGTGTGGAAAATGTACCAGGATGACAGAAAGAACCAGCAGCCTAATTTATTGCTCTTGCGTATTTAATCCATCACCTGGACCCTGGTCCATTTACTTTTAGTGTTAATAAAATCTGGTTAACTGGTTTAAGGACATTGCAGTCTGGAGTTTCACTTAAATCAAATTTTAGCATTAGTATTGCAGAGGGGATTGTGTAAGAGTAATCTAACAGAAAAGTCGTGCTGTGTTTATTCCCAATGGCAGCCCCAGTACATTTTCATGACACCTCACAAAGAGGGACATCAAAGACATATGTTTAAATGCTTGGAGATTGATTAGATTTTTTTTGTGTGCTTTTGCTGGTTTGAGTGCCTTCGGAGGCAGACATCAGGAGGCTGAAGTATGCGTTTGTGAAAGGAAGAGCTCATGACCTCCTTGACATTTGAAAGACCCTTTGGCCTGAGCCCTGACTCTGTCCTGTGCAGCTGCATGGGCATAACATCCAGATGTCAGCAGAGGGGCTGTCGGAGCAGGCTTCAGGGTTAAGGAAAGGATAGAGGGAGACTAGCAGCCTGCCCCACAGAAACCAAGTGGTTTGCGCAAGTGTGTGTATCTTGCCGGCTATGTTAAAAGTCTTCCAGTCCAGTCCAGAGCACTCTCCCTGTGCTTCCAGAGGAACTGTAGTGCTGTACTGATGCCTCTTTGTTCCCCACTGCCAGCTCTGCTGTGCCTAGTGCACAGAGTGTGGTGTTTCTTTCAGAGTGGTCTCACGCAGGCCCTGCTTGTTAATAACACAGATTAGAAGGAGTTGTAAAGGCGAAAGGGCAAAAGAACAGAGAACAATACAACAAAAAGTGGGGAGGTTTGGGAATGGCTGGTGTCTCTGCACCATGGAGCGGATGGAGGCAGCGGAGAGTCATCTGGAGCGTCAGGTGACTCTGTACACTGTGATGCAGGCCTGAGGAGGCCCAGACCAGTCAGCCCTGCAGTCTTGCTTTTACACTGCAGCCTGTCAGAGTATCGCGAGCCAAGTTTAGATTAAAGAAAGAGGCGTAAAATGCTTACCAATGGACAAAATAAATGGAAAAACAATTGTATAGTTAATAAAACAAAATTCACAAAGTATTTACAGAAGGATCTCAGATTCATTTGGAATAACTTAATTTATCTAAGTATTTGTGAAAAATCAGCTTATCTTTAAGGCATTTATATTAAACAGTACTATGGGTTTTCATAATTCTGAAAGATAAGAGTTTTTTTTTCACCTTGACTCGGTTCTTTTTTTCCCATTTCTAGTAGTTTCCTAAGGTAATGCAACTAGATTTGTTGAAACATGAGACTCCAGTTCGAAAATGGCAAATCAGTTGAACCCAATTCTTCAGGATTTCCTCATGATGGTGCAGTCATTTCAGTGCCCAAGCTCTGGAGTGGAGGAACTGCACTGCCTTGTCTGCTTGTCTGCGATTCTGATGAACAGCTCGTCAGGCTAACGTGGGTACAGCTCATCAGCTCTAGAGCCGGCTCGCACTGCTCCGAGCTCCTCGAGCTGACTTTTTCAACTCCCCTTACTCTCCTCCGCGGGCGTGCGCTGAGTTTTATTTTTGTCAAAGTAAAAAAAAAAAGTAAAGGCAAACATCCAATCCGTCTTCATCAGCCATCAGTACCCTCTAATTACCCAAATAAACGCACCCCCCCCACTTCTTGCCAAGCCACTGTTTCACTGCCCTGTCTGACAAATTGTGGGAGCTGATCCATATCTTTCTAACTGCTGAGATGATTAGTTCCAGACCCCTTGACAGGGGGTAAGAGTGTCTGTGGCTACCTGTCTTCCCCACTCCACCCCCCCCACCCCACACTGCTCTGCTCCAGCGCCAGATGGTAGCTCTGTCGCCACTGCCAGAAAAGGGGAAGAGCAATTGCATAATCCACTCAGATTTAAAAGACAATAGACCTTTCTGAAGCTCCTTTTATGTCATCTGCCTAATATTTCCTGACAGGTTACTCAGGTAGGACGAGAAAGCAGAGGGCTGTTGCAATGTAATATTAAATGAATGTAAAAAACGACGCAATAAATCAGTGCTGCAGCTGAAGTGAATTAGATTTTCATTCCTGGTGGAAGTTTTAAGAGGCGTCTGTTGTTTCCACGTCTTGAGAAACTCTATCTTCACAGAAGTGAGGGCTGAATTACGGAGCCTGTCACATAGATTATGTTTCATTACCAATAAACATTTTGCGTGTAACTATTATATTTAGCCGAATCTAATAACTTATAAGCATTGCCTTTTATGAAGCGTAAAAATCAATTTGGCAAGAAGTTTTTTCTGTTGGGCTTTCAGCTATTTGAGTATCAATGGCTTGCACTAGCTTCCTAGTGCGAGTGGCACAATGGGAATGGGATTTCCTGAGTCATTCTTGTAGTTTGCTTTCAGACATTTGTAAAAATTTGAGATGTTTAAAACAGAAGCTTTGTGCTTGCCCTTAATACCTCCCTGTGGATAATGAAACATATCTTACACAGACATGGTGAGCTCCACGTTCCTTTGAAATGCTTTCTTGAAACTCAGTGATGGCCAATGCGATGAATGCTTGTATGGGATATCGGTATGAGAACTTGAATTTCAATTTAATCTCTGCTCGTCCGCTGTATAAACTGCCTGAATGAACAGTAGCATGTATCTGCTAAAGCACATACCTGGGCACCAGGTATGCATCAGCTTCCTAATTATAGATGCATTCCAATAGCCCTTGTAGGATAACCACTGGCCAAGCTCAGAGTTTGATCCTCAACTGATTTCTTAACACTTTTTGAATAAAATCCGTGCATGCGTAGGGAAACCATAAATGTTTTGTCCACAAGGATCAAGGCAGTTTCACAAACCTCTCTCCTCTAAAGTGCCAGCCTCCATCTCATATTCCTGAAATGATTCGCAAATGGAATTATTGAATGTGAAATGTGGAAAAGCACAATGTCTGAGACAAAGGCTTTAATTTGCTCATTTGATGTTTTTTTTTTCATGAACAAAAACAAATGCTACTTCAGAGTCCATTTTGCATGCTGTGCTGTCAATAAGAAATGATGACTGCATTCGGGCAGTGACCTAAGTGAGCCTGCACTGAATCCATTTTTGTTCAGAACCTAAATGTCTGCTTTTATCAGATGCTTAAAAATGTCAGTTTTTGTCAGATATTAGAGACAGGTTTCTTAATCTAGAAACAATCTGATTTCACTGTGGGAGCTTCAAAACTGTTCCATTTTTGTTAAAGACTTGAGACGATCCTTAGCTGAACGAAATTGGTTTATCTCTTATAGAAAAAAATACCCTACATGCAGTAAAAAAAGCTAAAAGGTTACAACTTTTATTTTTGTGTGTTTTAAGGTTGTTTGATTTCCTTTAGACCGTGAAGACGTGCTTTTGGATTCTTACTTGGAATCAAACACCAATCTGCACGTTGTACAGTATATGGCAGTGAATGCTAGTTTTAGGTGCAAACAGAAAGTAGATAATTCCTGAGCATGCCAGAGGACTTTATAAAGGGCAGATTTGCCTCATAGGTAGAGGATGCTGGCTCACCTTTATCTAGCTGCACTTGAAATCCAGTGATCTTAACATCTCAGTGTAAATGACAAAAGCTTCCTTTCCACAAACTAAGCCTCTGAGATAGTGGATTTGTCCAGTGTTATATAAAATTTTGGATCGTGAATTGCGTGGCTTTGATTTGGTTGCGGTTTTGGTTTGAATTGTGAGAGGAACAATTCTGTGTTGGGATGAACAGCAACTTTATACAGGCAAGAGCTGTAGTTTCTGTGGTCAGAGGAGAATGACTGTGGCAATATGAGGCTGGTGACTAGTGATCTTACCGCAGAGGAAAGGCTTGAAACTCACTGCACCTCTTTTGTAAGGAAAGAAAAAAATGCTGTGCAAAAGCTCATCTAACCTTCCTTGCTGTGCTGCTCCTGGGAGTCATGTGTTTTGAGGGCCATAATGGAACAAATGGGATTTTATGTAGATTGCAGACAAGAAATAGTTGCAATGCATTTGTGCAAGTGTTCCTACAGAGAGTCTTATTATTAGAATTTAAATGAATTTCTTTTAGTCTCTCTTTATTCCCGATGCTTATCTAGCTAATCCTACCCAATACTCTTACTTCCAGCAACTTTAATTAGCATAGTGCCAGGCAGACGACACAGAGACTGGCTTGCTGGCTGCCTGGTTATGATGAGTGAGGATCGTTCTCACACCAGCTGGGCTGAGTTGTGGCGACTTGTGGCCACTATCTTTGTGTGCAGGAACCTTCAATGAAAGCCAGCTTAATGCCCTACCATAGTCTAGAGAGTGTGGTCTCTTCTAGCCTGTAAAAAAGTCGGATTTTACAGCTTTAAAACTGCTGCTAGTACTAGTTTTAAACTTTTCAAAACTCTGACAGTTTTAAAATAAGATTTGCTGTTAGACATACCATTCTTGTAACTCAGCAACCTACAGTCTCAACCGACAGCAGTAGATTGAGTGCAATCATGTAAGAAAGAAGTCCTTTGTAGGAGAGAATCCAAACCCTGACACCGTTTCTTAGAATAATTGTTGTAATGAGCAATTTGTATACCTTTTTTAACAAAATATTTCATTCGGTGGGGCACACTGTAAAATCATTCCGTAATAAAGTAAATCTTTCAGTCTTTGTAGGACTTATTCAAAACAAGAGATGTTTTCTGTCACTGGAGAGCATCTAGCTCATGTAAAGGAGGCATGACTGTATGCTCTGAAAATAGTTTCACTCCCCTTTCTGTGAAATATCTGGGAGTCAGTTTATTTGAGTAATTTTCATTTTCCCTAAAAACTTCAAGTCTCATTCTGGAAGCTCCGTTTTTCTCTTTTCCCAACAAAACATGCAAATTCTGAAACTGATTTAAGGTAAAGAATTATTGTTAATAATAATTATTATTTTTTTATTATTCCTTACACCTTTATAGCGCTTTTCTGGACAATCCACTCAAAGCGCTTACTTATATTATCCAGTTTCAGAGATCTCCAATGTCTCTGAAGGGACCATCTGGGTCCAGAGCCCCTCTCTGACTTCCCCAGTCAGGATGGTCAAGACCCCCCCCCCCCAGCAGCCCCAGCCCAGAGCCCGGCCATGAAGAAGCTGAGAGATTGATGTCGGTCTCTTTTACGCCTCTCAGGCTCTGTTATGTTCTACTTTTTTGCTGTGAAATTCAATCACGTTATCCAGGTTTTACTCCTCATCGTCTGTCTCCCAGCCATTCCCCCCTCCGCGCTGTAGCAGTAATCCTAGGAAGACATATAGCCGGTGTCTTCCAACTGGAAAGAAAGAGAAAAAATGATAGGCCTGTGTGATTGATAACAAATGAGAGAAGAAGGCTCAGGGAGGTTACTGTCCTAGGATCTCCTCTCAGCTGCCTGAGCTTTTCTGATTTCGTACGCTCCGCTCCACGGAAATATTGAACACGCACCACCAGCTCTTATTTTGTGTGATTCTTTTATTTATTTGTAACACCCTCCATCTCTCCAAAGTACCGTTTCTTGTTCCATTCCTGTTACAATGTCCTGTATCTTTGAAAGGTGGTAAACTTTTTTTGGGGGGTTTTGGTTTTGGTGTCAGGTGTCAAACTTCACTTACTAGAGCCTGGAACTGCGTTCTCAAAGCAGGGCTTTGGTTTCTAGAATGTCTGTCTGTGATTTAACCTCCACAATAATAAAACATCTCTTCCTAAAGCAGGCGCTTTATAGATGGAAAATTATTTTTTTATCAATTAGTTTTTGTTCACTTGATTTGCATAAACTGTACTAGGCACTGTAAGATGAAGTGAGCAGTAACCTGTGAGAGAGAACTAAACTAGGCTGTGGAAATTACATGTGTGCTCAATGGAGACAGTGTCATCAAACCAGACTTGGATCACATATTCCAGTGTAGAAAGCAGAAAGCTTGTTATATTGTACACATAGACCAGTATGCATCATACACTTGGCAGGACCAAACTGTTTCTATCCTTTAGTCTCTGAAGACTACAGTGTTAACAATTCTGTGTGGATATATAAACATTATGCCCCAAACTGGCTACTTTTAATTGTGATTGCATAGTGCCCTTGGGTATTTTATAAGCCTGTCTGTTCAGACATTACCACATTGTTTAAAAGCCTCTGTCAGTTCTGTGCAATAAAAAACTGTCACTGATATGCTCTTGTAAAAGGTTGAATGCTAAACGTCACTGTTGAAGCAAGGTGGCATTACAGAAGTAAAACCTTTCTCAGTTGTCCTAACAGCTGGAGGGAAATACTGATGATTTTTTGTTAGTGCAGCACTGGAAAACTGGAGTAAATTTTATGTTACTGTAGGAGGCTTAAAACTCCACAAAAAGATTATGAGTTCCTCGTGTAAATGTGGAGCATAGCTTAGTTTCAGCACAGCAGTTCTCAGTGTGTGTAGGTTTGTTTTTTTGTGTTTTGTGCTCTTTTGCTGCAGTGGAACACCAGCAATCCAAACAATTAGTTTCCCGTGGAGTTGAAGAGGGCAACTTGTGCCTGCAGCATTTTGTTTCTGTTTTTTTTCATTTTCTTTCTGCCTTTTCTTTCTTTCTGCGCTGAGGAAGGGAAGGAAATGGGTCTGACAATAAAGGAGGGGTGGGGCTGGGGGTGGGGTTCAGAGTTCAGAGGTGAGGGGTCCCACTGGGCTGGCCAAGGAAAGCTCTCTGTCTGTGTGGAGTGGAAGGAAGAGCAGTTTACTCTGATGCAGCAGCAGAAAAATGCCTCTGGGCTGGGCTGCTGTTTGTCTGTGCCCAGCTGGAGATCTCCACACTTCGACGAAGTCCTCCTCTCACACAAACCTGCCATCATTCTCCCAGACATCCCAATAACTGACACTTCCTCCTGGGGAGAGGGAGCAGGAGTGGTGGGGGAAGAGACACACGACAAATCAGAAAGGCACCAAATCTTTTTGGGAAAAAAACAGAGCAAATTGTAGACCTGTTGGGATTTGATCGTGGGTAAGACTCCTGTCTTCTGTGTTATTATACAGACATTGAGATGGTTTCTTAAATATCATACACAAATACATAAAAGAGAGTGGTGTAAATTCATATCAATTATCTTGACTGATTGCAATATATATATATATAATTGTGGTCAGTGCACAATTTATTTGAGAAAGTTTATTTAAAGAGTTAGAACAGAATGCACTTCACAGAAATTTTTTTTTTCATGTTCTCTGAATGCACTGCCTTGGGAAATTTCAGATGCTCAGGAGCTTCAAATGAGAGGATATTAATAACCAGGATTGCACTTCTTTGAATTTTGTGCAGAACATCTCGATCAGAATCTCTCGAATATTTATGTATCGTATGTGTGTGTGTGTGCACGCACTTGTGTGTGTGTGTATGCGTGGGCCCGAGTGCCTGCGCTAACTCTTGATCAGTTCTCTCTCTGAAAGCATGGCTCTTGAAGAGCTGTTTAAAAAGGACGCCCACCCTTTGTGCTCACTGTTTACCCCAGCCCATTGAAGGGCTATTGTTGCTCTTTATCATACCCCCACACAATGGCCGGCCCATTTGAAAAACAACTGTAGATTAACTGCAGTAACAGTGTATTAAACTCTGACTAAGCGCCACTCCGAGGCACAGATCAATGTCTCTCAACCTTTTGCAAGCTGAAGGCCACAGCCTGGTTTTGGTGAAATAAAGCAGGTTGTGAATACAGATTATGTTCATGTTAAGCAGAAAAATACATTCATTATATAAAAAACAGAATAATTATATTGTCAATTTTATTTTTAAAAATTAAAAAGGGTTTGGGTCAACTGTAAAAGTGACAGTTTTATTTTGTACTTTTCTGTCAAAGAACGTTTGGTTAGATTTCAGATTTCTAAATTTTAGAAAGTAATTATTACTGTAAGGCACACAAAATCAATTTTAAGCAGCTTGGTTGCTCATTTTTCATCAACTGAAGTAAAGTATAAACCAAACACACTGTTCATTTCTGGTGCCTATACTGTCTTATTAAAGTCACTGTCATGTGTTTTAAAATGTATTGAATAAGAAAAGACTTCAATAGATATAAGTAGCTCAAGTAGGTGGCTGCGTCAGCATGTGTAGGCTGCAAAGGAACAAGTGAAGGTTTATTCCATGCTGAAAAGAGAAGAAAAGAAGCACAACGTTTCAGCTGTGGAGCCTTCTTTGGGTGTGAAACCCGAGCTGTGGTCACAGCTGAATGCCATGCTTCCAGTGCAGTTTCAGTTTGACGATATGTGCAGTTTCTTAATTAGTCCTTTGAGCATTGATTGCTCCACTTGTAGGCCTACAATGAAGAGTGTTCAAAGCACACGGCTTTGGAAGAGGTTTGCTCTGTGACCAGCAGTAGGTTATTCCCCAATTGAATTCAGATAACCAGTGAAATATATGAAGATCTCTGATGCAGTAGAAACAGAGGGTACAAACACCACAGCACCCATCCCTCAGCCCCTGCCCCGGTTACATCCCTTCTTACAAAGTGTACAACAGGTTCACAAACATACTTGAGATGTCTGGACCAAGAGGTCTTGTCTATCTCTGACCTTTTAATTACTTTTCCTTTCTGACTGAGGATTAAGGGACACTGTTTACACAGATCACAGAGCTGCAGCCTCTTAAGAAGAACAACCATCTTTGGCCACTGTGTTAACTTGCAGTTTTCAGGAGGGATTAGGCATTTTAACAGCCCACTCAAAGTGAGAGAGAGATTGATTGCAGATGGCTGCATGGATAATAGAGAAGAAGAAAAAAAACTGTTTTAAGGCTAGAAGAAAACTAAAAACACATCTTGATCATTGTTATCCTGTTCATTATGCTTTTAGAATTTTTAGAAACTCACGTTTAGGGTTTAACGGCTCAAGACGACTCATTATTTTTCATGTCTGTTTGGTTTTCTTGGGGGTGGACAGTATAGCTGAGGGTCATGTTTGTTTTCTGTCTCCAGGTGTGGTTCAGCAACCGACGAGCCAGGTGGCGCAAGCAAGCAGGAGCCAATCAGCTGGCTGCGTTCAATCACCTGTTACCTGGCGGGTTCCCGCCCACTGGAATGCCCACTCTGCCAACGTATCAACTTCCTGAGTCTACCTATCCCACCACCACAATATCACAGGGTAGGCCATCTTCTGTCGCTATCACGTGTGTCTAGTGTCTTCCTGTAAGTAAAGAACCAATATCAGGAATGTTCCTGGATTCTTCTTGTGCTTGTGTCTGGCAATGAAGTAAACAGATCATTGAGTGACAACGTCTACTTCTATGCACACTAAAAGGGAATGGTATCTTCCCTCGTCCCGTATGAAAAGCTACGTCCGGTCTGCAAATAGAATTCTGATATAATACAAAAAGCCCTTTTGTTTGAGAATATTTCACACATTCCCTCAGGACACTCCTATAACTGAGTGACTAATTGAAATGTAGAGATATTTTCACAGTGGTTTACATCCGGTTAACGAGTGCGAATTGTATGCAGTAGTAGCGCTGCACAATTTTGTGTTTCATGAAGAAAGATGGCAACTGCCATCTATTCACTATGTTATTTAACAAAGAAATTGAATGGACATTGAATTTTGTGTCTATCTAAAGAGTGAATTTAATGTATATCAATGAAATAGCATGTGTCAATAGTCCTTAAAGAACTAATGGTTTCCCATGTGTTTAGGACCAGTGAGGCCTGAATGTGGCCTTTCCCTTCACTCATTGTTGATCATATCTCTGCTCTTCTTGTTCTTTCATTTTAATTGTAATTGGAGTTCTGCTGCCTACGCAGCCAAATCCTGATTGGAGGGTGTTTCTATCATAGTGGATTATTGTTCAGGACTTCTGTTGAAAACGTGGTAGGAGGTGCCACTCAAGCTCGTGGCGATGGTGGGGGACGTTCTTGTTTCTCGTTCTGGTCAACTTTCCATGAATAAAATCTTTTTCAATCTAAATCCCCAGAGGTTCCTAGGGCCTGTGAGAAGTGTGCGGGAGCTCAGCGCTCTCAGCGCTGTCTGCCGTGCTCGTAGTCACACTAACGCCCGGCGTGTTCCTACAGATGGCAGCAGCACAGTTCACCGGCCCCAGCCTCTCCCCCCCTCCACCATGCACCAGGGCGGGCTCACGGCCGACAGCAGCTCCGCCTACGGCCTCTCGTCCAACCGCCACAGCTTCTCCAGCTACTCGGACACCTTCATGAGCCCGTCAGCGTCCAGTAACCACATGAACCCAGTCAGCAACGGGCTTTCTCCACAGGTCAGTGAGGGGTGGCCGGTATGGGCGCAAAAAGAGCTGGGTGGCTGAATGCCCTTCTTCTCCCCTGCTAAATCTGTGTTTTCAACACCACTTGAGTGTCCTAGGATGGTCTTTTGATGCCTTCTGTGTAGGGCTCTGCAGGGGTTTTTGTCGTGTGCTCCAGTTAGAACCCGTCTTCCGAAGACATACTGGCGAGGTTAATGTGTGTCTTTCCATTGCCTCTGTGTGTACCCTGCAATGAGCTAGCATCTGGTCCAGAGTGAGCCCTACACTTTGAAGACAGGCTCCTGGTGTCCCCAGTCCTTAGTCCTAAGGATTCTTTGTGTGGCACAGTGACACTCAGTGACCAAGTTCTGTAACTGAAGTCTCCCTTTAGAATCTGTTCCATTAAAACTATTACGAAGAAGGCACTTCAGCCTTCATTGTATATATTTCTACATTTCTTGTTTCATTGGATGGCTGATAAAATAATTTGATTTTGCACAAATCAACCTTAACTATCAGAAGTAGGATGAAGCAAACGAAAAGGAATCCTTATGTTACTTTTACAAAATCATACATAGTTCTTGCCAATGCTAAACGTAAAATGGATCAAACTAAGACAAAAATTTAAATATTTGAATGTCAAAATGCTAAATAAGGCATGTAAAAACCCTGTAGGAAACCAAAGCAGGATACAATATTTTGTCATGAGCAATATTGCAAAAATGTCTGTAGATACAGTTCCACTTGACATTGGGTGTCTGGGAGTCATTGTGTTGCATTGGAGGCTTTTGAAAAAGCTGTAGATCTAAATTCCCTCAGATTATGGTGAGATCCTTCTGTTAAATAGAGGAGAATTCCAGAGTCAGTGTGCAAACCCTGCTGTACAGTGTCAACTACTGTATGTCTTCTAAAATAACATAGGCAGCAAACAAGCACTTCTTTCTGGTAATGTTTTAGTTACTGAAGGTAGCCGTTCAGCACCATTAAACATCAGTCTTCACAACTGTTCTGTCCACAGAGACTGTAATGAAGTTGGATTCTGGACCCTGATGAATTTTCAGTACAATAACTGAGGGCTCTAAATCCTATAACTTCATGGCCACCTTCAGCAAGGTGACTTTCCAGTGCAGGTACAGCCGATTTAGACATGAAGTGCATCCCTCCAAGCTCCCTGTCCCTCTTTCCTGAAAAGAAATAGCAGAGAAAAATGAATATAATTTGATGTCTTGGTGTCCTATTTGGAGTATAAATCAACGGGAGGCATTAGATTCGTATATCGCCGAGCAGTTCTTTTCTGTTGTAAAAAAATGCAATTGCTGAGTCTGTTTCTTCGTGTCTGTGTGTTTGAGCAAAGAGGGGATTCCACATGTTATGCTTTCTGGGCACCTTGAATAATAAGCATTCAAAATTAGACTTTCTGGTAGGGGTTGATTCTTAAATACCACTGAATAAAAAATGACTGGTATTGATGCAAATCACTGGTGAAGAGTAAATTATATGCAATTACCCACCGATACTGGGCAGTCCTGCCCACCCTAAGCAACAAGATCTAGCTAACAAGCAGAAAATAAGATTGAAATGGTGTGTAAAGAGTTGAAAATGAATTTCAATGCTGCATTTGTCCGCAATTACCCCCTCGTTCACACGTATTTTATTGGGAGCCTTTTTTTTCCAAATATTTCTCAAAGCAGATTGGAAACATTCTGGTATTACTCTCTCTTTTTCTCGAGAGAAGAAAGAATTAAGGATTTGATTACAAAAAAGAGATTTTCTCTTGTACTTGAGAGTTGGGGGGATAACACAGGCATTTCACAGCATGTTTGATTGTTAATCATAGTGGAAGGGCTTTAAGTACTAATGCTCTCCGTGCAAACCTGCATAAATATCAGGAACATGGATGGCTTTTTTTATTAATGTGAGTATTTAATGCCTGCTGTAAAAATAGCTCTCTCTGTACATCCTATGCGTGCTAAAAAAAACCTTTCCGGTTTTATATGATGGTTTATCAGGCCACCATGTAGACAACAAAAGGATAATTTTTTTAAAGAGACCTCATAGATTCTTAGATGAATGCCTCATTTCTGTTGTTGGTGAATTGTCGTATTTGTGTGTCAGAAGTAAAAAGTCTGATCGAAATAAGTGGTTTATTTCTGCAATTTAACAAACCAATATAAATGGACATGTGGCAAAATGTAAATTAAATTCAAATTTTTAAAAGCAACAATGCTGCAGTTTGCAATGGAGGAAAATCACATAAGGGGAAAAAACAAGGCTTTTAAAGAAATATTGTGTATGAATTTATGAAGGACTGCCTTCCTTAATATAGAATACAAATAGTACACAATGATATATCGGCCTCCTGCATCACCATTACACACAGAAGTAAGGAGGAAGGGGTGTGGATTCAATAGTAATTGGAGAGAAGTGAAAGCAATTCCCTTACTTTACTTGAGAGTGATGTGTTAAGGTAGAGATGCAGTGCCGGAGGTACACTTTCCCCAGACTGCGCAGGCTGGCAGTGGGGTAGAAGACCAGAGCAGCAAAGGCTCTGGCAGCTCATGGCTCAACCCCAGCATGTGCCAGCCCCATCTGCGCCCGATCACCCAATGATCAGACTGTGGAATGGGTGTAGGGTGGTACCTGCTGGATAAGATAAGATCACTTTATTAGCCATATACAATTTCTTGTATTTGGTATTCGTCTTTTCGCATACCCCAACTTGCTCTCCATGGGACACACAGACAGGGAGAGAAGCTTGGGGTCAGAGCACAGGGTCAGCCATTTATACAGCGCCCCTGGAGCAGTTGGGGTTAAGGGCCTTGCTCAGGGGCCCAACAGAGTAGGATTCCTCTGCCGGCTGCGGGATTTGAACCGGCAACCTTGCAGCCACAGGCGCGGATCCTGAGCCACAGTGCCACCGCTCCTGCTGAGCCATTCAGTAGCATGGGAGGCTCAGCAGGTACCACCCGGCCCAGTCCAATCGCACAGCCTCACACTGATAAGGGACCATTCCATATTCTGATGGCAAACACATCCGCCACTGTCAGGGCCTTACTGTGGGGACACGAGCGCCCTTCTTCCCAGGCTCTCACAACTCGGCACTGCTTTCACAGACCGCTCCCAGAGCCTATGGCTGCGCACGACATTCCTTCTCCGGCCCTGAAAAAAGTCCACATTCCCTGGCATTTCAGGGAAAACACAGGGCATCTGCTCCAGTCAATTATCCTTCGGGAGTTTTTCTTCTTGTTCTCTGTTGATTTGCTTGCACCAAGTGCAGCTGGGATTTTCCGTCTTCTTTAAAAACATCCACAGCGAACAGACAGGGATTCCATATCACTATGCTCAGTGCAAAGCCAGGACAATTATTCTCCAGAGACGTGCAAATCAAAACTCTTTGAAAGCACTGTAATCATTCCTTACAAGACACTCAAATAACTTTTTTTCTATGTGTGTGTATGTATTTATGTGTTTTACCAATGTACTGGGGAACACTAATCTGTCACACTTTAATATAAGTCCCAGTTTTTTTTTTTTTGATGAATGACTGTGGACTGAGGGAATGAATGGAAGGATTTCAATTTGCCAGAAAATATTTCTTTCTCTCTTACAAATCAGTCTTTCAACAACTTCATACCCCAAAGGAGTATGTTTTTCTCTAAAATAGTTTTGTTTTCCTTTCCTCTTTACAAGGACAAGCTGTTTAGTGCCTTTGTGCTTGATTGACTTTAATTGGTTTAGCAGTACAATCCATGAAAGGATGCCTCACACTATTGTAGTAAGTTACTGTATATTTCTTTCACTGTCTGTGGTTAATACTAAAGGGATGGTCATATCTCATGTGTCTATCAGTTGTACGGGTCTCTTTTGCTTGAAAAAAAAAGGAATAATTTTGAGGTAGACTTAGATGTTTTTAGCTGCTGGTATTTGTTTCTTCTTCAGTGTAGCTTGTGTGACAAAATATGCAGCTATAGTTAAAATCAGCGATATTAAGGATTGATTTCTGAAGATGGTAATGGAGCAAGCTGAAAAAGCAGGATGAACACAGAACAGACAACTTCTAGCCTTTGGTGGTGACGCAGGAGTCCTACCAGTGGGGATTTCAGTTAACCTGGGTACATACACAGCTTCCAATAATGTGACCACCCAAAAGGGCTGGTTTCTGGATTAGAAATGTCCCTGTATCTGTGGGTTCTCACTTCAACATCTCTTAACATCTCTTTAGTCCTGTGTCAGGTTCAGGGTGTAAACTATCCATTAAGATCGCACATGCCAGTGTTGTACACAGTATTTTTACATTTACATCTTATTTCTACATCAGTGAATGACCATTTTTATGGATGATTATTTATGGAGTCACTTGCTGTAAATGCTTGATCTCCATGGGCAGTTTGCAAGATTCCTTCTTGATCTATAATGTAAAGTGATGTCCCGCGTGGTCATTGTGCTGTTTGTACTCGGCGCTTCAGAGGTAGAATTGCATCTCCAAGCGCATGGATACACTCCTCCACACCAGCAACCAGCTGCATGATGGCATGGCTGCCTGACCACACAACGCTCTTCACCCTGCCTGCCTGTAATCACCAGGCACCAGGCTTGCCAAGTGTGCACAGCGGGCGTTTATTCTGGGCTTCACAAAATCTGAATTTTGACTCGGATGTTGAACCTGGTAAGAAAGCCAGCATTCGGGTCAAAGAAGTCAGGACTCGAGCGCTCATTCTCCCTCTCTCACACTCTGTGCAGCAGAAAAACGCGTCCAAACTGCAGTTGCACTCAAGCCCTTCTTTGTCCCTTTGACCATGGGAATGAGTATCCAATATTGTTGGGGATTTAAGCAACATCTGTTCGAAGAAATATATATATATTTGTGTGTGTGTGCATGTGTGTGTGTGTGTGAGAGAGAGAGTACATTATTCCTTCCACTTCTAGTTTTGATAGGCTTCTTGTTACTTGTTAAGATTGGAAAAAACGTGCAATTTTCTGTAAATAAGGTTCAGTGGCTGCCTGCCAGGGTGTAATAGGTTCTCACTGTGTTTATTCCTACAACAGGTGCTCATAGTTTCTCCCTCACTCCATATCCCCTCTGGTGCATGTGGGTTTTTAGTTTTTTCTTTGTGTTTTTTTAATTATTATTATTGTTATTGTTGTGTCTTGGTGAGCAGCCCCTGAAGATGATGCTATGTAGGGGGTATGTGTCATTATCCCTGCTTGGCCAGTGTCCGAGAGCTGTCTTATGCTCTTGGCTTTTTTTTTCTTTTCTGCAGCTCATGTGGAATCTGAGCCGAACTGAAAGCTCTCCAGACATCCCCATGTAAAATGAATGAACTCAGGCTCATAAGTGAAACTAATTCACAGGCAATGCAATACATTTCTGTACCATTGAGGGACTTAGATGAGGGTCACTTCGTGTCTATCAGCTATTAATGTTTCAGATTTAAAAATGTGTTATTGCAGAAGAAAGTGTGATGGTGAAGGACAGAATTTCAGGATGCAGGTACCAAGTTAATACACAGCCAGGGAATACAAAAGTCTTCTCAT
Organism: Lepisosteus platostomus; assembly: GCF_059453375.1. Lineage (NCBI taxonomy): Eukaryota > Metazoa > Chordata > Actinopteri > Semionotiformes > Lepisosteidae > Lepisosteus > Lepisosteus platostomus. Next base: position 11,671,454 of record NC_142633.1, on the reverse strand, counting down.
CAGTAATTCTTTGCTTAGTGCAATGAATAAAAGCAACCTTTTTCATCTTGAATCATGCTCAGTGGCTCACTTTTATCACAAGTCCTTTATTGCAAGATGGGGACCCCTACTGGGAGGCCTGAGAAAATAGCAGCTTATAAACCAAAAAAAATCTAGTCTTTATTCATCCTGAAGCTAGTGTATTTCTTTTTTAAGATGAACAACTTTAGAGATGCTCTGTTTATCAATTGCTAAAGAAAAATGACTCTTTATGACGGATACCATAGTGGTCCATCTGTAAAAATATATGCCATATTTGATATCTTTAACAAGTTTAATAGACACAGATGTTGAAAAAAGGACAGAGCATTTCCTTCATTTACATCTGTGGAATAAACCTGTGCTCTAAATTGTGTGGCAAGCATTGATTCAGCCCTGGCATTTCAATAACAAAAAAGTATTTATTTTCTTTTTCATCAGTCCAAATGCAATGTATCCTCCCAAAATTGCTCACTTAGCTTCAAAACTAGCTGTTGGAACCTCACTCCCAGTAGCTGCATATTTTATTGGGATTGAATTAAAATGCAAAGACAGAAATTCAATACAACATGTCAAATACATAAAATGTATTTGACAAATAAGTCAGTTCACAGCTTGGATATCTTGTTATGCTTGCGAATCAGATACTACATGTTGAAGAGCATATTTCTGTATTTCTTTGGCAGTCTGTGTGTATATATATATAAACCAGGTTCGACAATATTAGACCTACACTAACTTTCATCTTGGAAACTTAATGAGATCGTGCAATGACCAGATCGAAATGTCATTGCAAGCATGATTTCATTCTGATTGAATTAAACAAACAATGCACATTGCCGCACAGCTCCCATGTCTGCGTCTCCACAGCGCCTCTCTCTCTCTGCGTACACGCAGATATCTAGAGAATAACCGAGAGAGAGAGAGAGAAGGTGGAAGAGCTGCACCTAGCGAACGTGTACACGCCGTGGGCGTACATGCAGAAGAGGTGCATTGTTGTGTTTCTAAGACACAAGACCGACCGTCGCTCACAAAAGAAGCAGGCACAGCCGAGGAAGATGTGCGCAAGTACGTTTGCTGCCGCGGTGAAGATTTGTGTTTTGGAATGAAGGGACTCTGGCTAGCATTTGATGTTGGGGATGGAGCGGCGAATAGGCTGGGTTTCAGCACTGGGGGATCAGAGGCAGAGCAGCACTCACCAATACTCGCTTTGATCCATATCCCCAGGCCTGCTTGACTGTGCAGCGCACGCTGACTGAGTCCTCCGAAGTGATTCCTGACAACTGTCTGGCAGAGATAAGGGAGGGGGACTCAAACCGCACTCTGGAGTTCCATTAGCACAGCAGCCACTTTAAACTGGATGATTTATATTTAAGAAGCCCACACAGGGGTTGCCAAAAAAGAAAATATATAAAAAAAACTGTAGTTTTGGCTCAGTCCTTCTCCTTTTCTTGCGTTTGACAAGACATTGTGCACCTGAATATCAATGAGCGCCAGTCGAATATAGTCTCACATGTTATTAAAACTTGTGTATTAAGCCCTTCGCTGGGCACTGTATCAGCTGGCAAGCTCTACCGCCATCAAATCAAAAGAACCAACGCATATATTTACATCACATCAATACGCGCAGTGTAAGCGGTAAAAAAAAGATACTTGTTAATTAGAAGTCATCTTAAACACAGATACTGTTTCAATTTGGCAAGAATTAAAGAAATAAGTAAGAGGCTTTAGCAAGAAAAAAGGGAAAGAAACCTGCTTGGAAGCTGCCAAAAAAATCAGGGAAATTAAATCATATCCACTGGCAGAATGTTTTTAGCATAAATTTCTGGAGGTTTGTTCTTTGCCTACTGTGCGGAAACAGGAGAGTCTCACTGAAGAATGTTTCATTTGATTGCTTCCATATAAAAGGCAGGCGGGTGGTTGGGGACTTGGGCCAGGCTGAGCTAACATGGGCTGGGTCAGTGTCCCAGTTATGACCCCTGGGCTTGGGCACAGATACTGTTTAAACTCAAGGAACTGCACACCAGTGAGAACCCCGAGCCAGTCACCAGTAGAGGTTGCCATCTTTAAGATGAATCCTCTATCTAGTGCCCTGTGACCTTGCTGGACCTGTGCTATGCTTTGACAACACTGTGGTGAAGGTTTTGCTCCTGGGGTTTTATTTCCATTCCAGCGGATTCCCCCCTTACCGCGAGTATACCTCAGACCGACATTGTGTGTAAAATCCTAACCTACGCCGTAGTGTAAGGATTGGGTGGCTCCAGAGGGAAGCCTGGTGCCCTACTGGGACACAGCGGGAATGGAATATTGTGTGGGAGAGGCGCTCCTCCATGCTGCCACAGTGGGAATGCTGTTTGACTCAGGTTAAGTGATCGGGATCATGTTTAGTAGTGACAGCTTGTATGGCTTCAGGCTAGACTGGCTGTTTCTACATGTGTCAGATGAAGAATGACGCAAACCGTAGGCTCAGCTAATGTCCTGCTCTCTTTTGCAGCCTACTCTGACTCCAGTATTGACAGCAGGGATGGGTGCTGTGATCTGGGTGTCTCCAGAGTGGAGAGAGGATTTTATCCTCAGGCCTGCTAACTCCAAGCCTGCCTATCGTCTAATTTCTGATGATTTACAACAGAACAAATAAAACATAGTGACAAAATGAGTACAGTATGTAGAGCTCACAGATTGAAACCTTTGTTCTTTTTGCAACGTTTCAAAGCAAGTCCTATTGTGGCTTCAATCTAAAAAGCCCATTACTTGACATGAAGTGTTGCACCACCTGGTGGGCAGTTATGGAACCTACAAATACCGCTCACTGATAAACCATCAAAATAATCCCATTAGATTAAGTATTTGAAAATTATTTTTCACTCCTACTCACTCCACTGCATATCTCTGCCAGGTGTCTGATGACTGGGAGACAGAAGTGTTTATTGCTTGTTGCATTGAGTAGTATTATTCCTTCTTGTTATCTAGAAGAGAGCCCTTTATTGCCTAGTGCTACTGAATCTCTACATCCTGGTTTATTTCATTAGGTTCAGAAGTAGCTGCTGGGTTTCAAGAGGCATTCCTGTGGAATCATATCTTTAGCGAATTCAGAAGTTTTGCTTATTTCCTTCTCTGTAATTACTGTGCTGTCAAACACACTTTTAAAAGCTCTCTCTCTCTCACTGGCAGGTCAGGGACGCGGGGGCAAAGCAGAAAATTAGGACTCATAAAATATAGAGATTATCTAAAATAAGTGATAGATCTGTACATGTCGTAGCTAAATAAATTGATCCTTTTAAGAATGAGATCAGCTGGTACAGTAGAAAAAAATGTATATTTTTGCCAGACAGCAATCCACTGATAGTCACACAGACCCTTTCCTGCACAAGAGCTTAACAAACCAGGCCAGCCAATTGGACTTGGGGTGGATCCTTGCTTGCCTCTTTTCTTTAACCTCAATCTCTAGCACCCTAGCGCAGCAAAGTAAGATGAAATACGGACTTACCTCCATTTCTCAAAGAAATAAGTTTGAGTTGGTGTTTTTATTATTTTATTCTTTCTTTTTTTCTACCAACTTTTTTTTTTTCTTTTCGCAGCTTTGGCCTATAGTGTATGTCTCTCGCTCTCTCTTTCTTTCTCTCTCTCTCCCCAGAGAGAGGAAACATTATTCCCCTTCGCACAGATGAAAGGCTACAGCGGACAATAAAAATGCTATTTAAATGCAAGGGTGTTTGTGTGCGGGTGAGAGATATTTCCTGCAGAAAGTGAGCTGTTGCATCCTGATAAATAGTAAATATAAGGGAATGCGATTTACATTTATCTTGCAGAGGCAGCCAATATAAATTTCAGTAAATCCTAGAAGATGAGGATTTAAGTAGGGACTGGCTGAGACCAATTCTTACACTGTGGGTCCCACGCAATAGAAATGCCTATTAGATTGAGAATTGTATTTCCTTATTAAAGAGTATAGGCACTAGCATTGACAGCATCTCGATTGCTATCATTTTTATAAACTCATATGTATATAAATGTACTGTACATATATACACATCCATGCGAAACTTTTCTTTAAAATATAAAATAAGTCAAATTTAGTTTTTTTCTGATGTGATATGATGTAGCCCTCAACTACTTCTGTCAACCTGTCCTGGTCTTTTCTATAATTTCTACAGTGTTAGCAGGTTCCACGTCTAGATCTCTGCAAAAAACAATGCTCAGCTTTAAAGAATCCATGCACAGACATCCAGTCATCAGCGTTGGTAGACTAGGAAAGGGGACATTACCATGAAGAGCAGGGTGATCAATTAAAACCTGTTTCTGTAAAGTGCAAGTGATGTCATTTTCCACTGGTTTTACATTGTAACATTGTGACACACTGACCTAATGCCTTGCAAAGCATTACAGTGGATTTAATAGATACTTCCAGCAGGTGAAATACTCAAACAATTGTGTTGTGGGAATGAAACTCTTTGGTCTGTTATTGGTAGAAATGTTGTGCCCAAGACATCTCAAGTCTTTTTTCTTAAAGTGATAGAAGAAAAACTGAGAAGTGATTGTTTGCAATAATTAAATGCTGAAGAGGTTGCTGCCGTAAATCATTATTTGTTATGTGCTTCAACACAATGCTTATGTCATCCTTTCCTTTTGCAGCAAAGTGTTACAAATTTCATTTGGAAGCACAGAAAACCTTGCTCTTACCATTTACGTATTTGTTCAGCATCATTTGACTCAGTATTGTTTAACATTATTGAACCCGACAAATAGCTGTTACTCAATCCATTAAATGGCAGCAAAATCGAATTACCTTAGATTATAACACAGGCTTCTGCAATTACCTCTTCTCTCTCCCAACTTGCTTCTGGTTTGTGTTGTTTTCAGGTTGTTTATTGGGCCACAACAAGAGCCCCTCTCTCTCAGTGGTAGCTCAGGAGTAATGTGGGAAGAATAAAGCCACTCTAGTTTTGACTGAAGCTTTTTGCTTCAAGCACAGATTTGTTTAGTGGTCAACTTAATATTTCTTTCCCTGCCTTCAGGTTGCCCACCTGTCACTTACTGAGTAACGGGTCATTACTGTAAAGATACAGTAACAGCAAAAGCTTGTTAGAACAATAAATTTCACAACAGTCCTTTTTTTAACAAAAAGAGTTTGCAGGGTATCTTTGGCAGCACAGTCCTGTATATCCAGGCTGTATCTGCATCGCTGCCCTCAGTCCAGAGAAGATGGTGTGTAGATGAAGCCGGATACCAGCACAGCCACAGCCACAGGGTCTGGGCCAGGCGCTGTACAGTATGTCTCAGAAAGGCGTCACATGAAAAGACTCAGCAGGCAGACAGAGCTCGAGTGTGATTCCCACAAGCTTTAAACGCAGTGTCTGACCATTCAGAATACACTGAAGCCTTGCTTTTCTTTATTAATATCATTGAAACCTCAGGGTGCTTGAAGTGACCTTGAGACAACCTGTTGCTCCCTGCTGTGAAACGCTTCTAGATGCCTTGTGAGCCAGCCCAGCTGCACAGTCCACAGTGGGCAGGCCTGTGTCCACACGGGGAGATCCTGGGTGGCGATGGTGGTGGTGGTAGTGGGGGGGAGGTGTAATGTTGTGAACCCTCCCTGGTAGCTGGGGCTGGGAGGTCGCCCGTTTGCATGTGTTTCCTGTTAGTTCCAGATACCACTCTGACAGGTGCAAGGCGGTGATTAATTCTTTGGCCCTGCGAAAGTGCAGAAGGCCTCCCAACATCCAATTCACCCACCCACACACCCACACACACACACACACAACCCGGTCAGAAAGCAGAGAGCAGTACTGCCACCCCTGGATGGGACATCCTCTTGTAAAGCTGAAACACAGAACCCCTTTCAGAAACGAACACCCTGAACTTTTCTATCACCCACCTGTACCCAAACAATAACAATACACAGCCACCAGCAGCCAGGGCTGACCAGTATCTGACAAGTGAAAACCGTGTGTCCTGCATCTTTCAGTCCCTATCTTAGATGATGAAATATGTTGAAAGGTTTTTGATCACTCATAAATTTCCTTCAAATCCTGTTTGAAGAGAACTGATCGGTGAAGTCCTGTTAGGGCTAACTGTTTCTCCTATCCCTTTAGCTCTGCGGTAGCTTCTGTGACCTTAAGAAAACAATAAGAGAATGCTAGACTGACACTGCATACTGTATGTTTTTAAAATCGCTTACAAAAATTGAACTCATGTTGCTTGGCCACAATTAGATATTCGCTCTTTTAGGTTGACAGAGAAGGCCGACTATGAAATACTGATCTGGGGTTTGTCTGTGAAATAACTTCTAACACCTTGCCCTTGACAGAACCGTCAGTGAGCCAAGTCAAAAGTGTTGTCAATTTTATCTATCTACATGCTACAAATACGGGTTTCTCTCTCCCTCTCTTTCTCACACTCCCTGGCTCCCCCCTCCCTCTCGGCCAATAAAATAATGATAAAAAATCTGCTTGAGTCCCCAGCTGGCTGGCACAAACAGCAGCCTTCTCCTCTCTCAGACTCCAGCTGAGAGCTATTTCACTATTTATTTACATGTAATTATCGCTATGAGGTGCAGATATTAACACTGTCAAGAACAATTTGACCTGACATTTTTCACTCGGCCTGTTCCCTGCTGTTTTTAGCAAACAACACTCACCCCCTCCTCCTCCTCCTCCTTTTGCGTATGCCGTGATCCACCTTGCATTACTTTCGGTGCTAGCCTCCAAAACTGCGGGCCTAACCGCACACAAACCGCTCTTCTGAAATCATTAAAAACCTGGCCTTTCATTTGGAGGCGGCAGCAGGACGAAGTGAGGGAAAGGGGAGAGACTAGGACGGCTTGCAGGAGGGGGGGGGGGCTTGTTTCTGCTGGCGGAATTCATCCCGCGGTTAACTCAGGCACATTACCCGTGCGAAATAAACGGATTGCACCGCGCACTTTCTTCAATTGCAGCCCAATAGAGAGCATTAACCTTTGGTTAGCGAGAGGACCCCGGCAAACAGCCTGGGACGTTTAAGACCAAGCGCACTGGTTTTCACGGCGTGTGCTGTGCAGCCGGAGCACGGAGTCGGATGGGTGGCTGGAGGGCATCGCAGGGTTATGCGGCAGTTAAAAAAGAAAGTGATTAATGACAGCGTGGCAAGGGAGCGATATAAATACTAGCTCTTTAAAATAACATCTGTAAACCTTGCGCTGAATCGGTGTGTGGTGCTGTAGCGCCCGTGTAGTCCCCTTGTTGTTGGACTTTCTTCCTCTTGCTTTGGTCAAGTGCGGGTGCAGCTGCTTAAAGACCTGCAGAATTGCTTGATAACAGGGGCATCTTTGAGAGCATTTAATTGTGCTTTTTGAAGATATTTTAATTGATTTAATTCCCCTTTATACATTTTCCCCTTTATAAAGCATATTTTGAGTCGATGCTACCTCACTAATTGTGCAGAGTTTATTTGTCTCATAAAGACAAATTAAATCCATCTTAAAAATCCTCTGATCTGACCAATAGTGTCATGGTGCCCTAGCCTTCGTGTACATGTTATTTGCCTTCAAACAATACATTAGTTCTTGTCTCTGACCTGAGTAGCAGTCAGACTGTTGGCTTATGCCTATGCAAAGATCAATCTCATTCAAGTTTACTAATTGTCTTTCTTCGTGTCCTGCTCTGGCCAGTTTGCCATTATTGTCCATCTTCTCTCCTTCTACAACTGCGACTAAGAATGGAGTCCGGTTTCTAGATTTCCAGTCCGGTTTCTAGATTCTCAGCCTCTGCCGTGAGGGAGCAGTAATCGCGTGTTCTGGCTCTGCTTGACGTAGCACCGCTGACTCCACTTAAAAAGTCCTGCGAAAGTGTCAGTTTGGTCTTTTTTGACCAAACGTGTGCGGAAGGACTCGTCAGGCATGCCATCAAGAGTAGGCCCAGTAGACGCATGTCAGCGATCTGCCTCTCCTGCAGCACAGGTTCTGCGTGAAGAGGGAAACTAACACTCGTGTCGCACCAGAGTCAGAGGGAGTCCTGGGAGGGGGTTGTGTACCAAGCTGCCGAGGGTTAAAAGAGCCATATGCAAAATATTTCACATAGCTAACATGCTCTGAGAAGTGACAGCTTGTTTTTTTGCCGGCTAATCGCTCTCATCTGTACCCAGCTTGTCAATGCCCAGTTTCTGTCAGTGCCAATCAGACACCTAATTGGAAACAATTAACTACCCCCCCCCCCTTCCTCCTCCTCTCCCAAACTGTTCTCTCCTTCCCCCAATTCTCCGCCCTCCCCCCTCCTTAGTCTCCTTATCCCATTCCGTTGGCGGATGCCACTTTTCACTTTCGATTAACGTGTCGCGGCCAATTAGCGGTGTGACATGCGGCCAGGATAGGAAATCATTTCTGTCATCTGCTCCCTGCCATTCCGGGCAATAACTGCAGGGAGAAACACACTGCCTGCTGGATGGATCCCTTAATTACAAGTTGCTGCCTCCGCCGTGACAGAATGCGCTAATTAAATTTATGCAATGATCGTTATTTTTAAATAGTCATTTTGGTTTTTTTTTTATTTTCTTCAGATGAGTGGCCGGTTTGTCTGTCAGGCTTTCCACTTTGTTGGCTGGGGGAGGGTGGAGGGCACGGTGCTAGGACGTCTCAGCTGCACTCCCTGCACAAGGCCGGAGCTGAGGGCTCAAGCTAGCGTACATTACCGCGGGTCCGAAGGCAGTAGCAGAAAGTTAACTCGGGCTTTCTTAAGTGCGCTGGGAGCAAAGCATCACTTTTCCTGTTTGTTTGTTTTTATTTTGTCACAACTGGTCGTGATATGAATATTATTTCAGCGTTATTTCTCATTTCGTTGTGACGTCAGGAAAATAAGATCTATACCATCTTCACTGATGACCGGCAGATAGTTTTTAAATTTATGCTAGAATGCAGTTTTTATTGATTTTGAAAAAGACAGAGACAACATCTATTAAATAAAATGTATTTTTTTTAAAAGATACACTTATATGACAGTATGACAACATACAGGTTTTTATAGCATCATCTCTGTACTGAAATGGACATTTCTTATAGAAACTTTCTTTGTTTCTATTTTCCCACTTGCCAATATAAGAGATTTGTGACACTCTTTGTCTATACTGACTCAATGGGTAAAAACACTTTTATTAATATTTCATTTTGTACTATCTGTATTCATTCAGATTAGTCATTTATTTTTTGTTATCCTATTTTTAAAAATCCAAAAGAAAAACCACCCTTCTTGGGGGGAGAAACCAGCACACATGCTCATTTTTTTTTTTACTGAGGAAAAAATCGAACAATTAGTACTTATAGAGAAATATCTCCTTTCCAGATCTGGTTGGTGTGAGATATTTATTTTTCTGCGCTTCACAGATAGCTTCCAGATATATTTCTTTTTGCCCGCATGACCTTTTGTCAAACTTAAAGGTACCTCTTAAGGGCATTTAATTTGGGTGAAATAAAGGGCTATCTGAGACACAGGAGCTAATCCAGTCTTTACCAGATTAGGAGGAGACTGTGTGCACAACAGTTCTGTGAAGTGTTGGAGCTGGGAAGCAAACAGACAGGACTCCTATCTGCACCACTGGCAGACTGGCCCTCAGGCCTCAACACTCCTATATGAGCCTTTGTACTTCTCAAAGCCTCTCTCTCTAAGTCTCTCTCTTCCCCTCGGTCGCCCGCACGCTCCAGCCTGTGCTTAGCCTTTACTAAAGCCAGGGAAATGGATGAGGACGAGTGAGCAAGTGGAGGAGGCAGATTGTAGCTGCTCTGTACCGTGAGCACTGGAGTGACCCGTTCAGGCTGTTGTTAGTGGGGTGTTGTTAACGAGGTGTGGGGTCAGTGCAGCAGGCTGGACTGCGACTGGTGCATTAGTGTGCCTGTCTGTGGACGTGCTTTCCAGCTTCTATCTTCTAGCGTGGAGGGGGGAAACCTATATCAGGCTGGGCTTAATCATTGTTTTTGTGTTAATAAACCACTTTTAATGAGGCGATTAAGTGTTACATTACGTAGTTCTACACACAGAGGCACTCTATTTATTGCACTGCATTTTCACACCTTGCGGAGTCATTAACAGGGCAGTCTTGTCTAGGAAATGGACAAGTCTGGAATGAAGGACAGTACGTAATTCAATATCTTTTAGACCTGTACTAGTGTTTCTAATTGATGATTTTTAAAATAGGGATTCACAACAGGTAGTTCATTGATAAAAGGAGGCGCTGTACATTTATCGTTTGTTATATATTGAGGTTACAGGTAATAATGTATTAAAAGTGAAAATGTCCAAATCTTTAATTCAATCCTTTACTTAACCTAATATACCAATTGCAAACAAGTTCTGAATTACAGTGACAGCCTGCAGAGTGCTCATTTAGACAGCAGGGCATCTACTGGGACAGTTTGAGTAAAGTGCTGTGCTCAGTGGTTCAAAAACACTACTTCACCCAGGACTTGAACCCTCAGCCTTCTGTCCCTAAAGAAATCTTTTGTATGAAAAACACGAGTTATTTTTCAGCTATTTATGTGTTGTGAATAAGTGTCCTGTATTAAGACTGATGTTATTATTGCTATTATTACACCTGGAGTTTTAACTATTAATCCGGAGTAAAAGCAAAGAATAAAAAAATTTAGATTTGGAGAAAAAAAAACTGCATCGCATCATTAAATCCCCTCTTGTGAAGGGTCTTTAGTTCCAGCTCTGTTAAATTAGCTCTTCATTTGTCCTTTTTTTGAAAAGAAAGAGACTATTAAATCATTGTCATCTGAGCCAGTTTAACATTTTAACTTCGTTCCAGCTGAGAGGGAGTCGAGTTGTTTTTCGGCAAAGAAACTCAACAAAGAAGGGAGTCACGTCAAACATTTAAGCAGACAAAAAAATATAATTTGACAGTTAAGGAAATTAGGATCGCATGAAAGCCGCTCTTTTTGTGTCTCGAACGCGCTATTTATTTATCTGAAAGGATGCACATTGTATCAATTTACAGTTTTACATTTACGCTGCCCGGGGCCGGACTGCTCAGAAGTTGAGAGAATTAATTACTTTTTTTATTATTATTTATAAAGTAATCTATCTGTAGAGAGAGAAGCGGGGAGTGCCCCGAGCAATGTCCTTTAAACTCGGTCCTGGCTTGCATTATCTACACTGCCAGCGCGCACACAAACCCGCAACAAACGAAAATTGAGCTACTGTGCGCATGTTGGGGAGAGAGAGGGGGAGGTGGCACAGTGTGTTTAAAAAGACAGAAAAAAAAAGTTAAGTGTGTGCTATCGACTGGCCGCGGCTCTAAAGCGTTACGCTGCAGAAACTGCCTTCTCTGTGTCACTCGGATGTGATATCAGACAGCCCGGGGATGTTGTTTGTCAGTCTGGGTGATTGGCAGACTTCGGCGCTTCCTCTCGCCACCCGTATCGGATAAAAAGGTTACAGATGTGGAAGGAATATTGATTTTTATTTAGTGATGGTAATACGGCAGGAAATAATAGATTACAAATACTAGCCGAGCCCGGCTTCAAATTCCAACTGCCTATTTCTCTTTAAGTCTTCTGCACTAGTTCTGCCCCGTCTCTTGTGGTTCAAAGCAGGGCGTCTGAAGGTTAAATGACTGTTTCCTGTGTTAGCAAAAGTAACTTTAAGGACAGCTAGAGAAAACACACGGGCTGTCCTTCTTGGAAAGGGGGCGAGTGACCTGAAATAGGAGACCCTCTCACAGTCAATTTGAAAGGCTTTTTAAAATATACGCGTTACAGCACAGTGTTATGATATGTTATATATATATTCTCAGTTTTACAGCTTTGTAAATTCAGTCATTTCCTGAGCATGTGAGGTAAGACAAACCGCAATGCGTTTCAAAAAGTTTGTATGATATTGTTTTAAAGTTGACCTATACAACAAGTACCAAAGATTTGAATCTTAATCAATAACCAAAAATGTCCACAGTGGATTTTGAGAGAGGTTTTGGTTCAATACACACATGATATGCTTCTTATTTTTTGTAGTTTTACTTTTATCCTATTGGAGTAGAAATGCATACTGTCCCTCCAGTATATAATGTCCCACTACATTTGACTAATTTTACCATATTCACATTCATATCCAGTCTCGGTGCTGCATTACTCGTAAGACTTTTTCATCAAAGTCCCATGTCATAGCTACCACCACCCCACCCCATGCAGCGACATCACTTGACTTTTTTTTTTGTCAAAAATGGTTCTTGTCAAGCCAGAAATGACAGCATTGACTCTGAATCATGCCTCGCCGCTCTCTAACAATTGCTCATTGGTCTTTTGTTCCATTTTTTTTTTTATGTGTGTGTGTTTGCCTAGCTAACAGGGGGCTGAGAAAAACGCAGAGAGAAGCTGGGTTTTTTTTCCTCCTTTTTTCCCCTGCTGTGGGCCGTTGAGTTTCCTGATTGTTGTGTGTTGGAAACTGAACTTGGGATGGCGGGGCAGAGGAGCTGTGGGCTGTGGCGTCCCCCCCCACCCCCGCGTGGCGAAGAAGGGGGCGGCCAGTGGCCCAACATGCTGCTCGAAAGGCCGTATTTACCTCTTGCCGCACCGGAATACTTTCAATTCGCCACTTTAATTGATGTCAATAAGGTTATGCTAAATTTGGAGATTTGAATAAATTCCACTTTCAGAGCAATAATGGGTCGCTGGGGCGAGGGGCCGGGTAACCACCCGCCTGAATAGATCTCCTGCCCCTCCTCTCTCTCTCCCAATATTCCACTTTGACATTTCCGTGTGCTCGCCCTGCGCTCATCTGATTAAAAACGAAACCCCTGTGGAGCCGCAGTTCCCTTTAAGTGTGGGCTGTGTACTGCATACAGCTGTTTTATTACCGATATGGTTATTAAATCAATACAATTAAATCAAATACATATAGAAATGTGCTTGAGGCGGGGAAGCATTTTTCTTTTCATTTTTCAAGCTGCATGGCTGCAAAGAATGTAAGGAATCTTGAAGCCTGCTCACCGCAAAAACTTTCAAACTTAGGATGCGTTTCTGGACACAGCAAGCCGTGATGCTCCAGAAAATAAACCGCTGTGCTGCCTTGTGTCGCAGAATCAGAGGGTTTTTAGTGTTGGTTTAGCACGGGCCTGGAAGACAGGGGGCTGATGAACAGTGCTGACCGGACACTGGCTTGTCCCAGTCTGTGAAGGAGTGCGCAGGCTTGCAATTAAAATTGCATTAAGAAGTCTCAGTCTGAGAAGAGTGCCTGCAATGGGTGTTTAATTAAAAAAAGCCACAGTTAAATGGAATCCAGATCTGTTTGCCCTCAAGAACCCCTGTCCACCCTGTGAAATAAGCCAGTGTGTGGCCTACAGTCTCATGACTTTGTCTGCAAGATGAAGTAGAGCTTTATCTCCTGTAGAACCTGCTCCTGTGTGCTGGTTTCGTCTTTGTGGTTTTGCTTGTACTAAACATCCAAAGCATTAACCTCATTTCATAGTTGAGCCAACTTTCAAACAGAGAAATCATGGATCCTGTTATGTGCTCCGTTAATATTCGTATGTATCAGTGAGAGGAGGTGGGGATCTGAGTTCATATGTGAAATTATATGATAATTCCAGATGATTTATGACCATGGTATATACCTAGATCAAACACAGCAAAGCACTTGTCCTATTCCAAGTACTGCATATGTTCTGGGTCATATTCCGAAACAAACAAGAAGGTTTTTGTTTGATTATGTCTGCACATTATGAAATGTGCAGAACATCAGAACACAAGAATCAGGACTTGGCTCTTGCTGTGTTTGTGGCATTGCCTCCACAGTGATCTCTCCTGCAGGAAGTCTCATAGTAAGGCACCATCTTCATGGAAAATGGTCCGTCTGTATGGGACCCTGACTCTTTGACCAGCGCCATGATGGGCTAATTGGTTTAGCAGGCTGAGTATGAAGAAGGCCAAAGGTCAGTTGAGCGTGGCGAGTCAGAACGTGAACCTGATGTTGGGGAGGATGCTTTTGTGTTGACCGTCAATGAGGAGCATGTGTGGGCCAGCTCTCCCTCGGCACGCTGCCCCATGAAGCCTGCACTCTGCTCTCCACAGCAAGCCTCAGACCTGCCTCCACCCCGGCTTCCCTGCTCCTGCCACAGCAAAGCAGGACAAAGAACTGTGTTATCAAGCAGTCCCTGTGTGTGTGTGTGGTGTTTAACAACGACTGCAAGGACAAACATGTCTCTAAGGTTTCTATGGCTTAACCTTGCCTTAAAAGATTGGGCATTGTCTCGCAGTTCACTCTATGGTATAACCCCATGGTTTCTGCTGCAAGAAGGCATGTACCCCACTCTTTACTCAAGCAAAGCAAATTAGACACTAGTCATTAATATATACTGACTCTTTGTTGAAAAATTGCAGCCATGTGCTATGCAAAAAGAGATTTTAATCATTAATGTTGTCTGTAAAGGTAGATTTCTTGATTTTGTTTGGTATTTTCCCTAAGAGTGTGTATTAGTGCTCTTCAGTGCATCTAGTGTTTTCAATTACTTAACCATCCACCAGAAGTATAAAAGTGATTTTGGTGAAGGTAAGAGCACAAAGGAGCCTATTCTGGAAACATTGGGTTTAATTCAGGACTGAGGGCACACGCTCTCCACCTGAACACTAGTCCTTCACAGTGCCATGTGGAAAGCACAACTTGGAATAGCCAACCACACTTAGCCAACATCCAAACTCCTCATAAACAGATGCCTGAGACTACAAAGACCCTGGAGTAGTGAAGCACAATTTAAACATGTTTTGCAGTGGTTTTTTTGTGATTTCTGGAGATCTAAAGAATAATTCACTGTCTCTGGTAGTTATGGGAAAGACCCGGTCCCATGTTTTCCATTAATTCTTCATGTCTGTGGCACGGACCTGGCCACACATCACATACAGATCCGCTATCGATGATTAGATCTATGACGAGGTCTTTAATTTTGATCTTGGACTGAATTTTGTAGAAGACGTAAGGAATAAGAAATGCTGTTTGCAGTTTACCCAGGGCTGTTTAGAGCTGCTGTAAATTGGAGTAATGATAATATGGGAAAAAAGAATAGTTCTGTCGGAACACTCTGTATGAATGTGAAACCCCATTTTGAAGAAGACATGACACGTGTGCGGCCTAATCTCAGAGGGGATCTGATGTGAGCATTTATTATCTTAAACATTATTACTATTCATGACTGTCAAGCTGCTCTGAGGGCTGAGAGCAGTAGATTATGTATTCCCCGAGCGCGTGTTCTCATGTAGGCCTCAGGACACGAGCTGTCAGGCACTGCTGGCTGATTTGTAACTGGAGCAGGCCTGTCTCACTCACCCTTGCCTAATTATCATGCTCTGAGCTCCAGCTCCACCCTGCTGCATGGAGCCAGGCCTGTTTACACCTGCCCTGCCAGTCCTGAGCACTCAGGTGTGTGAACGCAGAGAGAAAGAAAGCTCTTTCGCAAAGTTTGTGCCCAGGAGATGAAATGCGACCCCTTTATAACTTTTGGGGAGTGTTGTCTCCTGGATCTTTCACGAGGTGGCCTGCAGTTTTTAATGCAGTATGTCTCTTTAGGTTTGGGAAAGAGCTCCACTGCATCTCCTATTATTTTCATGTGCCAAGAAGGAGTGTTACACAGCAAGCACAGAATACTGTGTAAGGTGTGCCACAGCAAAGTGTTTGTAGACATGCACTAGGGGATCTAGGTGCGATTGCTGGGGACAGGTGGATCCCACAGTTTCTACTGACATTCTTGCATAGAGAAGTGCATTTCATGGATGCATAAAAGGAACTGAACACATACTTATGCTAACTAACTCAAATTCTGTGGAAACCCCTGTGACCCCTTCTTCATTTGGCATCCTGCTTTTCTGTGCTGTTCTGCTCTTCTATGTGAGCAGTGACATGTCTGGGCAATATCATTACATTTTTGAAGGACATCTCCTTCATATCCTTGTTGTGTAAGAACTAGAATTTTTGTCCCTGTTGTATTAAAAAAATTATCACTTCTAATTTTCTTTTCTCTCATTTACAACCAACAGTAAGACCAGAAATAAGCAAAAGCTTGCTTCAGGATTGGTTTTTGAAAGCGTTTTAAACATCCTGTGCACATTTTTGTGTTAGCTGCACTCTTGACTCTCTGTGCTTCTCCCTCTTTCTCTCTCCCAGGTGATGAGCATTCTGAGTAATCCCAGCGCAGTTCCACCCCAGCCCCAGCACGACTTCTCCATCTCCCCCCTGCACAGCAGCCTGGAGTCCTCGAACCCCATCTCAGCCAGCTGCAGCCAGCGCTCTGACCCCATTAAGAGTGTGGACAGCCTGCCCTCCTCTCAGTCCTACTGCCCACCGACGTACAGCACCACCAGCTACAGCGTGGACCCCGTTACTGCTGGCTACCAGTATAGCCAGTATGGCCAGAGTGAGTCCCAGGCAACCTGCCTCTTGCCCCATTTCTTAAACATAGACACGATTGCCTCTTCTGCCTCCTCTGCTTCAAACCATAAACATTTAACAGGAGGAGTGGACATGCTGTTATATAAAGCCTGACGCCCACACTGCACTTACACACTGCCGCTCAATGTAAGAGGCAGACAGTGTGCAAAGAGAGGACAAACTCACAGCTCTGCACATGGCTGCATATTGAATGCTTCTTCATGGTGTTATATGATACTGTACTTTAATGTGATTAATTAAATACAGGATTTTCAAAAAATGAGTTTTATTAGCAAGAGAATTACTAGCAATAATAATACACTTATTAATAATAGCAATACATCATTAGACGAAAAACAAGTATTTTACAACAGAGCGATCAGATATTCTTCTGCCGTGAAACAATGTAGGAGACTCTTTAAAAGTGTCTCGTGATGGAACTGGGCTTGCCTGGGATTTAAGCTGTAAACGTCTGTGAAAAGCAAATCGTCTCTCAGAGCGCTGGCTTGTGATCATGCTAAAACTGCGATTATAACACCGCGCCAGCTGTCACTTTCAAGGGCTTCTCTGCAGAAAGCTTGCCCACCCACCCACAGGTATGCAGCTCCTACCGTTCTGTGAGCCTCCTGACAAGTCTCTTTTCTTTACAAGAGCCCAGCCCAGCTTTGACACGCTGCTATTTAATGTCATCTTGACAGCGCGTTGGCAGGGTCTTCAGGTAATTCTTCTGAAGGGATCCCAGCTGCTGAAACACAACTGTCTCCATTTCCAACAAAGGAAGAGAGAATCATCAGCGGTTCGAATAACTGTCCCCAGGGAGGGATATTAAAGGTGGAAAGACTGAACACATTGACAAAGGTTATAGTTTAACAAGCTTATGCTGAGAACCGCAGCACGGCAGTCCTATACATGCAGTACAATAGTTTTTCTTTTTCTTTTTTAAGTTATGATTTATGTCCTCCTGCAGAGTTAGTTCCTCCCTAATCAGTTCAGACTCTCGTTCTCCGACTTCAGCGCACCTCTTGTCACTCAGGGCTGGGCTATACGTACAGTACAGTTTCTCCCGCCACTCCTCCTCCTCCTCCTCCTCCTCACTGTTTGGTTCCCCGCTGCCTGCTTGTGGTTGAAAAGGGATAGCGTTACGCAGTGAGACTGCTCCAGGAGCCTGAGGATTAGCCATTCCATTCTGTTCCATCTCCTCGTCTCCAACGCAGCTTTCCAAGATCGTTTTATTTGTGCTTGGAATTATACTGGAAGGTTAAAAGCCAAGTGAAGTCAAATCCTATCTTAATAATATCGAATAACGTTATGGCTATGAGTCAGAGAGCTATACAGTATAGGCCAGGAGGGGAGAGGGCAGGGGCACAGGGGGTTATAGGGTGTTTCCCAATACCTTTCCCATTCCAGCTTGCCCTTGGTTTGTCCCCATGACCCCCTAACCCATTCGCTGCGGCTCTTCCACAGTCAGCCCCTCTAATGTCTTTAACTTGCGCCATTAAATTGAAACCTTGTGAGGCGCCTGGCTGATCGATACCTGCCTCCTCAGCTCCCAGGGAAAGACTGGGCGCCCCCTGACCCCTGCCCTTGCCCGGGGTGGGGGGGGGGGCGGCTGGGAGCGGACACGTGCTCTTGATAAAGATCTCCTGCAGCATGCCGATACCAGATATTTCCAATCACGGGCGCAGCCCTCAGGTGCTGAGTTAGTCACACTGCGGTGTGTGGAGCAGGGGCTTCAAAGGCCAGCCAGCCACCCTCTCCCAGCCCCTGCCTCTGCTCAGGGCCAGCCTCAAGGCTCCGTGGCTGCCAGGTCCCTGGTCCAGCAAGAGCAGAGCCCGGCCATGCTGTAAAGAGCAGGGTGTACTGTATATCTGACTGCTGGGCAGTGTCCACCAAGGAGAGTCATGCACGCTGTGTGGAGAGTTGAGTAATTCTACAGTTTTATGGGTTTGGTCAGGGAAAAAGCTTTTAAGTATAGTTTTTGACTGTTTATTCTCACAATAAAAACTGTTTGTCTGTTCAAATGATGGTACAAGTGTTAATGGTACAAGTGTCTGAACCCACTTGACATTTTGTTTTAAGATGAATTTTTAAATAAAAAATGTAGACTATAAATTCCCAAGAAAAACAAAATCAGCATCTCGGCCGTTGGTTTTTGCTTGAAAGCACACTTTTGAAAATCATATGATTTAAGCAAAATAAAAAGTACATTTGTTCAATGGGGAATGGTCGTTAGTTCACATACAGTACATCAAACAAAGATGTTCTGATTTTTTACCAAAAAATGTAACATCTTGAACACATTGGGTATGCAGTAACCAGCACAATGTAGATACTGTACTAGAGCCCCAGCCACACAAAGTAACACTGAAACACATTATCAGTCATACATACAGATGAGGTTTGCATAAATGAAAGCACTTATGACAGTTGTGTAATTGCTATTGTTGTTTCCCTTGCATGCACCACTGCCTGTGTCTATGCATGCACGCGTGCACCCGTGTTTGGACCATCTGTCCGGGCGCACACGCCTGGGTACAGGTGTCTGTGTGCACCTGTGAAAGCGAGTCCCCGCTCCGCGAGGGCCCGCCGAAACCGCGGAGGCTAAACGAGGAGGCCCTGCAACTCTCAGAGCTCCCTGCCGCCTAATGATGGAGATGATAGCAGAAAGGAAGCGTGAAAAGCAATGCAAATAGAACTGACAAGTCTAATGAGCAGCACTGAGGAGAAGGAAGGCCCGGGGGGACCCGGTGGAGTGACACCGCATTGACAGGAAGAGTGGGGCTGGAGCTGGGGCCCGTGGCACAGCACAGTCCCTCAGGGAGACCCGCAGACAGGAAGAGCCTGTTCGGAGGAGTAGCACGTTCATTCACAAGATTCAGTGCGCGTCTCTGCTTGAACAATATTATTTTTTTTCCACTGCTGTGGTCACCGTTGGGGTCACTGTTAGCCGCAGTGGCAGCAGCCTGCAGGAGACTGAGATTGACTGCAGACGTGACGTAGCAATAAGCACGTTTATGCCCATGAATTGAAGATCCAGTCACCTGAATCCTTTTTATTGGTCATAAAATAAAGTGGCCCATAAAAAAAATAAACCTTGTCGTTTTACCAGCAACGCCTAGAGGTGCTTTACAGCCTATTGACCTGACTCCTCCACGCAGTACTGGGTTGTGTCCATGTGTCTCAGTCCTCCCGCGGACTCATTGTACTGATCCGCACGAACCCGGCTCAGGGCCCGAGTTGCTGACATGTCCCACATGTGTTTTGACCCGCAGCTGCAGTCGACTACCTGGCCAAGAACGTGAGCTTGTCCACGCAGAGGAGGATGAAGCTGGGGGAGCATTCGGCGGTCCTGGGACTTCTTCAGGTGGAGACGGGACAGGCCTACTGAACCCGGTCTCCCCCGGTCCCCTTTCTCCCTTCCACTCTCACTCCCCCCTCCTCCCCCCCACCCCCTCACCCCCTCACCCTTTCCACCTCCACCCTCACTTCCTCATCCCCCGATGTCTGCGCTCCAGTCCGGCGGCGGCCGGTGGAGTCCGGCCTGCGCGTGTGCTCGGGGTGTTTTTCACGCGCGAGTAAACGCGCTTGAAGTCACTTGTGGGACAGAACTGAAGCTATTCTGTAGCTGGTTAGGGTGAGAAGATTCTTAAAAAAACAGCAGTTCCAAAATCAAACACCCCCACACCCACCACCCCGCCCCCTCCCCTCACACCCCCTAACCCCTTCTAATCACCAACAAAGAGACCCATTCACGACTTCAGACGATCCAAGGAAAAGGACCGTCTGTTGTCTCGGAAAAAATCAAAAGCACTGCCCATTGGCGGGGAAAGTTAGCACACAAGACAACGTCTGAAGCTGTTTCTCACCCCAGATTTTGACCTTGCTGTTTATAGTAGTTTGTTAGTAATTGCCATTATAATTCTAATTGTTATTATTATTGTTATTATTATTGTTGTTATTATTATAATTATTGTAATTATGTTTTTTTTTAATTTGTAGATTTTTTTTTTCTTTATACGACCTTGTTGTAAATGCTAACAGATGACTGAGGGAGAGAAGACGTGTGTGGCTAATAGCAGAAGCCGAGGACATTTTAGGATGGTGTCTCTCTGCCTGCTCTCTGAGCTCTTTGATACAAAGCAATGATCTGACCTTCCCATCGTAATCTGTAATTTGACATTCCGAAAGGGCTTGGCCACTCTGTGGGATGTCTAGCTCTCCAGCTCATTGGGGAATTTTAAAACAGTGTGGTGGCTGGTTGCCCTCCGCAGAAAAATAACTCTCTCCCTTAGGCATGGGGAACTGGGACAAGGGCATTTTTCAAGAAAAGGCTGTTGGAGGAAACGGAAGTTCTAAAACAGAAGAATTCTGAATTCAGGAAGGACAAAGTGAAAGTCCTTCAGCCTGCTGCTGGGGTGTTATGGTGTACCCCTCACTGCTTGTTCCCCTGTGTATGCACATCTGTATGCACTCAGTGGGACATCAGGATCATGACAAACCCACCAAAGGTTTTCATCAGATAGTTCCTAAAACGGGTTTGCATCCAGTTCCTTCCTAACATGTCTTACATTCCAGAATATGATACTTCATGTGATATTAACCTTTACCAACTGAAAGACCTTTCTGTAAAGTAAACATTCCATGACACTGCTAGCATAACCGATTCAAGTTTTGACCAATTTAATGACACTGTCCAGAAAGAGGGGTCCTAGCCAACTAAAATCCTCAGAATACTCTGTGTTATGATCATATTTTCATTGGCTAGGATTTCTCCAAAGATAAGGCTGCATTGCAGTATGTTAGTTCTAAAGTGCTGAACAACAAGCTGATTAGGAATCTTTTCCTTTGAACCTCACCTGGTGTTTAAAAGTAGACAGAGAAAAGGTAACATCTACACAAGTGCCGAAGCAATTGTGCTTTCAAATTCTGTTTTATTCCTAAAATGGCCTTTGTATTGTGGACATTACATAAGTAATTTAAATCCTTTTTAGATCCCTTTTCTGATCATAATAGTACCATTAAAAAGTAATTTTGCTCTGATATTCAGAAGTTTTTTTTTAAATCAGGAAACCAACTCCAAGAATACTATTGGGACTCAGAAACAATCTGATCTGAAGTACACTGTCTCACCTACTCTGTGCAAGTACATTGCTGTAGGGTTTTCCAGCATTTTAGTATCAGGTTGACAGAAAGCTCTTGTATCTTGAACTCCAGTTAATATGCATTCATAGACCTATAGAAAAAAAAACAACAGAAAAAGTTAATAGTGAATATCAAACATTTGTGTAGCGCTTATAGTTTATCTTGGGCACAATCTATTTAGTCACATATAAAGTTCATTGTACAGTAGACATAAGCAGATTGTGTATTGTATGTTTATAAAGAGTATGTTTTATACTAAAACAAAAAAACGTGCAGTGGTAGATTGAACGAGAGACCTGTGGAAGTCTTTTATAATGCATCTTTGATTTACATTCCTTAATATTGTTTTTATATTTTTATTTGCCTCTTTTTTTGTTTTTAATTTGTCGTATTGATGTTTTTGGGAAAAAAAAACGGACAGATTGTATCGCTTTTGCTTACGGGAAGCAACAGACTCTTGATGAAAAAGGACATAAAGTAGATCAACTCACCCACCTCAAGTATTAATCAAATATTTAAATAAATGTAGAATATTCTACCAGAAAGACTGAGAACATGTCATCTGGATGGCCAGAGCAAGGGCCAGTATCAGAGAATGACGGGGAATATTCCATCTGGACAGATCACTGGACAATAGGAACGTGTTCTACGTTTACACAAGCTGTTACTACTGGAAGCGTATTCTTCTGTGGTTTGGTCTGACATTCCGAACTTGATTCCGAAAGCAGTGTTTTGAGGAACAACAGCAAAAAACAAAATAAAACTGTAGCGTGTGCATGGACTCATGGTTTCCACAAAAAGGTGCTTTTTCTGCTCCTTCCCTGCCAAAGCACTGCAAGTGGCAAACCGCGGACCTCTGCTGCCATTGGAGACATGGACATCTCCTCCTGGATGAATCAGGATGTGTGAGCAGGGCTGTACATATACTGCCAGACACTTGACCTCAATAAAACAGAAACAACGACAACAACAAAAAAAATTCTTGATTTTCTTCTCCTTCTTCGGCTCTCGAGGCGGATCCAAACCTTCATTTTAAATGCTGAGACTTTGTGTATTTTTTAAAAAAAATCAACAAAAATGGAAAAAAAAAAGAAAAAAATGGAGAAATAAAAAAAACGCTTCTAGTATATAACACTCATTTCTAACACTTGCATTTATCAACGTTGGGATATTTAAAGCACTATGTGACCTGCCCAAATATACCCCAACCCCTTTTTCCCTTCACCCCAACAGCCCCTGTCCCTGCCCTCTGTACCCCTTCACCCCAACACCCCCTTCCAGCCTTCTGTACCCCTTCACCCCAACACCCCCTTCCAGCCTTCTGTACCCCTTCACCTCAACACCCCTTTCCTGCCCTCTGTACCCCTTCACCTCAACACCCCTTTCCTGCCCTCTGCTCCCCACCCAACCTCCTCATCTGACTCCAGTCCTTGATTCCTAACCTGTTTACTTGCTGTTTTTGTTGCATCTGTGTTTTGCTTTATTACATTTCTGTTCAGCATGTGTGTATATTATCATGGCATAATTTATTCTGCTGTATGAAGTAGTAGAGTAGTGGGAACTTGTATTGGCATTTACTACCTTCAGCCTGTTGATGTCTTTCCTGTAACACTGGCGTAATGTTATCAATTAAAGCTCTAAAATGATCACACACCTTCCTCTTTCTTCTTTCCTTCTTTGTTTTTTGCTTCCTTCTTCAAATTCACTCCTCTCTTGGCTCATGTGGAAGAGAGTGTTCACAGATGCACACACTGCTTCGCTCTGGCTGCTGACTCTCCTTGAGGTCTTTTTCATGATGTCTCCATGGCAGTGGCAGAGGTTAGGCCTGTTGTACTGGGCAACAGAGGGAAGCCCGAACAGTAAACTCTAGTCTTTAGCCCGTTTTGACATCGGTCAAAAAAATCAATTATTCCTACTTAATGTCTTACAATATTAAACATAATAAACTCTGCATTTTGTTTGTGACCAATTCTATCATTTTATTCATCACATTCTAGCGCTGCACTGTACTGAATGCTTGCATTTAAAAATCAGTCTTCAGTCAGCAGAAACTCCACATCAAAAACATTTTTTTTGTCTCCTTTTGCTTTTGGCATCACTGTAAGTCCTATTCGGAAGTGAATGCCCCTTTCAATCTGAAAATATATCATCAAAGGATTTATAGTCCTGTATTCATATCATCGTGACAACAGCAGTCAAATCAAAAACCTAAAAATATCAGCACTTCCTGTGACTGTGACAGCGACTGCTTAACGACCCAACATAAATTCTGTCCAATACGCAAGTCAACTCTCCCCCTGCAACAA
Organism: Lepisosteus platostomus; assembly: GCF_059453375.1. Classification (NCBI taxonomy): domain Eukaryota; kingdom Metazoa; phylum Chordata; class Actinopteri; order Semionotiformes; family Lepisosteidae; genus Lepisosteus; species Lepisosteus platostomus. Next base: position 11,647,615 of record NC_142633.1, on the reverse strand, counting down.
AGCAGGGTCTCTTGAAGACATTCTGGGCTTCACAAAGGGACATTCGAGCCCTGCTTGTGGCCGCTGGGGTTTACTGATTTTATGACAGCTGATTCATTGCTGTCCGTCTGTCGCTCTAGGGTTTAAAGAGGAAATGGACAGCACTTTTCTTTCAAAGGAAATTCAACTTTTAAATACAAATGATCGAGCATAAGAACTGCATTCCTGAAGGTGAGAGGAAGGGCTGTCCTTGCTGGGTTCTGAAGGCCCATATCCATTGAAAGCCACATTTTCGTTTTTCATTTCTGCAAAGTCAGGGCAGATTCATTACCAAGAACTAAAACAAATCTGAACTCATAGTCTGTTAAAAGTCTGTTTCCTTGTCTGCTGTCTACAACATAACTTAAAGACTAAACAAACAAATTCTATCTGGTCTGGCTCCAAGCCATGAGCTCTGGAATTCTATCTATGGCAAATCCCTCGCTGTCACACAAGATCTGTCCTATATGTAACCGGTGCTGTTGGATTCTAGTTAGAACTGCATTTTCCATAGAAGGATATTAATGACCTTTACAATATAACATTTTAAACCCCGACACAACAGAGTGCTTTAGTTTTGCAATCCAACATGTTGAATCTATACCATTTGGTTCGTTGATGCTAAGGTTGATGTTGGAAACAGCTACACATCATTTTTAAACACTCAATTAAATCCCGTTTCTCTGGCTTGTTTTTTCTTATTGGATGACATAAGAGTACTTTACAATCAAGTAAAGCTGGGCTGTAACATTGGTATCCAAAAGAAAAAAACAAACAAATGGTGTAAAACACTGCTCTTCTAAGAGAGATGGTATAGGCAGATTTCTGATGGATTAATACACTTTAAATATCAAGCATACAGATAATTCCACCAGCTAGTTCTTTGCCTTGTTTTCAGCTGTAAAAGTGATTATGATGTTTTCTGAAATTTCTTATATCATCTAGTGTGTTGTCCTGTGATGTAATGTGGACAGCATTTGCAGAGGAGCTCCTGGACTCAGGCAGTGGTTATGAAAGACCAGTCTGTGAGCACCTCCACTCTCTCAGCTCTCTCACAAAAGGTAGCTAAGAGCAACCTCAGTATGTGTGATGGTATCTTGATGGCCGAGCTGATGAGGGGCAGGCAGATACCTAGGGCTTTTGTTGTTACTGCATTCATAGATTGTTAGTGGAGACACTAACTCAGCATTAAACTGCGAAAACTATGGGTTCAAAAACCAGAGCTTCGCCACTAAAATGATATCATTGTACCTGAGTTCATGTCTTGCTGAGTGATTTATCTCTACGGATAGTTCTTTTCCACTAACAGCCAAAAGGTGACTCCTTGCTTTTACCTGCTTTTTTTCTGATTTACCACTTATAGGTACTTTACCGCAGCAACATATCCTAAATAAACACAAATACAGTTTCAGCTGCTGCTTTAAAAGAATGTGCATCTATAAAGTCTGAGTTTCCCATTTTACAAATGTAAAATAGCACTACTTATCAAAAAGATGTAGGCGTTTATGTTGACACATCATCTTCATTTTCTATGCAATGTGGGAAAGTAAAAAAGACAGAATATGGGGTAATGTAGTTAAAAGTGTAGAAATTAGGCCATGCGATGAATTGGTCCCTTTACTAGTAATACCTCATTTTCAGAATGTGGTGTTCAATGCTGTTTATAAACATCCCTCTTTTAAACATGAAAATAACAATAACTGCAAAAAAACAATCTGATTAAAAATGTTCACTTTGTACTATTTTCATACAGGAAAAGGAGGAAGGTTCACCTAAACTGTGAAAACTTTTCCACAAACTTATAAAATACATTGCAGGCATACATTACATTAACATGTAGTTTTCTCCGGGGGTAATGAACAGAAAAATAAGTATATGGCAGTGTCTGGGGTGTGTGCAGAAGCAATTTCCTACAGATATGTTGGTTTCATTCAGGATTCTCAGCCTCTTTATTTTCCTCTTTTTCTTGCTGTCGGCTTCACTCTCTTCTCTCCATTCTTCTTCTCTATTTCGGTCTGCTGCTTGTCTGATACAGGCAGCCATTCCTGCTGCAGTGTGAGGGAGCAAGTGGAAAAAGACCCTCTCTTGCTTTGATCTCCTAATTGATTAACTACAGGAATAGACGGACAATTCGTCAGAGGAGCCAGAGTAAACAAACCCAACACAGCCGATTCCATACACCTCTCTGGAAGACTTTAGATAAAATATTCCAATACATTCACAGCCCGTATAGAAATATAGGGCCATTGACTGCAGCTCAGTGATGGTGGCTTAATCCACTGGCTTTGATAACCTTGTACCTCTGCAAGCCTGGGTCTGTATCCTGATCAGGTCCAGAGCGGTAATGGGTTTCTGTGGGATTTTTTGTTAATGGAAAACGAGTGCCAGGCCTGAGCAGAACGGTGGAGTGGTGGCTAGCTCTGATCTTCATAGCACCAGGGGGGTGTGTGTGATCCTGGCCTTTGGAACCTGACTGTGTGGAGTTTGCATGCTATCCTGCGTTCTCTAAATGATGTACAGGTTATGCCTGACTGGTGCATTAAATTGCCCGCATCTGGTGTATTCTGATGACCTGTGGGACTGGGCTCCTTCCTAATTGCTTGCCTGTGAATAGAGTGATACACTACAGGCCAGCTCAGCGCTTCCCTTTAATAGAAAACACAAACTGTTAAAGATCATCTCTCAGGACTTGGTTTCTCTTGCACTTTTTACATCCCCAGCTGCCTTTCTGAAACTGTGTTTTGGTGACCCATTTTCAATGTCTTTTCAATGTGTAAATACAAGTGATCCTGTACTTACACTATAGATTAAACACTGGCAGGAATTCTCAGAGATAGATTGGAGGCAGCCCGTGTTTCTCAGGGGGAGATTTTAACTCTTTTAACTATTGTACTCCTGAAGTCAAAATGGAGCAAAAATGTCCTGGGATTATTGAACAAATACAGTAACTAAGACATAAATATTTGAATTTAATAAGATCGCTCTTAGGTGCGGCACGGTGATGAAGTTGTGAGAGCTGCATATGACTCACAGCTCCATCTGAATTTGTGGAGGTTTGTGGGTTTGTGTCTGTCTGTGTGGAGATTGCATGCTCTCTTCAGGTTCATATGATTTTGTTTTTCAGTTTCCCCCCATCTTTAAAAGTCAAAAGACAGGATGAGATCACAGGTAAGAAAAACATGAGCAATAAGAGAAAAGATGTCAACAATCACTAGTAGCAGTTCAGGAAGATCCAGAAACACCAGTCAGACTGCCGCTGTTTAATACAATTATTTAAATAAAAGGTGGTGGGGGTTAGTAGCCACGAAGGCTGTGGGTATTAAAATGTACTTGAGAAGTTAGTGTTTTCTCCAGCCCTCTGAGCTATTGTGACTTTCAGGAGTCTGCTGTGTCAGACACTGGAGGATGTCACAATGAAAGCTCTTACAAAGCCTAACATCTTTTTAAATCCCATAATTATTCCAGGATACAGAATGTACCTGAGCCCTGGCTGTCTGATCTCCACTGAAGGGATTTCAGATTCTCACAATCAGCTTACACAGACAGATTGCATGATTGTCTAATAACTTTGAATGGTAAGGAGCGCGCTGAGCTTTAAGAGATTGCGAAAGAAAAGAATGTTGCCTTGTTTAACCAATTCACTTGTTCCTTGATTCCTCTTTTTTATTTCCACTTTCTCAGTATTTCCTAGAGGTCGTCTTAAAACAAATCCTCTCTTATTTCTTTATTCGCTCTACAATTTCTGCACTCTGTCTCCACGTACCTCTAAGCCCTGCTAAACCGTGTCTCTCAACTTCAACAAATGAGCCACATTGCCTCAGAATATCCTCTACTGTTTTGGTGTCCCTCAGCTCTTGATTTGGGTACTTCAACATTTGTTGTTTCTGACAAACCTCGGGCCACGCTGCCTCTGCTCAATACCACCCCACAGCTGGCCTGGCAGAGGAAAATGTTTGCTTAGCCTGGGAAAAATCACCCACTCAAAAAAACTTTCACTACTTTTTTCTCCTTTTTTTATAATGTATCCATTTTGTCTACCCCCCCCCCTCCACCCCACCTTCCTCCTGTTCTCTCCTCTACCGCCCCCACCTTAAACTACCCAGAGGAGGAAAAAAAAGCAGCGAAAGGGAAAAAAAGCAAGGAGAACTTAAGTTGTAAATCCAAGACATCAGGGTGAAGATAAAAATCACTATGAAGCCTTTTTGATTTACATGAAAAAAATCTAAGCTCAGCTTCCAGACTAATTAATATTAATAACAAAAATGGAAATGAGCACAGACAGAGGAAAACCTAAATAAAGAACAGACCCCAGTGCTTTTTGTCAGGAGATGTACATAAACCCTTTTTGAATATAAGTGGGCTTCTAACAAGCGTGACGCCTGGGCATAGACTCTCATACACAGAGACAATTTTTCTAGATAATAGCCTATCACGCAGGATACAATTTAAATTAAAAAATGCAATTTTCACCTTGAAATGAACAAATGATTACAATTTCTATACAAATTAAGGCATCCAGGCAGTGCCTCAGTACTATGCTCGGGCCATGAAACTTGACATAATTACCATGAAATACATTTTCAAATATTTGTATTTTGTCCATTGCTTTAAAACATGCAACTCTGCCTTCTGTGGGTATGTGATCTCACCTTCTGGGGAAAATACATAAAAAAGGAGAGAAAATCATCAGAGATGAAAAACCCTTCAACAGGCGAGATAAAATTTTTTTTTAAAAAAAAAGAAAAAACACAAACAGTAAATTGCCGCTGTTCAGCTCCGCGGCCCCTGGAGTTATCTCTAAAAGCCAAATTATGGCTCCTTATCGGGGAATCATATCTAATAGTTATCTGCTCATATGTTATTCTCTTTTCTCTCTCCTCCTCCCCCTCTCTCGTCTCTCATTGCCAGAAATGCTATTTATTTATGATTACGGATACCCTTTGAAGAAAAGATGGGTAACTTTTGCATTTCAGATCAGAAGTTTCTGGCAAATTCTAAACTTTACCACATAGCAGGAAAAAAAAATAAATCAAGATGTTTTATTTCGGTGTAGGCAGATGAGCTGAAGGCACCTTGGAGGTAACAGGTATGAGAGAGCTTCAGGTCTGAAATAATCCTTCTGAAGATTAAAATGGGGGGTGTTTGTGTTTTACTAATGGGGGGCTCAGGTTGAAACTGTTTTGAGGGCAACACACAACACTGAAACTTCTGCAAATTCTGATTTGAAGAACTTGGGGGTAATGCATGTTACAGCGTCAGTCTAGTTAAATACTCTGTGTGCTATTATTTTATCTTTTGCCTAGCTCATGGGGCGTCTGGGGGTCTGAGTAAACACAGGCTTAAAATAGGGGTATCCACCCACAATGTTCCTCATCATCTAAGCTTTTAGTGACTTTTTTGAATCAGTAATTTGCAAAACTAGCCAAGCTATCGCCATTTCCATATCTTCAGACATCAATATTTAAAGGAACAAGTAATAGGTTTGTTCCTTTGCAGCCTATGCATGCTGACGCAGCTACCCACCTGAATTAATATTTAGAGATCACTGTAAATACATCTTGACTGTAGCAATTCAGGACCATGGTCTACATCAGGCCTAAAGCGTTAATAGTGATATTAGTCATCTAAAGTGATACTAAAGCGAAGTCTGTACAGCCAGACAGACCTTGCTTCAGTGTAGCTCAGTCTGGGAGCAACAGCTGAAAAGACCATCTGAGTCAGTGACACAACTTTATATCACCTGCTATCTTTGGATCCTTCCAGCTATCAGTGGCAAAGTAAAGTTTTATGTAGACATAAATCTTAGGAATATGCTCGTGATACATAAATCTGAAAAACACATCAATGTTACAGTATAAATATCCTAAGTCTCCATTCAATAGTGTTTGTATATTTTTTATTTTCTAAAGGGGAACCTTTATCCCTTTTTGGTTTTGAAGAGCCAACACTCAAAAGACTCGGGACTGACAGCAGAAAGTGATGGCCCAGTTTTCTGGATTCCATGCTATGCTGTGTAGCAAAACAAAATGAAAATGTAAGTCTTCTCTCTACAAAGCTGGCACGACCAGGGTATCCAACCACCAGTGGAACTCGATTAGCTAGTACGATGTTCCCAAAGGTCCAGTGGTCATTAATTTGCGCTCAGGTTATCTCCCCAGCCAGAGGCAATGAATAATGGGTGCCAGAGTTCTCCCAGCCTTGGAGAAATAGCACCTCCTGTGACTTGCAAGGGTGCTCTGAACAGCATTAACCCTCCTGTAAAACACTCTGAATGTTTGAAACCAGCATGTCTTAAGATGGATGGTCCTGGCATGTCAGCATGTTGAAGGGGCTTGTTTTTAAGTCCTGATTCTTTTCCAGCCATTACCCACTTTGTAACTCCGAGTGAATTTAATTTATACAGCTGAGGTTTTGGTGAAAGACTGTTAATCATGATTCATTCTCATTAACGTGTTATGTAATGGTAATGGAATACATCCAGATGAACTGCATACTGTAATTGTATCTAGAGTCTGTGCAGCTCTGCCAAGGATGTGCAGATCTCCAGAAACATTCATCATTAAGCACGGAGAACTCTGCGTCTTATGTGCATCCCCAGTGCCAACCAGAGGAGGCTCCAGACTCGTACTGATGGACCGACGTAAAGCCAATGTAGGATTCCTGGGAAAAGGATGTGGGAGGTACATAGCTGTCTTCTGTAAAAAGTTCAAGCTTATGAAAATGAAGAAGGGTGCTTAAGCTCCCAAGCTATATGGCAGAATTACCCCTAACTGATTACCAATCATTAACACAATATTTCAAAGTGTTTGTCATCTACCGGTGTATGCTAATCGCTCCTATCCAGCCCCACAGCATATAAAACATGTACTGTAGAATACTAGGTCTGCTGAGGAACAAGAAAGAGGTCTCACTGTTGCCCAGAAAAAAAATCTGTTGCATCTATACTTTCCTTTGGGAGGCTTCTCACATGTTTATTGGAGCAAACAAGATGCATTTAGAGGGTCTTAAAACTGCCCCCTCCACACACACACTCTCTGATGCCCCGGCCTGACAGTCACACATCAGATTTGAACACTTGACCTCTTAATGCTGAGGGTCAGTGCTGCCCCGCCATCAATTTCACACACAAGATGAAAGGGAAATTAACACTGAGGCCTTCGCTGCGACTTGTCGCGCCAGCTGGGGTGTGGACTCGCTCATTCCCTTCCTCTGCTTTTCCCTCCTGACAGGAGCAGCACAGAGGGAAGGCGCCCAGCACGGCCAACGGGAGGAATCTCAGCTTCGCCTCCTCACAAGTAGGGAAAGCTGCACGTTTTTCACTTGGGAGAGGAAAACACAAGGAGTGACCCAGCCCTCTGGAATCAAAACGTCTGGGAAAAGGTCTGTTTAACAGACCTTGTTTCTCTTTCAAGTTCGAGTTTCATTGACATTTCATAAGTCTGGCTTCCACAATTTCTGCTTGGGGTGCCCCAGATTCTCTAGAAATCAGGACTGATACATTTACCTGTGTTTTTTAGGCCAGAATGTACAATGTAAATAAATTGTCAATCTGTACAACAATGGTCAAGCATTTTGCATTGCCACAGCACTATCTACAATGGTGACGGAACATTTTGCAACAGATATAGAATTTTATTCATTTTCTTTTAATAATAACACGCATATATATGACATTCAAGTGTGTTCAAGATACCAAAAACAAAGTCGGTGATAATCTGAGAATCCTAAATGTTTGTATTTGTCCTTATCTATTTCTAGTGCATTAGATAAGATTGTATTTCGGATTTTGTATTTTGGAAAAAATGTGACATCTTATAAAAGAACCTCTTTTAATAATTCTCATTTTGATGAGCTGGAAACTAACAGTTAATTGTCTTCTTGTCCTTTCATTCAGTATTAAATCGAACCAGAGGACACAAATGGAAATTATGTGCAAGTACGTTTAACAAAGTGAACAGGAGGCTCTTATTTATGTAAAGGGTTGCGGGAGTATGGATCAATTAGGCAATTAGCTACTAACTGCCGGGCAGGATCGATGGACCCCTCCATTTGAAATCTTTTCTTTGTGTTTAACTTAATCAAAAAACATGTTTTTTTCTCATCAGCACCAATGTTATGTATGTATACAAATAAAACCCACAGGCTGATCAGTGAAACCACAAACAGAAGAAACTTATACTTCTAGGGGAAAGTTCTAAATCACACACAAAACATAAAAAAAACAATGTTAATATTAACAGGACTCGGTTTGCAAACAAGCACACAAAAAACTATTTTAATGTGGGTCTTACAAGAGCTGGCCCATGCTACACAAGGCTGCTGCTCAGGCCTTCATTGCGCTAATAATGAAAAGAGTTGAAATTGTGAAGGCACAGCTTTCTGAGTTTTTTGCAGTGCTCCAATTCTGCTTTCCCGGGTGAACCCCTTCTGAAGGAAGAATTGAACCAGTTGTTTTTTTTTCTTCACTTATGTTTTTTATCGAACCAGCTGTTAACAGAGCATCAGAGCGCAGACAACTGATGGTCTTCACTTTTGTGCGGCAGGAGTGAGGGGTATCCACGCTGGAGACTGGTACCCCCGTCACCCCATTATTCCAGCACTGTGCGCCCCCCCTCCCCATCCCGGGGGCAGCGCAGGGATCTCTCCCTGCTTGCCCCTGCTCCCTCTCTCTCTCTTTCTCTCTGGTCTCCCCCGGCCCAGCGTAGCTCTGCCCTCCTTGCTGCTGAGCACAGCTGGAGAGCAGCTTCTTATGCATTCATGAGCTGCACCGCAGATAAATAAAAAGGTTCATTACCACGTAAAGTGTTACTAATGACATGTACCTGCCACCGAGCACCTCCGAAAATCTAATGTGACACACTAGAATGGAAAATCTATTCCGCCGCTCAGTGCCTCCAATCGTGCCACTGTGTGCTCAATGGAAATTTCCCACACCCTGCCCTTCATTGGGTACTCTCTAAAACCAATATTTACAATTCCTTAGCCATTATGTCCTACCAGGCCCTCTGCACCTTCTGTCACGACCTTAATATTAGCTGAAAATTGGACTTTGCAAACTTAACAGGGAAGGAGGAGTGTGAACGGAATTGCTTCTCTCTCCTGCAGAAAGTGCAGCGCTGGGGAGCCCAGCATGGGGCCCTGCAGAATTAACCCCCTGTGAGGCTGGCGGAGAGCGGCCTGAGCAGACAGGGACCCCCTGCTCTTCGGGGGTCTGCGGATTACTGGCCGGCCAACAGGGAGAAGATGGAGAGCGGGGCAGCTCGGTTTGAAAACAGTCGGGTTTCTTTTTAACAGGTGATTTGGCTTGTGTTTGGCTTCACACGGCCTGTAACTCCCCAAAAAAACAAAAAGGCGGTTGAGCGTCTATTGTAAAAGTCTCCCGTGTTTTTTGGAGTGAGTGTACGTGCCACTGATAGGAACAGAATCTTCAAACACTGCACTCTCCAGGACAAAACTCCTTTTTTACCTGTTAAGCTTTCAAAATGAGTGCTAATGCATTAATGAATACTTTGGTTGACCATGCAGGTCTGACAGATTGTGGCTGACAGTTGTCTGCCTTCACCTGAAACTTTGCTTTTGAACTGCGCAACTCTGGCCAAATTCTTGCCCTGCCTGCTGAAATTACATCAATTACCTTTAATTCAGGTAAACTAAGGACATGCCCTTACAAAGTCTAACTCTTACTAACCACATGAGTTCCTCCTCCACAAACACTAAGGCATCTTCCAAATTCCCTGTACTTTCCTGGGAAGTGTAATACTGCAGGTAACGCAGAATAAAATTGTCCTTTTATGCTTTTTTTCTTTGGCTTTCTGAGTGAAACGTGCGCTTGTTTATAAACAGAGTACAGTAGATTCCTATAGCTAACTAAGGGAGACTTATTGAGAGCAGGTTGAATGCAGTCTTTGAGTGATATACCTGTTTGTCATACCCACTGCAAAATAATGAATGAAAAATAACAATCTCGGTGTTGAAGGTTGTATTTATGAGGCTTTAATGTGATCGGCAAGACTAAATTAAAATATAACAACAAAACAGGCAAAATAAGCAGCCTTGTGTAGCATGGGACGCTCCCCATCTACCCCCTTTCTCTGCTGTTAATTTGTATTTGCTGCTGATGAAAAATAATCACCTCGTTAATACTCTGACGGGTGCTACATTCTCAATAATCATTAAAAACATCTCATCAAGCATTTGGAACATTGGTGTGATGGCTCCATGGAAACAGGGCTTAAGTGGTTTAATCAGAGCTCGAGATGGCTTTAGGAGCTGGCAAAAGGTAACACGACTAGGTACCGACAGCCTCGCAGACGCCAAACCACGGGTCTCCAGATAAGTTTACTCCACTTTTAAATGCATGTGTATCGATGTATAAACCCATACAGTAATAGCAGAGTGTAGCTGTAGCCTTTCCCAATGTTCTTGTATTTAAAATTCAAACATTTCGAATCGACTATCTCAAACCTATAAATTAGACCAGTCTGAATGACGTTATGATAACCGATAATAGTTGTTATCTGAATTCATGTGTGTGTTTTAAAACGCAGTACAGTCGGCTACATTTAACCGACGGTTTTTACGGACTGGGGATTAGGACTACTGCAGGTAGTGAGGTGTCCGGAAGCGGTCTGTTTCATTTAACCATTAGCTGTAAAATTCGTCTTTAAAGAGTAATGGAGGTGAAAACACCGTTTTGTCGAAGTCCTGTGCCAGCATTGCCGAAAATTCAGTAAACAATGCGCGATAGGGTGCAGTAAAATAAGCGGAAAAAAGTAAAAATGGATATGTATATGGGTGAGTTTTTGTGGGGTTTTCCCAATTTGCTGTGGTCGTTTCCATTACCTATTTATACCCGGCTGTTTAACAACATTTAAGGGACAACATAATTATTTTGAATTCGGAAATTGAAACATTGGAGCCGCCTTTACATTCATACTAATTACACCTTTGCGCAGCTCTGCTGTAAATTAACCTTCATGGTGAGTCAGGTTGCAAACGCTACATCTGCGTTGTTGAAATGAATAAAGACGAAACACAACGAGGATGAACTAGTTTGTCGAAACTCCATTATCGATATTGAAAGCCCCCCCTCCTTTATTTTAAATAACCTTTTTTTTCCCTTGTACTTTCCATCAGCTTCGTGTAACCTCCGACACCTCATTGTTCAGGAAACCTTTGATTTGATTACATTCTGGTTACAAATTAATTTGTTTGTTTAAGCCTTTTTTTTTTAGGGGGCCATTTTACTTTCCATTTTGGAGTTTATTGTGCTTTCAAACCTATAGCAGAAATCCTTGAAGTTACGGGTTGTCCACAGTCTCTATTGTATAAACATGAGACTTTCATATCAGTGTAGCTATCAGGACTTTCACAATACACAAGGCATGCCTGGGCTGTGTTTGTGCCTCTTCCTTTTTGTGCTGGCTCTTATATCCCATGCAAGTTATCACTTGTCCTTTCTGCTTATTATCATGTAGGCAGGGGCTCGGCTCCCAGCTTCTATACTGGACATGATGGTTTAGGAGGTAAAGGGTAAGATTGTGGGTACATCCTCTGGAAATGTTTGCATGTTTGCAGTGTGTTATTCTTCCCCAGTTAATGGAGAATGGGCCACTTTAGCCCAATGCTGCCTTCATCTCTGATGTAATTAGCGTGGCGTTCACAATTGTCAGCCATCAATGGAAAATGTGTGCCTGTCAGTCTGTATTGGGCTCTCTCAACAAACTGGCTGCCATTGTTCATCCCCCAAACATGTTTGTTGCGTTTTTTAAGAGCCTTCTAATTTAATCAGCAGCCCCATCAGGCCGCAGAAATGAATCAAACGTTTGTTTACCCAACATGTCTGTGCATTTGACTGATTAATTCATATGACGCCAAACGAAATGTTCTGCCTTGTTTGTCATGTTATCCCAGCTCTGTTCCCACTTTGTTATTAATTGAGAGTTTTTTGGCCGGCGTTTTGGTCCCCTAATTCCCTATAAGGAGGCTGCTTCAAAAGCTCCTTTTCACAAGCCCAGCGCTGCGGGTCATTAATTATGACGGTAATAAAAGGTAGCTGTGTTCTGTCTGTTTGCTTCTGCCAGTATGAGGAATCTTACTCTTCCGCTAACTGGTGCTGCCAGTCTGTGTGAATGTGGCTGCGTTTGGAACTCCGATCCATTGTCTCAGGCACCAGCTGGGCGTTGGACACGTCAGCCATTGGCATCGTCATTTTTCTTTGCAGCAGCTCGAGGACGCACTTGTCAGCAGCAACTGGGCTACCGCGATGGGAGATCCTCAGCTTTGCTGTGAACTTCTTTTCTGAAAAAATGTGCCCGTGTTCTGCATTGTGCGTGATCACATTTTTGTGTGTGTGTGTGTTAGCTGAGGGAGGTGGGGATACTTCTTAACCTCCAAATTGCCTTCACTAAAGATTCCTAGGGGTGATTTTCCTTTTAATGTACAATAACACCTTTGTAAAGCGCCTTCATCCAAAGGGATAGATTCAGGCTTCTGGCGAAGGTATTCCTTCAAGGAAAATTAGGGGCTCTGAATCATTGAAACACGTTCAGTCCAGCTCCAACACGTATTTTATCTGCCTGTTGTTCCGGTCCTCCCAATTCTGCAATTCTTTTTTTTTCCTTCTGTGGTGTAGTTCATGGTTGTTTTGTGTCTACCAGGCCATGTGTGTTTGAGTGTTTACCCCCAAGGAAGCAGTGAGTAGGAATCGGGCTTTGGATTCACGTTATGAGCTCTTTGTTTGTTTGCGTGGCCTTTGTTATCACCAGCTTTTCCCCCTGAAACAGTAGCCACTAGCCAGTCTTCTGCCTAAAGGTCAGGTACGCATTGTGAACAAAGCCTGCTCAGGTACAAAGAGTGGAAGTGTCAATTATAAGGCCTTCCTTTCACCTGTCTGTGCCAATAGAGCTTGTTCATCCTGCCTGTATTAAGTCCCTGACACTTAAATCATAAAGGGCAGTGGTTTTAACACGTATTACGAACTTCTCACCTGGGTAGTCAGAGCTTTTCTGCAGAGTGCTGTGTTGTTTATTTCAACAAGGCACGCAGTCTGTTCCCTGTTGGCAGCACAAAGTGTGTCTGGGACCCCCTCCCTCTCTCTAGTAGCTTGCAAGCCTGCCTATTGAGTTACCTGCAGTTGGGTTAAAAAGTAGATACAATAATAGAGTCGAATAATGACAAAGACTCAGTCCTAAGCCCTCATTTTCAGCCTGCTCTGAGTCTCATTTCCGACGGCTGGCATTTCACAGCTGTTAAGTGGTGTCTTTCTCTTTGTCATGATTAAGGATAAATTAATAGCTGCCTTTCAGTAATCAGCTTTCATTAAAGCTGTCAAGTCTTCAGCTCGTGGCAACACAGACCTGCTCTGAGTGGACAGGGAGCAGTCTCGGTGCTGCAGGCGAGCACATTAACAGCCTCCTCATTACGCATGTTGTAAATGAGTCAGAGCTGGCGGAGGGTGCGTCTGAGTCTGTCATTGGTGGAAACACCATCATCATCATCAGCTTGATTTTCTTATTGAAGTTCTTTCATGTACAGGTGAACTGGATAAAAATGAAATGCATATAAGATAGACAATGCACAGGTAGCATGGTGCTGCAGTGGTTAGCACTACTGCCTTGCAGCGCTGGGTCTCTGGGTTCAGTTATGGACATGGGCTGCTATCTGCATGGAGTTTGTATGTTCTCCCTGTGTTCGTGTGGGTTTCCTGCAACTGCTCTGGTTTCTTCCCACAGTCCAAAGACATACTGGTGGGTTAATTGGCTTCGGGGAAAACTGGCCCTAAGTATGTGTGTTTGTGTCTGTGTGCCCTGCAGTGGACTGGCACCCCATTCAAGGTATAGTCTCCCTGGAGCCCAGTGCTTGCCAGGACAGAGGTAGGCCCTGGTTCCCCCGTGACCCTGAATTAGATGAAGGGGTTCGAAAATGGGTGGATGGATTAAAAAGTACAAAGTGAAAAGATATAAGGAAATACAGACACAGAGAATATATGTGCATGACTGGTATGCTGAATATTGTCACTATGTCGCGTATTTCATATTTGTTACTTTAGGGAGGAGACCTGAAGGGGCAGCGGAAATTAAGGGAGAATCTTGTGATGTTGTTGTGGCTAACTATTTAATCTTACACATAAAGCCAAATCTGTCTTTGCACCCACTATCTTCTGCTCATCTTTTGGTTATGGTTAACACATTTCTTTTGCATATGCCTCTCTGACCGTAAAACCTTTTCTTGACCGAGGTCTGTGGGACAGTTTTTGATAACACTACTGTTTCTCTGCAATTTCCCTTTCCTGTGTTATATAAATATTTTTTACTTTTACATTTTGAAACCAGAAACTTCCGAATTCTACCACAATTTGGGTTGACTATAATTTGGACATTTTTCGTGTTTTGGAAGGGCTTTATTGTGTTGTCACATTAGTATATTTTGTGTGTCTGATTGTGTTGCTTTACTTTTTTGACATAAAAGGCTAGAGACTTGAATATTATTAAGTTTCCTACAATCTTTAAAGTAAAGTAAGTAAGAGCAGATAGATAGCAGAGGTTTACTTTCCTATAAACTAAAGCCACACATGTACTATGGATTGAGCAATGAGGGGTGGAGGAACTGGATCTGAAGACCAGGATATTTACCTAAAATAGTGTGGGACTCCCTGGTGGAACTGGTCCTTATTCTGGATCAGGTAGGAGACTTCACTGATATTATGTGAATTAATATTGGCACATCGATAACCCTCTAGAAATACTAGAGTATTTGAACTTTCCACTTCAAGGTATGTATGAGATCTTCTCGGGAGAAAAAAAAATCCCTATTGTGTATGCATTAACTGTGGAGAAAGACACGGGACCCAGGCTGGAAATGAAAATGGAAATCAAAGGAATGCATATGCACCTTTCATGGCTTTTCCCCAAAACTCATTCCACAGAGGGTACCTTTCAGTCAGTTTGCTTTTATTCAATTCTTCTCTTTCATTTCTTTTAACTAATTCTTGGCTTCCTAGGTTCCAGGTGGGGGTCAGCAACAATACATCTTCCATTTAAAACACCGCTGCTTAAGATACTAAGCCATGCAGCCAGTAACCTGCACTGTACATGGGGATAAAACACATACCATTGTCCTTGGGAACAGTGCATTTCATATATTCTAACTGACTGTGCATTAGGATGAAGGCAATTACAATGGGATTTAATGTGCTGGTGAGCCAGGGATTACTAGCCTTATATGAGCAACGTATAACGCTCCACCCTCATTAGAGTCACATATGGGCAATCCAGCTGTGATCTGAATCAAAGAGAGAGAGTGACAAAAATATAAAAAGAAATTGAATTTGCAGGATTAGTGGGGCTATGTAAATCAAACAGATCCTGTGTGATAGTGCTAGGGGCTCCATTCAGATGTCTGTCAGTTTAGTCAGGGTTCGTGTGCTCATAGACTGTAATACAGTCAAGAACTCGTGTGCAAGACATCTTTCCTTTAAAAATGCTAAAAGCTGTTTTTCTGGAAGGAGCACATTCTCTCCCTCATGTTTTGATTTTTTTTTTTCTGGAGTATGACCATTTAATCTGTAAAATATACCTGGGAGCACATCAGCTCCGTTACAACGGTATGACTATTTACTGTATAATAATCATGTTAAAGTAAGGTGTTCTTAAAATTATAATCTTCTGTGTCTGTGACTGAAAAGGACAAATTTCAAACAAAGTCAATGCTATACCATAGCTATATTTTTTTTAGAAACAAAAAGATTACTAGTTTTAGGTAGAAAAAAAAAGAAATATTAGTGCCAGGGTAAAAAAATCTCCGTGATGCTATTCGGCTCGAGACAGAGATGAGGATTTGATACCCTGGGATTTGGGGTGAGATGGGAGAGATGCACAGTGTGCCGACGCCAGCAAGCTTTCGGAGAGAAAAGGCCGGAATGGGAGCGAGAGGAAAGCAGAGGGAAGGAGACAGCGGTGCTCATTAATCAATGGAAAAGAGATCCTGCGCCCTCATCCAAATTGTTCTTTAAGCCATGTTCTCTTTCTTCTGAGAACGTCACCAAAAAAATATGATCAGAATCGAAGCTTCGGGTTTCAAGCGGCATTAAAGGAAAGGGCACATGCTGGAATAGAGCTGCACCAGGGGGAGGAAAGAGGATTTTTCCCAGGGTTATTGACGACCGCAACAGCTGAGGTTCCTAGTTTTTCCCCTTTCCTCCACCCGACCAGGGCTCTTTGTGGACAGGGCAGATGTGTGAGGGAGAGCCGGGTGTGATGTGATGCCAAAGAGGGAAAAAATTCTGTCATGAGAAGTGAAAGCTTAGGAGCCTCTCTGGGTGACTGTTTTTATTTAGCCTCTCAGAATGAGAATGCAGCTGTGAGTCCCTGAGAGCTGAAACTCATCTTTAAAGACTCCCAGCTGGAGCAGCAGGAATGGTGTGTAATGCAGGCCAGTGGGCAACACAGCTACACCGTTTAAGAGTCCTTATAATTTTCTGATTGACCAGCGTGAATACAGTTACAGAAATAAATAAGTCACTTGTTTTAGTATTCTCCGTGGTTGTGGTGGAGCTTTACAATGGCCTAGGCCTAGCCTTTCTGTCTGCACATGTGAAAATGAAGGAGAAAAAAGTTGTTTACCACCATTTTTGTTAGTGTTGTGTATAAAAAGACGGTCACAGAGCAGATGGATGGGGCTTGTGCTTGTGCTCTGCTGCTGATGGGAAGGCTCTGTTGCTGGGTTTGACGTCTCTCCTGTTTGCAACCTCTTATTTTAGTCTCTGCAGTTACACCATGCCAGGCTCACTGTTTAAACTGCGGGCATTCTGCAACCAGGTGCGACACTTATTTGTGCTGTCGAATTCATTTCACCTGGTATCTGATCTATTCCATCTAAATGTGTGAACAAGATTAATCAAACTCACCCTTATTAAGTGTCTTCAGCAGCCCTGCAGTGCCTGCTGCCACTCAGTGCTGGAGTTTGTTGTTGGAATACTGATCTACAGTAAACTCACAATCTCCATCTCCCTCTCTTTCTGTGTCTTTCTATCTCTCTCAAACAGTTAAGATGTTCTCTTCTCCAAAAACAGCAAAGCACAGGGCCACACAAACTAAGAGAAGAGCAGGGCATCATTCTTGATATATATCCTGATGAATCTGAAAATCTTAAGGTGCCTGTTCCTTGGGATGCCTTTCGAAGCCAGAGGTCACACCAGCTCACACTAAACAAATCCTGCGAGGACGGCTGATAGATGAAACCAGCCTTGAAGAAAACCCCACCAAAAGTTATCCTACCTCTTAAATTCAATTTCTCCTTCTTTTCATTTATAATGTGTGATGGAACATTTTGCCTAGATGAAAACATGACAAATGTGAATTATTTTTTTAAGTTTTTGATTATTTTTTCTTTTTTCAACATTGCGGTTTGATCTCACATCTGGCAGGATGCAAAAACGTGTGCAGAACAATTTGCAGCCAAGGGGACCCTGAGTCTGTGAGTACATTCATTATACTCTCATTATGTACACACTAGATACAGTGTGCTGTGCATACGTAGGGTACTTGTAATTATTGCTCCTCAATCATATGCCTCTGTAATCAAAGTCATGTGAATGTTAGAACCAATTTATCGCTCAGAATGAGGTCAATTCATGGGAGAAACCTCCTCCAGTGGGCATACCCTGGGGAAGAGGAAGACGCCAAACTCTTCAATAGAAAAGAAATTACAAAAGATTGCAAATCAGAAACCACTCCAGGAGGAAGGGGAGTTATTGAGTTAAATGGGTTTTGCAGCATGTCATGGGGTGCTTAAAAATAAAAGAAAATCAACTCTTGTTTTATTTTCTACATTATCCTGTATTTTTAAAATGAGTATAGTATATGAGACACAGTATAGTCAAGAGAACCCCAGGGCAGAGCAGTGCTGTCGCTCATTTACTGTACCAGTTGGTGCCAATGTGGTCTGTCTTGGGGAGTACACAAGGCAGAGATGTGTCAGCCATTGATGAGCAAGAAAAGGCTAAACCGATGAAGCTGTCAAATACATTTTTATCTGTAAGACATTGCACAGCTCAGCGTTGCCCTGAAAGAAGAGAGCCTTGTGTAATACAAAGACTTTAAAAAGTGGAGAAAAAATGAATCCAGATTCTGAACTGCTAGGTGCAGGATTACGTTTTTTTTTTCTTCCTTGAAAGGTATGGTAAGGTATAGAAAAGTAATGGATAGAAAGTAGACAGCTATAACATTATGTTCAAAAACTGAATAGGTTAATATGCATTAATCAAAGCACTGTGGTTTGGACTGAAGTATTAGAGTTCGAAATATGAAGCAAGACTGTAACATGGAGCAGGTTTCTGGTAGTTGGAAGATGTTGCTTGCTGTTCCAAGCAGGGATACTGGCAGTACGGCCAGTATGGACACTTGGGATTTTGGGGAAGAATTGGAATGTGAGGGAAGTTGTTTATCAGCAGGGCCAGCAATATTTCCTGCAGATATTTCCTTACATGATTCAAGGGACAGGTGTTTCGATGCATCGAGGGAGCTGGCTCAAATCTCGACCAGAGAAGAGCCGCCAAGCACGCGATGTTCAGGGAACGGCAGGCAGGGAGGGCTACCACCTCTGTGACCGAGTGGGGTGAGCTCCCATGGCCAGGGTGTTGCAGGGGTGAAATGAGGTGCACTGCGTCTGGCCATAGCAGTGTTTGTGCAGCTCGTGGGAGTTTTTCCAAGGGGGTGAGATTCTGAGCCATCCGCTCCAGGAAAAGCTGTGTGTGGGGGAGGAGAGGGCGTTCAAGAATGCCAACATCTGCTCATGTCACCATATTGATGCAGCTGGAGTACCCTCTGATGTCATCGCCGAACAGCTGGTCCCGAGCAGACATCACAATGAGGAATTGTGCAGTGATGTAAGGTGCAGTGGGTGTATTTTCCAATACCGGGCATAGTATGCAGCATATTTGGGTCATGAGAAGTAAAGTATGGTGCACTCATTCACATTCTTTAGGAGCCAAATGAGTACACGTGTGTCAAAGTTTTGCTGATACAATAGCTCATCTCTTAACAATTGTGTGTGGATTTGAATGGTAGGTTTCAACACTTTGTATCCTGAAGATGCCAGTGTGTTCTGGAGATGTCTGACTATTGCCTTTAGATTTACACTTGCCTCCCAACCTGTGCTGTCAAGATATACACTTGAATCTACTTCCTGGAAAGGTGGCTCCTACAACCTTAATTGTAGTAATGTAATAGACACTACAGTGGAAAGTGGTAGTTTCACATTTTTATGGATTCTATTTTAGAAATCCCATCTTATGGAGGTCAGTGATCTTTTGTCTGCTATCTGAGAAAAGGTCTCTTACCTTATCCATGATGATGCGTTGTACTACAGAGTGTTTTCCCTGTATTCCCTCCAGGGAAACTGGAAACCTTCTGAGGTTCCAGGGTCTTCCATTGCACTTCCAAAGAGCAGAATATTATCATTGGTTTGTTTCTGTTTAATCTTGTTTAAAGAATTAAAAAAGATATGTGAATAATGTGACCCTCTTGTTTTTTTTTAATTTATTTAATTGTTTATGAGTAATTTGACTTTGCTCTATGGAATCTCCAATCTAGAACTCTTTCTTCTCTGTGATGTTTTTTTATTCCTTTTTCACCAGAGGTTTGTATACATTTGGAGGACACTGTGTCTTGAATATATGCTTGCTGTTGTATTGTCATTTTTTCAGATATAATGAACACATTTAAAAGGCTATGATATATAATTTCTGAAAGTCAATAGTTTTTGTTATAATTTGTGTGATTTTCAGCTACAGACTGAATATATTTATTGCAGATTGCAGACAGCACAGTGAGAGACCTCATAGAACAAATAATGTCGGAAACACAAATGTTAGTAATTGGTGTCATGATGTATTGTGGATTATGTAGGAAGCTCACTTATTATAATAAAAATGGCCGTTTTGCAAAGCAAAGGCTTGAGCCTGCTGAAAGAAAGATTGCACCAGTAAATATCGGATGTTGGAAAAGGAGACTGTGTTTTGATATAGGCCTGCTGGAAGAGCAGGGGGCCTACGTCTGGGAGAGACTGTGAAGCTTGGCTATGGAGCTTAAGTCTGGATCCGTCCTAATAAAAAACGCTAAAACCAAACAGCCCCCTTTCCTTCTCCCTTCTCTCCTCAAGCCCATCCTGGGAGCTACCTGCAGGCCCCCAGCGTTTCATTTTTAATAAGAGCAGCATTACTCTCTCAGGTCACTCCTCCAGAGGTCTGGCCTCCCACAAGAGCCACATGGAAAATCTCCAAGTAAAAATCCTCTCCACTGCTGCCCTTCTCTTTCTCTAAAGAGTCAGACCTTGTGCTTCCTTCCTGCAAGCGGAGCAGTGCCGCTTCCTTCCTGAGCTCTGTTTTTTTCGAATCATGTGACACGCTTGATGCCCTTTTGCCTGACTCACCTGCAACCCTGAGTTGCTCCGATGGCTGCTGACCACACGGAGCCAATAAAGCATCTTAGTTGCTTCCTGAATCCAAACAGCACCCCAGTGATTGATACTTTCCTACTGGTTAGACGAAGTTAACCTGTACTAAAAATGCACTGTGTATTCACGTGTCCTTCTGTGCTCAAACGTTTAGATATATGCTTTGCCCAGGCTCACCGCTTGCCTTAAGCCTGTGAAACTGAAACCTTTTCCTGAGTATGCCTAACAAAATTCAAGAAGTTGCAGACTTTTATGTTCAGTAATAATTAAAGTTAAGTTGCTTTTAATCTGGTGTTAGAATCAATGACATATTGCTTCCTAATCAGTTATTTTCCTAGTTAGATATATCTCTTTCTGTGGAAGCCTGTTTCATTCATTTTCTTAAAATAACACCATGAAATATCAGTGATAATAATAAATATATTTTGCTCTTTCACCCACACCTCCGCTGTGAAGCAATCACTAATCAGTGTGGGAGTGTGACCCGTGAAACAATTAGCAAACAGTCTGGGAGTTCTGCAACTCATCCCCCTTCTGAGGACAGAGCTACAGGACAAGTGTTTTTCTAAATGGGGAATTGTATTTTCATTGGCGTTTTAAGGGTGGGAACACACCTGCTCATGAAGGAACTGCTGCTTTTCACTCCTTTCTGTATTTCTCTCGCTGTTCCCCCTCAGTCTGAGAACTGTGTGGATCTGTAGAATAGGTCCTGTGCATTCCTTCTCAAAGGGAAAAACATTTCTAGGGAGATCTTTCATGTTTTTTTATATTAACATTTTATACTGTAATAAGGATACAGTGCAGAAGATCTAGCATTTAGATACAAATGATTGCTGCATTTTAGTTTTAGACTTCTGAGTGCAGCAGTTTTTTTTTTGCTGCCTAGTCCCAAGAAAGCAGAGCAGCTCGTAATAGACTTGTGGTGTTAACAATACAAACAAACATGAAAGAGAACATTTATTTTGCGTCCTGTTTGGTGCTGAACAATATGAACAGTCACAGAGAATAATGCTTAAATACATCATGCGTTGCTGTGTGCCACTGCTTAGTCTCAGCAAATTGTCCTTTGCTTTCAGCTGATGTCACTTTCACTTAATGTAAGTGTAAACTGTATTGCTTAAGCTACAGAGCCGCTGTGTCCTTTGAAAATGAAAAGTCCTGCAGTCAAACAGTTTCACTACTCTCTGCTCCCTAGCCTTGTGCACAACATGACAATGAAACCCAGCTACTGTGTAGAGGTTCTGACTTCAGTACCTCCTTGAAGTCTGATGTGGCAAAGAGAGGTTGTTTGGAAGGGTCTTTGTCTGACATGGAGCTATAGCTGCTCTTGTACTTTGAGAAGGAAGGTCTGGTAGTATCTCATTCAGTTCAATATTGGGCATTACTCATGCTGCCCCCGTGAATAAACCCCTTGTGGTGCAAAAGGTGTAGACCATGTGAGATGAGCCCTGCCTTTATTGATTCAGGACATTCCTACATGTTAATACAATCAGAGTAAAACCTTAGCTACCACTGATCTTATATTCCTACCAGTATAGTCTGTTGATGGAATTGGCTGTGGGAAAGTAATTCTTCAGACATGTTTGAGAAAAAACTAACACTGAGTTTGTAGCTTCCAAACAGCCTAGGTGGACCAAAGGACCTCCTTTAATTTGTAACTTTTCCTAAGTTCTTATGATTTGATTTAAACACACTTATTCTAGTAGTTGAAATCTCGTTGGAGTTTAGAAATTGGAGTTTCTTATACTTTTAGTCTTCTAGATGACAAACCTTCAGTCTGGAATATGGTAAGGTAGATGCTGACACGTTGAGCGTGTGAATTATGGTGTATGGAACAAGCTTCCCAGTCACATTGGGAAGCCTGGCTTCTCTCAAGAAACAGCTGGATGAGCTGCTCAGATCAATTAAGTACTAACTACTAAATGAACCATATGAGTGGGAAAGCCTACTCTCCTTTGTTACCTTTTATTATTTTAATATGAACTGACAGTGATGTCTAATGTGAAGATGATAAAAAAAATTGAATTTGGAACACTGAAAAAACTACAGCCTTCGGTTTGAAGAGAAGAAGACTTCTATCCAGTGTGAGAGCCTTCCTTTCTCTGCTTTGCTGTGCACAGGGATGGCTGTGGAGATTATGATACTGCCTTTCTTCATGTGGTTCCCCAGTGCAGATCACAGAGTCCCCTGACAAAGTATCCTCTGGTGAGGAAGAGTTGGCTACTTTATCCCTGTTCTCGTTGGTCAAGAGATGTAGTTTTTTTTCTATTTGGGGCTGATGATAATTTGGTAGTTTTATGTGACCTTAATCACATGGCTATTCTCTCCAACCCTAAACATGCTATTTCACATTTGGGAATAGCAAAACAAGTTGTTGTATCTATAATGGGACAAGTGGTTTGCGACAGACTGCTTTTGCCCCAGGACATACTTTCCCTTGGAAATTGGGTTTACAAAAGTAGGCAGTGTACTGCTGCAGTTTCCTTCCTAATCTGCTGTATCCTCTTAAACACCCCCCTCTCCCGCACCCTCCCAACGCACATATCTCCTCCGTCACTATAATAAGACTATAGCGCTATAATGTGGTGGCATGTTACTGATCGACCTCTGGCTCATGCACAAATACAGAAAGCACCATGCTGATAAGCAGGGGGATCCATTTTCTGTGATGGATTTTGCTAATAAAGATGGACAACTAAGCCCATTGACGGTTTGCTTTTCAAAAACCCTCGCAAAGCCCCTATTCCTTAAGGAGTTTTTAAGTTGCTGAAAGCACCACAAGGGTTTGAGAGAACTGCCTGCAATTACTGCTTTCTAAGTCATTTTTGTCAGTTGTGGAAAGATCTGTTTACAGGCGGGCCTGATGGGTTATTTAAATATACAAAACCCCTTCACTGTGGCTTCCATTCATGTTCTGTATATATTACATTTTGTGTATGGTAACAACCATAGCTGTGTTAACCAATTTTTGACAAAACCAAAACCTTTCTTTGAAAATAACAACGGCAAAATGTGTCAATCCCATTTAAGATAGATATATATATTATCATATAGGCAACAGTACCTGTTTTCTTCTAATTCAACATGAAATAAATTTTGGACCTAGACTAGTGTTTTCTTTTGTGCACAAAGGGCTGTCAGTGCATGATGGAAAGGCATGGTTAAACTGTGTTGCAGATTAGAAGCCGCTGGGTGTATTGAAGAAGAACCTCAGTAGGGCGCTCGGCTTCCAGCTCCTTTTAGAGGAAGAAAAGCCTCCTCTCACCCTTTCTGCTTCTGAATTCCTTAGGCTCATAATCATCTCCTGCATGGTTTCTTCAGTGTAGCAGTTCACATAGTTCTCTGGTGATCTGTGAGTGAGGGAGAGCACTGGTAAAAAGGTCAACCTTGCACATTTCCTTTTTGTATCAAGGGCACCATGAGAAATGCCACAGGGGCTTCGGCAGTGAGTAAGGCCTGGGGTATGTTACCCTGCTTCCCTGAGTCCCTCACTGGAGATCCAGTATGACCAGGAAGGACGGGGCACGTTTCTTCATTCTAGGCTTGACATACCATCAACCTGTATCATGAAAGTATGTGATCCTGGGAGGTCAGGGCGAGGTGTTAGGGACAGTTCATTCATCCATCAATCCATTTCCTAACTGCTTCATCTAATACTATCCTGGCAAGCAAGGCAGGTTACACCAGGGATGGGACACCAGTCCATCACAGGACACACAGACACAAACAGGCACACGCTAACACCAGGGCCAGGTTTTCCAGAAGCCGATCACCCTACTGGTACTGTATGTTTCTGGTCTGTGGGAGGAAACCACCAGGAAGCACCTGGAGGAAATCCACATGAAACACAGGGAGAACGTGCAAACTCCACACCAGCACCCCAGGTCTGGAATTGAGCCCAGTTCCCCAGTGCTGCAAGATAGCAATGCTAACCACTGTGCCGCCATGTTGCCCAAGTGCAGTTCATGTTAAAACAAAATATAAACTTTTTTTTTTCAGATTCAAGCTTTCATAAACAGGTTTCTGGTTTCCTGAGTGACATGTCACAGGCAAGACAAGCAGACTATGTGACAGTGCTGAACCAAATCATAGATACCTATCTGTATCTGTGATATACTGTTTGTACTGGATAACAGAACAGATGAAAGAATTAACTGTGGTGAACTCTGCTTCAGGGATGTTGTTGTGGGTCCCTTGGAGATCTTGAAAGATGGTTTGGAATGTCTCCTCCAGCCAAGACAGCTGTCAGGTTAGCTTCTGGAATTGTTTTCACTTGATTGTGCACACTGAGGATGTTTGGAAAGTCTTTTTTAGAACTGATAGGGGTGCCCTCTGTTGATAAGATTCAGTATTGCACATCACTGAGGCCCAAAGAAAATCAATGCTTTTAAGGACTCCATATTAATTAATAATTGATACACTAATGCACAATGAGTGTTTTTTTCTGTTATTTATTCGATCTTAAATAGTATTTATATATTGTTTAAATTATGTCCCTTTACCAACAAAAAGCATTGATTTAGCTTTCTGTTCAGTGTTTTTTTTTGTTCCTTTTCTTTAACGCATTCCAACTCTCCCAGATTCTATGTTTCTTTCAAGTCCCCGGTTTGAATTTCATCGGTGATTTGACTTTGTTGGATTCCAAGGATACAGATACAGAAGAAGGACAGAAATTGTGTCCTTTCCTTCCCTGTTTGGTGTTGTTTATTTGCTGCACAACCTTGCACCTCCATTGAACTAGTCCCCTATAGCATACAGAGAGATGCCAAAGCCTGTTCTCTTTTCCTTACCTTAAAGTCTAGGTATTTCTTTGTAAACGCTTTTCTGGAAATAATTATTGTTTAATTCCTTCCATTTACATGAGCATTTCATTCCAGAGACATTAAATACCTACGTGATATAACAATCAAAACTGTAAGGCTCACTTTTCCTCATTTGTTCTCATGTAGAAGTTCCAGACGTTAATAAATACGCTGCTAAATTTACTGTGGCTCAGAATGGGTTCTGAATTCTGGTCCGGATGTGCCTGCACTCTGTAAGTGCACTCTTCATTTAGCATGCTCTTCAGTTGGGATCCCTAAATGAGAATAACACAAGAGCAATAATTCAGGGTGTAGCTGTGGTCTTTGAAAGGCACGAGGGGTGAATGTTTAGTTTGCATTTGGCCTGAGCAGCACAGTTATAGGGCCCCACAGTGAAGACAGCCTGTAGAGTTATTCTCCTTGCAGTCAGTGGGCTGCCTTCAGGAAGTCACTGTGAAGAGAGTACATGTTCGCTGGTCAATTGGCTGAAACATCAATTTTCACCCTTTTTAAAGAGCGGAATATCCGTTTAAAATTTAAACAAACTGAATCAGTGCGATTCTTTAGAGCTTTCGGACAGCTTCCCACTGCTGGCTCCAGCGTCAAACCGTGCGACCAGTAATTAGCCGTTTAGCACACTGACTTTTCAGATCCTCGCATTTGACTTTGTTTCCTGTCTTTTGGTAATGTGAATTTTTAACGCATCGCCTTCAGTATCTAAAACAAGAAATCATGTCCCGTGTGACAAATAAGTCAAGTGGCAGTGTCATCTACGTGTTGTTTCTAAAACTCGTAGCTGCTCTTGATTAATTGTAGTAGTGTTTTGGGTCTGAATGGTGGTAAAATAAAATTGGTGTATAAGAGCCACTACTGGCAGTGGGACTGTGCAGTAACTGAACTACAATTTAACATAATTGACTGGATGGCATCTTCTCATTTGTGGTTTTACTGATGTTCTGAAATAGTAAGAAATGGAAAAGTACGCTGTGGTTCCTTCAAAAAAGATTTTATAATTTTTTCCCATGCATTGTCTAAGGATACTGTTCATGATGTTGTTGTAGTGAGCCATGAGAATGTTTTGAGCTGCTAGCTTTTGGTTTCTACTCTCTGGACAATAACAAGCACTCTTGTACCATGTGAATAACAAAGGGGAGAAAGGTACACAGAGATCCATATATACTGGCCCCTAGCAAACATACAATATAGTGTAAATGCTAGCTGCTGTTTATCAGTGGCCCACCCTAGAGCTATAACACCAGTGTTTCTGCAAAACGCTTGGCTTAACGGTCAGAAAAACTGAGAGTTTGCAAATATCAGACAAAAAGAATGATGGTAGTAAGAATATTCTGAAAAATACTCTCTGGCGTAAAAGCTTTGTGAGCCCAGATCTCAGAGCCTGAGAGACTTTTTCTGTTGTGACGCTCTTTATCCAGATCATTTGAAGTCCAGGGTGACTCACCACAGTACAAACACAGTAAACTTGTACAAGTATGAGTGGGCCAGATGAAGAGAAAATGTAATGCATCTTTGCGTCTCTTTAAGTTTCCTTTCTTTTTCCTTCAAAAATAACTTTTGCCTTTCCAAAGAGTGTTGAAGAGGCTTGTTTTCCGTGCACGGCGAGACAGGGGTATATCGTAAGGGCTTCGTTTCATGGGAAACAAGGCGACGGAAAGGATGATCCTGGGTTGATTAATTTTTTTTACATCCTGGTGGGATATTATGCATAAATAATTGATTGTTCGAGCAGCATCGCTAGTGTTGGATCTTGATGGTGCTGCTGAAATGTCACCTTTCTGATGTTACAGCAGCCGAGATATGAAAGCCCCTGGAATCAAACGCTTCCAGTTTTGTTTCTTCCATTTTAAACTGTGATGGTGCTTGAAAGGGTTTTATTTAGTGTTTGTAAGGGTTTTATTTTAGCCCACCAAATCACACACAGTCTTATCAGTCCAGGACAGCAAACCCATTCTCAATTGCATTGAAATTCTGAAATTGGAAGTGTACTGTTCATGCCTTTTTAAATGGAAATTTCCGTTGGAAATAGTGAAAAATAATTCATGATTTGTATTGTGTTCTGTATATACATCTATATATTTTTTGGTTGGTGTAACAACAACTCGAGGCTTGGAAGAACATATTAAAACAACATTTACGCCGCACTTAGAATTACAATGTATTAAAAACATTTTAAACATGCTTAGAATTACTTTGCATTAACAAAAAAAATTAAAACGCATACATTGTTTTTATTGAACTGTTTTCATGCTTTTTTGACTTTTTGCTAGAGGGAAATCCTTTGAAAGTATTTTACAACATTACCTATAAGGACAGTACCGCAGAGTGCAGTCTTTCTCTTTGAACCAGTATATGTAAGGAGAGGAATAGGGAGTTAATTGCAGCATTAGAGGTGTGAATACACTCCAGGCCGAGTCTATGGGCAAACTCGATTGAGCTTAACTGAGGAAGCCCCTCAGAGGTCATAATGTATCAGGTGTGAAATGAGGAACCTGAAAGTTTACCTCTAGAACGTAAAGTTAAGGTCGGGCAAGCCTGGAGGTAGGGTTAACATCACCACCAGCACTTCTCAATTACCAGACAAAGTGTGTTTTATTCCTAATGTGTGTGTCTTCTTAGTAGTGACATTTTTCAACAGTATCACTCTGAAACAAGTCTGTCCTCTTGAATCATTGCAGCTCTGTTGTCATCTCTAGCTTGTATTCTCTGATACTGTTCCCCGTTTTAAGTGTGTTGCACGAGTTTGTCGGAAATGTTTGTCACAGTTGCTGACGAGATCTTTCTCGGGGAGGGAGGTGCCCACCCTCTGAACTAAAACATTTAGAAACTAGAGAACATACCTAAAAAAATATTTGCATTTCTGGTTGCTGCAGCAGAAACTGGACAAACTTTTCAGTAAATGTTTTTTTTCTTTAAGTTTCTGATCTTAACCTGCATGTGTGACCTGCATACTGATCTCCTTCACATTTTCTAAATCGATGTTTGGGAATACCTGATTTGAATGCAGTAGCACCATCTTGAGCACTGGGTGGTACTGTTTGCTGTGGAAATATTTTTTTTTATTTGACTGGTCTTGGCAAATGTATGAAACACTTATCTCTCAGGGTTGCTAGCTGTTATTTTCATGTTATATGTGGAAGTATCTTTAATGAATGGAATGATGTGTGGCGTATACTTTATGTATAGTATATCCATTTTAGTTTCCTTGATCATTCCTTTTCTAATATTGTGGGTTAAAAGAACTGGGTGGACTTACACTGGCCAGCTGAGGACCGTATATTTTTTTCCACACATGGATCATGATTACCGTACATAACAGAAGCCTTTTCCCAGTAATGCAGTGTGAATGAGCACGTAAACTTAGCCAAGTTTTAACAGGAACGATGCGCTTTCTCCTCAACGCACCGTGTGGCTACCAGCGTGACCGAGGCAAAAGAGCAAATAGATTAAGGGATGGGAGAATGAAGGAGAACAAGAAAGAAAGAGTGGAAGGGATGGTTGTGTGTGTGTTTCGGGGGGGGAGGGTGTAAATCTCTTCCCAAGATGGAAACGAAGAGGGGAGCTTTAAAAGAGAAAGAAGGAGAGGATTGGGAAGAGGGAGAAAGAAAAATGGCAAATTGATGGCCTCCATATGTCTGTGGAGTCCAGGGCACACGATAAATAACATGACCTAATGCACACAGCCTGAGCCAACTACAAGGTGGCAGATAATGTGCCTTAAGACAGCTACTGTGTGAAAAGCAGACTTGTGTTCTTGACTGGGACGGCCGATCCGTCACGCCACTCTGGTTTTTCCAGCGTGTGGGGGAGCCGGGAGGCTGCAGGGAAGACTGGGGAGTTCACCTGCTCTGTCCTGCATGTGTGAGCCCCATCAGTCGGAGGCACGGGCAGGGAAAGAACGATTTGGGCCACAGCATAGAGTGTGCAGTAGCTCCTCTCATCCCAATTCAGATGATCAAATGATACGTTTTGGCTCATGATTCTTTTTAACTGATGTTTAATTTCTCAAAGTAACAACAGCTTATTTGGTGACAAACACAGATGACAAATACAGATACACTTAATGCTTAGTGCACATGGAAGTTTCTCTGATGTTGAAAAGAGCTATTCAATTCGATATTACATTCATACAGTAACATTATGTTGCACTGTATTTACAAAGGTGGACATGATAAAATGTAAATAATACAATTGTACATGAACATTGCAGTTCACTCTACAAACTTGTCACTTCTATTGCTGTGCTCTTTTTACTTTTGAAATTGAACACCCATGCTGTCTGATAAAATTGTTATAATGTAATTGGATTGTTGCTTCTTTCTGTGCATGGAAGAATACCAACTGAAAACTTTGTGTAAATGAGACCCACAATGGCTGATTTAGCTGTTCTCTGGCTGTTAAGCTACCCCTCTTATCACGGAATGCATTAACCACTAAAATAAAATTCCTCATAAATTTAGTCATTACATATTTATCTGTGTGGATAGCTCTTGTGTACAGGGTGAGCAAGCCTGCAGGCACAATTCATTTTTTTCACAGGCACAGATTTGACACCCAATGGATTATTCAATATGGTTCGCAGTGACAATGTATGTAGAGAGGACTGGAAGAATTTACCATCATGATGTGCTTAATCACATTTCTTGTGAAAGATATAAGACAGTGTAGTAGCGAATGTGGACAAAGGAATGAGCTAGAAGCTGCTCAGCTGAGCTCAAGCACATGGTCCAAATATATGTTGAAATATTTCAATATCGAACTACCTGAAGCCGAAAGTTGTCTCAAACACTTTGTTATTTTATAATCTCAGAAGTCCACTAACACTGCACTTCTATCTGCTTTTCAAATTCGTAAAGTAAAGCAAGAATATTGGCTTAGAAAACATGGCAAGGGAATCTGTTCCACACTCACACAACCCGTTGGGCAAAGAACTGCTTTATCCATTGTAAATGTACTTCCAAGTAGTCTCCACTTGTGTCCTCTGGATCTGGGTGCTGAAGAAAAGCACTGGGTTGCCTTTGTCAGTCCCTTTGAGGATTGTGAATAGTTGGATCATGTACAGTATTCATATAAGCCATAAAGATACTACATTGGAAATTTATGGTCTCTGCACCATTATACAACCAAGACTGAAATAAATGGAATTTTCCAGCACAGACCCAAGAAAACCTACAGTGGTTTCTCAGTGTAAATGTCTCTTATCTCTGTCAGCTGAGATTGATTACAGAATGCCTCCATTATTAAGGCTAATCCTCCATGCTGATTCCCATGCTGCAGTCATATAGTCCAATGGCAGCACATCATGACATGACCACTTTAGGGCTCATGAATGCAATGAGGTTTATGGGTCTTCTGTGATGCTTAGTTATGTTCACAACCATATTATCAGCTGTGTGAAAGTCATCTTTTTAGGTGAGGATATGTGTTACACAGAGTATCCTGGCTTCATTGCAGGTGCATCTGTTAATGGGAGATGGACCCTGAACACTTCTGTTTCATGTTGCAAAGTTCCTGGCACCCAAGCAATGACATCTTGGTGAGCCCTCATGCCTTTTACATGTGTACAAATCCCCTTTGCCCTCCTAATTCCATAAGCACAGATTTTGCATGATGCTTGTTGTCACATTTCTTATTTTTATACTTACGAGCTAATGAGGAGCTAATGTGAACGTTTTTTACAGGCATGTCAAAATCTTTCATGCACAGACAAGACATACCAAGATAGTTGAGTTGAGTTTCTTAAGTGCGTTGGTTTGTAGGACTCTCCTTTTCTAAAAAAGGTAATAAAACTACAATTCAAAAATGAACTAAAATAAACAGCACCATCTTGTGGTCTCTTAAAACTTAACAAAACACCTCTAAGTTCTCAAAGATCATGTTGACACCCAGACTTGACAGTCACATTTGAGAGTCATTTCTAATATAGTCACCAGCCCTCAGACCGTTCAAATGAAGACAGCAATACGAAGATGTCTGCTTAGGCTGATCACAAATATGTCCAGTCTGAGATGCCCTGTGTCCATCAACCCCTGCAAACGGTGTCTTTTGTTACTGTCACACACTGATTCTGACTGTACTGTAGCTGACTGTGCTTGCAATTCTGTGTTCAAAAACACCAGGGGTAGATGAGGGAGGTGGGGGTGGGGGTATTCTGTTCGCTTAGCCCGTTGTATATTCCCAAATTGTTCTAACTCCCCATCTGTAGTGGTCAACAGAGACCGGAAAGGTGTTTGTAAAAAATGTAGACTGTAGTTTAGGGGAGTGTTTGGGGACTGCGATATTTTAAAGGGATATAATGAGGGGGATATGACATCCTTGGCCACTATTTGAAGAGTTTAATGGATTGTTGTTGTTGGAAACCTTTCTCCTACTAAACTCAGTACGTACTCTTAACTGTCACCAGGCAGTATGACAGAGCTCACAACCTCAGGGAACAGGAGAAACCCTTTCAACTGAGAAAATAAACATCCCAATCCCCTCCTGACCTTATTATGAACCAACAAGGTGAATCCAAGAACTCTCTTTGTGGTTAAAAAATCACCCATACTGGGGAGCTTCTCAGCAGCTCCATCAGGAAAGTTGTTCTCTCAGAGTGCAGGTTGATCTTGGTGACTCAGGAGTCACTGGTTCGAGCAGTGGCAGACAGTGACTGTCCCAAGAGCAGGACACAACTGTCTGTATGCCACCAGAACGGGATGAGCAGTAGCAGGCCAATCGTCTCTCAGCTCCTGGTGCAGCAGTGACTCCTTATTACTTCCTGGGTGCTTGCAGGCTTGCAGTGCTGTCACGGAGAACCTCTGCTCTGATTGCTGTTGAGTCTCTGATTAGGCCTTGTGGAACTTTAAGTGCCAAAAGAGTGAATGAGTCTAGCATGGGTCCTCTTTCTCCCCGTGTGGGTACAGAACATGTAGCCTGGTAGGACTACCCCAAACCAACTGCTGGTTCCAAACTGGTTGAAATAATAAAACAAGAATGATGTCAAAGTCTAGATATATAAAAAGAAATCTCGGTTTTGAATTTTGTTTGGCGATAACTTTTTCAGAGACTATGATATCTGCCCTACACTGTTATGCTTTCTTCCTTTCTGATGGTTGTTGATTTAGCAGACAGCAGTTTCTGGAATTCTTTGCTTTCATTTAAAGCATTGCATTATGGAACACCCAGTGGATGCATTTTACAACCCCTTCAGCCTTCTCAAGAAACCTCTGTTGCTCGCTAGATAAAACTGTGTCAAAACAGAACCTAAAGTCTGGAGGGGTGTGAGAGAAAGCGCTAATGAGCCATGTAGCAGTGTAGAGATCGCCCAGGGTCTTTCTCTTCTTAAATGAAAGAAGATCCCATCTGCGGGGAAGTACCCATCGCAAATCCAGGGAACAAGACACCCGATACCATAGTGAACACACACGCTCTCGCACAAATACATACCCACACTGAAAAAAATTAAATCAGAAAACATGTTTTGTAGTTCTGCCAGCAGTAGATCAAAGAGGCTGACACTTGTTAATATCCGTTTGTTTTTTTTTTACTTGTAAGCGTTAAATCTGGTTTAAATTAGCACCCTTAAGCACTGTGGTTGGTGGGACATGAATTTGGGAAGGATCCAAGAGTGTCAGTGGCGATTTGCGCTCACATTTTAAACAGCCATTGTGGCACGTAAAAACAGCTCTCCCAGTCTGCTGTCACTTGTGGAGGTGAGTGAGCCAGCCGAAAGCAGACAGCCAGTATTAATGGCTATTTAATGAATCGGTGCTCTGTTGGTACTGACACATAGTGGCTCTCCTGTTCAGTCTAATAATCATTTTCCTCATCTGCATTCAATTATAATCTCACCTGTTCATTCGAATTTCATTTTCCTTTTCCCGGAATTTAGCAATTCCTAGCCATATTTAATTCTGTAATGTAATAATGTTAATACCCAATTAAATTCAATTCTAATGCGCTCATGAATGAATATTCGGAGCTGTTTAAGCTGTTGAACCAGCGGTATCCACCTGTCAGCCTCCCCTCTGTGAGCTTCCACAGGTGTGATCCCTGCCAGCCGGCCTCGCCTGTCCCTGCGGTGTGCCGACTGACGATCGGCCTGACCTGATGGCCGCTGCGATGCGTTTACTCCAGGTCTCCCCAGCAGACAGACGGAGCACGCCTGCCCCATTCCCTCTCCTCCGTCCCCATCGCCTGTGTTTGAGACTCTGAGGCAGGGTGGGCTGGCCAGACTGTGTGACATGCTCTGAGGGGGTTGCACCTGGCCGCAGAAGCATGTTGTGTGAACCAGCCCTGCCCGGCTGTTTGACCCCTGGCTGCTGGCTCTTAAAGCACCTGGAAGACCTCATCGCCAACTGCCAACAAGGAAGTACTCCCTTTACCATGTGCCACTTCAGGAGGCGTGCCTATTAGAGTACGCTAGCTTAGTGACCGAGAGGAAGGCATTTAACCCCTACTTCTCTCTTAGTGGACTGTAGCATACTGGGCCATGGATCTCTTCTTGATAGCCTTGATATCCAACATTCCAGATTTGAATGGTAAAGTCATAACTTCAGCACGCGCTGATCTGAGACAGCCGAATCGGAGAGGGGAGGGAATTTATCTCTGACCCTGTTTGGGGCTTTAAATTTCAATCTGGGAACTTTAAAGAAACGCACACATCCGGGATCTGAGTATATGGGGTTGTGGGGAGGTGTACATGCAAGGAAGCATGGTGTTTATGTCCAGGGTGGCTGGGATGGCCACCTCTCCTCCACCGCTACGCCCCTGACGTGATCTACAGAGAGGGGTCGAGGTAGCCTCCTCTGTCTCCTCAAGGAGGTTGAGGGAGGAAGGAAAAAATGGCAGCCTTGTGGTTAAAAATAGGATGTGGAGGATATTTTCTTTTGGGTCTTAGCAGTAGCTACAGGCTGTAAAATTAAATTAAATTATACTGTGGCTATGTTGGTTTGCACACTACAGGTGCCCTTAGCTAAAGGCCTTCTACCTAGTCAGCAGAGCAGATTAGCTGTAACCAGTATTGGTACAATAAGTCGGTGAGCTGCTTTGTTGAAACAGCAACATTAATCGTGAAAACGGTACAGGGCTAAGAAGAAGAAAAGCCTTTTGAAAGCAATTACTCTTTAAGAGGTCTTTGTTTATTCTCCGCCTGCCTTTGGAAGAGGTTTTCCTGCATGACAACAACAAAGAGCGTCGGGGAAGAAAGTTGGATATTTAGGAAGAAGCGCCCGCTACGCCTCATTTAAGTTTGCAGAATCGCACAGATGGCTCAGCGGGCAAATTTGCATCGTCAGTGTTTCAGACTTTAATCCCTATTCTTACGAGGTTACCTGGTTTACAAGCGAGTTTAATAAGCATTCCCTCAGTATGATCATATGCTCACTATAAGCTTCTTATGTAAAGAATAAAAAATAAATAAATGCCTGTTTAGGGAAAATAGCTAGTGTACGACTGCGGCAGGCTCAGTGATCCCGGTTACATATTTTGGTAATCGTTACTGCCTTCTGGATTTGCAAACAGGCACGTAGAAAATAGGCCGGCTACAGCACCCCAAATCTTTATTTAATCCGTTGTTTCATTGGGCTCTTTTAAGTTGCACAAATATGAAAATGCAACTGCAGAATGCACACTGGTGCATTAAATTGGGACAAGTGCCTGCATATTAAATCTCCAAACCATTCACGTTCTGATTTACATGAAAATATAATTCCCTGGTGTCCGTTTATGACTCGCTTATGCAGCTGAGCTATTTGCACGGCGTAGCTTGTAAGGAAGCAGACTTCCTGGGCCCAGTCGGTGCACTTACCCCAAGAATTCAGACAGGGATTCAAATTCCCACCAGTATATTGTAATTGACTCATTGAATTCTGAGTATAAAAAATATTGTATGCGACATACAGGGTTCGCGTAAAGTTTTCGGTCCTATTGGAACAACCATATTGTCAGAACAAGTGTCGGGCTCACAGCTGTACAAGGCTTCACATCTTCTCTTCTCAGCATGGAATAAATCTATTTTCTTGTTCCTTTGCCGACTCCGCATGCTGACGCAGCTACCCACCTGAACTGTGGTCAGAACAGTTTACTACAGAGCATTGAAATCTAGCACTTACACAAATAGGATCTATCCTGACCCTTACGAGACGTTCTGAACGTGGACGTGATCAATGGACAAGAATCCACGGAGAACAATTTCCTATTGAAAATCACGGTGCACACCTGAGAGTGCGGTTACCTATCTACAGGGATCCACATTGTGCACT
This sequence comes from Lepisosteus platostomus, assembly GCF_059453375.1. Taxonomy (NCBI): domain Eukaryota; kingdom Metazoa; phylum Chordata; class Actinopteri; order Semionotiformes; family Lepisosteidae; genus Lepisosteus; species Lepisosteus platostomus. The sequence continues at coordinate 11,612,085 of NC_142633.1, read as the reverse complement.
ATGCGCCCCCCTGTGGACACTGGTGATGTTAGCGCTTTTTGGTGCGTTCATTTGTTGTTCATGGGTTGTGCCATCTGAAAGTTATTGAGAGCGCGTTCACATCGCTCACATCTTGAAGAATAAAAAACAGTGCATTTCAAAATATATTTTGAATAATATTAATATATTTCAAATATTGACAAACTAAGGCCAATGGAAGTACTAAATCAATTGGACTTAAATCAAGTAAAAGATTCTGAGGGTACTTTATTTTAAGTATAGTACTTCAATTATATTTTGAACTTGAACTTGAACTTTATTGCCATATGTAACCGGTACTGGTACAATGGAATTCTTACTAACAGAAAGTCTCTCGATCATAAAACAAGTGTAAAAAAACAAAACAAAGTGCAAACAGTTTAATGCACTCTATAAGGACTTTTAATATATTTGCTGGAAATATCCTAAGAAAATATCTATGCTTGTAGGTGTACTGTAATTTAACATTAAATACACACCAATACAGCTGCCACCACGTCTACTACTAACCTAGGAATGGTAAATAATGACAAAATGTCCCAAATCTTCTTTTTAAGTATAAAGTACAGCACAAGGAACGTGGAGAAAACGTAATCTATAACTAAACTAATTACAGTTTAAGCAACCTGTATTTGAATATAGTTGACTACATTGAACATTTCTGACAAGGTGCTGATCGCAACATTTTAAAAGGCGAAAAAGTGATGATAAGTGTGACACCCCACACAAAACTGAACTTTTTGCGGGCTCTCACAAAGGCGCCCGTGCAGAAGCGTCTTTTACACAAGAGGCTGGAGATGTCTGAGGGAAAACGGTACAGCGCAGTACGGGGTGAATCTGTATAGGCACAGACGTCCTGCACTTTTAGCTTTTTTGGAATATGTCACATCCTTCAGAGATTCTACATCAGCATTTAGAAAAAGTGTTCACATCGCAGAATTTAATGGATATATATTGTTTCTGGTATTAAACCATGTGGACATGTGCCCTTAACACCTCTGAAGAAGAATAGAAAATATCTATATTTAGCATCTATATACAGTACATATAAAGAAAATGTGTTAATGTCATGGACCACATAGGATGCTTCTTCATCACTAAGGTGACACCGCCCTCTAGTGGCTGAAGAAGTGTCACACCTGCCAACAGCAGCTCATACTGAGAAGCTTCCCATTTCTTCATTTCGTTATGCAAGTGTTGTTTTCATTTATAGTTAAGTATGGACACGAAATAATGATGGTAATAAAGCTTTAAGTACACGCCTTGTGGATTAGGATCAAGAACGCGCCTCATAAAATTGAGCCCCCGTGGCATTTCGGTCGCGCTGTTTGTCCCCGAGCCTTTGCCGTAGCTAGGGAAGTGTGTGTGTGTGTGGACACTGTTGAGTTTCAGGTCGTCTGCAAGTGCCTTTTGTTCACAACCTCAATCTAAGAAGTTTGCTTTGGCTCTTCAGAGTTCACACAAATGGCAGCCAAGCGGGCTCTGGTTATCCTGTCGAAGGGTGCTGAGGAGATGGAGACGGTTATCCCGGTGGACATCATGCGCAGAGCCGGGGTCTGTATGCGGCATTTTGACACGCTTAAACTTTACCTCAGCATAGGTGGTGCATGAAAACAACGTGCTATCCTCAGGCCTAATGATGCGCATTCCTTCTGTTCTGCAGAATAAGAGAACTATTTTTTAGTTATTGCTTGTATATAATATATTCTAGCTTCCACAAAAGACATAACTGTGTTTGTACTGAAAGAAATTACGAAATAAACCGCCAGCGTTGCAGCAGATGTTTGAGTATGAATCGGTGCCTTGAAACGGTCATCCACGGTAATCACGACGAATAATCGGCGTTACGCTATCTACAAGGCTGCGATGCATTTTTGTCTGCTGCTATGAAGTCTTCATTTTTAACAAGTGATTGGAATTATTAATACGTTTAATACTACAAAGCACTCAAAAACAAGGACACCGAGTTAATAGTAAATGCCGTAGTCTTAGGACGATTAGATTTTGAAAGATGAATATGTATGCGAGAGCTCGGCATTTGCACATTGCAGTTGACTACAGTACAATGGTACTGTAATTTTCATTTACTTCTCAGTGACTTGAATATCACTGCATCTTCACGGGATAGTTCTGGAAAGAGCAATGTCTCTTAACCAGTCTGCAGGCACGGTGCAACAGTGGCGTGAAAGTGATCCAATAAACTGAAGAGAGGCGGGGTCAGTGACGCGGAATGTGATAAAGATAGATCTGGGGTCTACTGTAAATGTCAGTTAGCTGCAGGGATGTTCTTGGGTAGTTCATTTCTAATTAAAATGACTTCTGTAATATTGCGAAGGCTGTCTGATTGAGGCAGAACTGTAATGTTAGGCGAAACAAGCCCCGTCCATCACTGGGATGCGTTCTCTAAGGCTCAGAGACCTTAAGGAGCTCCTGAGTCCAGGCTCAGTGATCAGAATGGGACGCCGTCCCACAAGGCCTCATCTGCAAGCGTGTGTAAAGCTGGCCTCATGCCCAACAGTGTTTGAAAGCATTGCTAGCCTCTGACTTTACCTTTGCACGTAATTTTATGTGTTTGTTAGTGATGCCATACAAAGAGGGTTGAAATGAATCAGGCCAGTAAAGGATTTCTGGGCACCGTGTGAGGCCAGAAACCCATCGACCTGACGGAGGGCGCTTGTTCCGCAGGTGAGCGTGACGCTGGCCGGCCTGTCGGGGAAGGAGCCCGTGCAGTGCAGCCGAGACGTGCTCATCTGCCCTGATGCCAGCCTGGAGGAAGCCCGCGCGCAGGTCCGAGCAGCAGTGTCCCACACGCGTGCGCGCCATGTGTTGAAAGGAGTTTGTGTTTAAATGCCCTCAAATTCAAGTTTGTAGTTCTGAACCCAGGCTAAACTCTGCATTTGACCACCAGTTTACCAACAGTAAAACACTGCGTGTTCCTTTCTGCCAAAGGGTTAAAAGAAACAACACTGGTGGGCCACAATCATCAATATTATTGCAGACTTGAGGAATACAAGGGCTGGGCTTTATTAGGATTTATTGATGGATTCGGCAAGGATTTATTTAAGATTTATGTGGTATCATTTTTTTTTTCTTTAAGTGGTGCTTTTGTAGGTTACTTTGCACTTTTTGTAGGTTAACTTGCGCACTTGTTGACAATGGCACCTGTGTCAGCCTAGCGGAAGATTCAGGAGTAAAGGCTGAAGTATTAACTCTGCTCTCCTCACACGGTGGGTCACATTGGGCATTTTGTGCTTCAAATTATTTTGCATACAGCAGATGGATTAACGAAGGCTGCCCGTCCGTTTGTAGAGAGGTGTTCTGTGGCGATGTGTGAAAAAGCAGGGCTGTGTCGGCAGTGATGTGGCCTGCCCTTTTCTCCCCAGGGCCCGTACGATGTGGTGGTTTTACCTGGAGGAAACCTGGGGGCGCAGAATCTGTCTGAGGTAAGAGCAGGACCGCAGCACAGGGCCCTAGTTTCCACTAAAACTGTGGGGGAGTGGGACAGGTGAATAGGAACGGAAAAGAGTTACTTAATAGAAACAAAAACCTAATTCCGTCACATAGTGTGGAGTTAAACAGCTGCCCCTAATGACATACATCAAGGTGTAATTGTATTTATGTAACATGGGAATCCTATGAGAGGCGCAGAACTCTACTTTTCATTACTGCGCGTACGAGTGTTGAATTGTGTGGCCAGACTCCTTGTGTTTTTTCTTCCAGTCTCCAGTGGTGAAAGACGTGCTGAAGGACCAGGAAGGCAGGAAGGGGCTGATTGCTGCCATCTGTGCAGGTATCCCCAGATATCGCGGCTCATTCAGGGCACGCAGAGGTGTGAGCAGGGGCTCATTCAGGGCACGCAGAGGTGTGAGCGGGGGCTCATTCAGGGCACGCAGAGGTGTGAGCGGGGGCTCATTCAGGACACGCAGAGGTGTGAGCGGGGGCTCATTCAGGGCACGCAGAGGTGTGAGCGGGGGCTCATTCAGGGCACGCAGAGGTGTGAGCAGGGGCTCATTCAGGGCACGCAGAGGTGTGAGCGGGGGCTCATTCAGAAAGCACAGAGGGCTACACAATCTTGTCCTGTTAACAGATGCATGTGCCAGTCCATTCACTGGCTCTTTCTGGAGAGAGCTGTATGTCAAAGAATTTAAAAATCCTAGACAAATAGGAAGACTTAAGAAAAACGCACAAAGAGGTCATTTAGACCACTTTTGCGAGATGCTGTAAAATTTCAAACTATGTATTTGAAATAGAGTAATAAGTCTGAAAAAAGAAGGGCATCTTAAATGTGATCAGTTTTTAAAAGTTTTTTAAATTTGCTGACAGATTTTGGAAATCCCAAACGTGCGCATCACGAAATATTCCCTGCTTGCAGCCTAACAATGCATCGATACAGAGGTGTTTCTATTCCATCTGCCCCACTTTCACTGGCAGTTATCAGCTGTAGATGAGTGGGCTGGTTTGACTGAGCTGCAGCTGGAAGGCGTTTCCACTGCTGCTGCTCGGATCCGACCCGGACAGCACGGTTCTGTATCTCGTACTGATGTGGACCCAGCAGATCTAGCAGGAGCTGTGGTACTTAACAGTGAAGATTTGGAGTCGTTGTTTTATGATTTTAATTAAAGAATTTAAGAAAATAAGACCAAATGAGCCTTGCGACTTTCAACGTATTGGATGCTGGATGATGCAATGAAGTTGTCCTGACCCTTCCGTCTTACAGAACGAAAAGTCATTGATAAGACTGCTGACAAATGCTTATGCAACAAAAATAAAAATAGCAACAAAACTTTGATCCTCTTCATCCTTCTTGTATTTCTTTAATTGCTTGACCTTTAACTGACACTTCCTACATCGGCTGTGTCGACTGGAATTAGAACTTGGAACGCAAGCAGACGCATCGAGCTGAAGCAATGCTGCAGTTGATAACGGCCAGCACAAAGATCACTTTATTGGCCATATACAATTTCTTGCATTAGGAATTTGTCTTTTCACATACGCCAGCTTGCTCTCATGAGACACACAGACAGGGAGAGAGAAGCCTGGGGTCAGAGCGCAGGGTCAGCCATTTATACGGTGCCCCTGGAGCAGCTGGGGTTAAGGGCCTTGCTCAGGGGCCCAACGAAGTAGGATTCCTCTGCTGGCCGCAGGATTTGAACCAGCAACCCTCCAGCCACAGGCGCAGATCCTTAGCCACAGTGCCACCACTCCTTGCTTAGAAAGAGGGATGTAGTGTTGTTTTTACATCACCTTATGACAAGGCAGCATAGAGATCTACAGCCACAAGAAAGTATAAATAAAAGGTTTGTGTTCACGACCAAAAAGAGGTGAAGAATGTCGCACCTTGATGAATCTCCCTGTGGATGTTTTCCATGAGGCGCAGCGGAGGAGATTGAAGTGTATTCCTGACTGAGCAAGGGTACTGGAAGGCCACTGCAGATGGCACAGAACAAAGACGGCCAGCCTGTGCAGCAGTGCAAACCACAGTGAAGGGTGTCCTGGGAACAGCCTGACATCCCCACAGGAATCTTTAATGAGGACAAGGTTTCCGAACGCAAGCGGGTCTATGACATTATACCTGGCTCCTGTGCAAGGACATTGATTTCCTGGACTTGGAAACGCTTATCGCCCAAATGTGTTTCTGTCAATGTCACAGTACAATAGTACCGCCTCCTCTGTGTTAAATACATGGGCATGTTTTTAGTGCTTCCCTGCAGTAGAAAAAGTATCGGAAGCATAAGATGCAATATAGCAGCATGAGTAGCTCTTGATTTACATGCTCATAATTTTCACATTTGTGTTTTATGGCACCTCCAAGAATATACTGGTTTTTAAACTAGATTGAGTTCACATTTTAACAATTGCTGGTGCGGCCAGCAGCAGCCACACCGACAGTGTTTGAGACAGTACAGGCTGTGCGTACCAGCTGTGAGTAGAGATATGAGGAGAATTGCATCCATGATGCACAGACGGCTGGGTAATCTGTCTCTGTGCTCTTCCAGCCACCATTCATCTCCCATTGTCTCACGCTAGCTCAGTTTGTACAATGTCTTTATTGTCTGAGGCTGTACCTTATGTTACTATTGTGGAAAATCGAAAATAATACTGTAAAACAGTGTGGGAAAAAATCCTAAAACGGTGTGAATAATTTGTAAATAGAACATTCTTTTAATCCTTTATAACAAAAACCTAAATCATCAACATTTACATTGTTTTGTTTTACAGTCGAATTTATTCAATCTTAAATTAATAATAATCTGAAAACCTACATAAAGATGATGTGTAGTGTTACTTAGGTGATTTTAAAATAAATGGCATTTAAATAGCTCACTGAGAGTAAAAGGACCAAAAAAACAACTGTGCTGTGGAGATGCGTCTGTGGCCATTTTCCACTCTTGTTTATCACTCACCACTAATGAGTCTTGTTTTCACCTTTTACCTGTCAATAAACAGGAAGAAACATTTAATTTAGAACTGACTTTTAGCACAACTATAAGAACATCTTTTATTGAGTGAACGTGCGATTATTTGTATCACAGGAACTCTTACAGGAAATTCGTTTTTAATCTATGCATTTTGTAGTTTAGTGGCATTTTTCAGGAACACAGCTATCCTTTAAAACACAAACTACCTGTATCGATAACTCGGCTGATTTCTAATTTCACTTGCGCTGTTTTCAGTTTAGCCCATTGCACACACCAGTCAGCTGGAAACGGGAAAGAATGAACACACTGCTTCTTCAGCATGCTCTGAAAGTCTGATTTGGCATTCTGGGATTTGATTCCAGATTGTGATGTCTTCTGCGTGATGTCTACATGTTCTTCCTGAGTTGGTGTGGGTGTTCTCTGTGTCTTCTTGTTTTCTCCAGCTGTCCAAAGACCAGATAAATGTGGCTAGGTAAATTTGTGTGTTTAATCGTTACTTTGTTCTTGTATATCTTCCGTCGGATGGAGAGGCATCCTATCTAGGGTGTAGTTCCTCCTCGAGCCCTGGGATTTTGGGATAGGCTCAGGTGTCTTTCGATCTTTATTAGGAATAAGAATTGATTAATCTTTTGGACACCACTCAGCTAGACTGGAACTGCTAGCGTGGTCCTGCTGACTCTGTCTGGTACCCTGGCGTGCTCTGGTGACTGAGCCTACACCACAGTGTAGTCAGAACCTGGTATGTGTTCCTTGTGCTCAAATGGTGCTGTGTGTTTTTTTTTCTCATTCTCTGAAACCAGCACTCGCTCCAACTGAGTCTCTTTCACAGTGCCTCAGGTCACGTAACAAGAGAAGAGAATAGTGCAACTGGGAGAGTGTAATCAGGAAAGTTTGTAGGATTCTAGCCAGGAGTTTTAATCAATAGCTCTCATCCTCCTGCATAATGATTTTTTGTTCCATCTAAAGAACGGTACTGCCAATATTAATGCAGCAAACATAAAGTAGTTAGTGAAAGAATGGGCATTGAATGAATTTTCCCTTCTTTTTTTGCTGTTTGAGTCTTGGAGTCTTGGGTTTAAGTTGTACTCTACTGTTTTAATTCTGCTTGTGTTGCAATATCTTGAGTACTTGTTTAACATGGAATTGATTGTTCTTAATGGTACTACTAATGGATATTCCAATAACTATATCGTTTATACATACATTACTGAAAGACGTAACCTTTTCAAACTGTCTTCTTTAGCTCTTACTAAGTCTGCTAAGTTCTGTTGTTTTTTTTGCTTTTCTCTAGTATTTAGCGTTCTTAAATTGACTAAAAAATACAGTTCACATGTAATAAGAAAAGAGTGATTGTTTGGAATATGAAAGATGTCTAAGAATGAATGGTTACATGGTTAAATATGCACAAAGGTACTAAATACCTGTTGGCACAGAAAGCTGAATGCACATGCCTTTACTGCATCATTCTGTAATGGTCCGGAGATCCAGCAAGACTACATAAGATGTATGACATTGAAAATGTGTTGTAAGCTGCAGACTTTGTATTTACATTATAGCTGAGCCAAATCATATTCATTTTTTACAGTACTTGCCATTTATTAAACTTGTGCAGCTGAACTATCTGGATGCAGTTCTTACATAACTGAACTAAAATGAACCAATAAAATGCTTCCTTTTCTAAGACCATTATAAAATGACATCCTCTGAGCATTGAATTCAGTGCTATAAAGGCAAGTTACATCTGAGCAATTCTGAGTTTATAAAATGCAGGGAATAAGTTGTTAGTTGATTAAGGCGGGTAATTAATTGGGTAAACTTATATATTCTGTTAGGAAACCTTTTATGTTAAGGCCTTTGCTTTTGGGCAGCTCAGGTCAGTTCCAGTAGCCTCTCTGACGTCCCTTAGTGAGCCACCTGCATTCCACAGACAGCGCGCAGGTGTCAGCGACCGCGCAGCGTGTCTGAAAGACGTGTCTTGTGTTCTAGGTCCCACGGCCCTCCTTGCTCATGGCATTGCCTACGGCAGCACTGTCACCACCCACCCCCTCGCCAAGGACAAGATGATGAATGGAGGTAATGGATATCTGCAGGGCCAGGCAAAAAGAAGCTCACCGCTTGTGTCACCATTGAGCACATGCTCACTGTTACATTCACTATCAGTTCCTGTTAATAAAGAAGTAAGGGCTATAATCTGCACTACCTGAAAGGGTTTGTATCATCTTCATTATCCATTGATTTGTCTGGTGTTTGTTTTGAAACACAGTGATCATCTGATGTGTGGTATAAACACAAATTTTCACATCTGTAAGGAGCCAGAAAAGCTCTGTGATCTACAGGTTTAAGGATTCTGAGATACTCAAGAAAACTGTCCCCTGCTGATATACCATTGAGGAAATGCAGAGAGAGTTTGCAAACTGATTGGAATGGATTGTGGTGAACCTTTAAACGATGTGTTCAAGACTCGGAGCTCACACTTCAGCGGCTAGCCTTTGACCTGACTTTTTGTGTTACTGCACACCAGCTGCACCCTGACAAAAAAGGTCCCGTTGCCACACAAAGACAATAACGGTGTGAGATGAGGAAAAAAAACATGCATGTGCACATTTTCCTAAATTTGTTTAAAAAGTTAAAACAAATTGCTATGATGTGTATAGTCCAGCAGGGGGTGCTGAAAACATCTGCTTGTGCTGAAATTCCCTCTCGTACTTTCTCAGCTTGGACAGCGAGCCTGGGTGGCATTATAGAGAGGGGTAAGGTGCAAAGTTGGCTCCAACAAGAGTATCTATATTGACATTACCATAGTGCCGGGGTTTGCTTTTGTAAATATTGGATTTGGCTTTTTTTCTGCTTTATTTTACCTTCTGCTTTGCGTACCAGTATAGCACTCTTAGCCTTCACAGTCTGTTACCGTTGAGTCTCATGGGTAAACTCCTCTCCTGCAGAGCACTACAAGTACTCAGAGGCTCGGGTGCAAAAGGATGGCAACCTCATCACCAGCCGGGGCCCCGGGACCAGCTTTGAGTTCGCCCTGGCCATCGTGGAGGCGCTGCTGGGCCCAGAGGTGGCAGCTCAGGTCAAGGCGCCTCTGGTTCTGAAAGACTGAGTTGGCCCGCGAAGCTCTAGCAGAACCCCAGCTTGATAACGGGCACTTACCCTTTTACAACCATCCCTTTAGAGAGAGGGCTCAGCGTTTGGCTTGTCATAAAGATCACGGCGCCCCATAACTGTCACCCCTTCCATGCATAAGAGACATCCAGTATATCTGTTTTGCAAAAGAATCTGTGCTTTGTGAACTGATTTTAATAGAGGAGACTGTGGCGGGACACAGCAGCAGGGGTCTTGGTATAAAAGGGGAAACTGCAATCCCTTTGCTTTGATTTTTAGTGTTGTTGTTCACAGGGGGTGTTGTAATTAGGGGAAGAGTGGGTGGCATGGAATGAACGATGATTTCTCCTTTTAATGTCTGTCATTAATCAAACAAACTGTTAGATGTGTTCTGCTTTATTGTGCCGGTCGCTAACATTTCAGGAACAATATTGCTATATTAGGCTCCATGCATGGGTGGAATAAGAATAATGATTTTGTTGATCTAACGATCTCTATGAATAAACCAACTGCACCCTCTCTGACCCTGTCCCATTCTCTGAGTGTACTAAAAACGAAGGACCCTGAAGTTCTGAAAGGCATCATTGCGGTTTTGCTTAAAAGTCTCTTTTGCTGCGCTATTTCTTAGTAAGGCAAACACATGTATTTGGTGTCGTCTGTCATATTAACTTACTGCACCCAGCCCCCTTGTATTGACTGGATTGCGCAACACCTCCTGTAGAATGATTTTGCAGTTTAAAATGGCTTAAAAGCTTCCGGTGCCTGTTCTTAAAGTAGGATTTTGCAATGTTATTACCATAGGAGAATCGCAAGCTGGTTTCGGCCAGAGCTGTTGTATGTGTGAAATTGGCTAGTGCGAATATCTGATCTGGTTGCTTGTCATTTAACTTTAATTTAGCTGTTTATCTTTTGCCAGCAGGGATCAACTTTCCATGGCTGAGTAAAATGCATTACTGGGAGTATCCTGAAGGCAAGCTAATGGATGGTGTAATTTATTTTTGAAAAAAGCTTCTTTTGTGCATTGCCATAGTGGGTACGGTAGAAAACAGCAGCAATGAGCTAAACATCTTCTGAAAGGAAACCAGAGCTCCGGTGTTAGAATCCCTCGTTCAGAACTGAATAAACAAGATGATTAAAGTGGTGCAGTGGTTGTGTATTCTTTATAAACACCCGCCGAAGAATGTATTTCACATCAACATGGTGCTTATTGGAGATTTTCCTCCTGGCTTTCCTTTTATAGAGACGCATACTACACGACCCTCACAAAAGCTTGCTTAAAAATATCTGGGGTGTTTAATTTGTTTACTTGTGGAGGTCCAGGTAGATCAGTGCTTTCCTTCTTTATGTGTCATTGCTTATCATGCCTTTGCATTCTTTTTGGTTTGCATTTATTAAAAAAATTTAGGAGACAGGAGAACTGAAGTGGGTTGGTACCTTAGACAGCCCATTCAACTGCCCCCTGCTCTAGTTCTGAGAAGCAGATAATCCATGGAGCCCAGATCCCATTGAAAATGGCCTACTGGTTCTGTAGTGGCTTCGATAGACAGCTCTCAGCCCATTCCCCAGAACAACGTAGGGAGAGTGTGTATGTGTGTGTGGGGGGGTTATGTTGTGCATTAGCATTTCAACACCTTCTAACACCATGTGGAATATGTTCATAAGCTTTATTTTTTTAACCTTCCATTGTGAGAGTTTAACTGTTGCTCTTTTAGTATGAGTATTGCATTTTTTAATGTTTGTTAATACAGATCACTGTAAGGTTTGTGGAAGTTCAGTGGATCCACTCAAGTGCAGATCATATCTCAAAAGCATGATGACGGGGGGTTACTGATACAGGAGTCGTTAATCCACTAAATGCAGTCAGATATGTAAATGTGTCAAGTGCGTTTTGCCTGACTGTCTTCACCTTGATGGAATAATGCTGACTTTAGGTGTCTAATACATCAGCTGCTGACAAACTGAGAAGTTGATCTGAAATGAAAATAAAAGCCCGCATTGCACAACCCATTTTTTTATTGGAAGTGTGGACAGGCTTCGAAACTTTAACCCCAGGACTCCCTTCACTGGGTGTACTGTACTTGTGTCTAACTGTTAAAAAATCGTTCAGCATTTCTCCTGTTTCAAAAAGATGGTAAGGGCAGACCCCCTTCAAAACAAATCATGGAATAGCTTCTTGAGTTTCAAGTGTAAACCGAGCTGGCATGACATAATTGTGTTTTAGGTTATAAAACACTTAGGTTAGGCTGTATTTTGGTGTTTTTCTTAACATAAATTGCTTTACAGTTCGTTGCTTTTATTGTAAAAAAAAAACCCAATAATGTTGTTGGTATAACACAAGGCACCGACTGTGTTCTGCCATTCCTTATGTAAATTAAACTACCTGGTAACAGGCAGAGATTGAATGCGTGATTTGATGGCTATCGGCCAATTATATCACGCTAGACCAGGCTGCGCGTTGGACCTGCCAAACTTGATTCCTGCGGTACCTCTGCTTGTAACGAACCAAACCTCGCAGGCCGTGGAGTGCGGCAACTTCTCTCGTTTTCAAACCAGACGCTCAGACCAATGGCGTAACGCCATGGCGGCAACAGACGTCCCGCGGGCCGTATTGCAGCGCTGTCGTCCGCGGCGACGCAGCAACTCGGCCCGCCCCCGGGGGCAGGCCGAGAGAGACAGCGCCGCCGTCCAATAGCAGCGCCGCCGCTGGCGACCTCTGGCCCTCTCGTCCAATGGCAGCTCCCCCGCGGGCGAGCGGGCGGGGGTATGCGGCAGCGCGTGGTGGGGATGTCAAAGCGGTAAAAACAAGAGGTGCTGGCGTGACTAGGATAGGGAATTCCGTTGCTGGGTTACTCCCGAAAACTTATCGGGATTTACCGTGTATTTTGACTGGACGTGTCACAGGTAAGAAAGGCCTTGTTCCACGTTTTCAGCGGTAGTTATCGTTGTTGCCCGTGCTGTAAAAAAGCAGCTGTTTTACTTCGCTGCCTTGCAAGGTTTACACGCAGTGTTTTTTTTTTTGTATAGAAGGCGAAACAAAAGACAAAAATCTGCTGTTGCAGGATGTGCGCGCTACAGTACATTTAATTTTGGACACGTTACTACTCAAATACAAAGCACGCAAAGACTCGTATTTAATGGGGCGCTGAGGAAAACGTGTTAATCAGCTCGCTTCTTTCCGTATCTCCACAACAAGGAGGATTAAAAAAAAAAACTTTGTCCGTTAGAGCATTTATCAAATTATCCGTTATATTTTAAAGGGACCGCATTCATTTTTTTAAAGCAGAGTCGAAGTGCTTGCAGTACCCGCAACGCGTTGTAGTTGTCTGTGCATCTTGTGTGCTTTAAAAAAAAAATAAAGAGCACTAGGAAGGACACGCATGACTCGGTAGTCAGTAGTTAAACGAGGTGGTTAATTTCGGAGCTTTAACATCTGCAGGACTGATTATACGTGAAAGTCAGCCCAGAGGGGGAGTGATTTGTGTTAAACGTGCCGCAGCCGGGGTTTAAGCGCGGAGCCTGTGCAAGGCCAGAGCGATGAGCCGCCGTGTCGGGGGGGGCTGTACTCTTCCATGTTTATGGCGCCTCTGACTCGTCCTGAATCGGTTTAATCTGATGCCGCTGCTGTCGGATGCCCCGGGCGACGTCTGAGTTCAGGCGTGGTTTACCTGCAGCCCTCGGATGCACGTATCTCCTGCTCCGATACCCAAAACCGACGTTTCTGTCTTTCTTGAATCCGCAGTTTTTCTTCCGAGCGGTTTTCTTTTGCTCCGTCTCTTCCTCGCCTGCAGCGAAGCGCTTCATTGAGTGCGGTTTTATATAATATTGCGCGGAAGGCAGAGGCAGGCTATTGGAGAGCAAGCGATTCCAGTCATCACCTTTTAGCACGGTGTGATTAAAAAAAAAAATGCTGCATTCGTTTGCAAATGTAGAAGCAGGTGCACTGATTCCCGAATTGAACGTTTTGCCCTTTTGCTGCTCGCCGGTGAAACAGTTGTTTCGTGATGCGTGGGTCCTGTTCACCTAGTGTCCTTCCTAAGGTGTCCTTAAATTCCATTTTGGGATATGCTCACAAAAGAGTAGCTTTATCAGTGAATGGGAATGATAACATCATACAGTAAAACGATTGGATGATCTGGTTGTTGGAAAAAAATCAGAGGATTTAACTGCATCTTCAAACCAAATGTGCAGACATTTTTTCCTGTAGGGCTTTAGTGTTATGTCCTCCAAAATTCGGCCTGTAGACAGAGACGTGTATAAGAATTAGACTGAGAGATGGAGCAGGTCAGGTTTTATATTGGCTGTGTGAACATTTATTCATTCTGAAGTTTGAAAACTTAAAAAAAAGTCATTTTTTGATTAGCACACACTGTTACACTTTTTGAAAATAACTAGCATTAAATTTTTAGTTTTGTAGTTGCAGCTTGGTATCAGTTGTAAAATTATATATAGAGTAGGCCTATATCTTTACCAACACACTGTATCATGTCTTAAGCCACTTGAACAAGAAAACACAGCAGCAAGCTAGGGTCTCAGTTTTTATCATGTAAAGATGGGAATTAATACTCTTCTTAAGATAGAACATTTTCATTAGAACAGTATATCTCAAGAAAAATAGTTTTCATATTTTTGTGATGTAATACTTATGTGATTTATTCATGTTTAGGTAAGACACCCTGTATTATTTGTGCTGCTTTTAAATGAATGCAGCTCAAATTGTTTTGTTTTTTTCGTGAAGAGCTTGCTTAAATTTTATTCCAGGCAGCTGCAAAGGTTGTGTTTTCGTTCTTTTGATAATGATTGGCCATTGCATACCAAAGTCTCAAAATGTGCAATTTCCGGCTCGTTCTTAGGGTGAGGACAAGCACGTCTTGTTCAGTGTTGAAGGTATTTGTGATGTGGGCGTCTTTATATCATATTTATATTATAACACTTGATTCTAACACTTTATAGGCTTTTAGGCTTGAGGTGTTGTAATCTGCTTGTGTTCAGGGCTGCGCTGTCTAGGCAGAGCTTTCTGGGTCAGTCAGTGGTGTTACTGCAGTGAAGGATGAAGCAGATACATCAGCAGCTGCTGTCTGGCCTTTAATGAAGTCAAAAGAGATTATTCCACTTTCCTGTGAGGCTTGTGAAAAGACTGCATGCAACTGGGATACACCTGAAATAGGCTGATGGTGTTTCCTGAGACATTTGCGTGAAAATTGCTGCAACTTGTGTTCTCAAAACTCAGAATTCCTTGGCTACAGGACAGTCTACGTTCAAATCTCAGAGATTCTCCTATAGCAAGTTCAGAATGATGAACACACTGCAGACATGCTCACACAACACACGCTCTGCATTCAGACTTGACCACACAGACACTGATAGTAGGAACCTGTGAAACTCTTGAAGGTAGGGGCTCTGTCACTCACCAGGTCTCGTGCTTTCAGATTTGACCACAGAGACATTAGGAAACCATGCTCTGGTCACTCTTGCCAGGCTAGAAAGAAGAGATCACTCAGTTTCTTTTGCAGACGTTCTCATGTTCTTTGCTGCAATAGATACATTTTGTATCTTAAAGTGGATTTTAGATATATTAAAACATTAAACTATTTTTTATTTTTCCTATGTAAATGGATATGCTAAGCATTCTTCTAACCATCCATTATTAGCAAGTTGCTTGTTCTGGTGAAGGTCACGGCAAGTATAGGGTACATTTTGGGACTGAGAGCGCAAAACTGCTCCCCCACAGGTAGGGTGACTGGTCATTGCAGAGACATTGAGAAAAAAATTAGAATAACCATTCAAGCATAGCCACCATCTTTCTGGGAATTGGGAGGAAATCAGATCACTAGGCAAAAGCTCCTGCAAACTCAGGGAGAATATTAAAACTCTTTGGTGACAGATGCCCAAGACCAGAATTGGAGCCCTGGGCTATGAGGCAGTAGCACTAAATTTTGCAGAACAGTGCTACCCAAATATGCTGTAAATGTTTTAATTGTCATAGGAAACAAATCCCTTGGGTGCCTGTATTTGTGTAATGAAATGTGAAAGCTTCTATATATATTATTTATATATAAATATTTTGGTATAATCCTCTTTTAGAGTTTGTTTCCAGTTAGTATTTAATGAAATATCAGATGACAAGAGTAACAGACAGGTGGAGTTAAAACAAGTCTTCTTCTTTGGATTGGTAGCTACCTGTAAAACCTTTGTCATACAAAACTATAAAAGTAAATTTAAATTTAATTTTTTAAAATTAAAAAACAAATCATTGAAACTTAGCATTTAAACATGTTCATTTTAAGCAAACAAAATTTCCAGGTGCACAAACGCATTCACTCTTGTTAGTTTATACCAGTTAACTAATTTTGCACAGTTTCATTAGAAATATAACTGATCCATCATAAGCGGCATTTTTCTCAGTTGTCATATAAATGTTTTTAAATATAAACTAAAAAGCTGAAGACCTCACTTCAGCAGTCATTTGCACATCATTAACTCTTTCAATTTTATTTCTTTTCATACTGTACCGATCTGAAATGCGTTAGATTGCACTATTTTAAAGATTAATTTACAGCTTTTTTACATGCTGTATTGAAGCATTCTGAAACAGGAAGCCTTAACAGAGCAAACTGTGAAATAGGAGTTCTGCCTAAGGTTGCACGCTCTTGCAAGCTGGTGTTAGCTGCCGTTTCCTCCTTTTCTGCTGGCCTCCTTTCTGCAGGAGTGTTGCAAACTGCTGTAAACTGTGCCAGAAATAGAAACTGTCTTACTCATCTCTAACTAAGCAACGGCCACAACCCGAGCCATTCTGGGGTCATCGAGTCAGTACAGCAACTTCATGTGTTCCAGGTTTATATAGCTGTACGTCTCTCAGGCAACACAGAAGATTTGAGGCATAGCAGTCTTTTTGTTGTAGAGACCTGTGGAGGATGAGTGTGGGAAAATCTGCAGTCCGTGTTTGACCTACTGTAAATGATCCTCATGGCACTGCTGAAACACGCAAGGGACTTACACCTCTCTGCTGGCTTCTCCTTCATACGTAGATCCCAGTTGATTAATATGATTAATAGTTTAACAGTTTTGTCTTGAACCACTTTAGCACATTGCTTGTTCCTGAGGCGCTGGTGATGTATGGTATTTATAAAACATCTCCCGAGGCTGGGAGACCTCTGCTGTAGCTTGTGGAAAGGAGGCCAGAGCTGGTATTTTTTTCGGAATTTGTAATGAATTCCATGATTGGTGTCCTTGAAACACACAAGGTCCCCTTGTGTTGATTCCATGGAGAATGTTATGTTTTTTTCTGAGGTTAAAGTTGGATATTTCATTGTGGTATGAGTACAGTGAAGCCCTAGCTTTTTAATGCTCGTGCAGAAATGCCCAAAATGCAGCATGAAACATTGAAAGTAGTACTGATTAATTTTATTTGCAATGCATACAATACAATTTTAAGTATTACAATTTTACAAGTATTATAACTACATCAAATAGTGTTTCACCAACGTGTACTATTGAGGATTCCCACTGTTATATATATATATTTACTTTTAACTTGAAAAAAATATCATGGAGAAGAAAAGTAATTTTTCTGTTTTCAAAACTAGTTATGGTTATCAAATCAATCTGTCTTCTTTGCAAAATATTGAGAAATTTAACAGTCTTACTTGCTCTTTGGGATGCTTATACTTGAAGGCACATTGATATATTGGAAAGCAGTGAGCTTAGTCCTGCAAAAAAAAATAACCTGTTTCAGGGCACTGGCAAACCATACCTCCTGTTGACTTGATGTTAAATTGTAAAATTTAAAATGGGAGAAACATTTGCTCTAATATACCCAGTAGTGTAAAAAATATTTTTTCTAGAATGTTTGCCTTTTCCATGTTGAACACACGTGCCAAGCAAATGTTATTCTGCTTGAATTGGAATCCTGTATACAGCCACAGGCAGGTTTCCAGTGCAGTGGGGCGAAATAACAAATGGTTTTGCAAAGACTGAGTAATTGGTAAAGTGATGCAGTTACAGAATTCTTCCCCATATCTCTTGATCAGATTGTGCGCATTAGACAAGATGGGAAAGGGATGTTTTACTGAGTGAGTGTAATGCAGTTAAGTTTCACCAGCCATTTGATATTGCACTTCAGTAAAAGAAAAATCCCAGACCTGTTTTTTTTTAACACAGTGGCTTTAAGTGTATTATACTGTATAAACCAATCATTAGCAACTCTTGTTCTGTAGGACCAAAATCAATTTTTTAAAGCGATTTTTTTGTTATATCTGATTTTCAGAAGAATTACACATTTTGAGGCCACACATGGGCGAGAATGAGGAAGTACAGGCAGGTTCCTCTACTCGCCTTTGAGCCATTTATCGTTCAACGAGTCACGGTCCAGTACCAAGGGTTCAGTGCCTTGATGCATTTCTGACCAACAGCACTGCAAACCTTCAACTTCCCAGCCTACCCAGCACAGCTGGCTTTGCCCCACCGCTTGAGAAATCCAGGTCTCGGTCGACTAGTGACACGACCCAGACTCAAACCCAGTTGATCAGAGGTCAGCTGGCACTGGGGTAAGCTTCATTAGCTGTTGAGACACTTTGGAGACCTGCGATCCTATGGTTTTTGTAAGGAAGTTGCTATAAATGTGTATTTAACAATAGGTGAAGGGTTACATTTCACCAGTTAAGAGTAAGAAAAAAAACCCAGTAACTTCCAGTAAGTGCAAGATCAGCTTTAACAAAGGTGGAATGACACTAAAGGAGCAGACAACATAGAGACAGTTATTCTTACTTCAGTGTGCTCAACTCAAATCTTCAAAAGACAAGGAATAGAATAGAACAATAAGATTATTTGAAATGCTACAAGTGAGATATAACTGTTCAGCTCATTCTTACTTTTACACAAGGTTTCCTGCCATTGTATACGGGCTGCTTGTCCAAACAAATGCATGAATGTACACAAGAATCCATATGGAAAAGTGTTTTGTAATAACACCACAGAGTCTGCCAGCCAGCAGCCGAGATGGTATGTGATCGCACAACTCTGAAGTCTCACTCACTGGGACCAAATTTCTCGGGCTCGCGCCTTGGTCTGAAAATCTCTCGCTTTTGCGTCAAGTTTAGGTTGATAAAAACACAAAGTAATGAATGTAGATTATTTAAATTTCTTTAGACAGTTTATTCTGTTGATTAGTCACTGTGTTTTTTGAATGTGAATAAAAGAAACCATCAATACAAATAGTATGTAATCGCAATTTTCAATTAGAAATCTCGCACGTTAGCGTTTTGAGAGCTATGTTGGTAAGTGACATATAGTAAAAAACGCTGGAGTTCCTCGCAGCTGAATTATCAGCTTGCAGATAAATACTGTCTCCTTTTGTCCTTGTCAAAGTTGGTGAGAATAAAGACAGGGAATGGAAGCCACTCAATTTTCAAAGTGCAAAAAACGTATGGCCTCAATGAGCACAAAATAATAAACAGCACATCATTAGCAAAAAAGCACAACAGAGGCTTAATGCACACAGAAAATCGCAAATTCCAATGTGTTTCAGGCACAAAGCTCTTCCTTGGGCAGCATTATCATTGATAAATTCCATATAATCAAACTAGTTGTTGACTAGTTATCGTGGTCATATAACATCAGAATAAAATTGATTAGTTAATAATTAGCCAGCTGGTTAGTTTGCAAGTTAGTACAGAAATCTAGCTGTTAAATATCTAGGTTGGGGAGCTGGTGACACATTATGTCTTCTGTGGGAGATGTTACCACCTGTCCTGAGCTTGTGTGTTGCGGGAAGCCCTGGCCCAGTTTCTTTATTTGACTGATTTATTAACCCCATCCCGCATCTTGAAAGAGCCTAGTTATTCAACTGACTTAGCTTGGATTGGTGTTTTTCTGCCCTGTAACATTCAATAAAGCTCTGCCTTCCATACCCTGTATTGCGTCATCCAGTTATTCAATGTGCTAAATATTCAGGCAGTTCCACACTTGGCAGAGCACCAGAGAGATAGAGTGGGCGTCAGTTGGCCAGGGTTTTCACAGCTTTTGGAAAAATAGTGACCCCAGAAACTTGCTGGGTGCCTCCAAGCATAGTTGTCACTGAGAGAGGCCCTGCTCTTAGAGTTTGCCTTAAATCATCTGTAAGGCACAACAGAGTTTATGGTGTGTCATAGAAAAATGGCTCTGACAGATGGGAGAGGAGTGGTTCTGTAGAGGGGTCAGCTGTAAGGGGCAGTCTTCAGAAACTGCTGATGTCAGAATGATGACTCAATTTCAAGAAAGAGCTACTTGTTTTTATATATGTATAAATTTATATGATTAACTGCATCTTTGAAATTTAGATTACAGAATGTTTCCCACATTTGTTTCTGATTCATCAGAACTGATTCACTAAATTTGATTTAGAGATACAAAGTCTTATTTCAGACGAACCTGCATGCCTTCTTATGCAGCTTATGGTACAGTGACCTATTAAACTGTGTACCCTGTGCTGTTACATTGTTTCATCCAGTTGTTTACTTACCCATTTGAATGGTCTGTCCTCATTTGGCTTTGTGTCGCTATTTGAGCATCTTAATGGAAAAGAGAAGGTGGTATGCTCCAGCAATATGAAAAGAGTGTGTTTGTCGGGCATTTTATAACACAGCTCACAGACTTTCCATCAGCTCATCATTGATTGTTTAGAGGTTATTCACTCAGTGTCCTTTCAGTAGAGGTTTTCAGCTCAGACAGGAAGGCTGTGTCATTGCTTTTGTGCTGATTTTAAGACAGTAATGGTTTTTGAATCGGTACGTCTGAATTGGTGGGTTAGATCTTAGTGTTCATAGTTGTGTTTCAGCTGGCCTGTGTGCAGTCCTGTGTGCTGTTGAATGTCGGGGGTAGTGTGGGGGGGTCTGTTTTTTTCTCAAGTAGTGAAGGAAATTAGCCTGACATCTTTGAGGCTCTCCTTCTACAGGAGTTTCCATGCTGTATGTGTGACTTAGTGGGGGGAAAAAAGCAAAGACAGTTTGAGATGTGCTATTATACCTGGCATTCTGCAGGTATGATAATGTATTAGATATGAAGTATAACAGCTTACTGAACAATGAAGATGTGAGAATAAATAGCTATGCAATAAAATTGTAAACTTCAACTAAGTTTCCCTTAACAAATACAAAAAATGGACAGGGAATATCCTAGACGCTTTTCACCTCCTGTTTCTAAATAAAGCATCTGGATATATTAACAGAAAGGGAGGAAACAGCATGCAAGAGATACAGTGGGGGCTGGAATTATTAACAGCACAGCAGTTTACAGTAACCAGCTTCTTTTAGAACAATATTCAAGGCATCATTTAGGATGAGCAAAAGGGTAGAGCACTTTCAGGACACCAGCCGTGTTGGATAAGGTCACTTTGCATCTGGTGTCCGTGACTCTGGGTCCTTGTGCATCCCCAGATGAGCATCATCAGAATGCAATTCCAGTATAGGCTGGGGACACAGTGAAGTGCCAGCAGGGTGTACATGTCGCTATTGTCCAATGATTCAATTACAGTACGGATTTGTACAGTATTTGCAGGATGCAGTAGATTTAGTGTTTTTTATTTATTAAAAGAGAATGTAAACCTATTGTACTATTTCAATAAGAAAACATAATTCTGCAGCAGAGTGCAAGCAGAGGGTGTCCATACAGTATAAAGGGGCAGGTCTGCTTAAACGGGCGTCAGTGCTGCTTCTTGAAAGAACGAGACAATGTATTCACCTACCATTGACAACATTCAAAATGTTATTTTAAAAAGGGTTAGCATTCAAAACTCCAGGGTATAGATTATTGTAGCTAAATGTGTCATACAATTTGTATTAAAAAGGAAGAGGATTAAAACTTACACATTTTTTACTTGCATTATGGCTGAATATAAACATACTCTAGGGTGAGTATAAATGTTTAAATAAAAATTAGTTAAAAACAGCTTGATGAAAAATGCTTTGGGGGATTAAACTGTTTAACAAACAAAAAGGAAACAGGAGGTGAATAACAAATGACGATGTTTAGAATCAGCCAGACACAGTGCCGTAATATCACACCATAATCCACTAGACACCCACTTTCAGATGAACTGTTCAACACATACAGAGATGGCTTCTACGATGCTTTTTTTCACTTGCACACTGAGGTTTATGTAAAATTCTGTTCTGCTTCACCAGCTGTATTATTCCTTTACCAAAACAAAGCCCAGTTTTCCCACCTAATATCCTCTAGTCTAGAACCTCACACCTTACCCGCACTTTGTCTTTAAAGCCTAGTTTAATCTTATCAAACTATACATACACTGCCCCAGCTAAGCCTGAAGAGGTACTGTACAGGAATTTTACAGCAGAGATTTCTGTTGCAAACAAAGTGCATCCAAGCACAAAAAAATTGTATTTTGAAAGAAAGGATTAGTGTGCTATAGTAACAAGTAATATGCCGCAATGAATTATTAAGTGCTTTAATAATAAAATGTGCAAGGTTTTTAAATCCACTGCAAAAAATAATTTCAAACATAATCTGATTTGTTTGAACTCCTACATATTTGTGTTGGAGCTTTCCTCCAAGAAAAAAAAAATACTGAAAGAACGTTCCTTCTTCTTTTTGACAGTGATGTGACAGACAATGTAATTAACATGTAAGCCTGCAATTGTAAAGCTGCTGGTTACTTGAAAAGTCTTCCTAGTGAAAAGGCTGTCAAAGGAGAAGTCTCAGAACTAAGCCACCAGCACATAGAAATGGACATTTAGTGGTTTTAGTGGTAAGACATTTGCTTAACATCTGATCTCTTTTACATACTGTGTGACATACTGAAATTTTAAGGGAATCTCTCATTGCATGAGGCACATTTGCAGCCTGCAAACTCAAACTGCAATGGTTACAGGCATGCCAAGGCCGTAGTGTTTGAGATGGATAGCTGTATTAACTTTTTTGGCTTTTATTTGTAGACCTAAGAGCTCTATCTTGGAATATTTGATGTAGTGTACTTGAACGATCCACCTTAAAGTTCATCAGCATACCATTACTTTGATTAAATGCACTGTGTATGCTGTTTTTGTCATGCACAGTATTGTGAACGTGTTTGGATAGTTGCAAAGCATCAAATTACTCCTGGTGGTTCACAATTTAGGTTTAATGAAGTAATTTTATTTTTTTCTTTATCATTCTATTCAGGTAATATAAAATGATCCCTTATTGAAACAACAAAACATTATATTTTCCCCTTAGCTTGAGGTGAATGGTGGCTTTTTCTTAGTTTTATAGTGAGTAAACTCTTCAAATCTCCCAGCCCCCAACATTTCACCCCACTCAGAAGTCATGGTATCCGCATTTATTGCAATATTAATGTATTAATGACATCCTATGAAGCTGTGCATCCTAGAGAAAATGGGATGGTAAGCAATATGTTGTTGTGTAATTCTTATTCTGTCATTATGGGTTTAAAATGTAAAAATGGTTCCGCCCATCTATTGCTGATCAAACTGTATGCTGAAAGCACAGAAAGAACTCCGCAGTGGTTTTCATACTCTGGGGATCCATTAATGGCTAAAGCCGCATTTGCATTCGGTGATTATAAATGCAGTAAGAGGATTTTGAAAACTTAACTTGCAAGTGTTGTTTAGGCTTGTAACCAAGCAGATCTGTATAGCTTAATGTGTCTGCAAAGCAGGATGATATCAAAGACATGTTTTTGACGGGTATTGTCAAAGGGTAATTGCAATTGCTTATCAGACACTGTCAGTTAAGGAATAAATTAATCTGCTACATTTAAAGGAGTTTAGGATAAAAACTGTGAACCTATCCCTGTGTACTTTACCAGGTCTCGTATCTCCAATTCTTACGATGTGTGTCTGTTATATACAGGTCTAAGAAGACGCTGTGCATTAAGTGCATCATGCAGCTATATTTCAGTGATTCACACATTGTATGAATTGCAATCAAACATGTTTTTCAAATCCAAACTGGTTACAAAGGATATTGTTCAAGCATAACTTTGCAGTGATGACAAGCATTTAAAAATGGTGATGCATTTTACAATGTGTATCTCTTTATTTAATCGAAATGTGCAGCAATTATGCAGCATTTAAGAAAGTTGAGCAAATTCATAAGAAAGCTAATGCTCCAATTATGAGTTTTCAATGATGAAATTAAGCTTTGGGCTTGCCCCAAGCGTGAATGTCGCAACAAGTTGTAAACCACTTCACAGAAACACCTATAGATCATGATTATACACCTCAATAATTGCCTTCAGGCAGCATCTGCCAGAACACACCAATGTAATAGTCTCTATAAGAAGAAAAATATGATAGGTCTTGGTCTTTCATTTGCTGTTTTCAAAGGCTTTGAAGGATCTGTAGTAATTTAATCAGGTTACCCTTACATGTTGCACATCCTTGAAGTTACAGGTTTAAATGACACATAGTTCTTGAATGTCTTTTGATTAATCTCCAATCAAATCCATGGTATCCCAGTAGGGATCAGAGGATGATCAAATTATGTGGTCTTGGCCATGTGGAAACATCTTTAATCTTGATGAGTCCGTAGCTAAACTGTATTTGAAGACCATATAGGTTACTGAAATGGCAAACTGGACAAAGGACAGTTGTAGCACTTCTTTTTTTCAAGTGATCTTACTCTTTTTAAGAGACAGTCTTCATGTTAAAGTTAAGAGAGAGAGATTTCCTGCCAACAATCATGACTTTACCCTTTTGAATGGCTTAATGTAATTTTCTTGTGTTTGTCAGGTCCTGCAACCATGGAAGAGACACCTCTTGGATAAACCCTATGAGGTTGTGTTTGTTTAGCATCTGACTAAAACATTATCTATTTTACCCCTTGACTTGTATCGCTTAGCAGATTGGTTTACCACCTTTGTCATCACATGTCAGACACAGCTGAAACTGTATGCGCTGCCTGAGAACTATTTACCAAGTTCAGTATGTCGTTTTTCAAGCAACCTGAAATGAATCTAAAGTCAATGTGATTTTAGTAGCACACTTAGGGTATCAGGTAAGGGTGAGCAGTTCAGGTACATTATTAGATTACGTACTTGCACTCTTAGGTTTTCAGTTCATTATACCTTGCAAATAAGAACACAACCATTGATTGTGTGTGGTTAAATGACTTCACAGAGCACATTTTACATGACTTTTATGAGTGCTGCTGGATTTGGGTGAGTTTGGGTTGGCCAGGACATCCCTTCCTTGTCCTGCTGCAAGCCTGTGACCTGCTTGGCGACAGAGAGCTCAGAGTGCAGTCCGTGACGATCTCACCACTTCTCCAGTCAATGCTGACTGTCCAGTAGCCAAAATGGAGGAATTTAGTCTTTACATTTCAGCATACATCTATTTACAACTAGTCAGCACTCAACATTGTTTTCTCACAAATAATGTTTGTTTGGATGTGGTATTTAAAGCAGTGGTCGTGGGTATAAACAGAGACTATGAACCTGCTGAGAAGCAGATGTGGACAGTTTAGAAATTTTGCAGGTTGAAGTTTTAATCTGCTTCTTTGTAAAATGCTGGCAATTGGAATACCAACTAATAAACTGAAAGAGTGGAGCTGCAGGTTGTGAACATAGGTTCTTTATTGCTTTAGTGCTATTTTATTTTGTTGAGATGCCTGCTTTGGTTCTGGATATATGTAGGTATGTAAGAATGAATACGCATTGGAAACAGTGGACACATATGCAGACAGAATCAAAAGTCTTAATTGTTTCTGGATCCTTCGTAACGGTCACCTTGTCACCAAGGACAAACGGGGCATGGGGAGAAAAAGGAGCCCATCAGCACACATTCCACTGTCAGACACAACCCTGAACACTGTACACAACACACACACAACCCATGAAGGGCCTGTGTATCGTCTTGTCTGATGTTGTTGATCTTTGTTTAATTGAATGGGCAGACCGTTGGGTTTCAAAAAAGACTTTGAATGGTGGTTAGGTGTTTGAGTGGGAAGTGAAAGAATTAGTTGACTCAGTAAGCAACACTTGCATGTTTAGTCTGAGGAGCATCTAGAAAATGTCTGAAATAAAACCTCACCATCGACTTTTTTCCCCACTGTCATCCAGAGTTCAGTCTGTTTATTGTTTCTACACTACTTCCATCAAACTACCAGACAGTTTGCATTTCCAAGGTATCTTATTTTAAATGTTCAAAGCTCATGCCATGTGATTCCTTCACCTTGTGATTCCTTCATCCTTTTCAGTGAAGTATAGTCAACTTTTTTTTCTACCCAGCACCAGGACCCTCTGTTTGCTTCGTTAACCTAAGTATGATTTTATGAGTTGGTCAAGTACCAGAATATTCAATTTTAGGCTTATGCCCAGCCTGCTCCTGCAGGAATTGTACAGAGAGGGAGATCGTTTTAATTAATGGATCACTTACATTGCACAGCTGGTGGTGAAGCGCTGTGCCAGGAAAATAAGTTGCTGAGGCTGGCGTTTGGGTGTCCTCTGTTAGGGCAGATCACGTTCACAGCCTTGGACCCAGACCAGAAAGTTAATATTTTAATCTTTTTCACTTAGCCACTCTATTCCTGAACATGCTTTTTGAAGATTTGCTCACCTATGTGTTAATAGATGGAAGTATTAGTGGTGAAAAGCATGGCACACAGCTGGCATACCCTTTACTGCTCTGAAGTGTATGGAGTAAGTTAAGAACACATATAGCATCAGGAAGAATATGTGCATTGGTTTTGGGTTGGAAACAGTATATAAATGTGGGTCTTATAATCAAATCACCTGGAGAATGTTAGCCTTTAAATGCCTTTTTTTAATTAATAACGCATACCAAAGTATAGGGATAGGGAGTGTTTGTGAAAATGAATGCTGCATTGCAGTATAAGCTACATTGTGTTGAAAAATTGATTGCTTGACATGGAGTTTGGCTGAAATCCCTAAGACGGGTTTTGCTCATGAACATAAAGCTAATAACTAACAAACTTGTATAATAGATGCTTTCCAGTGTTGTGGATGATTTAAATGCTCTTAACAGGTTATGAACTCTACCCTGCCTGTATGACTGGGTGTGGGACAAGTAGCAAATAAGAACTCTGATTCAAATATAAGGTTTTGACACCAGTTTTCTATGTAAGCACACAAGAAAAATTAATAAATACACCTCCTAATTTCAGGAAATACTAAGTATAACATAGCATTTGTCTTCACATTTCATCATTTGTTACAAAAAGTATTAAATAGGTAGCAAGCTAACTTGCAATAAGACGTGCATGTAAGACTATATGGAGATATTTACAGACGTGTGAGTCAGTGTCCTGCCTTCTACAGACCTATAACAACATAGAAATCTATAAGAGACACAATACAGCAGAAAAGAGGGAAGGAAACCTGTCTTTTATCAAATAAAAGAGTTGTCAAATAAATAAACTCCCTCTCTAAAATGGATGAAAAACAAATGAATAACTCTGCATATTTAAAATAATGCTTCACTAAACAAAACAGTTTGTTCCATCCTGAAGGATAATGTAAATAGGAGCTCTGTGTTTCCAACAAATATACTACAAATAGTCCCTTTTTAAAGTCTATGATCTGGTCCTATTATAGTGCTCAAATTACTTAGACAGCTTGTGTTTTTGCAGCAGTTTCTTCTCTCCAGTGTTTGCCTGTTTTTTCTCTATGCTTTTTATCTTTTCTCTGTTGGATTTCTAAAAGAGTCTGTTTGATGATTTAATTGCAGTTGATCTAGTTCTAGAATTAAAAAATAGTACAATTGTTTGGCCACCTGGATCCTTGGTCATTGTGACTGCCTCAAGTGAGGCCTCCAGATAAGGGCACAGTTGTGTAAACACACCAAGAATGCCTATTGTTTTACCTATCAGAATAAGGCACTTCTGATATGAAATCCACCTTGATATCCCTTCTCAAATAACACTATTTACCATTATGCCCTGAAGCACATTGAAAATGCAGCAATGTGTTTTGTATCAATATTTTGTTGGGCTCATAAAGAATAGCATTTATACATCATTTAAGTAGTGGGTATTTATCTTAGATCATTTGAGTCATATCATAATACCGTTCTGTTCCATTTTTGTGAAATCAAGTCATGTTTTGTAAGAATACCAGATGCTCAAGGTGGTGTTTGTACTACATAAAATTGCCAAAATAGTTTTTGTATATAGCCATTTACAAAGGAGATTTTTATTAAGGGAAAAAGAGTGAAATATGCGACTATGCACTGGCTGAGTAATGAAAGTTGACTGGTTGCTGTTTTCGTGATATGAAGACAGCTTGTCTTTGATAGACTCTGGCCAGAGGATGAGATATTCAGCTGTGACAGTAAACAGACTACTCTAGAGAGACCAGGTAAGTGCATATGTCAGGTGCAGGCCAGGTCCTGGAAGATAGAGGACAACCACACTGGCCCACGAATATCCATCTGATTCATTTACTTGAAGATTGAAATAGCCATCTACGATTGCTCAGAGGATATCTAAGGTAGAAGCGGAGTTGTGGAGTGCTCTATTTCTGTACCGTATGTAGAGATACTGTGGTGAGTTCACTGTTGTTATAGGTTGCATTGTATCTGTGGTGGATATGTTGAGGGGAGGAGTCTTATTCTTTTGTTAAAAGAGGCTTTAGTGCAGATTGGGGACAACCTTATTGTTCTGTGATGCACTGATGAAGTCAACAAATGGAAGTGTTGATTTTCTAGCTGCAGAAAGCAGTACCACACAGTGCTAAGATTATGATGCTAACCTCAGAACAATTGAACACCTTTGGGATAATTTTGCTAATGCCATCAAGAGGAGTCTAGTGCTGCGAGTTTACCTTTGCCAGCAGTACAAGTAGAGTGGCAGAACATGCCACAGCAGTCTACCCAGGGGCTGATCAGGTATATGTGTCAGTGCTGCCAGGAATGTGTTATTGCTTAGGGTCCATACCTGATACCAGCTTTGTAATGTTTGCTTAATAACTGTGCCACATTTCATTCATAGATAAAAGATCTCGTTCTTGAATCTGTGGTTTGTTTTCAGTGATCTTATCTGTATTTAAAAATATTTTGATTAAATCCATTAGACCTGAGTGTTAAGTTTTGTTTTGTGCATCAGTATACATGACATGCTGTGAAGTGTATTTCTACATAAATGTGGTATATTATGTTTTAAATTGGAGTTGTACATTTTAATCATGTAAAGCTTGTACATTTAGTCAGCCTGACTGGCTTGCAAAAGAGCTTGAGGAAAGGCCTTGCTGGGGCTATTATCTTGTTACTTGGGGAAATGTTTCAGTTAAATGCTGCATTAAATACCCATAATTGGTGGTGTAATCATACCACTCTGAATGAAGAAGTCAACCAAGATTGCCCTTCTATATTCAGTTGCAACCCAGCATGAAAACCATGTGACACTTCCTGATGATTTTTTCAAATAAATAATTGCCTTCGATCTTAATGTTAAATTTTGCTGTTTTTAACCTCAAGGCGTTGCTCGTTCATAGATGGGTGTGGGGAGGATTGGAAAGAAGATGGCAGGCGAAACAGATGATGCTGTGATATTGCTGGCACACTGCCAGAGACAGCAGGGACACAGTGGTCTGCAACACTGAAGACATTGAAATTTAGGCTTGGGGCTATAGGCTGACAGTGAAGCATAATGGATTAGAATAAGCTGGGAAATTGAGATAATCATTAAATTAAAAGAAGACAGACCTCAGAAATGTGTCTTTTATTGAACATGCACCAATTCAGATTTAGTCAATGAATAACACTTAATAATAACTTGGTGACTAGCTGGAGTTCTTCAGTTCATGGAAAAAGCAGTATTTAAACACAGCTGAGACTTGACACAGCAGGTTAGTTACTAATTGCAATGCATTGAGCACTTATTGTCATTGCTGAACAGCTCAGGTCTCAGTCTCACATTGCATAACCATCAGTTTGTGACGTATTTCACACCACCCTTGTTTGAAAGGGTAGATGCGTGCATTGCAATTGATTCATGATCCTCTTTATATAACCAAAGCTAATTATCAGAATGCCAATATCTCTGTTGCGATAAGTGTTTAAAATGCATTTTGTTAGTGCAGCTTTGAGGAGTTGCTGTAACCAATTAAGTAAATTGCACACAATGTTTACATTAAGGGTTTTCTAATGAATTAATGGTATACCCAACTGATAAATTATTCATATGTGTCTGTATTTTATTCCAAGAAGGATTGTTAGTAATCTGTAAAACGGTGTCTGGTACAATTATGAAAGCATTTGCTGTTAAAGCAATTTTTTTTCTACTAAAAACATTACAATATACTTAAGTGAGCAAGCCTCTGAAAAGTCACAGTGTTTTATTATCTTCAGTCTTTTTCAAGGTAATTGTTCTTACAGTATTTCATTGTGCCTTGAGTGTCTTGGAATACTCACTTGTATGCCTGGAGAAATCTACCTTGGTTCCACCTCAGTGTGTCCCTACTGGAATTGTGGACAGTTCTGCTGGTTTTATTGAGTCCCCCGATAGTCTGTCATTTGAAAGGCCGAAGGAACTTAATCTTTTTGAGCTTCAACAAAGATGATTGAGAGGGGACTTGATACATGTATTCATAATCCTCAAGATAATTGATCAATTGAACAGGGAAACATGAACTAGAGGACACTTGTCACATTTTAAAGTGAAGTGCATTTTAAACTGGTATTACTATTTTTTCCAAAGGTTTGTGGTACTATGTGGGGGATATTACTGAGCCACATTGGCTGGATGCGGATCCTGGAATCAGTTAGGTACTAACTACCAGACGGGCTAAGTTTGCAGAATGGCCTCCTCTCATTTGTAACTTTTCTTCTGTTATTATCTGTGTCATATCTTCTCAGTATTGTATTGGGATCATTTACCTCTACAGATATATGCTGTCTTATGGTATAAAGACTTTGTGATGGCTCAGCATGCCTCTTTCATACAATTGATATCTGGGTGCCAGGGGGTTATATACCCTATAACATGTTGTTTTTGAGTATATATGTTGAGCATCAAAAGACTATTATCACCAGTATTACTGGTATAATTAATGAATTTATTTTTCATATAAAGAAGGTATACAGATTGTGGGTATTGATAAAATATTTTTGGTGGCATTTTGATTAACTGACCATTTGTGACTGTCATATTTGTGCCTTTGACTGTTGCATAGCCATTAAACTATCTCATTAGTGAGAGACATGAATGTGCACAGGTAATGAGGAGATTTAACCAGCTGAATGTCAAGCCTGGCTTAAATCAAAGAAAAAGGCCACAAGTAGCCCATATACCCTGCTTGTCAAAGTACAACTCCTTCGTACCGTCAGTATTTACAGGTTGGAATAAGTCCTTGCACTGTTGCTCACCCTCTTGGATGTTCACAGCCAGCAATTTCTATCTTGGCAAGATATGACAGACAAATACCATCTGTCAGTGGTAGGGCACGATCTGGGAGACCACACTTGGACACTTGGAGTCGATTAAGAGGTACAAGTTGGATGGTCTGGGGGGAAAGTCTTTTCCAGGCTCTGCAATACAGGATGTGCAACTTGCTCCAAAGCATTAGGTCGTAACTTGTTGAGCCCCATGCTGAACTGTGTTGGTTACAAATTTTAATCAAAATAATTAATTTCCCTAGGTCTTGTCTGTTAAATTAAATGCCAGTGCAAATGATGCAAAATGATAAATGTGAAGAATTGTTATTTGCTTTGTAAATTTTATAGTTTCATAGGTGTTTTTTTTAATAAACAGAAAATTTATCAAATCTTTGCACGGGATCCCTGCAATATGATTTTGTAATTGTTCCAGTTACCAACGTGCATATCAGACCATGAACCAATTCACATTAATTAAGCTACTTTTTCCGAAATACCCTTGCCCCTTCATTGCCTTTTTGAATGAAGCCTTTATATCATACCCATCTATTCCTGTGTAGCTCTCAGTTGTAGACTGTTCTGAATATAGCTACATTGTAACTGGTTCACTAGCTGGTTTTTTAATGCAAATCTGACAAATTCTTGAATGAGCTGGGAGTTGCAAGTAATTGTTTCTTGATACACATAGTAGTTTTTGAATATGCCCACCATCAATCATCATGAGTATAAAAATGGAAGTATATCCAGTGTGCATTTTGCCCCTTTTTTATGGCTTTGTGAAGACAATAGCAAACAAGACAAGATTCTTGGTTCATGGGTTGCACACAACAGGCAGTGTTATAGTCTATCCCAAACAATCTGTTAGCATTGACGTGCAACACAATTACTCATTCATTTTCTTTGTGTTTGTATGAGTGGAGGCGTAATTCATCTACATGAGAAGATGTATGGAGAAGTATGTGCAAGTCCAAAACGCTTTATTGCTTTGCCGCTTTCCTGTCCCTTTAAGAGGTACATGCTGGCATTTCCGCTATAGCGTTTTTCCATAATGCAGATTGGCTTCAACACGATTGATTTGATAGGGAACGCTTCTCCATTGTGTGGGTGCGCGTTGGCTCTAACGCTATTCAAGCACAGCACACGTAGTCACTTAGTCAGGTCTAGAGTGAAAATGGTGGCGTGGCAGCCTCAGGTCAGCAGCTCACGCGGGTTTATTCACACACTGCAGTCTTTCTGAAACCTGCACGGGCAAAAGAGTTGTGCGTCTGTGCTCAGCCTCTATATTTTCATTCTTTGGAAACATTGATATAAATATTGGTGTTGCACTGCGTGGCAAGGGTCTGGCGTCCTGCTCGTGGGTGTGGTGCAAGTGAGCAGAAAAGGAAGCTGTTACTCTGGAACAAAAGGTTGATGTCATTTGCGTTATGGGGTTGAGTAGTTTATGTTGTTAAAAATGTTTCTTACGAACAATGTTGTCTCACCCTGTAATAATATTATTAATATAATAATATTATTTCTGTTTATTTGTGGTGAGTGTTAGAATATATTTGTAAATAAAATGTATGTTTATGTTCTTTTTGGTAAGTTAAAAATCATAGTAGTCTATGTTGTTAAAAACATTTTTTTGAAAAATGTTTTCTCACCCTCCTCTGTAGAATTTATCATCGCTTAGTAATGTAAATACTAATGCATATTATAGCAATTTAATCTTTTATTTCACTGTTTTCTGTTAAGAATTATCACATTAGTAATTAATAATAGAACAAATACCTTCATTATTGTGAATCCAAACTCTACCTCCTAACTCCTTAATTCTCATTAAACAAATGTATTGCTGTAACACAGTGTTTTCTAGGAACACAGCAGTCACATTATAGCAGAACTACCTGTACTTTGTTGTTCTTCCCAGAAATCTACAGTTTTCTGCAGATTTCTGAGGAATGTGTCAGTTACAGATAAGTGTGTCATTCCCAGCATTGGTAGGATCCAACATGGTGGGCTTTGAAGAATGCTTTATATTGGACATATTTCTAAAGGTAGTGTTGCAGTAAAGAATCATTGTTATGACCGTTGGTGACAGGAATAAGAACAGATTAAAAGGAGCTATCCGTTCAGCACCACAGCTTTTACTGGCACCTTTAAAACACTAAGGAAAATCAACAACAGGATGTATTCTTTACTGGTCATCTCTTGCATGAGCCACAATGGGCATTCAGGTGTATGTTCTTGAATATTAATAAACCGTGTACTTGTCACCTTTTATTAATTTTGCTGTTCCCTGGAATACAGTAGCTCATCGTTCACCAGCTCTATCTGTAAGTGCACCATGGCATCGAAGAATGCAGTTCGTTACTAGTGTTATTAGCTTTTTTATTTTTTGTATCTACTCTGGAAATGTCATCATGTCTAGGATCAAACATATTGTTTACAGTAGAGGTTCCAGCTGGAATCCAATTTCATGGTCCAGTAGACACAGCTTAGAGAAGGTGTGATATGATGTTTCAGGGGTTCTGTAGGAAAAGCAGTGCATGTGAAGGGCCGGTTTGTTTGAAATCAGGGTCCACTTGACTTGCCTTGGGATCCTGGGCCAGCAAAATAGTTCTCTTTCTCTTTTTTTTAATGTATATACAAATATTCCAAAAGGAATGAATTAACATAGTTCTTAGTGTTGCTAAATAACATAGAATCTACCCTTTTCACTTTAGTTCAAAGACAGCAGAGATGAGTATTTCCTCTTCTAAGATTCCTCCATGTCACATGAAAATCTACAGTATATTCTAAAGCGGTTTCCTTTTTGACAGTTGCTTTCAAGGGAAATGGGGCCTCTTTGTAAGCATAGAATATAAATGGATATTGTTTATTAGCCTTTATACCATATACAATGCTTCTTCTCCAATTATAACTTTAGCAGCCCTTTTAATCTTTTTTGTGTCAGCCCTTTGTTTGGCTTCTTAAAAGCAAGATGGGGAAAGTTGTTGTAAATATACCCATAGAGTAGGTTTTTGCTTAAGGAATCTTCCAGAAACAAAACCAACAAGTTTTACTAAAATAAATATTTTTCTTTGTGTTTTGGCTAAGAACAAGAGCAAATTATTATTTGATAATAATTACTCTGCATGGATTGTTAAGGTGAAATTTAGTTTACTATATTGTTTACATCTTGAGTGACATTTTTGCATCCCTTGACTGCACACTGGACAATGAGGAAGTATAGACAGACTCCTCCAACCTTCCTGTTTTCCAACCGCTCGTGTTTTAACCCATCGCAGGTACACAGCACCTATTGGAAGAGGGGCATGTCCCTCACCAATGCATGACTGCAAGCACTTGTGGGACAGCTGGGATAGGCGTGATAGCCCTGACCGACTTATCCCATCTTACCCTTGGCAGCACTTAGATAATTGTGTGTCATGGCTTGGGGACACACAATTGGGCTGTGCCTTGATGTGTTATCCATGATGATCATGAATAGGAGAGGGGACGCACCCTTGATGGAGTCCAATGCCCCCCTTGAACGGGCTCGACTTCACACCACGAATACAGACACAACTCTCGCGCCGCAAATACAGGCACTGGATGGCAAGCTTAAGTGGCCCAGGCCCTCCAAGGTCCCGCAGCCCCTCCCACAAGATATTCCGGGGTTCATGTCTGTAAGTCTTCTCCAAGTCCATAAAACTTGTGTAGGCAGGGGTGGCGAACTCCCCTGTCCCCTGAAATATATTTGAGGATAGAAGTGTTGGTCATCTGTTCTTTATCTGATCTGACAGTGATCTGCAGCGCACCACTGGAGAGTTTGACAGCTGACTGACATGATTTGAGATAAGTGTCGGCACGTCCAAATCTCAGATCAAGGTTCTTTCCTAGAAAATGATGGATTGCACCTTCCAGGTGAAGGGTGAACTACTGCCCCAGGAGGAAGCGTTTAAGTACAGTTCTTCAGGGTCTTGTTCTCAAATAAGGGTAGAGGGGATGTTGAGATCGATGGTGAATTGGTGCAGCAGGTGCAGTAATGCGAACACACGACCAGGTGGTAAAGTGAGAGCTGAGTTCTTAGATGAAGCTCTAGGTTTACTGGTCAGTCTATGTTGCCATCATGACATATTCTCACCTGAAGTCATGAGCTTTGGATGAGCATGAGATCACCGCTACAAGCAGTGGAAAAGAGTTTTCTCCATCGAACTGGCGGGCTTACTCTTCATGACAGGATGAGGAGTTGGGCAATGTGGGAGGACCTTAGAGTGGAGTCACTGCTCCCTTGGGCTGAGAGGAGCCAGTTGAGGTAGCTCTGGCATCTGGTGAGGGTGCTCCCCGGACAGCTCCCGTCGGAAGTGTACAGAGCACAGCCCACTGAGAAGAGACCCCCTGGGCTGATCCCAGACACGCTGTGGAGATTAAATCTCAGTTGGTCTGGGAACACCAGGGAGCTGGAGACTCCTCTTGGAGAAGGGAAGTCTGCTCTGCTCTCACAGCTTGTTATCATTGCGACCCTTACCAGGAGTAGGTAGTTGGAAATTGAGATGAGGTGAGGCTGGGGAATCCTGGTCCCAGCTGAGCCAGTGATAACAGATTGTAGAGTTCAGCGTGCACTTGGGAAGGCACCTTTACTAGTTGAGCCACTCAGGGTTTCTGATTTTGGCCTTTTAATTTAATGTATACTTGTTTTTTTCACAAGTTAACTAGTGGGTTTTAAAATTAAACTATGGCTTGTTTTTTTACATGATTACTGCCCTATTATTAGTGTAGATTGACCTTGGTTCAATCAAAATGCTAGTGTACAAAATTCATTTTAATGAGTTATTGATTATTCTGTGTAATTCACTGCAGACTGCAACTTCAGCTATACCTCTCTTGTGCATTTCAAACCACAACAGTAAAAGTGACATGTACTAAGTAACTTGTAAAACCTCCAATTTATGAAATTTCCAGGTATAATAGAAATATTGCTCTCCACTTCAAGGCTAGCAACAGTTGAAAAGGATTAATATGATTACAAATTTAGTAATTGTGAATTGAAAATATTTGCTTATGTTATTTTTGTAACGGAAATTATGCCTGTCTTCAAAAAATCAATCTTGTCCCCTTTAATTATGTGGGGAGTTTGAAATTTTAAAACTTATTACAGGCCAGCCAACATCAGTAATATAATGGAACTATGTGGTCACCTGTAGAGAACCATGCAATAAAAATCTTTATTTAAATGTGTCATTGTGACCTTAGGGAGCTCACCTGATTTCATAATTGACTAAAAAATCTCAAAGAACAGCTTTAAATCAAAGGGGCCTTTTGATTTACTCAAAGGCTTTAATTGGCTGAAAAAAGTCTGACAAGCAGATGGGCTGAGCAGAATATTGAGGTCAAGTGTGCCCACCTTTGGGCAGAACTGACCTTTATTGAGATACATGACTTCTTCCCTTTGCAGCGTTTCAATGACTTGTTTATTGTGCAGAGGCTACCCAAAGAACAATACTGCTGTGCTTATCCAGCACAATAATTAGATTCTGTATTATCCTTTAACGGCAGCACAGTGGAGCAATGATGAGTATTGGGTTCTGTTTTGAATCTGGGGTGCTATCTGTGTGGAATTTGTAAGTTCTTCCCGTGTAAGAGTGCATTTCCCATGGGTGCTCCAGTTTCCTTCCACAGTCCAAAAACAAATATACTGTTAGGTTAATTGGCTTCTGGGAGGGTGGCCCCAGTGTGACTGTGTGCATGTTTGTGGGTGCCCTGCAGTGGACTGGTGTACCCTTCCTCGAGTCTGTTGCTTACTGGATTGGGCGCCAGCTCTCCTGTGACCCTGAAGTAGATGGAGCAAAATGGATGGATTGTATAAAAAAATTAATAGTGTAATAAAGATTTTAATTTTGGAATTCCCAATCATTATTACATATTCATCCAAATGCTGTAATTGCAGTTAAGTTAGAATTAAATTCCGCCCTTGTCTTCTGGTTATAATGCCGTTAAAAACACAATAATGAGCATTTCCTCATTTTTTAACTATAGTGCTTTTCGGTAACAGATATTTCAAAAAATATATAAGTACCATTCCCAAGGTGTTTTTATGACTGCAGGGTCCTGCTTTGTATTTTGGAATTTAGGATTTTTTCCTTTTAAAAAAACAGATTCCTGAAAAATCCCACAGCACGCTATGGAAATAAAATCTTTTTAATTTATTCATGCTGTGTTATTTCAGAGCCCTGGTGTGATGTGACTTTTTTTATTTAGTCCTATGATTGTCCTTAAGCTGTTCACTTTGTGCTCTTCTTATCTCAGGGCTGAGAATTTACACCGTCAGACTTGCAATCCCGTCAAAGGTTTTTGCTGCAGTTATTTGTGTGTGGCATATACCGTGTATAATATACTGTGTATGTATTCTTTCCAGGTTTTAATTGAATTTCTGCCAAGCAAG
Source organism: Lepisosteus platostomus (assembly GCF_059453375.1). Taxonomy (NCBI): domain Eukaryota; kingdom Metazoa; phylum Chordata; class Actinopteri; order Semionotiformes; family Lepisosteidae; genus Lepisosteus; species Lepisosteus platostomus. The sequence goes on along the minus strand of NC_142633.1, from coordinate 11,574,814 downwards.
GCTTAGAAGGAGGTTATTCAGTTTTTCTTGACTCATTTCATTAACAAAACATCTAAACCTTTGTTCATCCCTGGCTCTCTCTCTCTGTTCCCGTGCCTGCTCACTCTAGCGCTGACAGTGCAAGGTTAAGAAGAGTGTGTGTGTGTGTGTTAGTGGAGGCTTGCATTTTAGTCGTCTGCACTACTCTCTGGCTCTGACTTACTCATTCCTGCTTGTGCACCAGCACACTGACATACACATGCTCTTGCACTCAAGCACGCAGGCACACACGCTGACAGGCACACAGCAAGCGGAGGCAAGGCAAGGGCACCAACCCTGCCTTATTCCCCTCCCTCTCGCCCTTTTTTTCCACACCTTCCAGAGGGACTCTCATTTTACCCACCCTGGTTTCCACCTTTGAAGCAAAGCTGGGATTGCAGCAGTGGAAATTGGAGGAGGACAGAGGTGGGTACTGTATTACAATGGCTGTGCATCATGCTCATCTCTTATTTATTTATGAAGTCTCTGTAAATGTCTTTCATTCTATCTTTTTATTTTCTGTCTGCAGTCTTCTGTCAGTCTCTTGTCTTGTGCTGAGCAAGAGAACGATGCATGCTGATTTGAGCGTTTATGCTCTATACCAGTAGCAGATGCAGTGCAGCAGCGGTCTTTATCAAGAGTGCCCTTCTCTCTCTCTCTCACTCGTTTTCTCTGCACTTTCCCTGCTGCATAGAGAGGCATCTGTGCATACCATATTACACAGGGGATGTTACTGCTTTCCTCCTCGCAACCCCATCATGTTTAATGCAAGTTATGTCTTCCATTAGTCTTAGAATCTAGCTTTTTGATGGAAGGAAAAGTATAAAATAAATGTGTATACTGTATGTAGTTAAAAACAGTGCTGTTAACCCTTTTGTTCAAGTGACTTGTGATTCTAACAGCCTATTCTGATTAAGCTCATGATTTATGACACCCATCTGTTGCAGGATAGAAGTAGCTTACAAAAATTGGTATGCCCAACTTAATTGTTTTAAGAATTCGTACTAAAATGTTTTAAAATATTTGCTATTATCTTTCAGTAATTAAAGCTTTTTGTTTGCTTCAGGAATGCTTATAGTCATGCTCTTTTGGTTTCGGATGCATGCTACGATCATTTCTCACTGTATTGTTTTGCTATGTTTCTGGAAATGCCTGGTGTTGGTTGATTAGTTTTGGGCTGCGTTCCAGTGCCGTGCTGGTAGGTGCAGGTTGCAGTGCTTTGGTGCAGTAAGTTGCCTAATGCAGCAGGGCACAGAGCAGTTTTCTGAGTTTTGCTGGGAAAGCTGGAAGTTGGAGAGTTGACGCAGTTTCAGCTGTCTGTTTCTGCAGTACAGCCCTTGAGTTCATTAGTGCCACAGTTTCTTTTAAACACGGGCAGTTCTGTGTTATTTTTCTTCCTCAAATGCATGCTCTCCGAATGAAGAAAACGATTAGAATCACTTTTTGCAATTGCAGGATCTAGCAAGGCAAAGGTTGCCACTTTTGTTTTATAACGTACCTTTAGAATTCCTCCTAAAATCTAGATTTTTATTTAGTGATGTATATTGGTTAGTATGAATTGTTAATGTGATTCTAAATATTAATGTTAATAGTATCCTATTTTACTTTATATTTATGAGCTACTGTGTCTTTGCTACTTTAAATGTAATATTAATCCTTTTAAGGATATAAGGAACAGTAGCAGACAGAACTAAGAATACAGGAATTTTCTTGGGAATTAGATGATCTACATACTGATTTGTAAAAATATATTGGAGCCACTTGCTTCTTTTATCCAACACTTACGATGGAAGAATTTCAAGTGGCTGCAGGGTTTTGTAAATGCTAATGATTCAGTTCCAGCTGTTTTTGAAGCTGGTTTGATGTTTTCCACAGCTGATAGAATGAGGTGAAGGGAGTGTTTCCCAGAGGTTCACCCTAGCATTGCCAAGCTCATGTGCAAGCTCATGTGAGTCCTGTCTCATTGAGCCATGCTCACAGTGATATATTTGATGCCTAGGACAATATTTGCTCTTTACTGTTGACTTTCAAAAAAATCTATTTTTGTTTTACAAGTTCCATACTGTATCTATGTATTGTTTAGTAAACAGGTTATTTGATTTAAAAGGAAACAATTATTCATAAATTAAACAGAATACAGTAATATTGTACACTAGGTGATTTTCAGGAGTTTTGTTACTGTACACATAACTGAAAATAAGCATTAATGCATGATTAACTACTGACAATTTGTTGTTTTCTGTTATTCACATTTTTCGGTTTTATTGGAAAACATCATATCTGAAGCAAAACGTTTTTTGTTTAAATTTTGAATTTCCATGGTAAGAGATTTTTAAACATTTCTGTATGGGTCTACATGTACAATCGCAGATGTAAATGCTGTCACTCTTCATCTGAAGTGTTCTTCAATTGATTTAGTTGTTAAATATTGTTTCTTAATATCTACTGGATGTTTATTGAATTGTTTCATTTTAGCCTGAAGAAGACTTAGTAGTTGTGCCCTTTTCCTTTTTATAAGAGAGGCACAATACACAGTTAGCACCCAGTTCACGTATTGAAAGTCTACTTTATTAAGCATAATTTACTAAACTACACAAATTGTTTAAATATGTGTATGTGAAATTAAAAGTGTCAGACCTTAGGTCTTACTTGTGCAGGTGGCCTACATGCACATTTATTATGTTTGTGTATAGATTTAATCTGTTGTCAGTATGAGTGTGTGTGAAATCGTGGAGGGAGTGTGTTCACTCTGCTTTCTCCAATGCTGCCTTCCTGAAGCTTAAAGTAAATGGGGTTCTTGTTAATGTGTCATAGACATACTGTTTGAGTACAGGTAGCCATGCATACAAAGCTGAACGTTCTTATTGTACTTGCATATTATTATATCTGTTGTTCTTTGTACTTAAATGTAATGTAAAAATGCAAGTTGCCCTTCTGTGAAACAAATAGTTATACTTATTTATTACTAAATGGAGATGCCAGATTAAGTAAAGCAGGTATAAGAGGGGAAAAAGATCTTGTTTCAAGTGTCACTTGATTCAAAAGTGAAATTTGCTTGTTGGCTTCAGGTTTCTCCTGTTTCTTGGTGCTCTGCCTGCTGCACTGTATTAAATTGAGCATTGTGAGACTGCGTTTTCTGATTTAAATGATTAAATAAAGAATGTATTTACTCATTCGAGTGTTAGCATGGTAGATTTGAACTGAAATAAGTTTTGATTTTTGTTTTGAAGTTACTGGGAGAAAAGAAAGATGACAAATTGGTTTGACAAAATGTTAGTGTATGAATTCTCATGTTCATGAGTCACATCATGCACATCAGGTATATCTTAAGCTCAAAGGGAACACCCTTAAGCAGATTTGTTTTGCTGTCCATTTCCTAGCCAAAGTTAAGTTAAGAATAGCTAACACAGAGCTGACATTAACTTAACACAAAAGCAGGAATAATCACATGAATTTGCGTTTTCCTTTTTAAAATGACCAGGGTTCACTATATTTAAAGAGATATTGTTTAAATAGCTGAAATTCCCCCTAGAGGGATACGTTTCTTTAGCACATTAAAATGTGCTGAATTGTCTCACTTATTTTGGTGGTCAGAAGCCAACAACTGAATTAGTACCTGGAGAGAGTATAGCACCTTAAGCATCTAATTCAGTTTTCTCTTGTGTTTAGGTTAGTTCTTAATGAAACACAGATGGTCAGAGAAGAATTGTATCTGTGTATTATCACTGTGAATGCTTAATAGGATAAAATACATTTTTCTCTTGCATATTATGTTAATTATAGTATTTTTACTGTCATGTTTTTTATTATACAAGCAAATATTTCGAGGCTTTCCCTATTGGAGAATTTCCTCTAAAAAGATGCTTTATGGAAAAAGTCAGATTGAGAAAGCGCTGAAGTTTTTGCTTGTGCTTGTGCAGTGGTTGGATTACTTTACATAATCTGGAGCAATTGACAATACTGAGAATCGGCTTTAGTGTGAAACTTTATTCCAAGAAATTTTCAGATTGCTAAACTCATTCAACTTTTTAATGTAATTAAAGGGCACTAAAAACCCCAGAGTGGAATGAATTTCAGTTCTCACGCAGGTCAGGAGGCGTGATCCCAGCTGGTCTCGTGTGGCCCTCTGCCACCTGCCACTGCTCTCGAGGCTTGACCTGGGAAGGGGAGCAAGTTTGTAAACTTTGCTGGCAGTTTGGGTTTGTCCTTGCAGTGCGCTCTTTCCTGGGACTTTGCTTCTCAGCTAAATAATAAGGAATGCAGAAAGGAGAACAGATTCACCCTTCATAGCATAAAATGAATAATGCTTTTGAAATAAGTTGCAGGGAGCAATCAAGGGATGGCTGGTGGTGCAGTGTTTAGCATTGCAGCCTCACAGTGCTGAGGCCCTGGGTTCAATTCAGGACCTGGGGTGCTGTCTGTAAGGAATTTGCGTGTTCTCCCCGGGTTTATGTGAATTTTCCTCCAAGAGCTCCAGTTTCCAGCTTCTCCAGTCCAAAAACATACTGGTAGGTTAATTGGCTTCTGGGAAACTTGAAATTTGGCCCTGGTGTGAATGTTTGTGTGTCGGGACTGCAATGGACTGGTATCCCATCCAGGGCGTATCCTGCCTTGCACCCATTATTTGCAGGAGCTGGAAGATGTGGTTTGACAATAGATGGATGGTTGGATGAATGATAACAATTACAATTTCAGTTTGCACAATGTCCATCCTCTTCTTTTCCTTTTTCCTTTTACATATCATATAAACTAAGTAATCAGCATTACTTATTTTTTTAACAACCAGCTCTGGCTGCCATTCGTATTTACATAAGTATTGTATTTTGATATAAGTCTGTTTCTTACTTTACAGATTGCTTCCCAGTGTAAAATTGACCCTGTTTAGCCCCATGCGGTCTCCTCACCATTGCTGTAGAATCCAGGGAGATATGCTGTCATGGTGCACCCTCACAGTACTGCAGAGCTGAATGAGGCTTAGCTTTTTTTAGTGAGTTTTGATTTCAGAAGACCCCAATTAGCTGGAATACCAGATTAACCAGTGTAACCTTGGGTGAATGATACTAGTCCAAGATAAAGGTAAGCTGGTCACTGAAATCCATGTCTTTACAACATCATTGCAGATAGGTTATACAGTCAATCCAATAATGAAATATGTAGCAAAATGTCTATATTGAAAGTGGAAACCCTGAGGGATCCAGTAAGACAATTCATCATACACTGCAGTGTTGCAGAGTGTATTTGGAAAGCCAGTGGTTCACGGTATATGTATATCATACACATGCATCCATGTATGTCCAGATCCAGTATGCACAGATGTTTCCTGCTATTGAATAATTGTTACTTAGCCACAAACTGTTTTGCTAATTGTAGCATACTACACTGGTTTTGTACTGCCACAATGGTATAATTGTGTTTGTGTTAAGAATGACTATCCAAGCATTTCTCCCATTTCAGTGTCTCTCTACTCTGGTTGCTAGATTATCGTGGAAGCCCTCCCTAACTCCTTTACTTAACATTGTCATGCAACAGACCACCCCAAGGAAAGGTGGCACCTTGAGTTAAATTCTGGGATGTATTTAATGGATTCCAGTATATTGTGTGTTTGTGCGCTAGTGTGTACTAAAACCTAGCAGTCCAGCGCCTTTTTAAGAGGTTTCTATCCTGTAGGTAAACATAGCAGTTCAGTTAGGCTATTCATCATGAACTGATGCATTAGGTTATTAAAGAGAACACAGTGCCTTCTTTGGGATGCATTAAAGAGCAAATGGTTTACACGCTTCACTCTGTCCAGAAGTGTAATTGATGGATTTTAATACAAAGTGCAAATTGCCGTCTTGAGAGGAGTGGTTTTGAAAGCCCTCTCTGTTGTTTAGTGTGCTGGTGTTTTCCCAAGACTGCTCTTTGCCTAACACAGGAGGCTGTGCTAATGGTTAGGGACGTTGCAAGCTAGAGACTGTATTTGTTTATTTCAGCGTTGCATAAGAACAGCAACAGCTCAGGTCAACAGCCTACAAAGGAACACTGGCAGTAGATACCCTTGGACAAAGAACTGTTCATCTGATATGGACATTTCGTAGCTTCTCTGAAGTGAGGCACACACTTCCCTGTGAATTTCATGGTCTGCCTTGTTATGAATTTACTGCAGCTTTGGAACTTTACAGCCATCGTTTAAGGTATAGGGGATGGGCTTGTGACAGTGATGGTTAATTAAAGAGTTATGAATTCAGTCCCATTCTAATGCGTAGCTGTGGTGCGCAGGGGAGCCCCAGTGCTCTGTGGGTAGGCTTTCAGCGTAGTATCAAATGTTGGCAATGGTTTGCAGCAGTGCTGGATGGAATAGCAGCTGAAGTCTTCTTCTCTGTGTGTGTTCCTAAGTACATCAGTCTTCACTGTTGTGAATCTATTCCCACTGGCGTTCTGTGGTTGTATCCCAGTGAAGGTGTGAATGCAGGCAGTGTTTGAAACGTCTCGTTTCAGCTTTACAGTAAGTACCGTATGTGGTTAGGCTCCAAATTCAAATCCAATTCAAATAACATTGAATTGATTAAAAAAATTAACAATATAGTAATAGTGTTTCAGTTGGACTGATGAATGGCAATTTATACTGACTCGCATATTAAGAATGTTTAGTTTCTGGTTGTTGTTTTTTGATGTATTATTTCCTAAGAAAATATCAGACATGGTGGCAGATTTTTATATTATCTACTTTTTGAGTGTTTAGACCAATCAATTAAAAAAATAAGATTAAATTGGGTTAACCAGGGTTATTTAATCTCTGCTTTAAAAAATGCCTCCTTTGCTGGTGTGCTTATTATTTTCATGATTAGAATTACCTCTCTGGATATTCTCCTGGAGAATTCATGGTTTTGTTCTCTTTCTCACTGTTACGTTGGCTTAGCAGTTTTCCACAGCTTTGTGCTCACAATTGTACAGCGTATTGTCCAGAGATGCAAATATAATAACTGCAGGACTTTGAGTGTCTCGTGTTTAATGTCCATTAGAAATGTGAAGAAGGCAGTACTCCGATTCTGTTTTCTCTCTGTCCAGGCCTGTTGACTTTGTGTTTGTCTGTAACATAAGCAGGTTCTTTCTAGAAGCTTTCATATTGTAAATGTGAGGGACCAGCTTAGGGGACAGGAGTTTTTTTTTCCCCTGACTTTTTGCCAATCCCTCTGTCTGGCAGCGAAAGATTACAAATGACACCTTCCAGCACTGCCGCTGTGCCTCTAGAAGTGCAGTGCTTTCCCTTTTCTCTCTTCAAATGATGTGTCTGTGGAGCTGACGATAGCAGCTGACACAACAAAAACAGGGCTTGAATATCTCAGCACTGACTAGGAACATTTTTCACTCTAGTCTGATAGGGCAATCTGTAGTGCTGCTGTATATGAGTCATTAAAATGCTTTTACATAGCACTGTGTTTCCTTTGGAATACAATATTTGTGTGTTTTATTAGGAGATATACTGTATATAACATAGCAGTGGAATCAATTGTGTTGAATATTTTAACCTGGTTATAGTGATGCATGTGATACAGGGGCTTTCCTAAATAGTCTCTGTGCTCCTAATGTTTTTAGGTACTTTTTTGTGCCACATCTCCAAAATATAGTTTGTTGTACAGTTGTTTTCTCTCTGTTGTTTGATGCTTTATCTCTCACCATCACAGTACCGTCACAGTATCTCTCACCATCACATGATAGCAGAAAGACTGATATTCAGTGTCTGATACATGAGTCCTGTTTTCTGGCTGTATTCTTTTTCAGCATTTAGTTAAACTCAGAAGGGATTGGTCTCTCCTTGGCCTTCATCATTCTGGCCTCAAGAGACCCTGATCTGCAGAGTTCAGTGTGTTGCTGGTGCTGTGATGAGATGAAACAAGTCAATGTTAAAAACCCTTCACTTCCAAAACCTGGAAATCACCAAGTACTGTACACTGCTGAGTAGCCAGCAAGATCTTAAATGCAGTTACCAGAACTACTGTTTTTCTCAAAATATTGTATTTTGATCTGATCGTGAAGAAATGGGCATCCTTCTTTAGGTGATGACCTAAGTGCTCTACAAGATAGTGTAAAATCCTGTGTTGTTTGTGTGTTCTGTAGACTTTGAGTGGACAGCTTTAGTGCAGCAGTTACATAGTCCAGGCCCTGCTCTTACCAGGACACATGTGCCAGTGCAGGACCTCTGGAAGTGATAATTGACGAAGCACAGCTGGCTTGCAGAGGCACTGCATAGTGTTTTGTAAAGTGCAGTAGTTGCATATGTTTGCTTAGGGATGTGGTGTCCTTAATACTGCACTGTTCAGACTGTTCCCTTTGGCAAAAATATAGTTTAGCCTACTGCACTTAACTATGAAAGCAGTATCTTTACATAACACATGCTATTATTGCATAAAAACACACACATACAGTAAGCCTTCTGCTTAAATCAGTTAGCCCATAAATTTCAGCTTCATATGCTTCACTGAAATTTGCCTTCATGGAAAAAATGCTTTTATGTTTTGTTTCTTACAACTTTTGTTTAGGAACTGTATTTATTATTCTGAACGAATGAATATCTCTTTTTATCTCATTTAAGAAATATCCATCACATCGCGCTGTCTTTTGTGCAGGAGAGAGATGATCACTGGTTTGCCAGTGCTCCAGCCAAGTTATTTTTCTGAGACATGGATGCACTGGAGAAAGATGTTTTTGTGAGGAATTTCCATCTGCAAGCCTGTTCACAGTTTCAAACCTAGCTTTGAAGGTCCTGATGTCGAATGTAAGTGATAAAAGCCATGAAGAGGGGTCTCAGAGTTCCTTAGGAAATAAACAGGATGTATTAGGAAAACCGTATTTGACTAGCCAGATTTGATTATACCACTTATAGATGTCTTTTAATTAACTTGTAATTTTGTGGAATATCTCTAGGTTGTGGTATGCAATGGTCCAGGGTGGACCTTGCCTTGTGGCTTTTAGCCAGGATAGGCTGTAGCTCCCACACAACCCTTAATTGAATCTATGGTTATAAAATGGATGGATGGATCCCCATCTTTGCTACACAGCTCACCTAAAAGACTCCATCTCTTACTGTGCAGTATTATAGCACAGCCCTACAAAGGTTTAGATTCTTGGTGCAAATTCCATAAACACCAGTTGTAGCTGTTCTAGATCAGAGTTATCCTATAAAAGGTAAGGTCTCAGGGGATTGTGACTTTAGGCTTTGAAGAGTGTTTCCCATTGTGAGAGACATCTGTCCCTTCTGTGTCACTCTCACAGCTGTGATATGTGGTGCAAGACACAGGTTTTATCATAATCGATGTGGTAGATGGCTTGGACTGATATGTCCTGAGACCTGTCCTAACTATTTTAAATGTTCTTTGTGAAGAAAATGTTATGCACATAGTATTTTTAATTCATGCACTGATCTACAGTAGGTCTACATTCTAGGTTAGTACATGTAGTTTTTGTTCAGGGAGCAGGTCCCACACTCTGTGTGCTTTGGTTATTAATAAGCATTTGCCACTTGAGGTTTCATTCCCACACGAACTGAGTGTATGTCTGTATATACACATTTATACACGCAGTGTAGGTAATACATCATGGAGATACATCAAATGGAGAAAAACAGCACTTTTGAAACCATTTTTGAAATAAAAACAAAAATGGACTGACTTAGTACGCTTTGCAAGAGGAGGCTGTAAGTCTGAGGCTGGGAAGTGACAGGTAACAGGGAGGGAGACAGAAGGGAGGGAGATAAAGGCTGACTTAACTGCCGAGTAAAGTGTAGCTCCATGCTCTGCAGCTGGGCTCTGACCAATCACAGAGCTGCTGCATGATGGAGCTCTCCAATAGGAGCTGCTCCCTGTCTGTTGCAATATGGGAGAAAGGAGAGCTGATTTATGACCTCGGCTTCTCTCTTTTCTGCTGTCTCATGGCATTTGAATTGCCGCTGAAGAGAGATGGGGAGGCAGAGACTGGATACATGTTGAGGCTTTCAGTTCAGCTCCGTGGCAGATAAAAGCTCGGCCACATGCTTGTCCTTCTCGTTCAGGCTGCAGGGAAGCCAGGGCTGACTGATAGAAAAGACAAGGCAGATTCCACTGGTGCAAAGAAATTGTGCTGCAGGCTAATGTGAAAGGAAATGGATAGTTCGAAATTTAAAAGAGGAAGAAAAGTCTGTTGGTGCCCGCCTTTTAATTATCTCAGTGGTATGGAAGAAGGTTAGATCCGATGAGGTACTGTGCTTTTAGGATGTGGTTGCCACATTGCGGTTAACTAGATGTGAATTGATCTTTTGACTCATATCACAGAGGGTGTGCCAGCCTGAGTAAAACACACTGACTTTATCAGCCTTTTATGTGATGAAGATTGTTTCCATGTACATGACTGAATGTATGCTTCTTAACTAGCTAATTCCCTATTCTTCCCACTGTCGGACTTTGTCAGAACCATCTTCTGTGTGTCTCTATGCCTGATTAATGAGTTGAAAATGCTTCAGGAGTCTGCGACAATCCTGTGTAGTGACACAATTTGGAAGAACTAGTTTCTGTTATGAAGTGTATGAGTGTCTCATGAGGATATACTGTTTTTAAAATAATATTCTGTATTTTGCTGATTTATAAGTAGCTCACAAATGTTCTGCAAGAAGAGATGAATGTGGAGATGTTTGCTAAAAGGTACCGGTTTTACTATCTTTTTTTTCGATAGATCATTTCATCACTTTCTGGTATTTTCTGTTTTTTGCCCCAAAGTGTACTTGGAAAGACATACTGTAGGAGGTTAAGCAGCTAGGTCAGGCACAGTGCCTGGAAGAGCCAATGTTCTGTAATGCTGAACTTTGGCAAGCCCGATTCATCTGTGTCCAGTGAACCCCTTGGAGTGTGGTCTTGGGCTCCTGAAGAGTTTCAAGAAGGTATAGCAGTTGGAGGGTTCAATTGGAATATTGTACAAATGACTGGCTCCTCTGAGAAACAAAAAAGGAGTACTGTAAAAAGCCTAATTGCAGGAACACGTTCTTAGGTCTTAAAACATGAGTACATCAGAATACCAAGTCCAGAGAAGCTGGAAAATTGCTGAATATGTCCCTCATCCCCTGAGAAATGTCACCTTACCTGTACAGTATATAAGCTACATTTTGTAGCTGTCAACTGCAGTGGCTTCAACACATTGTAAAATGTTTAAGTTTGAAGACAGTTCTACTAGGTTGCAATGTCTCCATGTGAAACCTGGAAGCCGAAAGCCAGTTGAGCAATCTTTGAAACTGTTGCAATAAATAGATCCAAACATTTTCCATATTCCTGTTGTGCCGAGAGTCATCCTTTTTACCATGATAGCCCCCCACTGTGTAGCTGTACTGTATGTTCATGTTGACAGTGAGCTAACTGTTTAATCATTCCACATGTGGCCTCTGAAGGGTGGTTTACCCACAGTAGCTGGGGGCTAGCTGCCACAGTGGTAAATGACCCAGTAGCCTCCTTGCTTCTTAGTTGGCCAAAGCTGTGGTCTGTTTCTTTGCTTCTATTTTTTTTCCTGTGTGAGCAGAATGCATGTTGAAGTGTGCTGAGCAATGAATGTAGCACCTCCTCTCCCCCAGGACAGTGTGGAGTGTCTCATATACAGAGTAGTGTTTGCAGGATTTATCTCCAGCTTTCTTTACCAATTCTTCATGTTGAGTTAAGTAAGCAGTACGTAACATCTGTAAGAATGATTTTTTTCAGTCTAGGGGGAGATGCCATCAAAGTTAACGTTCAGCAACACAGCGATTACATTTCATAGTGGTAAAGAAAATCTAGAGGGAATAGAGTTTGAGTTGTTTCAAAGTTCATTTATGATAGAAAACAAATGATTAAAATATCTTAAATTTTTATTTGTGCAGTTATTGTTGTAATGGTATTTTGGCATTTCTTGCCTGCTCTGCACAGACATTTGTTTTAACTGAAACATCTGAATTGGTGTCCTATAATAAATATACAATTAGCTATTGGCTTTATCAACTCTAAATCTGGACCAGGCTAGTGGAAAAGTGGATAAATACATTGATGAATAAGAATTTATGTAATTATGCAGTTTTACAGTGTGGATTTAGGTACTGTTATTGTTCTTTCAAGGATGTGTCTTTTCTGCCTTTTTTTAGATATTTGCCACCAAAAAATACTGTAGTAAAATGCTCATCTTTTAAAAGTTTTTTTAATTGAAGCTGATTTTCGCACCTCTAATGGCTTTCTTGATCTGACTGGTGGTAAGGGAGCTTCCCAATTTAAAGTGATAAGTGTTAATTAATTAACTACTTATTTTTTATGCAAATGAATTCTGAACTGAAAACTCCACATCCCTTTTCGCCCTTGAAAAAAAGTGACTTGTTTCTGAAAATTTGTGTTAGTTTTAAAAGGTGTTAAATTCCTTTGTGCTCGTGTATTTTGGGCAATTACAAAATTAGGTTGAAATAATATATTTTTAGAAAACGGGTGTTTCCTTACAGAGTTCTGTGCATAGCAAATGCACAAACATCAGAATGGATACAGTTCTCATGCCCTTTTCAGTGATGTCTTAATTCTGAAACCGCTTCACATAACCTTCAGTACCTTGTGCGATTTCATAGATCTCTGTCTTGTTTCCTGTGTCACAGAGGTCTTGACAAGTTCTCATCTTGGGATTACCAGTGTTTGTTTGCTCTGATCTGTACTATACACTTCGCTCAGTGCTGCTATTCAGCTAGACAAGGCACTTAGCTTTGGCGAAGTAGAGGTAAACCACACCTTTCTTAGAAACCAATTTGTTATTTGCCAATTACAGATGCTATCTGTTACTCTCTCCTGTGTTCTTTAAGCGAATAAATCAATGTGACTTTGTAAGTTTGCTGTCTGATCCGGTTTCATGGTGGTTAATATTTAATGGCAGTAACTGAAGTGGAGGTGGTAGCAATGTGCGATTCCGAAAGTGCTGCAGAGAGGTTTGGTGTTTGTGCTGCAGTTTCCGTTATATGAATGACTAGTGTCATCATGTCAAGAGAAAATCTTTAGTTTGTTGAATAGATATTTCAAAGAAGAGTAAATACAAAGCAAAAGGGTAAAACTGTCAGAACTGAACTGTACAGTGCATGTTCATATAGACATATTATAAGCATGTAAGCCTTATAACTGTAGGCATCCTGTATACCATAAAAGATTTGAATCTAATTCAAATACTTAGATTACTTCTTACCTTCATTTTGTTTTTAACGTTTTGCTTTGAATTGGGGAAAAATGCTGCAGGGTGGAGGAGAACTCTGTCTTTGCGGCCCATGAGAATGTGATCCACAGTTTCCAGCTGTTCCCAGGTTGGCTGTCCCTGCCGTAACGAGAAAACTACTCGGCCAACTGGCAGAGTACGAACCAAGCACAGGAAGGAGACAGAATTCTGCTTAGGCCTTGTGCTATAAAAAGCTAAATTACAGGGGTTTCTGTGACCTCCTTTTTGCAGGCTTGAAAACTCTGGGAACTACTGGTTTTTACCAAACGCCTTAATTGAAGGAATTTTTTAAAATCGGTTCCTTATTTGCTGAAAGACAGACTTTAAGGTGCAAGAAAAACTGTTTAGTTGGTATGTAGTCTACCTGAAATTCCTAGATCCTGAGAACTTCCTTGTGCTTTTACAATGTGGGCAGATAGATTTTCATTGATGGGAGATGGATTCCATGTGTGCTACTCACAGATCTGCAGTGCCTAAGTTGATTTCTTCAATGCAGGTTGGCTGAGAGGGGACACCAATAATTGGTACAGTGACCCTTCTGTAAATAGATTTTTCATTCATCTTTGTACAATGGGATGCTTGACATCCATCACAATGTGAATTAAGCCTAGATTAGCACTGAAGCCCCTAACACACATTAAAAACTTTTGGTATTTTATTATTTCGAAGGATGAACGGGTTGTTGTTCAAAAAGGTCTGTGCCTTGTTTTACAGAGTATCAGTATTTGACTTCAATGAAACTCCAATTTGGGTGGCATGGTAGTGGGGTGATTAGCATTGCTGGAGTCCTGGGTTTAATTCTAGACCTGGGCTGCTGTCTCATGGAGTGTGTATGTTCTCCCCGTGTTCTCATAGGTTTCCTCTGGTGCTCCAGTTACCTCCCACACTCCAAAGACAAACTGGTAGGTTAATTGGCTTCTGGGAAAATTGTCCCTAGGTGTGCGTCTGTGCGCCTGCGCGCCTGTGCTGTGATAGACTGGAGTCCCATCCAGGGAATCTCCTGCCTTGTACTTGCCGGGGTAGGCTTTGACTCTAACATGACCCTGAACTGAAAGAAGCGAGTAGAAATTGGACAGATGCTTGGAAATTCAAATTTACATTGGACTGCCATGTAAATCAAACAGTACTGATTTCACATTTCTCCTTTAAAAATGCTGTCAAAGACATTGAAGACATTTTTCTTAGTATTAGAACTATTAAATATATTCTGAAAAGATTGACAGTTTTGTTGTCAGTTAAATTGAAATTTAAATTGAAATGAATTGAAATAGAAATTATAAACTCATCTGGATTTACCTAACCCAAGAGACCTGTGAATAACCTTCACTTACATTGCAGAGAAAAGGTTTGTGAACTTGAAATTACAGAAAGTCCAATTTCTTATTATGATACCTTGTTTAATTTTAACTGGTATTTTTTTTAATAGAACCAAAACGGTTTATATTTTCCAATTCAATGATTGACTTAAGAATTTTGATACGCTGCTTCTTAAAGAATCCTGTGAAATGTGCTTTAGTGCTTCATTCACAGTGTAAAAAAGTGCCTACTGTTTTCACTTATGAACTCTCTAAAGCTTAAATTCTAGTGTCCCTGAGTCCTTGTTTTGTTGCTGATCTTGAACAAGTTGACATATTCCTTGGTCAGTGCCCTTCAGGAATTTGAATCAAGCCCCTCTGTAATCTTCTCTGTTCCAGGCTAAAAAGATTCAGTTCCTTTAATCTGTCTGAGTGTGCCATTCCATTCAGGCCAGGCATGAGTCCAGTTTATCTCCTTTGTACTGCCTCTAGAGCAGCGATACCTTCTGGTACTGTGGAGACCGAAACTGTATATATATTATAGTATTACAAATGAGTCTGACTAAGGCTTTGCATGATTTTCACTTTCTCTTGAGCCTTTGTTTGGAAACCTGTGCTAGTATCATTAAGCGTGTGCTGGAGCCAGACAGCCTGTGCTTGTGTCAGTAAATTCTGAAAACTCATACATACAAAACAGTATACAGTATCTCTGAGATTATTTTTTCTTTAAAAAGTCTTTAAAGTGACCACTCTTATAAAGTATTTGCTAGTGCTTGTTTTCTGCATTTATACTTAACAAGGTTTGCTGTTTCTTTAATGAGCTGATTTTACAACTGATAGACAAACGCAAATGAAATGCGTGACTGAAAGAGTGATTAAATTTGGAAGGCGGTGGTTGAAGCCATTGTGTTTTCTTTTCCCTCTGATAATTGTGAAGTTAATGGGCTGGGATACAGCATTACCATCTGCTGACTGGAATGGTATGATTTTTTGTACAGGGTTTTTTTAAGTGTCCTGTAATATAATGAGCCTATGAGCAGAATATTAGAGGTTTGTCAGAGAGATGCACTATACCAAAGTGACAGGAACTATGTGTGTTGTAAAGTGAACTAGCTCTGGCTAACAAGACCCTGTAGTGTTATTGAGTACATTCTGCTATCAGGGCGCAAGCACGGCTCCCTGAGACAGACTCCAGCCTTCAAGGTAACACTGCAGAACATACAACTTTATCTCACAGTCATTGGCAGAATGCACTCTGCTTGTTGTTTCTGCAAAATCCTGTTCCCTGATGACAAGCCATTAACTGCCAAGTGTCTTACTGATCGTGCCTGAGATGCTAACACGTTTGGTTTGTCATCATGAAGTTCATTGAATCTTTGTCCTGCAAACAATTCGAATTATAATGCAGTTCTTACTTGCTCCATTGTTGTCTGAATATTGAGATTTGTTTATCATTATTCATGCTGATGAATACATGGATGGTGTACTGCATATCAGTTTGTCACTCCAGATGCTACTGTAAGATTTATGGAGTCATCAAGTGACAATACAGAAAAGTGTTCATCTCATTAAACACAAAACGTTGACCTTTAAAAACAAAGTTTTTATTAAAGGTTTTACAGCAGTATATATGGACAGTAAATTGGATGAACGATTTGGAACAGACACGTCTGGTGTACTGTTCTCCGAACTAGTGGAACAGGAGAGTAGGGTGAAACTGGATCTTCCCAAGGGAAGCAGTGTCTGGCTCCAGCGGAAGATTGCCATTTCCAGGTGGCTTTCTGCTTTATGAATATTGGCAGTCTCAGTTCCTAACTCCTCAGACTTGTCATAGTAGCATAGTAGCGGTAGCATGACCTGAAAGCAAAAAGTGGGTATCTTCCCTGATCCTTCCCTAAACTGGGGACAAGTATAGTTCGCACTGCATACAAAGGTATGGAACAGTCTCACTCCCCAAGACCTGATCAATTTTGCATGTGGACAGAATTTTAGTGGAGATAATACTTGTCCCGAGTCCAACTGCAAATATCTGTTTCTTCCCAGTCTCAAACCTAGGATAGCAACCTTTGATTCTATTTTGACGTTAAATGAAAAACTGTACAATGCAAGAAATAAGGTTGCGTTGTAACGATTTTTAAAAGCAAATCTACATGAAGTTTCAATATAGATAGTATAGCCTAATTGTACTGTAAATTGTTTTATGACTGTGAAAGTTAATATCCTGTTTGCTGACAGCCTCATACACAAGTTCACATAGCCTTGTGATCTTTTGTGACTGCTTTTTAAATTATTTTTTGTTGAATGCTTCTTACTTGCTGCAGGATTCTTAAATAATCTTCCAAGCCTCGAAGGAGAGAGAAATGGCTGCTTTAATGCTTAGCCTCTGAATTGGGGATTAATCAGAGCTCAGTAAGTCATGAATCATGTCCAGTGTAATCTCCTCAAGGGCTCACTTGTGCAGTTTTCTCTGCTCTGCTTTTCCAAGTGTGACCAGAGGAAACCATACACACTAGCTGTGCGCGTGTGTGTGCTCACTTATTTCCATCTTTTTGGAGCGAAGTTTTTGTGGAAAAGTTCACACAATATGGGGATATCTGCACATTGACCAAACTGTCCATCCTTTATACAGTACGGGGTCGTGGGGCAGCTGGAGCCTATCCCTGCAAGCAAAGAGCACAAGGCAGGGTACATCCCGGAGGGGGTGCCAGTCCATCTCAGGGCACACACAGATACCAACACAAACACGCACACACTCACAATAGGGTCAGTTTTCCCAGTATGTCTTTGGACTGTGGGAGGAAACCTCCAAGAACATGTGGGGACATACAAACTCTCTGCAGATAGCACCCCCGGGCCCCAGAGCTGCAAGGCAGCAGTGCTAACCACTGTGCCATCGTGCTGCCTGTGACCAAACCAATGTAAACCCATAGGTATCTTCAGGCTAGGTGGGCCAAATGGCTTCCTTTCATGTGTAGCCTTTCTCATCTTGTTATTAAACTGAAAGTGGCAGATCGAATTGCTTTGGGTCTGTTTTTACCCAAGGTGGAGTTTCATTTCAGTGAGAATGAAACAGTAAATAAAACAGAATGCCAGTGAATCGGAAGGCCCCACAAGTTTTAGATGTCACACATAGAAATATGTGCATTTGCTTATGTACATGAGTGTCAGTGTGTGACTGTGTGTGTGTAGGAAAGTACTTGTGGTTTTCTGCATCACATGCAATTGTGTAAGTGTATGTCAAGAGTGTATGTTTATACAATATGTAGTAGTGTAGGGAGAAGCATGGTTACAGCCCGTTTTTGAACATAAGGAATAGGCAAGTGAAAGAGTGTGCTTATACTGTACGTGCAAGAAGAGATTACTTGGCACTAATGAATAATTCAGAATATACGTGGCTATCTAGAAATATGTCTAATGCATGCCAGATATTGTTTGATTCTTGCATATTGCTATACACGATCAGTCCACATACTGCTGTGTACACTGTACAGCCTGAACTTTGGAAGTCATGACTTGAACTGTGCAGTGACCACGGTGGCTCGTTGCTATATGTAACACAGCGCCAAAGCAGGAAGTAATAGATCTGAAAGTAAAACCGCCTGTCGCGCCATCTGACCTTTTCATCTTTCGCTGTTCAGAGCCAGTCACCAGAGACTGAAAAGTATGAGTTCAGGCACAACCAGCCATGTTTGTGTGGCTCACACCTCCTGAGCAGGTGTGAGACGATTGTCTGGCCCGAGCATGGTTTTCTTGATCTGCATAGCTCTGCAGCATCCACTGATCAGTAGTTGAAAGAGGGATTGGATTAGAGTGGTACAAATTTCTAGCGGTAATTGAATGCTAATTTACCTTTTCTAGTAATATTTCATTTTCATTACTTTTGTCTTTTTTCTGACTTTCAGGGGTGCCATAGTATAGTTTTACTGTACAGAAAAAGGTGGAGAGAAGCTCTGAATGGCTTTGCTTATAGTATTTAAATTCACATTCTTTCTACTCTCTTTTTTGCTTTTGTCCTTCTCTGTCCATGTTTTAGTTTGGTGCCAAAATGATGGTTGAGTGAAATAAGAAAATAAGAGGTTCTGCTTTTTCTGTGGCTGGCCAGTGTCTTTCTGAAAGACTGCATACTGTTGCAGACCTTTGAAAACCAAGCTCTGTTTTAGTTGGAGTGTAAAGAGTATTTTTCCACTTCCTAGACAGCAGCTTTCAGCGGCTAACTCGGGTACAAACCGTGGGACACGTTCTTCTGTTACCATCTCCTTTGCGTTGAAACCGTGACGCCTAGTGAGGGACACAAAATAGCAGCTCAGCTTTCCTCCTGGTGCAGCCTGACATCAATACGCTTGGATTTCCAGGTCCTTCTTCTCTTGTTCATGACCTGGTGGATTATTATACGTGGAGGATTTCTGACAAATGTGTCCTCAAAACAGGAGTTTAGTGAAAGATATTTACTTTCTCATCTTTTACTTGCAAATGGCATTTTGTAAAGTTGCCAAATTAATTTTGTCTTTGTGTGTGACCTCAGTGAGGCAGCGCAGTGTAGTGGGTAAGTCTTTAGGGTTATGGGTTCAAGTCTCCACTGCAGATTTGCTATTGTAGCTTGACTGAGCTTGAGTGAGGTGCTTTGCTCTGATTGCTCCAGTCCATCCAGATGTACGAATGAAGACCAGCATTTGCTGGGGTTAGGCTCTGTAATGGACTGGTATCCCATCTGGGGGATGGCTTTTGCTTTCTGTTCTCTTAACACAAAGGAAAACCAGAATAAAGATCTTGTGCTCAAATCATAACTATCTACAAATATATTGTCATAAAATCTAAGCAATCTTTCTAGCAGTGACAGACTGGGTGCCACATTTTTACTTCCAATAGAGGGGACTCTTGTTCTTGCACAATTGATGTAATTTTACTAATGGACATTGTTGAGAAACTGTTTGAGGTTATAAGTGATGTGACATGCTTTATAAATACTGCATGGGGCTGTAGAACTGGTGCAGGGTAGAAGAAATTGAATATGTTAAGACCCTTATAAGACCCAATATCCTTGTCCAAGGGTCTAGTTAGGTACAGTGATTGTTTCAGTGTTCAGAGCTTTGCTTATGCCAGTAAATCCTGTGCAGCAGTCATTAGCATGAATCTAGGACATTGAAAATCGGTGAGTCAAGGTGTGCAAGTGACAGGCAGCAATACAGAATTCTGCAACACCTGGAGGACCCAGATAGGCTTGCTCCATCCTCCTCGCTATATCACTGCAGACCATTTGTCAGTGTTTGCCTTAAGTATGTAGCAAAGTTGCCAATTGAAATTTTCAGTTGGCTGTGCGGACCTGGCACTGCAGCAGCAGGTATGCGGCTGATAAACAGCTCCCACCTTGAAAGAAGCAATGAACAAAATTTTGAGGCTTCGTTTATTTTTTCATCGACATTTTATAACACTGCAAAGGCTGTATTGTATTTCTCATCTTCTGCAAAGTGACCTCCACCCCCCACAGTGCTACTTCTCCGACAGGAAAATTCCACTCAACTTAATTCCTGGAGCATAACTGCACGCACGCACACACACACACACAGACCCATTCTTCAGGCATACCTAGACAGAAGACATAAGAACATATGAAAGGCTACAAATGAGAGGAAGCCATTTGGCCCACCTGGCCTGATTATTAGCAACGTATTGATCCCAAGGATCTGATCAAGCTATTTGTCGTAGGAAGAGGGCTTGTATAGCTTGGAATTCTGTTTTATTTCTGTAAAGCAGAAACCCCCTTTTCTCTGGTAAATTCATTTAAAGAACTAGTGAAAATTGTAAGTATATCTTTGAGGGTCTGACCAGTAGGGCATTATTGAAATTTTACTTTTTTATTGGAAAACATAAATACCACTGGTGTAAAGCACTGCATATTCTTGATGAAATCTACTCTTTCTTACACCCCCGGCATGTTGAGGTTTGCGTTTAGCAGTTCTGTAAGTGACGCATTGAGTGCTTGTTATGCTTAGAACTTCTTAAAACTTAGAATACCTACTCTCAAGGTAGATCCCCTGCAGTTTATTGGGGAATATGTAGGCTACAGTATTGATGCATTGTGGTACCTCAGAGAATACTGTAAAAATGAGCACCTGCTGCCACCTGCTGACAATATGTTTTCAAGAACAATGCAGCATGGAGCCTCGTTCCTGTGGCTGCTGAAGTTACCATGCGCTTGCTAAGTGTCAGATTGGAATCCCAAAACCAAATATATAGTCCAACAACTTTTCATTGAACTGAAACAAGTCTTCAAAATTAAAGTCAGTACTTTATAAACAAATAGTACTGATCTAAAAAACAACATGTGGCTCAGGTCATATCATCAGTTTTTGCCTTTTATAATATTAAATATCCAAAGTTGAAAAGTAATGTTTTGAATAAATCTTATTAACATTTTTGTTAAAGTCTTGTCATCTATAGATCTGTATATACACATTTCACTGCTGATGTCATGTTGATAAGCCCTGGTAAAGATGAAAGTGCCCTGTCTGTGACTTCCTGCTCTGACTTTATTTACGAATAGCAGATCTATAACTCTCTTTAGATGGGTCTGATCTCTAGCACAGTGAACTATTCAGATTTGAAGTTCAAAGTTTATTTGCCATTAGTACATTGGAATTCTTAATTGCACTTGTTCAACCTGTGTACAGATAGGCAAAGACAACAATAAATAAAACCACAAGTTAACAGTGTAAAAGCCACCCATTGTAAAATACAATTTATAGCATACAAAAACAATATACAATATATAATACTGCCATTCTCATTCCTAATACAATCTAATATGGTGTTAAAGAGGTGTACATTGATGCTTAAACTAATGGTTTAAAAGTTGGACAGTGTTGTAATTGTTAGTTACATGCGAAGAAAGTTTTGAGTTCCAGGACCATGTTTTCATTCACAGCGTGTCTGTTGGTGTTCCTGCAGCTGCGTGTGTTGCAGTTTGGCTGCAGACGGTGAACATATGCACGGATCAGTGTGTGTTTGTCTGGGTGCTGGAGATTCTGTTTATCCATGTATGTGGTTGTGTATTCAGCATTGCTGGTGAACAGTGTTTGTGTCAGTATGTTTGATTAGAGGACATCAACGCATGTTAGATGTTTGTCTGGGGATAAAATGTTGTACCACCATTGAAGTTCTTACTGTACAGTAAACTGGGGTAATGTTGACAGATATTTACTGTAATAAAGAATACTGATGATACTAATAAGAACATCTGTAACATGAATGTTAATTAACAAATGCTAATAATCAGTTAGTTACCCTACATCTCATTGAAGATGACTTTACAGCAGTGAGCTTTTGCACACTGGCAGTCACAGTGAAAATGGTCTTGACCTCAACCTCTGCTCTCTTGTGTCTCGTCTTGGATCTATTTGCAGGGCTGTGCAGAATTCAATTCAGTAGCTTAACTGGCAACTGGAAACTGCGTCTTTGAAAGAGATTTCTCTTATCTTACAGCAGGAACTGGTGGAATTTTGATCAATTTGGGAAAAATGTCACTAAAATACTGGAATGTCATGTACTGAATATTCAGGAGAGAATGTAGAATTAGAACATAACTCTTGGCTGAAATTTGTATCCCTCTTTTCCAGTGCATGATTGTGGTAACACTCCACGCAGTCTAGAGGACTGTAAAACCAATATCGCATTTTTTTTCCTGCAGAGAGCTGGGAGGTTACATGGTTACATATTGTTGAGCTCAAGCAGTTTATGAATTTTGGGGTCATGTAACATTGTTTTATTTGGAATTTTTCTAAGCTGACTGAATAGTCTTTGTGTAGTGAAGGATGGCCATTGTGGTCCAATAGAGAGATGGCGCCATCTAGTTTTTGTCCTTCCCAGACCACCCCATCACAAAAAAAAACGTATCCTGTAGGAATATGGCCTCATGGAGTAAAGATCACGGAGGACATTCCACAGCACAAATACATGATGCTTCAAGTAGTGTTGCAAAATACCTAAAAAATCCATTTCTTTCCTGAATTTTTGCCTGATTTCTGGCAGATTTAGCAAGTCCAGATATAGATATAGCTATGAGTGCGAGAGTTCATATATTTTAATTGAATGAATTAGTGACTGAATTGCAGAAAGGACAGTTGTTGCAGTATTATTTTGTTCACTTTGGGGGTTCTTTGGGGGTTATGAGTTATTGTATAAACCAGCGCTGGGCATTGGATGTTTCAGGTGTTTCAGGTGTCTTAAATTTCTAACAAATATGTTTTTCTTATCTAAATGCCTGTAGCTTGGAAAAATGTAAAAGGGTCCTTGTACTGTGTCCCTTATTTCCCTGCTATAAATATATACTGTATGTGCAGGAATATGAACTCCATTAATTCTTAAAAGCAGCCTTAGACAGACGCCATGACAAGGGTGTCACGTATTCTATCTGTGCTCGTCTGTAATTATTTCTTTTGTGCTACGCCTTTGTGTCTTGTTTTGTGCTCTACATAGGAATGATGTCACTAGCTCAGTGGTTCTTATCAGATTATTTCACTACACTCATTTTGTATACTAAATCAGCTTCTTTTCTTTTCAAACATATATTTGGAGTCAATCTTCTTTTGTAATTCCAGCTGTACATGCAAATTATCTTTCAATAATTAATTGAGGATACGTGCTGTGTTTAAATGCACCATGCAAGGGCAAAGCGAGACTCAAAGTCAAGAGAGGACAGTTTTCTTTCAAGCTATGGCTGCAGAGAAGAAGACTACTGGATAGAGGTGGCTGTTTCTTTTTCTTGTGTTTGGACTGGATATTTTCATGGATATTTTGCTCTTGCAAAGGTCCACAGCTCAACTGCATTCAGCTTCTATCACTGCGCTGCAAGCTTGGGACACAGCTGTTGATAAAGCATGACGTCATGTTTCATTTTTCTTGTAGAACTATATTTCAACCCCATTCTTTCATTTACCTTTGTTGTTTGACTAGTTAACATAATGTACTGTACATTGTGTATCTCTGGATAATGTGTATGTGGTCTGTTTTGTTCTCTAATTGCATCTGTGCTTTCCTCCTCTGTGGGTTTGGCATTTAAAAAAATAAGAAAAAGACTTGCTAAAAAAACAAATACCTCCAAAACCTTCAGTCGGCTTTTCCTCTTTTCCTTCTTTTTGCATATGCCTGCACCTCAGCTGTGTCCTGGGAGTGGTTCAGTGTGTTATGAGATGATTTATTGAAATTATTTTCTTATGCTTTCCATACGTTGTCGTAGAAATCAGTGATGCAGAACAACTGCAGGGAAGCAGACTGCATTGCTGCTGCAGAGAATGTGATAGCAGGGTTCTTAATACACCAGGGCTTCCTGTCGGTCACGTCATAATGTAGATCTGACAACTGATACCTTGCTGGCTAGAAGGCAACTCAAACTCTGAGAAAGGGCTTGAGTGCTCTCACCTCCTCATTGGCATTGATCCTTCTATAGAAATGTAACACTTCACTAAGATCACCAGAGGCACAGCGTGCTGTTTGTTCAGGAAATACAGTGCCTTGCGAAAGTATTCGGCCCCCTTGAACTTTTCAACCTTTTGCCACATTTCAGGCTTCAAACATAAAGATATACATTTTTTATTTTATGTGAAGAATCACCAACAAGTGGGACACAATTGTGAAGTGGAACGAAATCTATTGGATTTTTGAAACTTTTTTAACTAATAAAAAAATGAAAAGTGGGGCGTGCAAAATTATTCGGCCCCCTTGCGTTAATACTTTGTAGAGCCACCTTTTGCTGCGATTACAGCTGCAAGTCGCTTGGGGTATGTCTCTATCAGTTTTGCACATCGAGAGACTGAAATTCTTGCCCATTCTTCCTTGCAAAACAGCTCGAGCTCATTGAGGTTGGATGGAGAGCGTTTGTGAACAGCAGTTTTCAGCTCTTTCCACAGATTCTCGATTGGATTCAGGTCTGGACTTTGACTTGGCCATTCAAACACCTGGATACGTTTATTTGTGAACCATTCCTTTGTAGATTTTGCTGTATGTTTGGGATCATTGTCTTGTTGGAAGATAAATCTCCGTCCCAGTTTCAGGTCTTTTGCAGACTCCAACAGGTTTTCATCCAGAATGGTCCTGTATTTGGCTGCATCCATCTTCCCCTCAATTTTAACCATCTTCCCTGTCCCTGCTGAAGAAAAGCAGGCCCAAACCATGATGCTGCCACCACCATGTTTGACAGTGGGGATGGTGTGTTGAGGGTGATGAGCTGTGTTGCTTTTACGCCAAACATATCATTTTGCATTGTGGCCAAAAAGTTCGATTTTGGTTTCATCTGACCAGAGCACCTTCTTCCACATGTTTGGGGTGTCTCCCAGGTGGCTTGTGGCAAACTTTAGACGAGACTTTTTATGGATATCTTTGAGAAATGGCTTTCTTCTTGCCACTCTTCCATAAAGGCCAGATTTGTGCAGTGTAAGACTGATTGTTGTCCTATGGACAGACTCTCCCACCTCAGCTGTAGTTCTCTGCAGTTCATCCAGAGTGATCATGGGCCTCTTGGCTGCATCTCTGATCAGTCTTCTCCTTGTCTGAGCTGAAAGTTTAGAGGGACGGCCAGGTCTTGGTAGATTTGCAGTGGTCTGATACTCCTTCCATTTCAAGATGATCGCTTGCACAGTGCTCCTTGGGATGTTTGAAGCTTGGGAAATCTTTTTGTATCCAAATCCGGCTTTAAACTTCTCCACAACAGTATTACGGACCTGCCTGGTGTGTTCCTTGGTCTTCATGATGCTCTCTGCGCTTTCAACAGAACCTTGAGACTATCACAGAGCAGGTGCATTTATACAGAGACTTGATTACACACAGGTGGATTCTATTTATCACCATCAGTCATTTAGGACAACATTGGATCATTCAGAGATCCTCGCTGAACTTCTGGAGTGAGTTTGCTGCACTGAAAGTAAAGGGGCCGAATAATTTTGCACGCCCCACTTTTCATTTTTTTATTAGTTAAAAAAGTTTCAAAAATCCAATAGATTTCGTTCCACTTCACAATTGTGTCCCACTTGTTGGTGATTCTTCACATAAAATAAAAAAATTATATCTTTATGTTTGAAGCCTGAAATGTGGCAAAAGGTTGAAAAGTTCAAGGGGGCCGAATACTTTCGCAAGGCACTGTATACCCTGAAATCTCCAGGAATTCATTCCGAAAAGCACAATTACAATACATACACCACTTTTAGAACAGACTTTGAATTAATCATAACAAGACACTAATAGTCGATAGGCATTAACAGTATGGTTTTAAAACACTGTAGAATTGCACCATCTATTGGTAAATGCAACAAATAACAAAAATTGTTCTATTTTCTGTCAATTGAAGTGCTTTTCATCTTTGATGCTTCATAACGGTATAGTTAAAAGTCTGAACATCTAGATGTGTCTTTTTTAGTTACTTAATACCACATGAAAGGTCAAACAAATATTTATACACTTATGTGTGTGTAGTACATGATTAATATATACAGAGTCTATGTGTTACTTTATTTTATTGTATATCTTTTTCACTGTAGTTAATTCAATGTGCTTTCTAGTGAAGTAATATCTTAGGCTATTATCTAAGGCTGTAGGCTTTTAAGTGGCATATAGGCTGTTTTACTCCATTAATTTCCATTTACAAGTCAAAGAGTGATAAAAGCTTCACTGCTAGAGCAGTTTCCTGGTTGCTGCTGTACTGAGCAGTGTGCTGGTACAGACTGCAGGTACACTGAAGGCTCTACCTGCTGCAGGAGAACACTAACTGTACAAGCAATGTTGCTGATTAGACAGACGCAAAGAACAGGCTTGTTCTCCAAGTACATTATTTATGTTTCTTCTCCATTAGTTAAGACAGAGTAATGGAAGTTAGTGGGAGAGGATAAGGACAACCACGTTGAACAGAATGAAGAATCATGGGTTATGGGTGGAACAAAAGAGATCACTAACCTGGAGATGAGGAATTTATTTTATAAACGTAGGGGAATATCCTGTAAACCCAATTACATATCAGATGGGATTTCCTGGAAGGTGCATGATGGAGGAAGTGTGTAATTCAAATAATTTCTTTGACATCTGATTTCCTACCTCCTACCTAACCTCTTCTTAAGAATGTTGTGTTTTAAACCTTTATCAGTTTCATCCAAAAGTAAGAAGAAAAAAAAAGAAGTTATGGTGCAGGAATGCTTCTTTGCTTTTTGAGAGTACCTGTTGCCTTGCTACTTTAATAAATCTACTGCTATTGCTAAAAAATCAAAAACAAGATTTATAAATGATCGATAGTAACAAATCAGTTTCTCGATTCATTTATGTCTCCTTGCCTTTTTTGTTGTGTTTTTTTTCTGATTAGGAATTGAGACTGTCTGAACTCTATATGGTGAGGAATACTATAGGGGAATACTATATGAAGGGGAGGTCACGAGACAGATGGCAGTAGGTGGGGAAAAAATGACCGTTGTCCTTTAACCCCGACAGAGGCCCTGCAAGGTGAGAGAGAGACCCGACTGCAGGCTGTCCATACCACAACTGCTGCAGCTCCATGTATCCCGAATCAACCACTGACTCGCCCGCTCGCCTCTCACTACGACAGACTGGCTCCCCAGGCATGATCTACAGGTCAGTGTTTTCCCATGGTCTGTGTTCACACTCATGCACATGCTGTCTGCCTACTGCCACCTGCCAACAAGAGGACAGGAGCGTCCAACAAACGTGTTTCCTTTGAGTTTGTTCTTCAGGACATTTCTGCCACTCTGTGTATAGGGGTCTTCAGCGTTTAGCAGCTGGAGGACATCTTTAAAAAATAATTCTAGATAAGGACCCACATATTTGCTTTGAGAATCTAATTGAAATATGCAATTACATTATTGTTTATAAGATTATAATGTTTATGGTAATAGTAACATTTTAATTGAATAAAAAAAAAACTATCATAACTCTTTTATAAGCACTACACATCATGATATGACAACATGCCTAATCCTTTCCATCATTTAATCCTTTGCTCATCGCAGTTCATAACGAAACAGTTTGAGCTGAAATCTAAGGACTCCAGCTAGAGAGAAGTTAGGTGGAAATGATGCAGCTCAGTAACAGTAATAAGGTTTTTGTGCACGTTGTTTTCACATTGTGCAGCTTTTATGAAGGAGTTAAGGGTGTGAGATGAGTGTTTCAGTAAAGCATTTCCAGCATTTGAAGCCACATTTCAGGTCAAAAGATATACTATAAATGTTGCTTAATCTGCTGTGTAAGAGTATAGAATTTACACACTGAAATGGAGATCCTTTTTTTTATTGGGCCCCCAGAGAACCACCCAATCATTAAACTGCTGCACACTTCATGATTCCTATTCCCAGAGCGTATTACACAAGTGTGTTCTGTATTGCCTGGAATAAAATTAGAGATATTTCTGATTTCAAAGTGTGCATGGAAAATATTCTTAAAACTTCTTAAAACATGTATTTTAAGAAATTGTCCTGTCAGTTTTTTTCTAACTGCACCCTTTTCATGTGGGATCAGTGCCTGAGGGTATCCCTTGGTTTCGCAAAATCAGAAAGTTGGTGTCTTTGTTCTCAGAGTGACGAAAAGGGCAGAAAGAGTTATATTTTACGATACTTTTCCAGTCCTGGTTGCACTAGGCAGTTTGTTTTCGATGAAGACCGACAGGGACTTACAATACACAGCAGTGTTCCTGGCTATAAAACTGAGACCACTGAAGACAGGGCTCTGAATCACGTCCCTGTGGTTTGGTGCCTGTAGTTTGGTCATATCGAGAGAGGAGGACTCTCACTGACTGTCGTTCTTCCTCCTGTATGTGAGGGTTGTAATGTTGAGGACAGGATAAGGTTTGAAACTTCCAAATGATGGAGAGATCAAAGGGAATTTGAAAACTGGGAATGAATCCAGATCTGTAGGATGCATGCTTAGGTTTGACCTCTGCAGTAAGGTAGGTGATAGCCCCTGTCGGACATTTGTTTCTGCTCTTCAGAGGCAATATTAAGAGATGTTCACCAGTGGCTTCTTCTCTGGCACACTCCCAAAGTCCTGTCAAGTACTCAAGATAATAAAAAAAAATGCTGTATTTCACTTGGTCCAGTCGAAACCTCTTGTTAAAAATTCTTTGTGTCTTTGACCTCTTTAAATAAATGCTTTATTTTAAATAGAGAATGTTTCAGTAATTATAAAGGTATAATATAAAAGCAAACCCAATTCACTGCTGACAGGAGACCATCATGGTAAACCACACTTAAGAATTGGTGTGTTCCAGCCACTTGTGTGGTTTTAGTGCTGATATAAGTCTATAGCTTATGTAACTAAAACACTTAGGCATGCCCTAATATGAGTGTTTTAATGCTTCTACTGTATATATAACTTCTGTTCCTGTAATTTAATACCATCATCTAATATTCAATATAATACTTTAAAGTGTTCTTTACATTAAAATACCTTTATTGTATCAGTCAAAAATCTCTACTACTTTGTCTTCAGAGCTGCCACCTGTCCCTGCTGTTATGTCATTGACCACAAGGTGGTGACATAAATCTTCTTTTCACCTTTCTCCTCGTTCCATTCGAGGTGAGGCGGTGAATCAGCAATACTAACAAACCTTCAGAAGGAATTACAAAAAACATTTGTCTGTTAAACCAGCTTTACTGATCCAAAAAAGACAAAATCAGCTTTTTAATTTCACTCTGAAACATGCTTGCAAATGTAAAGAAGCCCTTGAATGTGGTCTGATATCGAAAAGCATCCTAATTTGCATTTTCTATTACAGAGGTGACTCTGTGTGCTGTGCGCTGTGCTCAGTGTGTGCTAACTGCTTGTTTCCTCCCTTGCTGCGGTAAACTAAGCTCTTTCCTTTTCTCTTCTCTCCTGCTGGCCGCAGTGCTCGATATGGGAGCCCCAAACGGCAGCTGCAGTTCTACAGGTACTGCTTTGCTTTCTGTTAGCTCTCACGCAGGTTCAGATGTGGACACAGATGCATGCTGTGCCCTGGTCTTTCCTTGTCTATCCATAGATATGGATATCACAATCGGGGAAAAAGCTGCAGAATCTGCAGAATAGCAGGAGCTGCATGGAAGTTCAGAGCTGTGAGAAAGATGTGTCAGCACAGCCTGCTTCCTGACTTGGTTTTGCTAACTGTATTTGTTAACATTATATTTTTTTGGGAGGAGTAATGCCCTTACTAATCCTACAAATATTCTAATGAAGTGTCCCAGTTTGTGGACTGGCTTTGGCAACAGAGATCTTAAAGACCTGTATTAAAAGATCTTTTTGCCGTATTAGAGACTATTTAATATGTTGTCTGCTAGGCCCTTGGGAAGCTCACAGACTTGCACATATGGGGTGCCACTAAATAAAAGCTGCCTGGCATGGAAAGAGTACTGGGAAGAGTTTCTGGATGAGGACTCCTGTGCTGCAGTATGTTTATTGTGCTGTTGGTGGTGACTTGATGCTGGTTTGTGTGAAGTCAGTGTGTGGCCCTATGGCTCTGTATGTGCTGCAGCACACACATGCAGTTGCAGCCTGGCCTGGCTACAACCTCCCTAGAAGAAACAAGCATACAACTCTGTTCACAGCAGCTCCTGCAGAGCCTTGGAGCACACGGTTCTGTGCTGCAGTCAGGCAGTGAGTATACAGTATTTCTAATGGACAGACAGGAGGAAAGCATTGTCTAAGCCTGTTGTCATGGGGATATTTCTGTCTACATGCTGTACTGTATGCATTGTACTCACAGGCAGGGCTGTTTCACACCAGAAGTTTGAAACCAGGAGATGATGTGAAACTGCTGTCTTCAGTGCTCTGTGCGTTGACATTTGAGTCTGGACCAAAGTATTGTTTTTTGCATTTAAAAACTGAATGTGGTTTGTATTTTCAACACCTGACATAAACAGTTGTCCAGGGAGAATACAGTTGCACTGTAATTTATTTTTCTTTTTCTTTATTAAATTGTATTTTTCCTGTGGATATGCCTAAACAAAAGGCCTCTGTAGACAAAGACAAAGACAAACTGAGTTCTAAGCAGGCCCTTTGAAGCACCATCCCTCTTTAGTATGTAGTTTGGTGTCATTATGAAAGGTACACATGTATGAAGGTAATACAAAACACTTATTTCCCAAGTCATTGCTGGGAGAAGCTGATGTCTGCATCATAATTATCCCAGATACATTTTTTTTGCTAACTCATGTAGATAGGACAAAATGTAAACCAGACCTTTTGCACGTTTCTTGGTGTTTTCCTGTATGTATATTTCTGTTTTCTGTGGTTCTGTGAAGAAAACAAAAGTGTTTTATTTTGTTCCATAGATGCCTAGGTACTTAATAAGTGCTCAAATTAACTGCTCAGCTTGAGACACAAGTATTGGACGTTGCATAAGGAGTAAGTGTTTATGTATATCAGTTTGGATATTCTACTTAATATTCTGCGTGTGGTAAAGCAAATTATTTTCAAGGTTCCTGTGCATTATCCTAATGAAGCAATAACCTATGTTTATTAGAGTGATATAGTCATGGCCAAATTTTACATTTTAATGTAATGAAGACTGTTGAATGAATTGCTGTGAATATATACTTTGAATTTAAAACTGGGAGAAAAGAATGAGAAAGATGTTTCAAGTTGATGCCCCTCCATATAATATTCTGCATTCAGCAGTCCTGCCCGAGACGGGCTCTAAGAGGGGTGTTTGTGCCAGTTCTGAAAAAGGATTGT
Organism: Lepisosteus platostomus; assembly: GCF_059453375.1. NCBI lineage: Eukaryota > Metazoa > Chordata > Actinopteri > Semionotiformes > Lepisosteidae > Lepisosteus > Lepisosteus platostomus. The sequence goes on along the minus strand of NC_142633.1, from coordinate 11,543,606 downwards.
GTATTTGTCTTCTGAGAAAAAGCCAGTTTTTGCTGATACAGTTCTAAAAACCCTGACAGTGTCAAACTAATGTAATGAACGTTATATTGAATTTTTATTTTACCTTTCAACATTTTCCCTTTCTAAGCGCAAAGCAGCTGGTTTCCCATCAGGGTTCAAGAGAAAATATTGATTGCATGCCTCTCTGGGTCAGACTGCTTTTAAAAGTGGGATTAGGAGGATAATGGAACTGTTTTTTCCAATTACTGTTGCAACAAAATTGACAGAAGTGAATTATGGTGATTATGGCTTTTCTGTCATCTAAATGCTATTATTTTATTGTTTTGTGTTATATTTGTGTGATATTAATTGCAGTTTTATTCTAAAGGGAAGCCATTAAAGATTAATTTAGTGGAAGCAAACATACTTCATGTCTTGTGGATTTTGTAATTGTTGACCAGGTGATTCTCTGCAGTTGTTTCCACTTGCATGTCAGTGTAATTGTCTCATTGGTTGTTCAGCTGAGCGGGCGCGTCCTGTAATCTACACTGAGGAGTGTGTTGCGCTGTGGTGGGGGGTCGAAGTGACGTCACTGGGGCTCAAGCCTGTGCAGTGTGGATCTCACTCCTTGCCTCGGACTTCGAATTTCAGCAGTTGTTTCTGCAACACGGGCTTTGTAATGGCAACAACAGGACCCAGGAAACAAAAGCGAATGTGCAGCAATGCACAAATCTGTGCAGTTTAACAAAAGAAAGAGACTAATGTCGGATGTGACCGCGACTCAAATTAATGGATTTTGATTTACTGTTGAATCTTTTTTTTAAATAAATAATTGTGTATACCAACCAAATACATGCCGTGCAACTACCAGTCTAAAGTGTTCAGTTTTAATTAATGTATACCTCATGCAAGGATATTACTACATTTACTGCTCGTTAAAGAAAGGAAATTGACTTTTTATGAGTGATTCATTAATACTGAATTGGTTTAGTTATTACGGCAGACAGAAAAATAAAAACGGGTATTTGTGTCTATATTTCTAAAGAGCTGTTAAGAATGGGAATTGTAGTCAGTCTGCATTGCGGACTTTGAAAATGGATTAATATCTTGGTATCAGGTCGGTTTTCTAATGGCAAGTACATCTCCGGGCTTTTAATATGGATTTCATCCATATTATGACACGTCATAGATTTCAATCTGTATACTTGTGGAAAATCTCAAAATGAACAATTAATGTGATTTTGGTTATCAGTATCTAATAAATATGACACTTATCAGTATATAGACAGCAGAAATTAATTAAAAAAGTTATTAATTAACAAAATGCAAATGATGTAGCAGCAGTGTTAGGCGGGTGTAGGGTAATACATTGCGTGAGTTGGTCTGTTTCTTTATCTCCTTACTAGATTCTTGTTTGTCTCTCCTGAGCTTGAGGCATCATGGAAAATAGATGATACTGTTTATGAGAAGCTCTTGTTGCTTTTTGCACTTTACTGTTCTTTTATTACAAACCCATTCCTGTAACAGTCGCACCCCAGACTTTTTGTATATGCCCTAAAGGTCTGTATATTTTTGTTTCTGAGGACTGATAATGTCCTGATGTGAACCTCTGCCTGTAAGGTATTCCTCTTGGAGGAAATTGATTATTCTGTTGTAGTAAAATGATTACACACCTGCCCTATTAAGGCTCCAGTTATGTTGAGCCAAAGACAGGGGCTTGCTTGTTGCATTGGACTGGTCCTCTGCAAAGTGCTGTGTGCAGGATCCCTCTTGTAATAATGTTATGTCTCTTAAGGCAGTGCTATCATGCTATCTGAGCTACAGCTGTGTGGATGTTAATGTTGTTAATTGCTGTTGATAAAGGGTTAAATGTTGCAAAGCAGGCTTCCTTCTCTTGCGCTCTTGCTGTCTGACATATTTATTGACAATGTGAGTGTAACTGGCTTTTGTGCCATAAACATAGATTGGGCATATCTTTGAACACTCAAACCTTAAAATTGAAGATAATTAGCCAATCACAAATAGCTCCATCCTCTGCCATTTTGCCTGTATTTTTATTGCATTTTTAATAGATTAAATAAAAATTGTTTTATCAAATCCATGAACATATACATAATACTGTTTTTATGTGTTTATTTTTTAAAATAATCATTCATTTATTTAATATACACTACATAGATGATTATCTTTTACTTTGATAGTGACATGCTGTTTTGCCAAGGAATAGAAAGTAGAAAGCTGGAGTTCATTGCAAGACATCTTCTGGCCTCAAGGCTTAGGGCTGCTCACTGAATTACCCCTGGGGCAAATAAAGCTGTTCATGGCTATGTTGCTGACTATAAACATGCTGTTCTACTGCACTGGGACTGAACAGCATTCCTTCTTGGCACAGAGATGACAAGGATATGGACCTCTGGTGGTGGGGCAGGAGACTGGCCACGCATTGTAAACAGTGAACAAGTTCCGTTTGCTGTTTTAGGAGCCAGCAGATAGGATTCTTAATGCCTGCCAGCATATGAGTCAGAGGTGTGCAATTCATGCAAACACAGGACAGTAGTACAGTATTTGGTAGTTTTAATAGCAGGAATAGCAATTTTAGTAGTAGATATGGATATTTTAGTTAGCACAGTATGTTTGTGCTGTTCTGATTTTCATTCATGGCTTGCAAGGCCGGAAGTAGGTTCTGTTAAACAGTTGTAAGGAGGGGTGTACCTATGTCTCTGTGCAAATTGAGCATGCAGCAGTGCTAGTGGTTCGTTTCCTGATAGATAATAGTTTGTGTTAAGTTTGATCAGCAGAGCTGGTAAAAGCTTGGAGGAGTCCATTAGTCCTAATGTCCTAGGTTTAAATGCAAGTTCAAATCCCTTATGACACATATGAGTGGTGTGTGTGCACATGTACAATACTTAGGTCCTCAGACATGGTCCGTAATACTGGTTGAAATGCCCGTAAGTATTCTTTCCAATGGACAGCAATTGCAAGCTTTTAGTGTGAAAGCGCTCGTGAATAATTTAGCTGATATTATTTGCTGTGGTTTACAAAACATGCTAGCACCCCTGTAGGTCTAAATGCACTTCCTTCATGGAAATCTATTGGGAGCCCATCTTTCATTCGCTAATTGATGTTGACGCTTCTCTGTTAGACACTCCCTTTTGGGAAAAAAAAAAGGTAGTCCTGCATTGCTGACCGCAGTAGGTTTTTATAAGAGCAGCGTGACAAAAATTCCTCTTTCATGAGCCGACCCCAAAGAAACCGGGTAAGTTTGCTCTGTAATTACAGAGTTGATGAGGTTAACCTGTGTTTGATGGTAAAAGTTGCCTTGCCAGTGCATGGAGGATGATGCCTGTATCGTTTCCCTCTTCTTCTCTCTGGATCTGCAGGGCTGTGGTCTAGGCTTTGGAGGAATAGAAGGGCATCTAAAAGCTGACATGGTATAAGTTTGCATTTAGGAATTTTTGAAGAAATAGTTGTGCTTTATCAATGTTTTCAGATCATCATACTTTATTTTAATCTTTCATTTACATAGCGGTCTAAAGTTTAAGCCCCTGTATCTGTTTGGCTTTTATTTTCCTGAAGATGCGAGCTGTGCTTCAAGTAGAAATAAGAACCGTCTAGCTCGAGTCCTCCTGCTTTGGTGTTCAGGAGTTCATTTGGGCAGTCTTTGTAACTGAACAGATTCTTCTGTAGTGCAAGTCAATGTGGTCCGAGAGGGGCTGAGAAACGCGGACATGAAAATAGGTTGTGAGTTATGTTTCGAGGTTAAGACTATCTGAGATAAAGCCAGCTGCCCCAAGAAAAGTATCAGTAAACTTTTTCTGTACCGTACTATATGTCAAAAGGACATTTAACAATTGGTCTTGGTAAATCAGTTGCTTTTAATGGAATCATTAGTTATATATAATTACATTTGGTTAAAGGAATAGTATTTTTATGTCATGATCTACATTGAAAAAGATTAAGCTGACAGTTTCCTTACTTGGATCTCATTTTGAATGCATTACTTGAATGTTCTGGGAATTTCTTTTCATTCTAAATATCAAGTAAGTTTATTGTTTCAAACACAAATGCAAACGATCTGCATTTGAAAGAAACCTGATTTGGAAGTGAGTGAGATGGCCATCTTCTTCTTGGGATTGCGTGGCTGACAAGACTGCACAGGTGCCCATTCAGAGACATTAGTGTCTGTCTGGCTACTGCTAAATAGTTATAGGGCTGTATAATTAAACATAAAACATGGCAGAATATAAAATATCACTAATAATACAGACATGGTCATGGTGATTTTCATTTCAATTCACTATCTGATTTTCCTGAGGGACCATGGCAAGTAATGTGACATCATCCCTGTTCTACTGGAGTATTGAATTATTTTCCTCTGACAGGTAGAAGATCAGGTGCTCATATTTTTTATACCTCTTTTAAAATGTTGTTGCACAAAAATTAGGTAAGCTATTGTTTTTCCAAACAATATTAACTTCAGAATCCTAAGTTACTGAACACAAACGTTTGAAATGCAATGCTTGCAGTAATAACCTGTATTTTAGGGCTGGCATGATATTCTAATTCTAAACAGAATGTGTAGCGTATTTCATGACTAGATTCATTAGTTATTTTATTTATGCATTCTTGATCAGTATTGATACTGATTTAAGGAACAGTTGCCTACTTCAGCAAAGCATGTTGTGCATTTGAATTGCCCAACTCAACTATTAGATCACAAAGTAAAAGTAATGACAAAAGAGGTTTATTTTTTTATCTGTGAAAAACTGCTTTTTGACATGAGTTTTTACACACACGTCAACACTCTATCAGATTTTTCCAACAAGTATCCATTGGGATCCACCACTGATGTGTATGTTAATTCTTGGCTCCTCTCTGATGTAGCAAGCTTTGTGGTCATTGCGTATGACTATTACTAATGCTGCATACTGCTTGAAGCTACGGAAATAAATACCAGAATGTGGATTAATTTATATTTTTTCTCCATCAAAAGTGTTCGACAAATATACCAGAACTTCAGGTATTTTTTGTCCAAAAGTGTAACAGCTCAGTATTGTGAATGTCCCAGTCCCATTGTGCTGGCCGGCCTATCTAAGGACTAGATGGGTATTCATTTAAACCTCTGTGGCATTGCTTTTCAGCAATGTTAAGTACCTTCCAACATTTTAGGTTTCTGTATACGCACACAGAGACGGGGACTGATGGTAAACCTAATTTCTGCAGCCTGTGGTACTCTCTGTGCTGGGCTATTTTTTGACTATCACAAGTTAACAGACAGCTTTAGCAGGAATAAAGCTAATAGGGTGCTGGCCAGTTCTCAAGAGATTTGTCATTCCACTCTCCCCTTCTACCCCCTCCTGAAATTGCAATAAAAATAACCCCAGAACAATGACTTTGCATGCCTGGCTGCAGATATCCCTTGTTGTTGCCACCACAGACTAATTCTTTGCATGTGTTTGGTTTAAGCTGTCTTTTGATTTGCACCTTAAGTACACACTGGTTACCTGAAGCCACCTGGAGGAGTCCTATCGTTTTAACTTGGCTATTGTGCCCCTGTCTCTCAGAGATGGAGGCGATCTGACAGAGACGAGCTCTAGTTACATGATGCATGGCCACATGGTTTTTTTTGCTGCTGCCTGGAGCAGGAAAACTTTTTTTTCTCTCAAAGCGGGTGCTATTTAAAGGAATGGCTGTGGCCGCTTGTCCCTCTCCTGGTACCCGCTCGCTCGCTCTGCCTCTCTCTGCTGGCTGGCACCTGGTGCCGCGGGCGGGAGAGGAATGTTTGCTGCGCACAGGAGCAGCCTCTGTGAGGTGCGGGGCGGGCACGCTGGGGGCAGGCTGAGCCGTCAACACAGTCTCCCTCACGACAACCTGCAGATCCCCAAACCAGCGGGCGCCGGCAGCGGCATCAGGAGGAGCAGCAGCAGCGGCAGCAGCAGCGGCGGCGGCAGCAAAATGCTGTCCATGTCGTACAGCGAGAGCGTGCGCAGCGGCATTAACCGCTACCACTCGGACCTGGGCCTCAACCAGCCGCGCCACACCGACCAGGCTGAGCTGCAGAGGCTGAGGGAGGTGCGGGCGGCGGCACAGGTCAAGAACATGGAGGACTTCCTCAAGATGAACGGCCTGTCGCTGGAGGACTGTGTAGCCTACCAGACAGGCATGAAGTACAGGTAAGAGCTAGGCGCGTTAACTACTCGAAGGACTTACAAGCAGGTGTCAGGGCTTCTCCAGTCCCCAAATTACTGCCGGGCTCTTATTTTGGCTAAACTGACCTTGGCTTCTCTCTTTTTTTTGATGCTCTTCTGTCGCACTTGACATAAATGCTGATGATGTACTCAAGTAGTTCATTTTGCGGCATGTTCCATTCATGAATTCATGAATTCTCATTCATTTATTTCTTGAGAAAAAGTGAAGTCTTCTCTTTTGTTAAAAAAAAATGTGCTGTAAATGAGGTTTTTAGTGCTTTGCACATCTTCCACGGAAGTTTTCTTTGCATTTTTGGACAGAATGAGAAGGATGAAAATCATAATGTGCCGTGATGCCGTGACAGTGCTGCAGTATGCAGCCGTGGCTGAGCTGGAGATGCAGTGGGCTGTTGCTTGCCCCATGTCCCAGATACGGCACTGATGTCCGGGGCGCTGTCTGGATGTTTTATTTTAATAATCTGGGTCAGTAAGCACTGTGTGCATTAAAGGGAGGTCTTGTTTAAGGAGAAGGAGAAAAGGTAATGTACTTTACACGAACAGTGGTGCACTTAAGCCAATAATTTCAGGGACTTGAATTTTCATCTCTGTCTTTACAGATGCATAAGGCAGGTGACATCTGTCGTACCATCGATCTGGTTTTTTACTGGTGGCAGCAGTCACAAACTAGTTCATATTTGAGTTGGCTGTTATAGTGCTGTTCCCCAGATAACTATGAGACTAATAACTGTTCTTAACGGGAATCTTACTTCACAGCAGATCTCCTTTTATGAACCATCAACAGCGCATTCCTCTCATTGCTGTCTGATGGGGTGTGTGACTTCTGCATTGCAATCAAGTGACTTACTTCATAGCTCAGTAGTCTAAAATGCATGGGCATTTCAGTGTGAGTAACAGTGCACTTTGAGCTGGGAAGTATACATGAGAACACAACAGGAATGCTAATTTCCAAAGAAAAGATTTAACTCTGAAACTGATGAGGCAAAAAGCAATCTGCTGAAACTTTAAGCAGTTAAGTGTCTGTACTCATTTTTCTATCAATGTTCAGCATCCCAGCACGACCGGGAAAAGAGATGTACTCTTAGAAGATTTATTAGCATACTATTACAGCAGTACTGAAAGGTATAGGAAAGCAATGCAAATATTGAATATCCTTTTTAATTAGGCTCTAGACATGTAGTTTGCTGCCTGGTTAGGTTTTGTGCCCATAAATGTATTCCTTGGAGGACGTTAATTTTGTAGCTGTCAATATCACTCAGTTTAAATTATGTTCATTATAAAATCCATCCATGTTTTAGAAATTCATTTATGCATGCTTAGCTTTATGAAGCAATTATTTATTATGATGTAGTAGAGTTGAGGGGGTTTCTTGCAGATGAGCTGTTTGTGTGTATACTTTCTATAGCTTGTTGAAAAATGTTAATGAAGCTTTTCCTTTTATCCAGAATGAGAGAGTAGCCCCCCAAATAATATAATTGCATTGAAAAACACAGGACAAATCCTGTGATTGTTGAAATGACTGTTAAGATTTTAAACCAGCTTATTCAGGACAGTTACTGACTCTTTTCAAGTGAAGAGCTAAATCCGCCTTTAAAAATATCCCTTGAGCTCCTATCTGGAAACTGGGAAAAAGAGATCAGTGTGTCTTCAATAGAATGTAGCTCCGTGTGTACAGCTTCCTGGTGCCCTTCTGTTGAGTGCATGCAATTAGAGTTCAATTTTAGTCCTTTTTGGTCTGTTAAAATACTTTGTACTTGACAATGGCAGTGGCAAATGTGTATTGGAAAAGATGCAAAAAGACCCCCTTCTTTTTTAAAACTTTTCATTCCAAAATTCAGCCCATTAAAATTTAATGATAGCATGTGATTATTGAGATTTTCTGAATAAGTGTTGAAAAGCAAAACACAGTAATAAAAAGAGATTTGTCAGTGCTAAGCACTAAGATAAACAGGTCTTTAGTGCTTCTGTGCCTTCTCCATGGACACATTTCTTGAGTGATCAGCCCTATTGTGTGACTTGTGGTGTAACTGGTTTATTTCCAGAGTATATACAGTACAGTAGCTTCGCTTTTCAGTCCAGGCTACATATACTCCTCATGGCTTTACTATAAAGCATAGCCATTCTTCCATGAAAGGCTGATTACATTACTCACATCAGTAGGTTATTAAATTACAGATTCGCTGCCTGACTTCTGAGATTCTGGAAAGAGAATTTGTTGAAGGATGTAATTAAGACATGCATAGCCCTGTTTAACACTATAATGGCTTAATAATCCAAAAATATATTTTAGTCCAGAATTGCCTGTCTTTTTCTGCAAACCAGTCTTCTCAATTTTATAGTTTCTTCGAACTGGTAGCTGCTACAGTATATTAGGGTCATTCCATGTCAAATCAACCAAAATGTTTGTGACAATGTCGGATTTGAATGGCAATCGGTAGACTTTAATAAAGGCAGTTTTACAGCAAAGAGTGACATTTGAGCAATCAATTCCTACTAGTTTCTGACACATGAACCACCCCTTGTTCGTCTTTGGGAAAAACCACACACTGCTTTTTAAGCTACAAAATTTAGAAATGCTATTGCATATAATACCGCCACCAACTTCTAACCCATATCTTAAAATGTCATTTTGGAATCCTTCCCCATTCTTGAGATAAAATAATGATATTGGAAATTCTTTTTGATGGGTAGAAATGCATTTACTATAGTTTATCATATCAGAGTTGGATCTCTGATGTGGATTCTGTATAGACAGGTGGATACTGTACATAATGATTGACCTCTTGTATGATCCTGATTGAGGCAAGGGACATGCTTTCATACACACTTGAGGCCGGTATTCTGGACTTGTTAATGATAACACTGGTAAACTCTGCTTCTTCCAGAATTCCAGAGATGTAATTTTTTTTAATATACGGTATTATTGGTATGTTCCCCAACTGTAGCAAGATATTATACATATACAGCAGTAAGTTTCATTGCGTTATTTCAGTTGGCACAAAAGTGTAATGTTCCTCTTCCTTCTGCAGTGTTGGTTTTTATCAGGACAGCTATAGAGCCGTTACTGTACCTACTGTTGTTGCTGTGGTCAGGTTACAGTCCAAAAGAAAGAAGGCATTTAGTATCTGTAGTTAATCCTAGTATCCATGTTATTGTAAATAGTTAAATATTTGAAATTTGCTCACTGTAATATATCAAATTTTACTATTAGAAAGTATGTCTTGATTAGCTAATATAGTAGCTCCACAAACTTTGTGTCAGTCCAACTCTGGTAGACTATGTGAACTTTATATTGGCACCTCATAAACTTTATATAAGGCACCTCAAATTTTGAATTAAATGGGAAATACTTATTAATAATGGCCAGGAATATGATGTTTTCATTTAAATTCTTAATCACCTGCCTTATGTAATCTTTCAGACTCTTTGCTTGTGGTCTAGAAAAGCAGGCAAACCTGTTATATGAATGTGAGATTATGCTATTGTCAGATGTCTTAAGTCGCCATTGGTTTTGAAGCAGGGTGAATAATCACTGTTTTGTAACCCACTGTAATTTTCAGTTCTTCTCTTATTATTAGAGAAGATATTAATATTAGTATATCTTAATCTTAGTATCTCTTAATATTAGTTCCTTATCCAGTTTTGTACAAACATTTTCTGGACTTTCCTATACGTACACATATAGTGTTTGGAAAATGTTCTTGGGACATTTAATTGTGTTCAAGACAGTGTTGTGTGATTGTGTCCTTGAACCATCTTGTCTTCTGTTCCCCTCTCTGCATTTTTTATCAAGTCTCCTTATTTTGTTTTTGTTTTCCTAGTTGATTCATGTGTTCTTTTGTTGTCCTGTTGATGCGGAAATTATCACCTTGCGAAACGTGATACCATCTTAATTAGATGAATCTCCCTTGAGAGTAATCGAGTCACCTCTCTCTGTAATTGAGTCACCTTTAAACAATGTACTGTATCTTGATCAGCCCCTATTCATTAAATCAGGCTGAATCAGGTCAAGACAGAAACATTCTCCCAGAACACTGGCAACCTGCAGCCAGCAGCCTCCTCCCTGATACTACTTGAAGGCGTTGTGGGTAATGACAGGTAGATAGCTGTGCCAGAACAGTTTGCAACGTGTTTCTACTGCAGTTCAAATTCAGACAGGCCTGGGAAATATTTAACAATGTCCACAATCTGTGCTGTCCAGGGTTCAGCACATTTTACTTTGTAAAGTTCCAGGAGGCTAAGGGAGGAGGCAGGCAAGGCTTTGTGATTTGCAACTTGAGAGGCTACCTGATACACAGCTGTAATTAGGCTACCTGATACACATCTGTAATTGTAAATGTAACACCTACTATTTGTCCTGATGGAAATAGTTTAGCAGTGTTTGCTTGACACAAAGTAGCATGCAAGAACAAGGCATAGGATAGTGCTTTGTTCTTGTGCAAAGCAGACCAGAAAAACAGAGATGTTTTAAGATATTGAAAAATAGATACAATTTCACTAAAGGGTCTGACTGCAATAAGTCTGAATTTCTTTTTCCATTTAGCAGGCTTTGGACGATCATTTACAGGAATCTAGAAGGAAACCTGCTGACATTGTCTGTAAATATGCCAAATATCCTGTATTGATTGAGTGAGTGAAGTCATGGATGAATTAACTTCGAATTTTGCTGTCCAAGGTGTTTGAGATGCTTAAGTTTGACAATGCAGTACAGTGGATAATGAATCTTTTAATTACTCAGGAAAGGTTGTCCCTTTTTTGAGGTTTGTGGATAAGCTCTTGTCTTTAATCTTCCATTAGTGTTAGTAATCCTACCATTAGATGAGTTTTGCTGCTCTTTAGTGATTCATTTTGCTGGTAGTGCTGACAGCATGGTCTGTCCACTGCTTCAGAGTGCACTTCAGACATGACAAGTTCCATTTTCTTTTTTTTTTTTATCAAAGCTGAAAATGCCTGAGTTCTATACAAACTTTCAGTTTGAAGTAAAAAAAAAAGAACATTAAACCCTGGCATTATTCCTGACTCGAAGGTGAAGCTGTCAAGAATATAGAAGACTACGAGAGGCAAATTCTGAAAGGCATTTCACAAATTCAACCCAAGCTACCCAGTCATGTTGTTGGAGCCAATACCATGGCTTTTTTCAAGGAATGACTGAGTGACATCCTTGGGTCAGTTAGTTACAAGTACCAAATAAGCTACTGTAGGTGGGCTGAATGGCCTCCACTCTTTCGTAGCTTTTCTTATATTCTTATGAATTGAAGTTCATAAATCATACAAAGGCCATTTTTTTCCACCCACACTACCTGTATGTCCAGCTGTGTTATAGTAAGATAGCGCAATTTTATAATGTCTTTAAAAGCACTGGGATTTGTCAGTTCTTTATTGTTGCAACATGGTCATGTATTTCTGAAATGTACCACCTGTTCTACATCCTTTTAAGCACAGTCTTCAAACAGTCATACCAGTGGGTGATGTACAGTAGTAGAACACAAATAGGTCTTCTTAACATTTCCTGAACTACAGTATTGACTAGATAAAGTTTTGGCATTTGTAAAATTGTACCATTCCTTTCCTTTACAGTAAATACTGAAAATATGAATTAAAAAATAGGGCTTTTTCATTAAATCATAAATGATTCCTAACTTTGTAATTGTAAATATTTCATGATGCTGATGGGGGTTTTAGACTGCACACAAGGATTTCCTGAGCAGAGCGTATTACTGTTGGGTGAGAGTTCAAAGTCTCAGCTGATTTCAAGAGCTACTGTTTGTGAACTGAGAAATAGAGTAGATTGATAGAATAATATGTCTCCCTCCTCTACTGCTCAGTTTCTGCATTCACTTTTCAGGGCTTACTATAAAAATAAAAGTTTTTTGTGTGACAACTGAAAAATTGAAATTTGTGGAAGGTAATTTATCACTTAATTAATCAATTATTTAAGCAAGTAAAATTGCTGAGAGCACATAGTGATGGTCAGTCGAAGGCACAGAAAACACAGTGAGATTCTGAACAGTTCAAAGATATCAAATCTAATTAAAATTGAAATATTTCAAGAATTACATAGTAGTTGTAGAGCAAGTTTTCTCTCATTTGAGATTTTATTTTAAACAAGTGGTGTTCTCTGTGGTGAAATCATAGACCACAGGCAAGGGCAGAAGTAATGTGGGTGAGTGTTTTCTGCTTTTTAATTAGTGTTTTTAAATGACACCTGGTCAGCCAAAGTTATTGAGCAAGTAGTTTATACTGTCCTGTTGCACTGATCATCCAGTGATGCTCTGTTATTGATCTTCCTAAATGTCTGCCTTATTGCATCATTCAATGCGAATGATCACTAAAAGAAACAGGGACAAATCCATCATACATACATTTTGATTAAAGTGCAGCCGTAAAGAGTTTGCAGACATGATGACAACTCTTGAACAGGGCAACACTGTAGCCTCTATTTTAGGCTTGATTTCCCGCTATACTCTTTGAGCTTTGGAAGACAAAGCTGTATATCTGATGTTGAAACTTGGAGCTTGGAGTTTTGTCTTAATATCTCAAGTCTGATAACCTTAATTCCTCAATCGCGTCATAATTTCTCCCCTCACATTTTTCTAGGGCTTAATTTGGCCTTCTTTATTTTGAACTGCTTCGTGCATATCATGGCCCCAGTGCTCTTAAACCTAAGCTAAAGATAAGTATTTCTTTCATGCATAACATGCACAAAATAGAAAAACAAACCGTCAGAATTTTTTGTTGTGGATTCAGGGGTGGTCCGAGGACAGCAGTGGTGTTAAGGAGCAATAACAGAAGGAACAGTGCTCCTGATGTTTAATGCCTGAGTGAATTTGCCAGTGTAAGTATCCACCTAGTGGTAGGAGTGAAGAGCTGCTCATCTTAAGGGAGTAAGAACATGCTAACACAATGCCTGTTTCACTCACTGATCCAGAATGTTGCCCCTGTGAGAAAAAAATCTTTTTATAGTTTTGCATAAGTTGACTCAAGGATTTCCTAAAGCAATACTCAGGTTATGTGTGAGTCAGCCGTTTCCCTATGGTAGTGCGTCTTCAGGAATTATTTGAGCCTAAGACAACATATCAATTAAATGTGTTAGTTTAATTTCATAGCACTTCCCCTTATATTTCTGTTTAAGATTCCTTCACTCAGTTCATACCAACCTAGACTCAGAAACTATGCTTTGTTGCTTTCGTCTCTGTCAGCACAAGATGGTACCCTAGAAATGAAAAATGGCAGTTAAGTATTTTTCATTGGCAGTTGAATAAAGCCATTAGGCTCAGAGGCACCTTTTTATTCTTCTGTTAATACTGAACATCTATTAATGCAGAAAAGTGGTGCAAATATTGTTTTTTTTAATCCTTTATCCAGCTAAGTCCATTGAAAACTGATTCATGTGTACTGTACTGTACATTACACGGGTAATGAAAAAGATCTGGGACTGGGACTTCATTTCTGTACCACTAGGTGGCACAGTAGACCTGTGCTTAAATTATATAAACATATAAAATACTTTGTTAAATTTTTATATTAGATCGTTTATAATATTGACTTTCATGATAATATTTTCTTGATATTTTCAAAGTCCTCATGCTCACCTCAGGCTTTACATGACTTGGCAGCTCAGTACGTACCTCACTTATTGCAGGTAAATGTTGAGTCAGGCTGCAGTCTCTCCTACTTTACACATACCAATAAATCCCTGCCCATAATAGTTTCCAATTAGTATCATCACATTTTGTGAATGTTGTAGTTCTTACTTGGTCTTGTAAATGAAGGCTAGACTGACAGCCTTGTACTAGGTGCTGAGTATTGACAGCCATCAATACAAGTTTTGAAATAAATTAATTTGCATTGAACAAGTACTGTCTGTTATTTACATCAGAAAAATTCACAATAAGAAACTGATCTAAGCTGAAAACCTTTTTTTCTCTTTTTTAATGAAGATATTTGAGATTTATAACAAAAGCTTCTAGCCTTTTTCTGTGTGGTATAGGTACACATACAAGTATACTGGAATTTCTCTATTCTGACACAACCACTGATTTTGTCATGGTATCTAAACCTGTCAAAAGCATTTTACAATTTAGGATTTCAGCTGTGCTGTCAATCAGCTGACAGTATGCTGTCTAGTAGTGACACTGAGTCTTGATAATTCTGGAGGCCAGCTGTCAGGAACAGGGTTGATGAGCTAAAACGTTTTTTGGCTGCCACAGACTTTTTTCTGTCTCTAATTGTCACTTTAGGAAGCCTTTTTCTAAATGCATTTCCCTTTAACTTAAGGGCTTTCAGAAAGAATCAGCTACAGTAAACACCACAGCAGACTCAACCTTCTAAAGATTCAATGTCTGAATTTTTTTTCTTGGCCTCTGATGCGATAAAGTGAATTCTGTGTTCCATCCTCATGATTTTATAGAGATAATTCCTGTGAATCTGGGGTTTACAGACAGTGACTAAGTTAAAAGATTCTGGAATATGTAAAACAGTGGGTCAATAATTATTGGGCAATATTCATCTCAGTTCTACTGATATAGAGTGTATCACTGTCGCAACATTTTTCTGACATTCATGTGTAGGGAACCAGTTTTAGCAGTGGCTTAGGTATAGATGTGCTTTTATTTTTTATGTCATCCAGAGCATTCGAGACAGAGGGCAGGCGACTATACTGTATGTGACAACTTCTCTCAATTAATTTTGCGGAGCTGAAAAAAAGCAAAGCAACAATGCAATTACCAATAATTAATGCAGGTCCTTCTTCCTGCAGAATCTGCCGCTGGGGGGCGCTGGTTTGAGGCGAGTGCCTCTCTGCTGGCTGAGGGCTTTCCAGTCCGGGAGAGGAGGAGGGAGACGCAGGGCTGCAGCTGGAATGTACTGGGGCCAGTGCACTGGTCACTCCCAGGCACTGACAGCGCCCCTCACGCTTGTCTAGAGGACACCACTGCTGGTTTCAGCTGGAAGTTCTCTCTTTTAAAACAAACACCACAGCTGCTTTCGTTAACTGAGCTCAGATACTGTGATCAGTACTTCTTCATTTATATGTATAAATATATTTTTTTTACTGTTTATATGCATATACAGTAATTCTGCCATGGCAGATGGGCTCTTCTAGGGCTGGGTTTAACATTGACAAAGCAAATCAGGTACACAAATGGCTTAATATAACACAAATCCGCACAGCACAAATTTGTATTATGCTGAAAACTGACATTTATCCTGCAACATGCCCACAAGGTTGAAGATGCTGTTAATTATTTTTAAATCTTCTGTGTCACATTTTGGTGTGTTTTAACTGAATGAGTTTGTTCTGTATGTATTTTTAGCAGCTGGGGTTGACGTTTTTTCAGTGAGGAGATGAGAGGTAATTTTCTTACTGTCGGTGGAAATATCATGAAACTGTTATGTCAGGGACCAAAATAGCTTTCGAAGGCTTTTCCCGTTTTGTGTGTATGGCTAGTTTTCATCCACATACGGTATTTATTTACCATCTGCCTCCTTTTTCAAGCGTTTCGGGAAGGGGAGTGATTGTTCAAATAGGATGGGATTCATGCGTTCTCCCTGTCTCCCTCAGCAAGTGAATCGAGCGCATCGCCAAGCCCCCAATGGCACAGTTTGCGTTTCTGCTCTACTTCATCCTCTGCTTCGCTTTTTTTTTTCTTTTTGTTCCCCTGATTCATTATTAATGGTGTCCTTTCTCCAGGGAGCAGCTTCTGGATTAAGTTTGGTAGCAAGTCTTTGTAAGGGCCTTGCGTAATCAGATTAAAAGAAAGCAATAAGACTAGGCCCCACCCTTCCATTTATATTGAGAAGCTCCTGTACAGCTCCATCCCGCTCTGCTGTGCTCTAATACTACTGTTTCATAATTAATGCGTACAGATTTTATAAACTCATTCTGGTCTACAGTGTACTGCAGGTCAGCTCCAGGCAATTCCTATCTCCCACTATATCAGGACTTGGTTTATTTCTGGCACATAATTATTTTAATTATTTTAGGTAGCAAACAAAACCAATTCAGATATCTGGTAAATGTTCCTGTACTTCTGTAGGGGAGCTGCTTGTGTTGACTGTGTTTGTTCACACCTGTTTGATGTGCTGAGGGTTGTTTATTGTTGAAATCATGTATGGAATGTATATTTCACATCTCAAATAACATAATTCTATTTAAATCAATTCTGTTTGTAAAATAACTAATTGCTTTTAATGTTTTCAACTATTAGCGCTAATATTAACTAGAACTACTAATATCTATAATTATTAGATTAGTCTTATAAAGTGAATTAGAGTTATATTATACATACCTGTTTGTGATATGCATCTTTGTTCTGAGTTTATTCTTTGAAAAACACAAGTGCAATGGAATGCTTATTTGCATGTATGCTCCAATATAAGACATTAAAGGAATTACCAAAAACAAACACTGAACAGCAGCACCAACAACAGGCTAAATAACATACAACTTTTTAAAAAAAGTCAGACCAGCAGTGTGAGAAATACATAAAAAAGTTGAACATTAAAAATCTAATGGTGATTCAACATGATTTATTTAATTTTGATTCAGTTCAAATAGAGCTGTGGAGGAATAGAGGATAAAATATATTTTTACAAAGGAGCTAATCAATGTGTTGTGATGCAAACATTGTTAATAGAACAAAAGTATTACCGCATTTGGAGGTTTTGCACCTATGTCTGGACTGATCTGCTATGTTTTGGCAGCTCATGATGTGGAGAACAAACGGATTTATGGATTTAAAGGAACAAAAAAGGGTTAGAAGGGCCTAATAGTGTTCTCTTAACATAACCTTTCTTGCGTTCTTATGCTTTATCTTGGGAATGGAAAGTCCAGGGAATGCAGGCGGTGTAATGGTCTATGAGCAGACAGCAGATTACTAATGTTGACAGCAGCTAATCCATATAAGGTCTTAAAAGTAACAGAATTTCAGAGGGTGCTAATATAAGGAAACTAAAATCCTAATGAAATCAGGCAACAAAGAATGAAATTATTTGGTAATTCAAGGATTCTGTTTTTGTGGAGAATGTATAAGCACTGCTGCTGAAGGTTTTATTAAACTTATGTCAAAACCGTGCTTTGAAGTTTTTAAAATCTTGTATAAGCAAAGCTTTCTGAATGATGTTAAATCAAGGTACAAATGCTGACTTGTCTCCTCTGCCAGAAGCACATGACTTCTCTAAGCAAACATATCTTATCAAGTGAAACCTGATGTGGCAGGTAGCATTCAGTAGTAATTTGATGTTTGTCAAGGAATGTGTGTTAAATTAGCGCTGAACATTTCCACAAGCAACTCAAATCAATGGTGTGATGTCTAGATAAGTCAGAACACCTGCTTGGCTAAAAAGAACTGGCAGTATTTAACTTTATATAATAAGTATAGGCACAGCAGTGTGCCTGTTTTACATTAAAACCTAATAGTCGGCAAAATATGGGTGACTGAGCAAAATAAAGGTATCCCAGATACACAGAACTCCTGAAGAACAGTGAAGACAAGTCAGCAAAGTCCACTGTACAAAGTCAAGAGTTAAGGCACCAGACAGTGGTGGATCCAACACGAAAAGTGAGGTGCAAGTTGTAGCAAGTTTGTTTTATTTTATTGTTTAGTTTTGATGTAAAAAGAAAGTCTAAATAAGAGATATCAATAAAGCGTTGAGCAAAAACATGACAGGCGAGTGTCGCCAGTATCCTCTCATAACCAGTGTCGCCATGAGATTATGGTAGAAGCTAGAAGCCAGACAAAGAGAAAATCATTTTGCCACACTACTAGCGGCTGTTTTCTTGGAAGAACACTTACAAATAAATTAGAGGGAGAAATCTCAAGGGCCTGTTTATTGAAACATGATGCCTTTTGGGCATAGTGTAGGCAACAAGAGGGAAGCATGCAAGGCACAGCTGACATCGTTTGCTTTACTTCTTACCTCTCAAGAATGACAAACATTTCTATTAGCGGATCTCCAATACTGTACACTTATTTCTCTTATTTCTCACTTTGAAATGTGAAGTGGCCCAGAAGATGTACTGTTTTATGCCCAGTTCTATGTATAGATCTAGCAGTTTATAGATTTTGCAGTAAGAAGGATAGATGGGGCCTGTAATCATACAGTAAATGTATTTACTAACTGCGGTGAGCATTAGAGTAGGGCTACAGAATACCACACATCTTCTGGATATTTTTATAATCTCTAATCAAACTAAAAATATATTATGAGACTTAAATTACAGGAATGTTAAACTTCATGTGAGCTCTGTCAGCAGTTTTTGTCAGTTGGCTAGTATTGTAATAGTTGTAATATGTGGAAAAAGCCTTGTGTCTTTCCCCCTCTCGAATTGGAAATGAGACTTGTTCTTCTGATAAAGGGTTGGGCAACACCTACAGTATAGTATATCTTCAAGAGTTTTACATTTTTTATTACGTAAGAGTAGGTGTAAATTATTCACATTAATAATGGTTTTGACTTTGACCAAGATAGCTATTGGTACAGACTAGTTTGAGATCCCACTGGCTGCTTCTTACAAGTACACTATATTGGGTTTTTTAACTGTATGTAAGATGGGAAAGAAAGACGGTCACTGTTAATTGTCCTCTCTCAGAAAACTGTTGCACATTCTGTCCTCTTGAAGTGTCCCCCATCCAATACGTAGACCCCACATGTCTGTACTTGAGTAAACCTTCTGATCCTTAAAAACACTTTCTATGTCAAAACTTGTCTGGAAAGGTTAAAGCAAGGTTGTTGCTGCTCTTATCTGATTTGGTAAGATTTCGTGTTTAGGCTTCTGCATGCAATAGCTTTTGAAAGTCTTGTACACACACATACTGTCCATGCATCACTGTGAAACTCTTAGGCCCTATAAGTATTCTCTAACGCCAGTATGTTTGAGACAACAAAAACACAAGATACATTGGCTGTGATGCTGGAAGTCCTGTTGAGAAATCTGGGGCTCTGTTGTCTTGATAGGTGGGAGACATGTCATTTCTTTACTTTCTGTGTGGTCTACAGAATCCATTAAAAGTTTATTCATGAACATGCTCAACTCTCTGTGATACAAATTATAATTGGTGCTAAATCCTCAAATGAAGAACTTCTGGAAATAATGGACTGGATAGCACACTCATTGTTTTTTCTTCTTTTTATTGCAATTGCAATGAAAATAAAAATGAGTGGGAGTGCTTTCTCTGTAGTCTGCCATGAATCCACCCCTCAGAAATCTGCTGAGATTGGTTAATGTGCCTTGACCAAACCAGTCGGTTGTGTATTAAACATGTAGAAGTATTGTATAATGCCTTAGGTACTGGTACTGATAGTGGAAATTAAAAAGAAAAACTACATAAAACCGAATTCTTTGCTCAGATTCACTGTGTTCAGTTTTAGAGCTTGAAATGAAGTTAGTTTTCTGTTTTGCTCCTTTGCCATTTTTAAGTATTTCAGAAATATTAAGCTGTATTTAGTGGTACGTTTTTCTTAATGCTAAATATCTTAAGTTGGTGCTCCTATGAAAGTACTTATGACTATGTATTGCAGGGGCTGATTATCCACTTTATACATTACAGAGGCTGATTAACCTCATTCTCAACTCATCCACCAAGTTGGGATATATGATATGTCCTACATTCATCAGCCAAAAATGTAGGTGTATTTCTTTCATTACCAGCCTAACTATCCAGTTATCCTCTCCTCTCTTCAGCCCATGAGGCAGCTGAAGGAGCTCAGACTTACATGTTTCATTGAGATGACAAGAGGGGAGTCCAATTGTCTTCCGGTTGCTTTTTTGAAACACACACACGTCTGTGCATTTATGGAAACTCGGCAGGCTGTTATGCAATGTCCTTCATCAAGCTGCGCACATGACTATCCTTTTGTTATTCATTTTCCATGCTTAGATTAAGTCTGTCGGGGAGAATTTTCTGCTGGGTTGGCATGCAGTGCAGCGAGGGGTTATTTAAGTCAAATGAGATACATGAGATACGTGAAAGAAAGGGACAGCTGAGCAGAAACCTGTACAGTGTTTATGTTTCTTTAATTAATGCAGTCTTGACGTGCCACATCTGAAAGGGCTTACTGAAGTTTTGCATGAGCGGAACTTTGCTGGGTTATATTTAGCAGATTGTTTACTGAGCTTAAAAAGTGTGAATTATTTTAAGACTACTTTGAGTCTTGATTGACAGCATCGTTCGGAAGCCTAATCCTCTTGCGTGGAGTGAAAGAAACATTCAGCGAGCCCTCAGTGATTTTTGTCTTCTTGTTTCCTGCAGCCACACGGTCATAGTTTTTCCATCAAGGTCGAAATGGTAAACACTAATTAAGTTCAGCATGTCCTAGCATTTTTCGGGAAGTATACAGCAGACACTGTAGGCCTTCTCTGGTTTCAGGCTTGATCAGAGGTCTGTCTGTTCCTTGCTAAAAGCGATAGTACGATAGGTGATACAGTAGGTGTGCTTCCAGTTGTGGTTTATCTCAGACATCAGTTAATTGACCTTAAAAAAAATAATTTTGCACATTTTTGTGATTTGCTGTTTAAGCTGTTCTGTTTAAGCTATTCCTTTGACTTTTGTCGAATGATTCATTATAAGCGCCTGATCCGTAATGCAGTCTCTAAAACAACTGTTTGTATGTTTGCATAGAGCTCATAGTTGTACATGGATTTGTTTTTGTGTCTGTATAAATTCAAATTAATGACCAGCCACATTATCAACTTATAAATATAAAGTGTATGAAAAGACCAGATGCATACCCCTGTCTGTGGAAATGTCTTTCTAGAAGACCTAGCTCAGTAGCGATATTGGATTTTCCTTCATCATCTCCTCTCCACACTGCTCAGAAGTTTATTTGTGAGGGTATAGAGACATGAATTGGGATTGTGAGAGTGTAACAATCTTAAAGGCAATCTAAGAAAGGGTTTGAAAAAAAGAGGGCTAATCTATCAGCAGCATATAGCAGTATATTTTCTCCGGAGACTTAGCTGTGCTTTTCTCCTGTGTGGCTTACAACCACAAGCAACTTGGAATGCTTTGCAGTGGAGCAGCTCATCATTAATTCAGTGGATTAACTTCTGTGGAAATCGCCAATGTTAGTGTGATTTAGTTTATAAACTTTTGGCAAGATGTTCTGTGTATTTAACAGTGTTGGCCCCTGGGTGTACAGTATATGGGTAGTTAAATGCAGCACATTAAAAAAAGACTCAGTGTGATTATAAGTGGTTTAGTGTGATGATCATCAAAGCTTTTGATGAACTGCAGTGTTCCAGTGAGAGACACTGATGTTTCTCTGCTGCAGTGTTTTCTGTAAATTATAGTCAGTGTAATAATTGCCATTTTTTTCTGCTTTATCCCATTAAGCAATCAGGATTATGTATTCTATCAATTTTTATATGCAGTGTATATTATAGTTCTGTTCTTAAAACGGATACAACATTAAATTTAGTTTTTACTGATTTTAACCCCTGCCCTCCTAAATAAGTTGGCAGAGACATACTGTACAGCAGGCGGTTTGATCTAACACTGAACTCTATTTCCGCTGTGAGAATACAATGCACTGTAACACTCAGAGACACTGTGAAATTGTGTGGTAGGATATTGCTTTACCTGTAAATCTTTAAGGGATTTTAGCCTCTCATTTGTAATACAGCATTCTTAAAGGTGTACAGTATATGAGGACCTGACAGATTACATCTGGAAGAAGTGGTTTTAGGAACTGAAAAGAGAGGGGGAAGCACATGGAAAATGGTACAGTAAATACACCCAGCAATTAAATGTGTTCCTTCTTCTCTTCTTCTTATTTTTGAATCGGAAATCTTGTGCTATAGCTCACGGCTGCTCTTAAGTTTATAATAGAAACAACATTATATGAAACAGACTTAAAAGACATATTGAAACTTATTTTGGAAGGTTAGCACAATTGTGTGTGTGTATATATATCTACAGTACCGCAGAAGAAGGCAATGCATTATTTTTTGGATTTGAGTTCGTGAAGTGCAATTGTTCGTGAAGTGCAGTTCAGGCCTAGTACTTTTGGAATGACTCAAGGAATAATGGAATTAAAAAATTAATTGCTGTTAAAAATATTGACATTTTTTCCATGAAAAATTCTACATTTCAAAAATACAACTAATACACTAACTTTTTTTGTTTGATTCTATATAATGTAATTTGTATAAACTTGTGACCATACACCATTGTTTTTTTACACAACTAAAGTTTTTTTTTTTTAATGAATCCTAAGGCAGTGTGGATGGGTTATAATTCTGTTGTCAGAAGGGTCACGGAGAGATTCTGCACACTTTTTAATGTCAGCCTTTGTTTAACTTGTAAGTGGGCGGGTCTTGGAAATAAGCACTTGTGTCTGTGTGCTTCGTGCAGATAATAAAAACGTGAGTCAAATTTCATTTTATTCCATCCGCTGTTAAGCTTCACAAATCGGGAGAAAAGTGCAGTACAGTGTACATGTGTAGAACGCATGTTAGGTATTAATGTATTGTGTATTTGTGATTTACCTGCAGTGATTCTCTTGTGATGTAGCAGTTGTTGGATATTGACAGTATATCTTCCAGTTGTCCTTTACTTCCGACTACTTTATTTAATTTCACTATAAAGTATAAACCTGTACACTGTCATGCTCAGATTTGCTCCTGCTGTCACTGCTTGTCCTGTTATTTACCTGTACTGTTCAGTTTTCATTATCACATAAAAAGGAGATCATTTGTGTTTTTTTGTCAGGCAACTCAATAAGTTGTTCTAAGTAGATTTGAAAAACTGACTTATACATTTAAATTTTGTTAAAAATTTAAATAATGAAACGTTTATCAGCTTTTTTTGTTCAGGGTGTGGATCAAGCATTCAAAACAACTAGCAGACTGTAGAGTAGTTCTGCTCATTGCTTTACATAGGGTAAGTTTTGACGGGGACACAAGCATGATCACTGTCCTCTCCCGGTGGGAGAGAAGTAGATGAATTTGGCCACCTGTATGAAACGGAGGTGGAATAAGCATGATGATGAGTAAACCCCCAGTCTCCATGAGTGGTGGACACAGGGAAATAGCATGAGGGTGACAGGCTGTGCTTCACTGATAGCAGCAGAGGAACTGTCTCTATTGTTAGTCAGCATTCTAGGGGTCAGCCTGGGTCAGGCATTATCATAACTGTGCTTACATACAGTAGTTATTTTCATCCCCAAAGCTGCTAGGGCTTATTCTGCTCATAAAGTGGTTGTTGATGGGCAGGGATGGACGTCAAACTTCTGTCATTCTTGTTTATTTTATGATGTCTCTCTCTTACAGTGCTGACTAATGAGACATAACTTGACGTTTTACTTTTCAGCTGTTACCTTCTTTACAGATTGCCCACAAAGGATGTTGTACAGTGTCTGTGCCTGTTTCTGGAGGAGGATTCTATATTGCATGTGGTGGAAAGTGGTCTGCATGGATGCACAGCCATTCTTGTTTTAAATAATTTAAATGGAAGCTGAAGAAAAACATTAACTCGGGAGGGTTATCTGCTTGGCATCATTTTTTATTTCAATTTATTGCAAGTCAAGTGATTGTGGTGATCGCAGGTTAGCCCCTTCAGTCTTACACATCATAGCACTTTAAGGAGTGAAGCACTGTAGCCTTTTTGCTGTGTTCGCCGGCACCAAATGGCAAATGAACCAGTACATACAAATCGCATTCCTCCACACAGAACAAGGGCTCCCCTGATTTCTCAGGGCTGAGTGTAGCTATGGTAGAAGGTGTGAGGATGAGTGGTTAGACACATGTGGGTTGTAGGTATTCTTACAACAGAAGGAGGCAGTGTTTAAATGATTCTTAAATGTCTGTGTTTATTTTTATAGTAAGAACTGTACTGGTAGCTGGGTGCAAAAGGGCACAGTGCTGATTTTTATAAATGGACAAAAACTGTCATTTTCAGATTCAAGCATGTTATTTATCTCTGTCGCCACTGTGCTTTATTTATAAAGCACACCAGTGATTTATGTATATAAACGCAGATCCCCAGTGTCTGTGAGTCAAATAGTAATGGCTTCATATCTGCAGGAAGGAGTTTGGGACAGTGATGGTGAGCCAAACAAGAAAGGTCTACCGCCTTGTTCGGCATCCACTGTCTCTACCGGGGAGATCCAGGGTGCACTGAGTGTGTTAGGACAGCAGGTGGAGTGTGGAATGTGTTGATTTGTGCTGCATTCAGAATCAATCGAAAAATGTTTCTTCATGCACAATTACTTTGGAATTGCTGAAACTGTTAAATGTAGGAAGTAGGTTCCAGTTGACTGAGGGGAAACTCATAGTGCTGATATAAATAGCACAGCACCTCAGAACAGTGTCTGCCATTCACATGGGCTGTGTCCTCTGACTTACAGTAAGCTCTGACTGGCTCTTTCACCTTTGTTCATGGTGTTTTATTTCAACCCCCTCCCCCACTTTTAATTCTTTGAAGTATTTAATATTTTTCATCTTTCCCAGAAGCAGGCAAAGCAGACTTAAGTCTAGTCCTGTATCCACAATGAAAGCCTTTAATATAAAGCTCTGGCTCTGGGGAATGGAGCTGAGATGATGATACAGTATATCCACACAGCGCAGGCCAACTGTTGGTCTTGTTTATGCAGCTATGCACAATTGAATGATCCAAACTAATGTTTCTGCAAAGACCAACACTGAGGTTCTGCCACCGGTGAAGTGGTGTCCTTGGCTTGTCACATGTACTGTATATATTACAGTGTCCCCTGTTCGTTGTGTTTAAAGCACTGCATTTTTTGGAAACAATCATTTATAATCACCTGCCTCTCCTCAGGGACGTTGCTGAAGTGGCCCCGAAGAAGTGCAAGAGTTAAGACTCCTTGCTTTTAAAACAAATTAAAAAAATCTTCTAGGTCAAATTGCATAGTTATAAATAAGCTCACTCTTATATTCCAATGGAAAGACAAGGCTGTGGAATTTTTTGTATGGCTTGCACATAATTTCGAATACCACTCTGGGAATCAACAGGGGTGTAGTGCAGAGACTGTGTGTGTCATGTTCCTGTCAGATTGTCAGAATCTGCTACGACTGTCTCCAAATCACATTTCTCTGGCAAATGTGGAAAACAAGGGAGACTCCATAGTCAACACTGTTTCTTCCTGATGAAAAAAAGCACATGCAAACATTATTACAGCAGAGCTTTAGGCCGTTTTATCTCTGTACCACTACTGCTTAAATCAGGGCTTCACAATCCAAGTCCTTATGACCCCAGTTTCTGCTGCTGCTAAAATTACAGTACATAGTGTGAATTACTGCTTCTGTGCAGATGACACATAAATCTATGTCTTCATTAAACCTGACACCAAGGTAGGTGTTTCAGTACTCTTTCATTGCATTTCGGTTATGTAAGTTTGGATGACACTAAATTGTTTGCATCTTAATTGTGACATGAGTGAGGTCGTGCTGCTGACTTCCTATCAGTTACATAATATCAATGCTTTAACCTCAGTGACTGATGTTTGAGTGTGAATGTAAAAGAGAACTGTGGGTTGAATGTCAGTCCTGGATTAATTTTTGAACCTCATGTGCAGAGTATTGTAAAAACTTTGTGTTGTCATCTGAGAAATATCAACAGGCTGTTTTCTATGTTGTCCACAGCTGAAAAAACTGATTGATTTACAGTATGTTATGCCTTACATAGAGAAATCTCTAATACTATACTTAGCAGCATCCATATTTCAGAATTCACTGGCTAGAATCCTTGCTAGGTCAGTTGCAAGTGATCACCTCACTCCTGTCTTGGAGAATATGCACAGGCTTCCTGTTAGGTTTTGAGATATTTTGATTGTAATGAAAGATCCTTCTTACTGTATGTTCAAGGCTCTACATGACATGGATTTTAGTATCTTTCTTGCATGTAATGGTTAAGTACCTGCATGAGATCTTGCTGAGCTGACTCTGGTTTACTTTTTGTTCCCATTGTGAATCTTTACTCAATAGGTGACAAGGTCTTTTGTCACAAGGAAAGAAGAGAGGGACTCAACCACATCGCATGCTTTGATGTTTAGCCACAAAACTTAATTTGTGGGGTTGACCATAAAAAGTTTTGAAAGTTTTTGAGTAAAAATATCGTGTACGGTATGTGTACATTTTTGATCCATGGTTCTGTGTAGTTATTGGGCTTATTTGTTAATGATTTGCAGCAGTACCTTACTATAATTGTCTACAGTATATTTAATTATTATGACATGATGAAAGTCTTGGACTCTGCAGCCTTCAAATGCATAGCCTTTAGCTATGTTTTTAGTACTGTGCAGGAAGGAAGAAGAAAGCGAAGGTAGTATTTGATTATCTGTGGAAATAGAAATAGTGAAACATATGATGTTGATATCAATTGATATACAGTGAAGAATATCAATTTCAGTCCCTCTTTTACAGAAAATATGTTGAAATGTAAAAGGAAAATTGCTTTCAGGTGGACCGAATAAAATTCTAAAACTGACAAAATCTAAAACTTCTATCACGGTGCTCTGGCACCGAATTTCGAAGGAATTCAAAACCTAATGGCTACCTCACAGTATTGGGATTGGAATACAGAGGCTGATTTTAAGGGATGGCACTGTATCATCTCTGCCTCACTCCCTTTCCTGCTCCACAGCCATCAGTAGATAGCCGATAGTCCTCTGTGTTGCAGCTTTCCGATTGTCTAATTGACACAGGAATGCTACAGTGAAGGGTGAGCGGTGAATTCTGTCTTTTGGAAATATGCTACCCTCTCTGGTGACGGCAGCTGTGGACAAGATCTAGACTGAAAAATTATCCATCGCCAGCTCTTTCCCCATTTCTATCTTGGAACATGTATATTTAATGTCCCAGTAGGGAGGAAGAAATATAGGTGGTTTGGGGGAAAAAAGATACTGCATCTGCTTTACACTCAGCACATTAAAACACTCAGGGTATTAACAAACAGCTGTTTAACTTGATGGATTTCTCGGAGTTCTGTACAAGACAGAACATATGTTTGTGTAAATATAAATGCATAATTCACCAATACGATGCTTTAACTTGACTTAAGTTGAAATAGCAGGAACTAAATCTTCCTGTCAGATTGCAGTGGGAAAGAGAGAGGAATACAGAACAAGACCAGAGAAGAAAGGGAAGCACTTGCAGAAGAGGAAAGCAAGGCATAAAGAAAGCAGCTGATACTGTTTGACTCCTTTGTGAAGCCGAGGAGCTCTGGGCTTGTGCACGCGTGCTTACACACACACACAGACACACACGCGCGCGCTGTGTGTGTGTGCATGAAGGATTTTTTTTTTTAAAGCATGCCGGAGGTTGGGAGCAAGCTTTGAGACTGTCGAGTGGCGGCTCTGCAGCGTAATCCAGCCAGCAGGGACTGGCTGCAGCAGGCAGAGGCAATGCCAGTACGAGAGGCAGCACTGGGTTCCAGTTAGCCACCTCTTTCTTTGCATCCATTGGAGAGCGCGTTGTGTTGGCATCTCGCTCCCCCCACCCCTTCCATGAACCCGCGCACCTGGCACGGCGACTGTGCTCCTACATCTTCTTCTGTCTCACCTCAAGAACTCACAGAGAGCAGTCCAGGAATTTCAAATCCCTTTCAGTTGCCGAGGATGCGCAGCATGGAAGGCACAAGATGCGTCCTGACAGAACACTGAAGTATTATTCTCCGATTTTGACTCATCAGCTTTCCAGGTTCGGTCTGCGTGGATAGCTGGCGCTGGAAGGAGCAAGTTGTGATTGTCGTGTCTGTTTTAATCCGGCCTCGTTATTTATTCATTGACTTTGCTTGCGCTGGGGTGTAGCGAGTAGCTGGCAGTGTGCTCTGGAAGGATGCAGGTGTCTTTCGTGTGCACGGACCACAGTCTGAAAAGCCGAAGCGCGGAGGATCGGTTGAACCGACAGAATGCCAGCAGTCCCAGTCTGGGCACGCGGAGCAAGTTTCGTGCTGTGGCCATGGTGGCACGCAGTCTGGGGCAACTGTCTGTGCAGAATGTGCCTTCGTCCAGCGACTCCAGCATGAAGCAGCCGGGAATGAAATACAGGTAGGGGGGACCATCCGGCAGAACAACCTGCAGGATAGTCCAGAGTAACAAACAGAGATGCTATAAAGTAATATTGGATCAATCAAAACATTGAGTAATTCATTGAAATTACTCTCACCTAGTGTTTCTCTGCTGATTTGAGCTTTTTTGAATAAAAAATTGAAAACTTTTGTACAGTAGTTAAAAGTTTTTGTGGCACAGATAGTAATGTTTAGAGATTTGAACTGAGGTTTTCCACTATTATTGTGTGTCATTTGTTATAAAGATAACAACACACAGGAGCATATGTTCAGAAGCGCTGTCCTGCTCTTGTCAAGCAGCAAAACAGCATCTTCACATCTGTTACTCCAGAAAGTATTGTAAAAAGATTAGACAGTACTTCCCTGATGCATGAATGAAAACATTACTGTCAAGCTTCTTATTCCAGTAAACGTTCAATAATATTAAGAAGGGAAAAATGTAAGAAGATTAGTAAAGCCTCCTAGATTCCTAGTTCCCTTAAATATGATCTGAATAGATAAATACAAAAATGATATTTTGGTAACTGTATATCTCAAGGTTTTGTCCCTTTCATGTGGTGAGATAATGATCAATCAAAGCTGTATGGGACACATTAAAGGGTAGATAGGTGACTATCTGTTTAAAATAGCTGAGGAAGCTAAATAGCTGCAGGGCAGTAAAGTCAAGCTTGCACAGGACTGTTGTAATTTATCAGCCTCTATCTTCTCAGGACCGGTCCATGTTGTTGACCTCTACTGTATTCTATAAACGTGGTCTGTGTTATTTTTTATATTGTTATTTACAGTTAAAGTGA
The DNA here is from genome assembly GCF_059453375.1 of Lepisosteus platostomus. Lineage (NCBI taxonomy): Eukaryota > Metazoa > Chordata > Actinopteri > Semionotiformes > Lepisosteidae > Lepisosteus > Lepisosteus platostomus. The sequence goes on along the minus strand of NC_142633.1, from coordinate 11,514,599 downwards.
CTTCTGAGAGGCATAAAATTCCTCCTTCTCTTAATGACAAACCTAAGAAACACAGAGTCCCTGTATTTTGTGAAACCATAATGTACGTATCTTGCAACATTGATATAAATATGTGTGTAGGAGGGAGAGATAGTGATGAAATGCCATCGATGAGTCCAAAGGTCTCTGCAGACATCTGTGCTGTCATCAGCCAAGCATAATTAATTTGGGCTTGGCACACGTGTGTAAGATATCGTTGATTGATATTGCTCCAGTATAATTTGTTTTGATTTGTTTGGGTATTAAAAACTGAAATTGTTGTTAAAATTTATTGGGTAATGTGGCTCATTAATTTTGTTTGCCCAGTTTGCATGTTCTTGCCCTTTTTTAAGTGCTAATTTTTCTCCCACCTTATAAAGACGTGCTGCCTAGGTCTGTGTTCGTGTCTGTGCGCATATACAGTACTCTGCAATGTGGTGTGGTCCTGCCTTGCACTCGCCACATTGCTCTGTACAGGATGTAGCTGGGGGCGGATTGTTCAGGGTCACAACTCTGTGGTGGCCTTTTTGAAAACATTTTTATTGGGTATATTTTAGTCTCGTCATCTGTCAGGGTCCCCACTTGTCCTGATCAGTCTGAAAATGTTTAAACTCTGTGACCGGCATGAAAAGACTATAAAAAGTAGACAACAAATTTTAATACATTCATGGAAAACTGAGAAATGGCATGCCATTAGAATAGCTTAAGAAGGGCAGTAGGCTACAATGTATTTTTATTTTTGGTAAAACATTTAAATATTTTTATTTAAGAGGTAGCTACTGTATTCTAAATAAAATATGCTAAAGTAGAGTGTTAAGGTGGACTTGGAGCTGACAATGACAAAGTAAGATACTCTGCAACGGTTCTGGAAAATTAGGCTCGGCTTACTTTGGGAGCACATGTACCGTACTTTGCATTCGTCATCAAGGTCTCACCTTTCATTTATTTTTAGTCTTTGTCAGCTGTGTCTGTTTGATGCTTAATCGTTGGAACAGAAGATTTGCATTTTTTGTATTCAGACATTTTCTAGGATGTCCTGAAGAAACAAGACTGAGGCCCGGTCCTTTGTCAGCTGGTTGTAGATAGTGTCATGAAAGTGGCTGTGGCAGAACGCCTGTTGATTGCGAGTCTTCAGGGGTGATAAAAGTGGCATTTCAGAGAAAATCGTTCCACCCGGCAGTCAGGAATTCCCTGTTGTGCCAACTTGTCACTCACAGCTGAGAGTCACGGGGAGTGCTCAGCTGACCTTTGCACACCCGAAGGCTGAAGAAGGTAGATTTTCCTCAGATTCCTCGGCTGGCTTCGTTAATGTTTTTTTCCTAAGGTAAAAGAATCATATAAAGCACTTTTTTACTGGGAAAGTAATTTTTTAAAAAGCCCCTGTATGCATTTTTAAGCAACAGGTTCAATGATTCTTCTTTGAGTTTTAAAAATAGCGGACTTATTCCAAAACAGGCAGGAATCAACCCCTTGTAACTTATGAGACACTCTTGTTTACTGCTTATTATTTGATATCCTTGTCATGTTTTATTTTTGACTTTACATTTCTGCTCTAAATATCGATAATTTTGAGTAACTTGATAAAATTAGGTCCTATCCCCCTCCAAATCTCTGCACTGTCCAGGAAGGGTAAAATCTTGCACAAGGCCTATCAGACTTCACGGTCACTGACTGAGACAATTTGGGCATTTAGGGAAACCCTTATTTGCTGTTTTTTTTGTCTTGTATTTTACAAACATGGAATTTGAAGAGATTTTGCTTAAAGATGCTCACAGAAGCAGAATGGCTGACAGGCCCTAAGGAGTCAGGAGTGGGCAGAGTTCATCTGTCCCCATGTCGCTGCGCATTTCTCTCCAGTGTAATTCTCAAAAAATGCACCAAGCATTGGAGCTAGAGCAAACTACAGCGAGGCAGTCCCGCAGTCGTGGGATGAATATTTTTTCTTTGTTTTAGTTGTTCAGAAATCTAATTAGCACAATTTGCTGAAAAAAATCAATTGTTTTTAGACAGTGGTGCAGTGAGAAGCATTGCTGTCTCTCAGTGCTGGGGGCCTGGGTTCAGTTCCGGACCCGGGGTGCTGTCTCTGTCGAGTTTGTATGTTCTTCCCATGTCCCTGTGGGTTTTCTGCAAGTGTTATGGTTTCCATTCACAGTCCAAAAACATACTACTGTATACTGATAGGTTACTTGGCTTCTAGGAAAATTGGCCCTGATGTGAGTGTTTTGTCTGCGTGTCCCCTGTGATGGACTGCAGTCCCGTCCAGGGTGTACTGCCTTATGCCCAATTCTTCCTGGGATACGCTCCAGCTCTCTTGTGCCCCTGAATTGGATGAAGCAATAAGAAAACGGATCAGTGGATGCATGCTTCTAGGCATCTAAAAAAAAGTCGCTTTTGTGTAGTTTGCACCTGTGATCATTGGATCGTAGTTCTGACTAGGTGCTTTAGTAAAACCTCAAACAAGCAGACACTCCACAAATCTTTGCAACATTAGGTACACTTGCAGTTAAAAATGCAGGACCATAATCCACGATCAGAAAGCTACCATTTCTTCTGAAACCTTTGCTTTTCTCCTTCTGATGCTTAAAATGAGAAGGGTTGAAATGAAGCCGTACTGTGGCTGTTAGCAAGGAAAAAAGATCAAAACTAAGTGCTGTGCATATGTGTACAGATGGATCACCCTTGCTATAATTCTTTGTCAGAAGCTCCACTTCCCTGACTTTCAGGTGGGAGCCAGGCTTTGCTGATGTGTCTTGTACAGCCTTGGAGGTGTCTTATCTTTATTGCTGCTGTAATTCTCTTCAGAAGACTGACCAATGATGGCTCTTTCTGAAGACAGTGGAGAAACAGGATTTTATACTTAAATGGTACTTTAGATTGGCAAATTGGCTCTTAAAAACTCACAGTAATACTGCTTCTGCCTACTTTGTCCTCAGTAGTTGCTGAAATCCTCCCAAGAAGAAGTGGATTTGATTTTAGAGTATAGTTGTCACAGGAGTATAATCAAACTAATGAGTTTGAAAAAATGTTTCATCTCTCACGTTAGTTTTATAGAAGTCAGAGGATATATTATTTTCCCTCTTATAATATACGTTTTTTAGCTTTACAGAAAAGTCTTAAATGGGGAACAGCCAAGAAAACTAAATTGAAAAAGCCAATGTGGTTAAAATACCAATTCCCAGGTTACTGACATGAGAGTGCAGGCATGCCTGGGAAACAAAGGAAGCTGCCCTGCTGCTGGAGGTACTGTAGGAGAAAGGAGACATTCTGTGAGCAATCACACCAAGTCTCAAACTGGAACTGAACGAATGGCTGTCTTGTGTAAAAAGCATTTGCTGCATATCATAGAGGAAGACTGCAGAAATAGCAGCGCTCACTGTTCATGAAGGATGCTTTTTCTTCTTCAGCTGTACGCAGAATACAACCGAAACGTGTGCCTGATGAAGTAATTTCACCCTTCTGTTCTCCTCAATGTAGTTAAAGTAGTTACAGTGTCCATCTCTGAAAGGAATGACTTGATTAAAGAGGGAAGCACCTAGCATACATGATACAATTGTTAGACTCTTACTGCCTCTTCACAACTCCCCAGATCGGCCCTTCAGTCTTGATTAAATTGTAATGATAGGTAATATCTTGCATTGTTCACAGGTTTGCATTTTTAAATGTAAAATCTTATGAGAATCAATTCAGTTTCTTCTGAACTGGATAGATGAGTGAACACAGAATAGCTTGGGTGGGTCATTTAGAAAACTGTTGACCTGTCTGTAGAGGAAAAAAACCTGCAGCATTTTTCCTAAGAACTGTTATGTTGTGTTCGTTACTCCCCACCCAATCTCTCATTTCCAAGATCCCTTCTAAGGGCGTTCTCTGTTTTGGGGAGAGAGACTGCAGATGAGTAATTTCATGTGAAGTCTATCTTAGCTACCCCCATTGTGGTTAATGCTGGATGCTGCTGTGTGGCCCAGGTGTGAGACAGTGGCTGTGTAAGTACGTTTATTGTACTGTAGGTTGTTTTGTGGAAGAAATGGTACAGAATGCAAGACATGATTACATAAGCATGTTCTGCTGTTAAAGCTGCTGGCTCGGTCGTCCACCTCAGCCTCTGCATTCAGCAGTTTTGGTTATGCAACTCTGTGTATGCAGTCAATCACATGAAAGGCTGGAGCAAAGTGGTGCTGAAGAAAAGCAGGGAAAGCTGGAGGCTGTTGAAAGGATATATCAATGTGGAAAGAGTCATACTGGTAAAATAAGGAGGTTTTGGTTAAATGCTTTTCAAACAGTGACAAATCCCCTTAGGGCAGTAACAGAATAATATTCCATGATCAACTGACAAACACATGGAGGAATTAATTGGAAAATAATATTGTGTTTGAATGCATTCTGGAACTGTATAATCATTGAGCTCAGTTTAACATTAATTTACTGTTCTTTGGGAATGTGAATCATAGACAAAGAACAACACGCTGGCTCATCTTTGGCAAACCGTCTGTGGTGGGAGACTGAGTGTTGTGCCCCATACACCACACACCATTAAAAACTGCCACTGGGATTTGTGTAGCTGCAGAGAAACTAGAATTCTGGACTGCACAAAATTCTGCCAAGAACATAGGGGCACAAGAAAGGTGACAATTGAGCGGAGGCCTTTTGGCCCATACATCTCATTTGGTTCTAGTAGCTAATTATTTCAAGGATCTCACCCAGATATTTCATGAAAGAAGCCAAGACATCAGTTTCAACAACATGGCTAGGTATCTTGTTCCAGAATCCCACAGATCTTTGTATATACAAATTACCTCCTGTTCTCCATTTAAAGTGCAATTCCCTGTGGTTTCCACATGTGTTGTCGGTTGTTGTTTTCCCATTGGTTTGACTTTGTCAGTGCCTTTGAGGATTTTGAATGCTTGCATCAGGTCTCCTCACAGTCTCTTCTTTTAATGACACAAATGTCAGTTCATGCAGTTTGTCAGTATGGAACATTTTCATAAAGTGACAATGAAAATTGTACACAATATTGTAAATGAAATCTCATCAGTGAAGTTTTTACTATTTAAAGTCTGTGCTTTTATCTATGCATCGTAATCTTGCATGCTTCCTTTTGCTTCCCTCATTGTCTACAAGATGAATGGTATGTGTCAATATAAACACGTAATTAGCTTCTTTTATGTTTAGTTTCTCCAGTCTTATGTTTTTTGTTTATTTTTGCTGCCTGTAGGTAACAATGTGCGATTGTCTAGAGGAAATGTCATTAACAATTGAATTTTGTCACATCTTTTTGAATTTCCTTTGCAGCCTCTGTGGTATTTGCTTATCCTCCTATTTTATTTACTAGCTATGTTAGAATCATTGATCATTGATATAAATTAGAATGAGTAATTAATCTAGTACAGATCACTGTGGAACTCCACTACCTTACATCATCCCAAATTAAAGCATTCATGAAAATGCATGAATAAACATGAATGTTTAATGCCTGCAATTTGAGATCTAAAGTTTTATAATTAACTGTTTCAAATCCTTCTGAAACTAAACAGTCAGCTATTTCATATAGCCCTTATATATCCATTTCTGAAGTTGCTTGTGTATAAAGACCTCCGACGAGTTAGGTAGCAAGTCCTATCTTTCCTATGTTACCAAGGCCCTAGAATATTATTTGTTATATATTACCTTATTTATTTAAATTGTTGTTTCCACAATTGTACACATAATAGAAATAAGACTGTTTGGTCTATGATTTCTTTGTTTGGTTTTGTTACCATGTTTATGGATGGGTACTACAGTACATTAGCAGTTTTCCAGTCAATGGATATCACCACTGTCAAGTAAGTGCTGGGTAAATTTTGTGAATGGCCTGTGGATAATGCATTTTGTATATTTAAGTATACAACACAGTTGTTCATCGCTATCTAAATTGTATGTGCTGTCAGACTATATACTGTACCTTTTCAAGTTTTATATTTCTTGTCACACACAACCTCTGTCCTTGTCCTTAAAAATCCTGACGCGACAGATATTGTTTATGCAGCTGTAACAATGTTAATTCAGAGGCCATCAGGGAATTCAAACATTTTTACTTTTCTTTTAGTATTATAAAAGAAGATGAGGGAATATTTTCATTTGAACCAAATTAAACATAAACAGACTCAATCTCTGGTACTTTAATTGATTATTTTCAATTTGAACAACACAGACTGGTTTACGCATGTTTGTTTAGAAAAATGGGTTCCTCAGCTTTAAGTCTTCATGGTTTTGATTGGAACTGCATGTTGGCATTTGAATTTTTCATATTACCACTAAATTAGAATTATTGATGCTATACTCTGTAAGCGAGAGGAATTTAAATTATATTTCCCCTGCTTTAAAAGTCTGTCTGAGCAATAGCTTTCAGTAAAGGGAAGATTGACTGTAGGTGCCACTCAGTCTATTTCTTTAGATAAATCAGATCACAGTCCACCTCCTTCAGCCCATAAACGCGAGTCTTGGACTTTGGTCTTTGTAATGAACAGTCTGAAATCCTATTTATGCCCGAATATAAGATATATGCGAAAACACTACAGCAGAGAATTTATATTAAACAAAGAAGCAGATGAAGAAGCCTGTATTTGGCAGCTGTAATACTTTCTGACGAAGGGTGTGCTGTATAAAGGTGTCCTGGAAACTCCAGATCAAGATCTTGACCGTAATTTCCTTTTATTTGTCCTGTTTCTCAGATTCATTTAATGATTCAGGGACAGTCTGTGAGGATAGTTGAGATTCCTTATAAGATCTCTAGTGGAAAGACCATCTCTAGTGGTTGTTTTTAAAAATCTAAACCAGTTGTCTCACAAAGTACAAGATTCGTTTAGCACTGTCGACATGACTTTCTCTCCTTCTGTAACCAAACACGTTAGGTGCAACTACTGCATATTAAAAAATTAGATCTACATGGTAAAATTGTGCTATATGTTTTTTTTAGTTTAAGAGCTTATCCTTTAACTATCCTGTATTTGTGTTTGAATTCAATGGAATGAGCACTACTTGTAGTTAGTTCTTTCATATTTTGTGAGGTGAAATAAAATTAATGAATTAAAACCTTTTTATCTCCTGTGAGTCCCTCATCCGCTCCTCCCAGCCCAGTTTTTGGCTCGTGACTCTGCTCACAGACACAGGGCCATTATGTAACTGCTCACTGATGCCAACAAACTTCTGTTTGAGGAAAGGGCGCAGGGATGACTGAACACGAAAGTGTGCCAATGCGGATTGTCGTGGTATATGGACCTTCTTCCATCATGTAGCCAGAACTACAGACCATTTTCAATGCATGCAGAAAAATGCTTGGAAATTACAGTTTGGTTGTGCAAAAACTAAAGATGTCTGTGAGGGGGTGGAATATGGGGTATCTATGAGATGAGCCAATATTTATGAATCAAACCTATACAGGACGCAGGGTGCAAAGATATACCCCTGTTCTTTTAGGCAGAAATGTAGTTCACGTCTAATCGGCAAAGAGATGTTTTCCTTTTTTTAAACTTGTTTTGCTTCTTGTTTTGTTTTGACTGCCTGCTGCCTGCGCATTGTGCTTATTGCACTCTTGGGACTGTGATCATGCGATTGTAATTAAACACTTTTTATTTTATTCTTGCACATTGTTGCTGTCAGGCTACCCTCTCTCGGCTACATTACATAGAGCAGGAGAGAGGGTGGGGGACCTTGTAATCTCTTCCTCAGAGCGAGAACAAGTTGTTCTCCGTGGGCTCAATAAAGGCATGTTGTTCATATCGGTATCAGTGTGACTTATGGTTATGGATTCTGACCTGGGGTTCAAATCCTGTGTGGAACACCATTGTTGTATCCTTGTCCAAAATACTCCATTCAGATTTCTCTAGCAATTACCCAGCTGGATACATGTATTTGAAGATTGACATTATAGATGAGGGTAATGAGAAAACCCATTGATAATAGTTGGTACCTGAGGCACTTTCATTGCCTGATGACTTAGGTACAGCGGGCATCTTTTGAAACCAATTTATATTGTAATCTTGTTTTAAAGCTTGTGTGTACTCCTTTTCTCTGTAGTTTCCATACATTTCTTTTGAGTGTGGGTGCATACGTGTGTGGGATTTTGTCTGTCCGAGAGTTTGTGGGTGTGCATTTCTTCAGTCACGTTCTCTGGGACTTAGTGAATTAGTCAGGCAGATAGCTAGCTGTCGACCAGGGCTGCATTGCTCATACATAAAATATACCCATAAAGACTACAGACAACTGGCGCAGTGTTATCCCAGGCAGAAAAAAAGAGTTCAAAAAGTGTCCCTTAATTTTTCTGTTCTTGACCAGACTTCAGTATCATTGTTTATCTTAAAATTAATATTCAGTTGATATTAAAATTGGTCTTAATGAATTTAAACCCTTAAGATAAGATTGTTTCTGTTGTCCTCTATCGTAGACAAACACAATTGAGGTAGAGCACAACAAATTACTGAACTGTAATGATCAGTTAAACTTTGTGAGTTGCAGATACCATCCAATACCCAAACAAAAGAACTATTTTTACACCATCTATTCAAAATGTCTTCTGTATCTTTTATTAATATTCTTCATTCGTTTGTGATCCAAAATCATATTGCCTCAGACACAAAAATGATTAATATCCTGATTAATACCATCTCCCTGCTGACCACGGTAACGAATGTACTGTAATTACTGTTATTATAAGGGATTTTACTTCACTAAAGCCTGAAACAAAGCAGTGTTTGTGTGCTTTTCTGAAAAGTCCCTTCTTCACTGTGCAAACAGTTCCATTTGGTGCCTTCTGTCTTGACTTTGAACGTCCCAGAGCGTGTGTGAGCGTGGGTAGTGTATGTTGTCGTTAAAGGATCTGCTAGGGAGAAACAGTGTTGTGCTTGGGGAGCCACATGCAAAGGCTTTCCTATAAAAAAGGTTAACGGCTCCCTCAGAAGTAAATTTAGCCTGTTTTTAGACAGCTGGAAAATGCCATCTGTCCATCTGAGTTGCTCTGTGATATGACTTGACAGGGGCATCTGTAGAGAATGGCATCCTGCCTATTACTTCTTCCAAATGAAATGTTCAAACTCCCATCTACTTAAGATATCCGCTGAGGTCAATGAGGCAGGCCCACGCAGTAAGTACTGAAGTATATTCCACCCTTATAGGTCTCCACTTCAGGCAGCAGATGGGTCAGTTTGCTCCCCGTTTCGATGGTTGTTTGAACTGGATATGCTCAGCTTTGCAAAGAGCTGATTAAATGTGATGTTTTCTACTAATGAAAATGTGCAATGTGAAATCGCCTAGCTTACTGTAATTAAAACATCTGCTTTATCTGGAGTCAGAGCGCTCGTGGCCGTGATATCCCAATGTTTTCATCCCGGATCTTTGCAGTGCTTGTTTTTGGAATTGTCAGAAGAAAAGAGAGGAATTTTAAAAGTGCTGTGACTGGAGTGTTTGCGTGATTCACAATAAAGTTGCTGTGGTTTGTCTAGTTTCTTTACCAAGTGGTGGTGGAAGGTTTATTGAGTATCAAAGAAACTCTATTTTTCACATACATTTCCCATGTAAAAAGTAAATACTTTTTTTTCTTTTAGGAAGCAAATTAATAGATATGTAGTATTATTTTATGCAACGTCATGTTTGGAGATTCATTATTTAAAAAATCCAAATAATAATAAAGATCTCCCAACTTCCAGTAATAATCTTTGGTGGTCCTTTGGAACTGTTGTGCTCAACTACAAACTGCAAATATGCTGGCTAAGGGCTGTGAGCAGAGTTTGGCACAGAGATTAGCCATTGTAAGTGGGAGCAGGAACACCACAGATTTGCACAGAGCTGCTTGTTTCCTGGGGCTTTTTAAATACTGGTTGCCGTTCTAAGTCAATAAGCCTGTCAGACATCCATTAGTGAATGCCGGGCATAACTGGAATAGAGATGGTTCTTCCGGCTGGGTTTTTGGCTTGAAAACTAGAGTCCCTCTGGGGGTATTGCACTGAATGTGATCTCCTTTATTGATCCTTTTCTTTCTTTATAATATCTTTAGCTCTTATAAAGCTTTTTGTTTTGGGACCTGACTACTGAGAAGCGTCACTAATCTACTTTTGTTCTTAGATATACAGTAGGTAATGTTTTATTTTTCTGGGGGTGTTAGTGGATGAGGATATTACATTTCAAACTTAAAAGGAGCCTTTTATGATCGTTGCCCCAACTTTAAACCTGGGAAGAATTTACAGTTTTGCTTGATCCTTTTTAGGAAAGGCCAATGGAGTGAGTGATGTACTGCAGTGTGCAGTGATGTATTCGGTCTCTGCACCATCACATACAGAAAGGTGCAACGAGTAGCTAATATAAAAGCAGGTGAAGATGACCACGTTTTATAATTCAGTTAGCAAGTAATTGCAGAAGCATTTTGTCAGCATTCAGCAAGATGCAGGACCTGAAGACGTGTAAAATACCGTATAACAAGCTTTCAGCACTAGTTCGGTGTTCTGACTGTCAGTATTGTGTTAAACTATTCTCGTATCAGACTTTGGAACCGCACAGTTAACATGTCCAGACACAATTCTAAGAACTGCAAATCCATGTAAAATTAATTCAAAGCTTGTTAATCTCCAGAGGATGGGCAGAGTAGCCCATAGATATTAGCAAGAGTCTGAAGGATGTTTGAAAATGATAAGTTTTCTGTTTGTTTCTAAAGGTCATGCGGTATGATGGTCCTGAACTTCACATTTAAGAAGCTAATTAAGGACTTGATAGTCCCCCTTATTTTAAATCACCCATCACCTTCTCGAATGACATTTATATTAGTATGGAGCTGTGCAGAGGAATTTTAGGATTGTTCTATATCTGCTTAAATAACAGGCTATAGGAGTATGGGAGTTCAATTTTTAAATGTAATTTTTAAATACAGCTTGGTAGGGTGATTAAGGTAGACCAGAATGCTCTGTTTTCATGCACTATATGCTCCGTATTGTACCCAATATCAGCCTGTATAAGACTAGTTTGCACAATCATTAATCTAGCATTAATGCCAGACACAGTATCTTCATTCATTGCTTGGAAATCTCAAAATAACTGCACCCAAAACACATCCTACAAGACACAAATGGGGTTATAGTGTGTTTTCAGATGATAATAGTAATTGTTTCCTAAAAGGTTTTACTAAATGGACCTTTACAAATTTGTCTGTGATTTTTTTTATTTGTGGTACAGTTCCATTTGAAGGTTGAATGAAGTATATGGCAAATAACATGAGAATTACCTTTAAAATATGCCAAAAAGGCAATGAATTGATGTAATAAAACCCTTAAAGAAAAAGCCCCAATGTATGCCTGATTTATTAAGAAAGAATCTGAAAAATAGTAAAAGTAAAAATGTAAGATCACCCATTTTGTGAATACTCAGCTAATCAATGGGCATGTATTATATCCCTGCAGGGTCTATCTATCACAACGTGGTTTTTGAAACAATTAAAATCTCTGGCTTTCTCTGGTAGAGTGTAGACTTGTTGCCTGCATTGGTTATTTGATCTGTTTAACTGCAGAATAAGCCAACCTTTCTGCCCAGCTGCCTGTCACTTTGCTTTTGACATCTTTCTGTGAATGTCTAATAAAATCCACTTAGTACATAGTGGCGCACAGTCCTCACACAGCTCTGCTGATCACGTGTCATTCTGAGTAACCATAGTGTACCTGCAACCAAGCTGTTGCATTGACAATCCTATGCTGTTGTTATGGAGATCTGTATACTGTATGGATTATACACAACAAGTTACAAATGTTTTTTTTATGATTTCACCCACATACTGTACATTCTAAACACTTGATCAGATCTCATGAGATGGTATAAAGATAAGATGAGTTTTTTTTGCAAGGCTTGCAAAATAATATTAATGCAGATCTGTTTTTTTCTTTGTGCATTTGTATCTCTTTGCAGACAGAAAATGCAGGTGAAAACTTCAGGTGGTAACTTTTGAAGCGCAGGCTTTTAGAACTTTTATTTCATTAGGACATGAGAGCTCTCAAAATCCTAATAGTTGGGGATAGGCGGTTCTTATAAGTGGTTCTCCTGGATAAATTTGCAATCTCTTTCAGAAGAGGTGCATTGGGTTACATAAAAGGCCAGTGACAGTTCTGTAGTAGTGCAGCTTTTCATTAATAATCATGTGGGCTGGTATTTGAAACTGTTCCTGCCAGGAGTTTTAACTGGCTGTGGTGACCTGTGGTAAGCTTCACTGCGTGATGGACAGGCTGCTATCACAGCACTGTCTGAAACTTGATAGTGGAGTCAGAAAATGATGACTGCCTGGATGCTGGTTTCATTTTCCACCACCAGTGAAGGTCTTGGGCACACTGAGTACTTCAGTGCTGGATCTGCCACTTAAAGGAAACCCTATATTGTATACTCTCAGTCCTATGCTCTTACTGAACATCCAGAACTATTAAACAGATTGCATGGGTAATGGTTGCAAACATATTTGGCTCGCCTCTTTATTCTTTTTTTTTCCAACAAAGAATAAGCAACGGTAGCTGAGACACACATGGAAAGCGTTGTAACTCTCTTCAGTGTTCCAATATGTTCATCTTTCATATCAAGATGTTACCGAATCTGTAGATTGAAAGTCATAATGGAGGCGCAGGGGAACTGCGGTTAGCACAATGGTCCTGGATTTGATTCTGGGTTCGTCTTCTTCTTGTGTGGAGTTTGCATGTCCTCCCTGTGTCCCCCCCTCCCCCCCATTAAGCAAACCGTGAGCAGTTAGGGGGAGGAGCACAGGAACATATTGAAAAGTCTTTTTTTTTACTTGAAGCTCTTAAGACACGTTTAAGATATGCTGATAGATGAGTTATAATAATGCTCAACTATATATGTAATGTGGGTGTGAGTTAGAACTGAAGTGTGGTTCAGAGCCCCTGAGGGATGGTGTGTGCGTGTGCTGTAGAGAGAGGGTGTAGGCGTTGTATTCAGGGACTGAACTGATGTTGCATAAACACGAATTTAGTGGAACAGAGAGTGCTGGGGTGGCTGTTTCTCTGTGTGAGTGGAACAAATCCTCCTGCAGAAGTTGGGGAGCTGACAGACAGAGGATATAGCGGTGATTTCCCCCTCGTCAGTGAAATGCCCCATGACATGCATTACTTTCCCAAATTAGCGAGTACGTTGCTACACTGCTGCTCGTTAGTCACCAAGAGAAACTGCCCTCACTGACAATCTGCCATCAGTGCAGCAATTGTTTCTGCACACCTTTTGAGTTGATCAGGCTTACAGTATAAAAAATAAACACTGCTGTTAATAGCATCTCGTGTTATTTGTGTTTTTCCTTTTGTTATTCATTAGTATTACTCATGAGTATTGTTACGTGAGCAACAAGAGGCAGTAAGGCTTTAATACAGGCTCTGTGGGTTCTTTCTGAAAATGACTTGGTTTTAAAGAGATTTAGGAGATTTGTGCTTTATTCTTTAGAATGCCTTGTCTCCCTGTGTTGCTTTCACACCCTGCCATTGCGTTGGTGGATGGAGATGGGAGCGAAGCTGTTCGGCACTTAATGATTCCAAAATCTCGAGGGACTCTGGAGGAGCAGAGCCATCCAGTTTACATGGGAGTGTTTGTTTCTCTCTGTGACAGTCTATTAGATTTGATTTTGTTCAGTATGGACCTGCCTCATGAAATATTTGCACATTTTTAAGCAGTGACTTCATTTTATGTTCGAAATACGGCTTCAAATAGGGCACAATATAGTGCAGGTCAAGAATCTATAGCTGATTTAATGTACACTGTAGCTGACTTCATATACAGTAGAGTCAAAATAAAAAAAAGGTTTTATTACTGTGCATTTTTCCTGTGATAGTCCTAATAGATTGCAACGATCTGTGGGCAACTGAAGTGCCAGTCATCCATAATTGAAGAGGGTACAGACGTCTTTGACCTGTTTCTTCTTTTATTGTCTGAAGGCTCTGGCCCTCCTCCAAGACTTTAATGAGAACTTGATCTTTGCCATGAACACGTCCCTGTATCTCTTTGGAAATCTCAGACCTGCTACATTAGTCCTCCATGCAGTATTGAAAGGTGGCAGGTGAAATATTTAGCAGAACATTGTGTATACAGAAGACTTTGAGCCACTGAAAATGAGAGGCATGTCCTTCTTGTCTTGCTGGCCTTGCCAGCATTTCTCTCTAAAGATGCAATTAGACCTACAGTATCCCATCATTCATTAGTTTAAAGCAGACTGACAAAATTATAAGTGCACTTTTACTGATAAAAGAAGTCTCCAACTTCCACCCTCCATCTTTGTAGCACAAAATCACATTAGATCGCTTTCGATAACTGCTTATCCAATTCAGAGTCATGGTGGCCCGGAGCCAATCCGCGGAAGCACTGAGCACAAGGCGGGATACACCCTGGACAAGATGCCAGTCCATCAAAGGGCACACATACTGTACCAGAGCCAATTTCACATACAGTATGCCAGTTTACCTTCCAACAAGACTTTGGACTATAGGAGGAAACTGGATCACCCAGTGTAAACCCCTACAAACACAGGGAGCACATCCAAACTATATGTAGATAGCACCCCAGGAATTGAACCCGAGGCTCCAACACTGCAAATCAACAATGCTAACCACTGTACTACTGTAGCACAAAATCATTCAAATAAAGCCCACTGATAGGATTAATACTGTAGTTGTTCTTGAAATTGCAGTCGTTAAGCCAAAAATGTTGAGAATCAGAGGTCTGTGGTTTTCTTTCTGTACATGTAAAGCTCTGCCTGTCTTGGCATGTGTATTTATAAAGAAAGGCCTTCGCCTGTCTTTCTGGCACTACTGAAAAAAGCTTCAGTGTAATTTAAATGATCTGCGATTGGCATGATTCAGTAATTTGTCATGTAACACGGGAGGTAGTCTTTTTGAAAGCTCTGAGCAATGGCTTGCTGTAGAACCTCAGCTAATAAAGCCTTTACTCTCTGTTCTTTAATAGATTTCTAGAGAACCCTGTGAGTTTGGTCCTTTTGCCAGTGACCTTTGACCCGGGAGGAATTGGGATAAGTGTGGTTGGTATGTTAGATAAAGAAAGTGTAATTGCAGTTGTGCTTGGCTCTGACAATAATATATCTTGGGCCTGCTTAAGACATGCAGCTCAGGGGTGTATCTAATTATAGTCAGCTTGGTGAACAGGTGGCTGCCGGCCGTGAGAAAATTTACACTGAAACCGGGCGATATAAGCCCGGTTTAGAAACCTGATACAGACAGGAAATTTAATAGTTGATCAGTGCATTCTGGCCTTGCAGAGTTCATGACTAATTTAATTTGCGCAAAGTCCCAGGGCCACATTTGTTGAAAAAAAGACAGATTAGTTTATTTGTCCCTGTTGAAAGGATCTCTGCCCTTCAAAGATCCATTGTACATTTTTTGACAGTAGCATTTCTGTTGAACTGCAAGTCACAGCAGCATATAAATGTTCTTGCTCGTTAAAGTGCCTGACTACGAGAACGCTGTTTTGCACATGCAGTATGTATTGAATTTAAAAAGGTATTTGAAATGCTTAAAGATATTTTGAGGTGTTGAGTTTGTTACAGAGCAAAGGACTCGCATGCAGAACAGATTACATAAGTAGGGGCCATGTCTTAGTTTTCTTTTAAAGTATCTTTTTTGTGAACTAATTTGTCTTAATTTGCAGTTCATTTCACATCAATTTTAATTTTGTATAGTGCACTTCTCAATGAACTACCGCAGAACACTTCTGCAAATTGTAAATCAGTACTAATTCATATTATCTGACAGAACAACCATTAGGCATCAACTCCCACAGGAAAAAAATAAATCTAAGTGCCTCAGCCCTAATGGGTTGATCCCCTTCTGGACAGGACCAGTGGTGGCTGGCTACGTTTTGTTTAATACAACAGTGAACAAATAGTGGACATCTAGAGATTGATCAAAATGCAGAGGTTCAAGGTGATTTTGATATTTCAAAACAAAAGAAATCAACTACAAAACCGAACCTGCCCCCAGGCTCATCCATCCATTTGGATGCAATTTTCTCACCATTTCCTCCACTTCAGGGCGGTGAGGGCCTGAGCCTATCCCCCAGGGAATCCCCTCAGAAATGAAATCACACAGCAAAGAGGCCTGGCCATGTCAATGGCAGCGCCACACCATTCTCCTCAGGGCCAGAATCCTCTTGGAAGGAATGTCAAGGAAAGCCAATTCCAGGGACCCCAGGACAGGAAGTGTAAAGCTTGTCTGAAGGACCTTTTCTACATGTTGTACTGTATATGAACTTCATCCATGAAGAACCAGCACCCGTCTGTCTGTTTCTTTTGCTTTTCAAATGTTCCTTTTTTCTTGTAGTTTGAGAATCATTACGTTCTGACTACCTTCCAATTTAAGACAATTAAAAGAAAATTAGCAGTAGAAAGGCAATCAGGGACTGACATAAACAAAGGGTGTTGGCTTTAACATTGTCGCTAGTGCTAATTATCGAACTTACAGTAGCATATCTTTGAAGTATGGCTTAGAAAACACTATTATGTCTTTCCCTGGCATTAAAGAGAGTTGTAGTACTGATAATTGGCTCAGCTTTATTAATTTTGTTTATCATTATGCTGCTCTCGGTCTTCCCTAATTAATTGGATTAATTCTTTAAAACATTTAGATTTATTTTGCTGGCCCAGTGGCTCAGAACTATTATCCAGTCATTAGTGAAATGCATCTGCAGATGTCCTAAGAGCCGTATAGCGAGTTATCAAATCTTTAGCACCAATTAAGAACAGATTGTTTCAGATAGCCATGAAGACATCTTTCTCTAAAATACAAAGACAATTGAGACAAGTAAAGGTGTATCATTTAGGAAGATGCTGTCAGATGTTTTTTTTTATTATTTCATATTTGGCTATGGGAAAAGACGAGGGAGACATTGTGTTATTATCTCTTATTTGAAAAGAAAAAATCAGAATTTGCACAAATATTCTACCTTAATCTTTAATCAAAGTCACCTGTTAGTTTTTCCAGTGGTAAAAAGGATTAATAATAATAATTCCTTACACTTATATACATGTAGCTCTTTTCTGGATGCTCTACTCAAAGCTCATTACAGGTAATGGGGATCCCCTCCATCACCACCAGTGGGCAGCCCCATCTGGATGATGCAACGGCAGCCATAGTGCGCACTCACCACACATCAGCTCTCAGTGGGGACGAGAGCAGAGTAATGAAGCCAGTTCATAGATGGGGATTATTAGGAGGCCATGATTGGTGAGGGCCAATGGGAAATTTGGCCAGGACGCTGGGGTTACACCCCTACTCTTTTCGAGAAACGCCCTGGGATTTTTAATGACCACAGAGTCAGGACCTTGGTTTAACATCCCATCCGAAGGACGGCACCTTTTTACAATATAGTGGGGCATTAGGATCCACTAAGACCGCAGGGTGAGCGCCCCCTACTGGCCCCACTAACACCTCTTCCAGCAGCAACCTTAGTTTTTCCCAGGAGGTCTCCAATCCAGGTACTGACCAGGCTCACACCTGCTGAGCTTCAGTGGGTTCCCAGTTGTGAGTTGCAGGGTGATATGGCTGCTGGCCGTAAAGCTGGCCTTTATGGATTCCCATAAAGGTCTGATGTGGACATCTAAAAAGGGCAGACACGTACACATCAGCATGCATACTATACACCTATGTGCATATAGAAATTTTCTCTTTTATGATTCAGTTCCACGAGTTGCTTGGGTTAATACGCAATATTCTAGCAATTGCCTTTTATGACAGATGTGTCAGTGACACCAGGTCGTGCAGCTGAATAATTTTTACCCAAATATACAGTATACAAATGTAACAAACCCAACAATTGAATTGCTTGATGAAAAGTTAGACGTGGTGTAAAGGAGTTTTTTCTTTCTTGAACTGCATCAAAGGAGTTTCCTTTTATTTCTTCTTCCCCCACATGATGTATACACATTAAAACAAAGGTGCAATTAAGATGCTTAAAGTGTACAATCATGGGCCTTAGAGACCCCAGACCTACAGGTTATAGTTGTGTAGTATCCTGTGTTAGTATTATTCCAATTATGTAAATCATTAGACAACCAGATTTCAAAGCAATTTATGCTGTAAGCCACTTTAAAGAAACCATGTAATGGAGTGCACTATACAGTGTGTTATCAATCATGTATTATCAATGTACCCTATCTTCTCAAAAACTATATTGCAAAAAAAGAGTGTATTATAATAGTGGACCTAAAGCAATACATTGTCTCCCGCAAGTGGTCTTCATCTGAGAATTTGTGTGATTTGTAGTTTGATAAGAGTAAAGTGGGTTCTGTTTAATTTTAAATAGTCTGTCCTCCAGAAGGACCAGACCTCTTGCTCAGCTTTTTGCTGACCTTATTTCACAGGATGTCTGGAAGTGTAACATCACTGTTTTGCTGGCTGGAAATAGGCAGCTCTTCATGTTTGCATTTGCCTTTGGGTGACAGATTTTCTGTAGTGCACTGAGCTGTGCCTTACAAAAAAGAGCAGCAGTGGCATTTCTTTTTAATCAATATTTATTGTGCTTATAAAGCACATACAGTTGCAATATCCCCAATATTCTTAAAATATATAGAGTAGAAATTGCTTTGTGTTATATTGCTTGGGAAAATAGGATTAATTTGCTGTGCCATAACATAATTAACATTTAAGTGGACATTTCAATAGCACACTGAAATGATTTCAGTACAATACATTTTCTACATCTTTTTACTGGAATAAATCCAGTAACTACTTACAGTTGTAATACTTCACATAAAATCTTAAAGCTCAAATACGTAATATAATCCATTACTATTTTTCCTCTGTGCATTAGCTCATGATGAATTTAAACTGGGTCAGTTACATTCTTTTGCTGCATTTAAAAATACAAATGCACACAGCTCTCTGTGGGATTGAATTATACATATGACAGTGCAATATGTTTGATATGGAATGTTTTATAACATTTTTATGAGTGAAAGTTGAGAGTAGTGCAGAGCTAGGTGGCCTTGGTCCCTAATGGCTGCAGTGGCTGTAGGCTTTCACTCTTAACTCAGATCTTAATTGCTTAGTTAACCTCATTAGTTGGATCACACATTGAATCACCTGTTTGTTTTTCAGGGCTTATTCAGTTGCTAACTGCAAGATATTCTAATTCCTAGAGGAATTCAGTCTTTGAGGACTGGTGTTGCCTATCTGTGACACAGATAATTGTGCAGCTGCATTCCTTGGATCTGTAAGTCTAGAACACACATACATTACAGTACAGAACCGATCATTTACAGTATCATTGATAAAACAGTCTCCAAGAGAAAAAGGAATGCAAATCCTGACAAGAGACACTCGATTGGTGATTATAAAAGGAAATTCTGTTGCTACTTGCTACCTGCACAAGACTCTGAACGCATTATTTTAAATATTGTTATCTTGGTGGTTAAGAATATCTGTTTGAGAAGACTGTTATGAAGAATTTGATTTGCCTTTGCTAGTACTGCTCCCTGAGGCGGATTTGTATTCTTTCTGTGCTTTGATTCTCTTTGTAAGCAGTGGTGATTTCACCCAGGCAGTGCAGGATTATTTGAGAAGTCCTCTCTCCTCTGCCACCGTGACTAATCTCCCCCATGGCACATATACTTAGCCCTCTTCATAACAGACCACCTCAAAGCAGGGACTGTGGGCAATTTAAAGCAACTCCAGATTCTGGATAAGCCGGTGTCACTGTTCTGCCACAGTGCTCTTTTCTACTTAATGCTTTAGTCACTTTCCTGTTCTGATATGCTTTTCATAGCAATTTGCATCTAAACACCAAAGGTTTCACATTCACTCTTCAGCAAGAGAATTCTTCAAGCAGGATTTTTTCTGGCCTCTTGCTGGTAGTTCATCTGTAACTACAATCCTCATGCCATAGGAAGTAGGCAGCCTCTGATGCTTATGCAAAAGAAAATACTTTTCATGCATTGAAATTAACTTAAAATTGCAAATAATTTACAGGTTGAATGGTCTGGAATCTTAGCATATTTGCCAGTAAACAGTGGTGTAGTGTTCTCATGAATAAAATAAAAAGGCCATTTAAGTGATTTTGAATTTCATTTGGAATGAGTTAATCTCCTCATCTTCTGGTGTCTAGAATCTGTTGAATCATGTTTAGCAAAGCTGAAAGGTGCAGTCTAAATCCTGATATAAGCTGGATTGTTCCTGTGAGAAAACGGTTGCAGTGTTGTTCAAAGGTCACTTCTATCTCATTATCACTTTAAGGAAGCTTCTTATGTTGAATTTAAGTCAAAGAAGTGTGTGCTTTAAAATCCTAATGGTTTGGCTGGTTTTGACTGTGCTTTATAACCATCTATGTTGATTGTTATGTTTTTAATTGTATAGCTCCAGGGCTTCTGAGTCAATGCTAATGAGCTTGACTATATACAGTAGGTGCATAATGCATAATTAATTCCACTGAACCTTTGGTGCCTTTGCAGGTGTGGGAAGACGTGTGCTTAACATGCTTTTATTCTGTTTGCTTTATAGGAAAGTGCTTAACGCTGAGTAGAGGTTCATACTAATGAGGTCTTCTCTTTTCACAGAAACCTTGGAAAATCAGGATTGAGGGTGTCCTGCCTTGGACTAGGTGAGTGCGAATGAGTTTGTTGATTAAGAAGTCAAACAAAAAGGGTTGCATACAGAACAATAGCTCAAATGTCTGAAGGCCTTTGTGATGTAGATTACTTTTAAAACAGGTAAGATGAAGGTACCAATGTTAGTGCACATCAAGAAATTAAGGATATTCACAACCTGTGCTACTATTACCCTATGGTCTCTGATTTTTTTTTTTAAATATGTCCTGCTGAATCATTGCAGTTTATCTACAAGAAAGTAAAGTATATAAACCCGTTTGCAAATAAACAAGCTGAGCTCTCCAAGTGAAGGAATTAAAGGACTTGCAAGGACTCTTTGTGTATTTGTGCAAGTCCTCTTGCCATCTGTCCTCCAGTCTGTATTAACTGACTGTCAGTTCCCTTCTTGACTATCCTCTACCAGCCCCGCGGGCATTAAACCGCCAGGGGACAAACAAAAGGCTTACATTAGCACAAGCCCCTGCTAATGATTTCTGACATACAGTAACTTACTTAAAAGGTAGGCAGCTACTTTTCCATAGGACAATGAATGTCTTGTTCTGAGCAATTCTTTGTTCTTTTCTCACACGAGTTTCCCCTGGTACTGTATATCTGTAATGCAGTTTTGTACCTGGGTTGTCTACAATATTGTACCCATATACCAATATTTGACTTAACAAGATTTACCCTGTTTCATCGTACCAGAGTATGCTAAAACATTGATTTGCCATAGTAAAGGTCATTATGGTAGTATTGCACAGTGGTCATAAACATAAACATTTTCCAAGGTAAGTTATGATCTAATGGTGGCATTGTGGTGCAGTAGTTAGCATTGCTGCCTCGCTGTGCTGGGCCCTGGGTTTAATTCTTGGGATTACTGCAGTATCCCCATGCAGTTCTCCCTGTTCATGTGGGTTTCCTCCAGGCACTTAGGTTCGTATTTTGCAACATTAGTCTGTATTTTGAAGCAGAAATGTAGGGGACCTGCACAATCAGCCATTGTAATATTGTGGTGTGAGGTGATTGATGGAAGAATGAGTAGGATGAGTGGTGGGCTGCCTTTCATTCTTTACCTGAGTGTGGGCAGACAGACAGGAACAGCAGAGCCTAAGAACACTAAGATCAATGAAACAGGCATTTGGGGAAATGAATATGCTGTTAAAAATCCAAGTGTATAAAAGCAGCCTTCACATTTTAATTTTACCCTAAGCAGAAGCTTTGTGTGTTCTTTGTGTCAGATGTCATTGTATAGTGCCACTGACTGCACATGATGAGCCATCAAGGTCCTTTATCGGAACTCTTAGCTTATGTGCAAAATAAAACATTTTTGCTTAAAGAGGAAGAAAGGAAAATAGTGAAAGCTGTGAATTTGTAGAATTTCTGAGTTTTAGCTCAACTGTCACTCCCAATAACACAGTACAGAGCATTGCCAGAGTTAAATCAAACTGAAATGCCCTAACAGAACTGGCTGCCGTTGGCTTGCACAACCAGTACAGTCTGCCTCTGTCTCTGTAATTGTGCAGAAAGGTCTACCTCACCACTACTGCAGTACAGGGATTATTCCCTGCTAGTTTTTGCTGTATCCCCGGTCAGGGTTCTTCTAAAATTGTTACTTGTTTGATTGACAGTTCAAAGTGATTTGTCTTATTTTTGGGAACTTAAGAAGGTTGCATTGAAATTTGTTAGAGAAAGCTTGGTATAGTATATATGCTTTGGACATGTTAAGGATTCCTTTTATTGTCATATGTACATCATTTTAAATACACAGTCACTTTATGTTATGCTATTTTAGCAGCACCAGGCCTTGTGTTCTTCTAAGGTGCTGTGTGGAGTTACTGAATTTGACTAATGAAGATATTGATCATACTCAGACAATATTTGGTCAGAAGAGGCATGTTCTTGCACACTTGCTAGGAATGGACTGGATTGTTGTCAAGTGATCTTAATGCCGGTTGGGAAAAGAAAATGTTTCTGTTTTGTTTTTTCCAGGAACATGGGTGACCTTCGGAGGTCAGATCACAGATGAGGTAGGATCGGCTGCCTTTTTTATTGCTGTCTTCTTCATTTAAACTCTTTGACCCTTTTTTAATACCTGAATCTGAGAGATTGTGGAGCCGAGGTTATGATGGTGTTTGTGCCTCTTACATCACAAACTGACTGTCTTCCCAGCTGAAGAACAGTCCCCAAGGTGGCAGGACAGCAGCTCAGGAAAGTAAATGCAGCAGGACATTTGGCTACTGACACTAAAGGTCTGGGTGGAACATATGGCTTCAGCAGTAAGCTGAGACAACAAGGAACTGAATCACGTAGAGTGGTTTGTATACGTCAGCTGCACTTAGTAAAAGCCATCTTCTGGACAAACAGTAATTTGATTAACGCCGCTATCGTTGGCCTCATGACAAAGGCATATGCTGTATCTTTCAAGGGCAAGGCACAATTTCCCCTTGCTTGAGTGTGAAAGCATGAATAGCAGCAAAGCCCAGGGACTTGCTGGCCTAAGGAGTGTCACAGCCTTTGGTATGACAGTTTGCAGGTCTTTCAGGGAGAATGACTAAAAGTGAGCAGTCAGATTTTTTCCTCTACACTGTGCAAAATAAGTTTTCCTGGCTTCGAAGCCCTCATGTCCCAACTGAGTAGCCTTTCTATCCGGCTCCAATGAGCTGATGCACAAGCTGATCATTCGCCTAACCCATCTGAAGGCAGAGTTGTTGCGATAATCTTAATCTGCTGGATGCTTTAGCAGTTCCAAATAAACTAAAGTAAAAAAAAAAACCTTTAAATTATTGATGTTACCTTATAGCTTTGTGTTTATCAAATAAGGGCTTGTGCAGTGTATACACTCAGATTAAACCTTTCTTCTGCTGTTGGCCTGTTGAGTTTACAAATCAGTAAGAAGGTAGTAAGCATCATTTATCCTCTCACAATTACAGTAAGCCTGTCATGATAACCTGGGATGTTCCAATATCATGACAGTAAAAGATGAAAGACTTAGCATTGACCATTAAACCCAATCTGTTTAGTGAAATATAGTCTTTCATAGTGTAATAGTGCTGACAACCCTTTGTCTGCACTATCCAGTATTTTATCATTTGATGCATAGCAGGTTCCCTTGTCTGAAAAGCTAGTTCAGTGTTGCCTGTCAGTATTAAGAGCTGGGTGCAGAGAGGCTTATCAAAGGGACCTCCATTCATCCCTCAGTTCGGCAGCAATGGACTGTTCACCCATCCTTTCAAAATACAGTCTTTAACTTTTCTAATGAAGATTTTCCAGCCACAAAAATATTTTTTTACGTAGGAGATTTAAAAGGGGGGCATCACAGTGGCGTGGTAATTAGTGTTGCTGCTTTGCAGGGCTGAGCTCTGGATTCAATTACCAGGCGGGTATCTGCATAGAGTTGGTATGTTCTCCCTGTGTTCATGTGTGTTTCCTCCTGATGCTCAGGTTTCCAACCATAATGGAAATTGGCTTCTGGGAAAATTGGCCCTGGTGTGAGTGAATCTGTGACTGTGTGCGCCCAGCGATGGACAGGCTTCCTGTCCTGGGTGTATTCCCACCTCGCGCCCATTGCTTGCTGGGATAGGCTGTCACAACCCTGTAGTGGATAAAGCAGATAGAAAATGTATGGTTGGATTTAAATTTGGCTATCAGAGTATGAAACAAGCTACCCAACTACTGTATATTGTTGAAGCTGATATCCTGGCTTAATTTAAAAAGCTGCAGGTTGAGGATCCTTGGATCGATCACCTAGGGATCAAGATGGGCCTAATGGTCTCTTTTTGTTTGAAACCATTTTTATGTTTTTATGTCCTGCACAGTGGTGTTTGTTTTAGTGACTATCCAAGAAAGGGTGATTGCTCAGAACACACAGTGAGCCCTGTTCTCCAGATTATGAACAGGATTTCCCATCCAGCAGTGCAGAGTGGGTCGAGCACCGCAAGGCTAGACATGGTTGTGTCTGCCAGGGTTTCCCTCACAGTGAAACGGCAACTTCTGGGACCTGCGAGGCACCTGCATTCTTTCAGCAAAATGGATTCACACAGACATACACCTGTCCTCATTCTGTCCTTACAGCACGGTGTTTGTAGCAATAACCTGCCATGAAAACCAATTTCAGTATTAATTAACTGTCAATGCCAGAGGGTATACAATGGAAAACAGGTGGTGATTTCACATGTATAAAAAATGGGTTCTGGTTATATTTTTAAGAAGGGATTTGTTTTGTTTATACAATATATATTTAAATAAATGTGACCCTTTAACCTTCTCTGTTGCACTGTATTTGATGCGCATTGTTGATAGCAGTGCAAATACATTAAGGCAACATTTTGCCGTTGTGCCACAGTGAGATTCAGAGTCATGACATTTAAAATTTAAGTAACCATACCTGTGAAATGTGTGAAAACAACAGCCTGTGATTTTGGTATTCAGCTTCAGCAGCATTTCCCTACAGCTCTGTAATCTACACATGACTGAGCCTCATCTTCATCTCTTTGTCTTTCCCTGTCTGTCTTGCTGTCCACCTCTCTCCCTCCTTGTTTCTCCTGCTTCCAGATGGCAGAGCAGTTGATGACCCTGGCGTATGAAAATGGGATCAATCTCTTTGACACAGCTGAGGTCTATGCAGCAGGGAAGTGAGTAACAAGAAGCTGGGGGATTTTAGTTTCTCTCTGTATTTAATTAGATTTGTGAAGAGTCTGCATGCTTGTAAACGTTTATTCTGCTCTTGGGCTCAACAGCAGATCTAATAAAATAAATCATACTCAACGGGCCTACACTAAAATAAACAGACTGAGAAATTGAAAAGAGGCCACTTTTATCTAATGAGAGGCAACAAATGCTACGGATCCAATACTCACTTGTTAATCTTAAATGTTTCTAAGTATAGTAAGTATATAAAACTTTCCTGTGGTTCACCAAAAGGTAAATTAATATTTCACAAAGGGTATGGAGGCCTTTATGGTATGATCCACTCTAGGTGTCTTTTCCTTTTCAATGTTAGAGACATATTGCACCTTCACTATCATGTAAAAAATGTAGCCAGCCTAGGTTCATTGTGGAATACTGTAGTTTTAGATGTATATAAACACGAGGTGTCTGTGTATCAAGATGCTGCCCTTACCTGTAGACCCTCAGCAGGGCACTCTGAACCAGCAAAACAGAGATTAACTCAAACCTGACCATCTGCCTCAAAAAGAGCTTGTTAAGCTGCACTTACTTTGGAGGTACAGTATATAGGTCTCTTCCATGGCCTTACATAGAGTTAAGTGTTGTGTCCTGATTCAGCAGCATGTGCACCAGGAAATTCCAGTCATCTGCATCCACACCATATTATTTTAGCAGTCTAAGCTCCCACTACATATACAACATCTTAAAGATGATTCTGTACTTGTAGAAATAAATCGTTTGATTTCTAAGAGATGGGACCATTTTAGACTGCTTCACAGGAGCATGATGATGAGATCCTGGCTTGAGACATGCCCTGTATACAGTGAAACAGATACCATTATGCCACAGGCATATGTAAGCTAATGCACACAAATATCTGGAACTTTAAATTATGATTGATTATATTTCTAAGGTGTGTTCTTAAAATAATATTTTTTTGTTTATAGCAAACTAGGGCTTATCGTTGTGAATAGTAGCAAAGAACTGTGACAAAACTGTTGGCACCAGGAATCCAGTGGATTTTGTGTTAAGTAAGATAATCACTGCAACATGCAGCTTTTAGAATTAATCCTCACTGCTGGAGCGTAAGTGGAACTCACTCCAAGATGTGATGTGATGTTTTCAAAAGGCACAGGAACATCCATTCAAGTTGTATATTCTTCACGTTGAACCGAAATAGTGCTGCCAATGTTGCTTTAAGAAAAGAGCAATTCATTCTTTTTTAGTAGTTTTATTTCCTTTACTAAATCTCCAACCCTTAACTTCTTAGATGTGTCGGTTTGACAGTATGCTGTTTGAATGCAAGATGATATCTTTCTCAGAACTGTAGTCTCTCTGCCAGGACTCTTTTATCATTAGTGAATATTGACTGGAGCAGGACGTCGGTTTAATGTCAATACCTAGGAAGCTGGAAAATAATCCAGCTGGAAAATAAGAAGTAATGAACAATTACCTCTTTCTTTAAGTATTCTACAAGAAAGTATTTTATTGCTGCAAAAGTAAAGTAAAAAACCCCAGTTACAGAATGTGCTTTTACCCAGGAATAGTGCTGAGCTGATGGTTTAAGGTATTGTTATATGATGTCAATGTGAGAGCAGATACTGTACCATGTATCATGCTGTGGTTTCATAACACTTTTAATGCATTTTTTTACTGTTTGGCTTCAGGCATTTGAATTTGGAAGAGCTGGCACAAAAAAAAAATCAATTGGAAGGTTTTATAATAGGTGCAAAAATTATTCATATGGTAAGTCTCCTGGCTGGTCATTCACAGCAGCAGATCAAAGTTATTGCTCTGTAGGCTACAGAGCTGTGATATGCAAAATGTGGCTATCGTACAGGTGCACTTGGTCCCACAATGTGAACTATTTCATCTTTCTATGTTTTATTTATGTGTGCAGTACATACAGTTGGCTGTATCACACTGTGTCATTACTGCGTATTTTGCAGCCACAACTTAATGTAGTATGTTGGGACCAGGTTACTCTACATACTGTGAGTAAGGGGAGTCTTGTTTGATAGTCTAGTCTGATAGTTTGATAGTTATTTTAATAGGAATAAGTTAACAGTTGCCGGTTTTCCTTACTGTATTCTGCGAGCATTAACTGAGGACAAAAATGTAAACCTGTTTGCTACTTAGGACGTTTGCTACCGAATGTACTCAGAAAGAAGAACTGTATGCAGTGAATTCCCAATTGCAGGTTGGTCAGCTTACAGAGGTGTAGTTCCAGTAATAAGTGTGGTTGTCTTTGCCTGAATTATTCTCCAACACCAACTATGCAGTCCAGATACTTTTCTAACAAAATAAATCGTGCACCTCTTGAGTTTACCTCTCCAATAAAAACATGAATTCAATTATTATCTGTATTTTACTGTGCAAAGTAATTACAGGTTTTAGTATTATCATTAAAATTAGTATTTTAGTGTCTTCATTAAGCTCTATTTTTTCACCAATATTCAAATTAAATGCATCAGAAACTACAGTATACGTATGAGTTAGGGTGGTTCCACTGCAGCTTCTTGTTCTTATTCCAGCAGAAAGGGTAAAGACAGGTCATTTTTTCCTCTGAGTCAGAAAACTAGCCCTAATAAAGCTCTGTCATTTGAAATGTACACACAAAATAGCAATCTGTCAGAAATGTAAAGTGTCTGGCAAACAGAAAAAGATTCTTGACCTAAGCACTTCTGTGCTTTCTGCTGGTGTTGCAGGGTAGCTAATGTTCTGAGTATGTTGTGTTTCACTGTGTCTGCTAAAATAAGAGCTGCCTGCTACAGAACCAGAGTGCTTACACACGCACATGCGTCCTTGCCATGGGCTTGGGGTGTAGAGAAGCCCCTTTCACACGTGTCTGTGGGAATACAGGCCTCACATGACACGTTCGATTAATGACAAATAAGTTGGTAAAGAAAATGAGTATTAGGGAGGAGTTAAAAACAAAATGGTGAAGTATTTCTCATGTGAGACTGTTATTTTTTAAGCTGGACAAAAGCAGCTAAAATAGTCAGACCAAAGCAGTCTGCTGCAATCCCAGCAGGATTAGATAGATTGCCATAAAGCTGAAAAGGTCTAGGGAAACGTTTGATTAAGTAATTGTGTGGTAAATTTTATGTGGTGTTCTTCCAGTTTTCCACTGGTATTAACTTGTTTATTATACAGTGCTGTAATTTCTGCAGTGTGCATCACACTGTACCATGTGTTTAACATGATTTCACATTCTTTATTGTACTTCACAGCATTTTTTCCATGGATTACTTATATTTGCAACATCCACAGGAATTGATAGGGGTCACTTTCATGCAGCTCAGCTCTCATTAAAGAGTGCTGATACCCTGGGGGGCAGGAAGGGGGGGGGGGGGTGAGAGAAGGGAGCGGGAGATCTTGAAATATTGATTTTGTGTATGAATGCAGAAGCGTGCAAAATCTAAATAGAATTCATAGGGAAGTTCCTGCACTCCTTTTTTTGCAGTTTTTTGTGCCTTTTAGACATGGTTAATAATTAATAAACCTTAAACTATCTAGATTTTGGTAGCAAAATTTAAACAGGACTACAAAATGACAAAGAGCAGGAGCTGCACCTGCTTTTCTTTTTGCTGCAATACTCTGCAGTGAGTTATCTGAGATAAGATAAGATAGAGATCACTTTATTAGCCATATACAATTTATTGCATTAGGAATTCAACTTTGCACATACCCCAGCTTGTTCTCCATGAGACACACAGGGACACAGACAGGGAGAGAGAAGCTTGGGATCAGAGCGCAGGGTCAGCCATTGTACAGCGCCCCTGGTGCAGTTGGGGTTAAGGGCCTTGCTCAGGGGCCCAACAGAGTAGGATTCCTCTACCGGCCACAGGATTTGAACCGGCAACCTTCCAGCCACAGGCGCAGATCCTGGGGAAGGAGTTGTATCATAACATTTCAGCATAGATCAGCAACCTGCTATTGTTACGCTTTATTGTTGTGTGATGTACTGTATAGGCTAACCGCAGTCCCTTTTAAACTGTTCACTGAGATAGGTTGTATTTGTCTTGTCAGCATAAAATAAAATACAGCAAAAACATGGACAACCACAGAATCCCCATATGAATATCTGCCATTATGTTAGAATTAATTCTTATAGGCTATGTTTCTTTTTGTGAACAGGATAACATTCTACTTAATGGACTAGTAAGCATTACTTTACTGGGGAACAGTCTGCAGAAATGGAGCAAAATCCATTTTAATTTTTTGATGTCGCATTTTGTGAATTTTAGCACTTTGCTCTCTTTGCCCCCATTTGATTAAAGTGTAACATATTACATTAACTGTGCAAAGACAGTGCAATTCTTTTTCTTTTGCTGTTTTTTTCCTGCCTATGTTTTAAATGGTTTTGTTAAAGCATCCGTGACACTGTCTCTTCTAATGGGAGTAGGGGAAACTCAGTCGCGAAGAAAACATCAGTCCTGAAGGCATACATGTGGCATCTGCCATTAAAAACTGCACAGAGTTTTACTTCTTCACAGAGTTAAATACTCTGTTCATACAGTCTAAGAGATCTTCTTAATTAATGCATATAGTTAGCCCCCATAAACTGAAAAAAGGGATTTAGTCATGGCTGTTGCTGCAGATTACATACATACATATATATATATGAAGCTTAATCTTTGATCTCTGATGTACATATGCAAAGAATGGTTATGTCATTGCACTGTAAAACTGGCTGAGTAATGGGATGTAGTTATCTTCTCCTACAGTCTTTTTTTAAATATTTTTTTTATGTGAGCAGTAAAACTGTACAACAACATGTGCTGACTGGTTGCACAGACAGAAAATTACAAACATGTAATGCTGAATGACTTCAGCAGCATTCTGTTGTACAGTACCTATTTGTAAGGTAAGGTGGCACCTAATAAAAACAGTTGTTGTAAATACAGTACAAAGCTGAAGTATCTGTTCTTTGCTTTTCCCTTAAAATGTGATGTTTATAAGTAATCCTTGCTAATTTGCTTCCATTACTGCCCCTTCTGACCAATAAAATCAAGTATTCATGGTTGAATCTCCTGATTAAGAGACCATACAGGAGAGCAGCATTACCTTTTTAATGATATATTTAGGCTTCAGCATTTGCATTATTTTAAGATATTTTTAAGACTTTTAAGACTTGTTTCTTTATTCCAGGGCAGAGGTGGTGCTTGGGAATATTATAAAGAAGAAAGGCTGGAGGTAAGGTGCTGTTAAGATTTTCTTATTCCCTCTAAACAATGAGCCCTCTTCTAGATTAAGAAACCTGGCTGTTGTGGTGTGATGAGAAAGCCAGTCATTATAAATTAATAAAGGGAACAATTCCACTACTGTGTCCCTCTTTCTAGCACGCTGCTGTGAAGGGGGGATAAGGTGAATAATTCATGGAGTGGGTTTGGTAAGCCTCACCTTCTGCGGCTGCAGCACCCTATCATAGTGTCACCTGTCTTCCAAAATCCTTAGTGTGAGAGGATTGATGGCGCAAATTAGTTATTTATCATGAGCTTTCCTTTACTTTCATATCTGAGTGGGCTGACTGTGAAAAGTACATATACTTTTTGATTGTAAGTTAGCTTGAATGCAACTTCTAAGTACAGTCATTACTAATAATAACGTGAGTATATAGTTTTTACATGGGGCATTGGGGTGATATTGAAGGCAGTGCTCAAGCTCTTTACGTACAGGGACACACCGTAGAAACAAAAGGAGTTTGGCTGCAAACATGCTTTAATTTGAAAGTATTTGCTTTTCACGCCTTTTTATTTTCTGTCTATACTTTGTTCTTGTTCATGTTAATGTAGGATCTGCCGTTTTGGGACACTTGGGCTACAATGTGTGTGTCTTACAGTTCCTCATATTAAGGATAATGTACAGTTTGTGTTTGTGTGCTGAAAGGCGAGTGGTTGGTGTTGCCTGACCTGCAACCAGTCTGTTTGTGACTTGTCTGTAGAGTTACAGAGTTCAGTATGTGAGTATGAGTGAACTATGACTTCCTTGTGGTCATAAGACCTTGGTCATTTTATAGGCATGGCTTTTTAAAGGAATACTTCTTGTGATCTTATTATCCTGTTGTGGCAGTGAAGAATTTGGGTTGGGGGTGTCTGAAATAAAGGTTGCTATTTATAAATCCACAAGTAACAGGAACAAAAATCTAGGGTTAGGTGTTCAATTCTGAATCATTATATTATTCAGGATTTGTTAATCACCATCTGATAGGCTATTGCACATATTTTAATTAAAGAATTGTACAATAAGTGATTATATTCACTTATCACAATGTAAAGGCATATATTTTAATACAGGTAATCTGCTGAAGCTAACCTGAATTGCACCTATAAATCAGTGTGTCTCAAACTTTTCATGTCAGTTTTAATATGTTTTAAAATACAACTCCCCTTTCTCCCAATTGTTATCAACATGAATTGTTTATTTCTCTCTTCTAGACGTTCCAGTTTGGTCATCACCACCAAGATCTTTTGGGGCGGAAAGTAGGTGGAATTTTCTGTCCTGGTGAGGGGGGCCCGGCTCCCTGTGGCACGTGTGGGTCAGAGCTCGAGCAGAGCCTGTGGTGTGACTCCGCAGTGCAGCACTTTAATAAGCTAAATGAACAGCGGGGAGCAGCAGTGGCTGATTGAGGGCTAAGAATATCTTGCATTTGAATGTGTTCGAAGCAGAGGGGGAGAGTCCCGCTCATGCAAGGCAATTAATGAAGAAGCACGCTGAGGAGTTGGGCTTCAGAGGCTTCATAATTACCTGTGCTTAACCAGGTTAAGTTCCCCCTCTGTGAATCCGCTGTCATTTGCATTGCAGATCTCACCACACGAAGTCTTTGCAAAGTTAATAGTTAATAACAGAGACAGTGGGTCAAAAATAATTGCATTATCTCTTTATACATGTATGTATTTACAAGTCCATGCCCCTCCCCCCCCACCGTGTGATTAAGTAATTATTAATTACAGACAGAGTCCAATACACAATGGATTTGGAATACAAAAAGTCAACCTACCATTGCAGAAATCACTGTCTGTACCCTTTCACTGACAGGTTTGTCTTGTGTAAAGCGTCTGATTTTCAGGTATTTGTGATGATAGTTATCACAATCTCTTTATGAATTGGTGTTTCAGAAGACTTTCAGTTGTTACAGTATGTCAGCCAAGTGCTCAAAGTCAATCATGGTTCCTGACTGGGAGAGGTAAAGGCTTTTACTTTATGTTGCAAGTAATACATACTGTAAGTGCTTAATATCCAGACTTAATACAACACACGTTGCAAGTTTCTGTCACAATGTGCATTGTAGAACAAAGTAAGTAATCAAAAGCTCTGTGGAAAAGGCATACTGTTCCATTATTTGTGGTAATAGCTCTGCAGTGTATGAGTGTTTGTTTTTATTCTGTTTTTCAGAGCAGAGACTGAAAGAGGGTTATCCAGAAAGCATATAATTGAAGGTAGGCTTTGTACTTTGGTTTAAAACCTCATGTGTTGCAATGTCCTCCTAATAAGATGAATGTAGTCTTGTTTTGAAACACAAGGGTGATCAGAAGGTTGTTTTTGTACATGCTGAGTGCAAACTCTGATGTACGTGTTATTGTTATTGAAGTGGAGCTTCATCCCAGGACCTTTCATCTCATCCAGTCCTTAATTTAAATGAATTCTATAAACACACTTGTGACTGTGAAGAGGGCTCTCTATCATGGGTCATAAGAAGCCTAAGTTGGAAAAGCAGAGCTTTGTATCCAGACTAAACAGCCTCCCGATCCAACAGAAAATATTAGTGGGGCCAGCAGGGGGTGCTCACCCTGCAGTCCATGTGGGTCCTAATGCCCCAGTATAGTGACGGGGACACTATACTGTAAAACAGGCGCCGTCCTTCGGATGAGACGTAAAACCGAGGTCCTGACTCTCTGTGGTCATTAAAAATCCCAGGGCGCTTCTCGAAAAGAGTAGGGGTGTAACCCCGGTGTCCTGGCCAAATTTCCAATTGGCCCTTACTAATCATGGCCTCCTAATAATCCCCCTCTATGAATTGGCTACATTACTCTGTTCTCCTCCCCACTGATATCTGATGTGTGGTGAGCGTTCTGGCGCACTATGGCTGCCGTCGCATCATCCAGGTGGATGCTGCACATTGGTGGTGGTGGAGGGGAGTCCCCATTACCTGTAAAGCGCTTTGAGTGGAGTGTCCAGAAAAGCGCTATATAAGTGTAAGCAATTATTATTATTATTATTATTTCACATTCCAGTTTAAAAAGCCTTCGTAAGTGGCTGCACTTCAAGGGTTTTTTAGAGAGGAGCCCTGGTCAATAAAATGTTTTTATTTTATTAAACAAAACATTTCCAGGTCCACAGTCCTGCAGTATCATTTAAAAGGTGAAATCCAAAACTGCCAAATCCAAATTTAAAGAGACTTTTCTAAACAAGGTTTTGTCTCTTTTTGCAGGTCTTAAGGCTTCACTGGAGCGACTGCAGTTAGAGTATGTGGATGTGGTGTTTGCTAACAGACCGGACCCCAACACACCCATGGAAGGTAGGCTTGCTAATACCGTATTTTCTCCCTCTACCTCTCTTTAGTGACAGACCTGAAAATGAGTCATCTCAGCTGACTTTGCTGGATTTGCAGCTATGTTCAAGAGGCTGCTCCACGCTTTGGCTGAGATAACACCCACACTGCTCTGCATCTCCGCATGTTGGGATCTTTCTTGGGCAATAAATTGCTGGACAGGGTCATACAGCAGATCACTACCACCCCATTCCATTGTCCCAAGTAGCTTTCAACCACAGGTTTTCAGAAGCACTGTAGTCAGTATTCGAAAATGCATTGATTATCCTTCCTTGTAACTTGTATAAGTTGAACTGATAGTACAATATTGAAATTGTGAATTTATTACTTTTTAAATTGTACACATTTAATACTTAAATTGTACGCTAGCTTCTTGAATGTTAAGCTGAATTGTGCGGAAAGTTGTGGTGGACTAAAATAAACATGCTTACCTCACGATAAGCAGTTCAGAATCCCACAGGTTAACATCACCTGTGATAGACTTTCTCCCCTCTCCATGCAAAAACAGCAATTATAATTAATAATAATAGGAATGATAAGTTAAATGTTTTTGGTTTAAAAATTTGTGGACTGTTTTTAAGAAACATGCCTTAAGATCAGATTACTTTACTTTTTATTCAACAAAGTGAATAAAACATAAAAAATTCAGGAATACAGTGGTTCAAGTTTATATTCATACTGAAGCCATAGTAGGTAAAGAGGTTCATTTCATTGACAATATGGCTGTATCTTCCCTTAGAATGTGATTCTTTCTTGGCTGCTCTGGGGAAATTACTGGCAATCACTGAACAAAGATGTTAGAAGAAAGTTTTAAGACACTTGAAGGCTTTTATCATGTTTAGGATCAAGTCAATTAAAACCTTTGTTTTAAATCCACACTTAGATATAGATACGCTCTTGTAAAATCTTTTAAGGCTATTATGTGACAACATGGCAGGTGTTTGTCGATTCTAGGTAATGAAATGTTAAAGCTGGCTGGGTTATAATCATACTCGGCAAACAATGGTAATGAGGTCTGCTTCGATTAAAGTGTAACATTCCAGGACTATTATATGCCGTGATTTCTAGTTCCTTGCTGTGCATTCGGCCTGGTTCCAGAATTTTACCTGCAGTTTCAGAATCCACTTCGGCCTCGACATTAACAGTGAGTGGATTCTTTAACCAAAGGCAAGTAGGGATGGAGTGATGAGTCCTATTGCAGAGCAGTCTGATCCAGTCCAGTTTATACTGGGGACAATGCACGCCTGGGCTTGCCAATGTGAAAGTGAAAAAAAGCTGCACTTTTATAAACTTATAAAGCTTACCTAAGGCCATACACAAAAGTCAGCGGTGCTTCTTTTGTGTTCTGTATGTTCCAGGTTTTCCTTTTATTTCAGTATGTGTACATACATATACTATACATACTGTAAGCGTGCTGCGGATTGTTTTATTTCTGTTGGAATCACGAACAATACAAATTGCACTTAAAATATGAGTTGTGCACGGCTTTAAGATTTTGTACAAGTACTGTATGTTGATCAATGCATATAGCTTCCCTGATTTGTTTTTCGAGTATTAGATTCTTACACCTAGAATTCAGGGTTTTCTTTGTTTAAAAGCACCTGTCCCCTGATGCACGCCTGTTGCACATGTCATGATGTGCATGTGAGCCATTTGAGTGTTGAGAGACTGGGCTGAAGCGTCTGTGAGATCTGGGTAGAGCCTGGGCAAGCTGGTGCTGCTCTGCAGTGGGACTGGTACTGTACAGCTAGATGCCATTCCCTGAGATGCCATTCCCGTTAAAGCTATAAACTATGGTCTTTTTTCTAAATCTTTTTTTGTCACCAGGAGACCCATTTAACACTTCAAAGTCAAGAACATTCATCATAGAAGGTACATGGTACCCTCAATCCAAGTATTGACCACCTATCTTTAAAGGCATTTTATGGCAGTGATTTATTTATTTACTACTGCTCCCATTCACCTGCCCTTTCCTGTTTTGGAAGAACAACAAAAATAAAATCCATAAAATGCTTTATTAAAAAACAGGATAGTTATCATATGTTGATTGATAAGTGACAAATTCTTGACCTTTAAAAACATCTTGCAAGTAAAATTTGGGAAGAAATACAAAATCACAATTTTAAAGACCTGATCATTCATTCATTTTCCTTCTTTTGTTCTTTCAGCTCTTGTTCATTGCTAGATTACTCTGCCACTATTGAAATGAACATTTCGCTTTGTTTTTTTTCATATACTTGCCATATGTTTCTTTTATTTGCTGCCAGTAGGGCTGCATTGCTCAAAGTACCCTATTTGCTTTCCTGGGTTATAATGCTGAATGAGTAGAATGAGCAAATTGCAGCTTCTTTTATTGCCTGCCTTCATGAAAACTCTCCCACAGATCGTGATTTTTTTCTTTTTTTTCAACCTGCTTGCTGCTAGAATCCCTGCATTTGCTTCACACTGAAGGAGAGTTAGGCTGTTTGCTGATTACAGGAGTCCACTCTCTTCTGTTCCATATAATTACCCAATTATAACGCTTACAGTAATTAGACCTAAGTAAACAATCACCAGAGATAAAAGTGAACATTGTAAAGATTGATGATAACATTAGTTCACTTATTGGCGTACTTTGCTTTGTCTTATGTAAATCAGCTTTGCATCAGTCTTTCTGCCGCGAGTGATTATAGCCATTTCCTGACAAAGAATGTCTTTTCACGGGGATTGTTTGAGAACATTTTGGTTCTAATTTGGATTCATGTTCTATGATTGACCTTGGAAGACTTTGTCCATCGTGCATTGACTTTCTGATCACATCTTGAATTTGCAAAGTGTGTAACTTTTGCCCACATGTCTAGATTATACCAGAGGGACTTCTCCAATTCTTTACTAATGGCCACCTGTCAAAAGAGGACATCCTACTCATGCTGTGCCAGAGATCTGTCTAGATCTAACCAGAGTCTCTGGCTAAACACCACAGACTTGGACCTCTATCATGTCTAGTTCTACTTTGTTAAAGATCCTTTCACTATAGGGTAAAACCTAGTCATACTGATTCTCTAAGGTCAAAACGAACAAAAGAAGCTTCAGTTGTCCCCAGTAATGTGACATCAGCAGAATTTGTTTTATCCGCCTTCTGAAAAGCTCACAGCAATTTGTGCCAGAAACACTGCCTCGTGCTCCATGGCTTTTAGATCATTGCCAGTGAGTGCAGTAGTTGACACGCGAAAGACATCCAGCTGTGTTTATAATTGATTATCAATTGCGTGCCATAGCATTCTCTTTCTGCACACTGTACTGTGATATAAAGCATGCCTGCAGTCGACCATCTGGGCTTAATGGGCCCTGCCCAAAGTTACCCTGTGCTGTTTCACAGCCTCACAAGGAGGGAAGTCGTCTTCTCGAGATCCTTTCTTTTTCTGCTGTGTAGCATCTCTAAAATCCTTAGAATTATTCAGACGTTTAGAGCTTACTCATCTGTTTTTCTTTCTTTTCCTTGTGATTTCACCATTTCTTTTTTCCATTTCTGTTCTTTCCAGGAAAACAACAGCAAATTTTACAGGGTTTTCAAGCCAGTTGCAATGAAGTGTTGATTCAAGTGATCATTCCCACTCAGAACAGCTTGTACACACAGTCAGAACTTACAGTGTACTTGCAGAGGTTGAGGTGTCAGCCTTGTCCAGTCCGAGGAGCAGTGTGGGTCTTTCTAACTGCACTACCCCAGTGCTGTTGTGTCCCCCCCTTCCCCATTCCCTCTCTGCTTCGCTTACAGAACTTCTAGAGATTCCTCATTGTGGTCATCTGCTCAAGGTCATCATAAACTCTGTTGACAAGAAGCAGCTTAAGAGTGAATGCATCCCACAGCT
Source organism: Lepisosteus platostomus (assembly GCF_059453375.1). NCBI lineage: Eukaryota > Metazoa > Chordata > Actinopteri > Semionotiformes > Lepisosteidae > Lepisosteus > Lepisosteus platostomus. The sequence goes on along the minus strand of NC_142633.1, from coordinate 11,476,933 downwards.
TCACCAGTTCACACACCTGAGCGTTTGCCTTACCTGACATTCAGCTGTCCTTTCTCATTACACTTGTCTCACCTTTCATGAACACTTCAAAAGATGAAGTTCGTCTCCCGTAGCTGCTGGAGTCCCATAAGTGACGCACAGTGGCACTGGGGCTCTGTGGTTTTTTTATGTGCTACTCTAAAGCAAAACTACAGCATTCATTCAGCCTTTCTAAAATGCGGACCCCGACTTTGCACATAACAAGCTAGAGGTTTGCTACTCCAAGACAAAAGAATTCAATGGGCTTTTCTGTTTAGGTGCAGGCTGAATGATGTTAATGACAGATAACAAGTTAGTATTAATTCCTACTTTAGGGAACATTCCTTTCGGCAAGGTTCTGACAGCTGTAAGGTTCGCTACTGCGCCTCTGACAGTGACCACAGCAGAGCTTCTTCTCTCTTCTCCTCCTGACACCACTGCTTCATTGCTGTTTGTTAAAGGCTGGCCTTGGTCACACAATACAATTTTTTTGCAAGATGATGGCTGATGTTACAGCACCTCCCCTCCTCCCATGTCTGTGTGTTGGTGCTGTACTGTGAGTGTTGTCAGTGCATGTGTTTGTGTGCTGCGTGCTCTATCCTTCCAGCGGCAGGCTCTGCCCTTCTCAGAGTCTTGCTTTGCTTTGTTTTTGTGTTTCTTTTCTCTGTAGCCTTGTTTGTGCAAGCACCTGCATGACGTAAGCTAATTTATTAAAGGAGCTACTGCAGAGCTTTATTCACTAATCTTGAACTTTCATTCTTAAGCTGGATAAATTTCTATTTGTGTTTAGCTTGAAAACAAAAGCTAGTATGTAGATTATCACGTTGCTGTTTCTTCAGGGAATATCTCTGGCCGTCTTCTCTGACTGGAGAGCACTTCCTCTCAGGAGACTTCACTGGCCGATGTGCCAATTCAGCTGTCTAAACGGACATCTTATTGCCATTGATTTATCAATTGCCTGGTACATAAACAGTTAAAGTATAATGATTTGGTAACGCTAGCTTTCTATTGTAAACACTATAGGTTTGTGAGTAAGGCTCTTCACTTCTTAAGAACTGAATTAAACTGTTTTATTACAGTATATACTATATATATGCATGTGAATCTGCATATCTAGAAAATTCAATTTTTGTCTTGATTTCTATGTTTAAAATGTGCCATTGTGAAACCATAAGGCCATGTTTGGCATTAATTCTTGCACACAACGTGGGTTATTTTTTATTTCCCCCATGAAAAACATTCCTTCTTAACATTCAGTGCTTAAAAGTTTTTTCTCTGTTGAAAAATAACAAAATAAAAAGTTGGGAGAATTTATCTGATCATTGCATTTAAGGCTCCATCCACACACATTATGCAACTAAACAACTAAACAACAGTTAATACATTATTATATACATTTAATATATTTAATATATATATTATATAATATATTTATTATCTACATTAAAAATAGTTGTATGCATACTGTTGTTTAACTGCCTAATGTTAGTAAGATATGACATTTTATTATTGCGCTTCTGCCTATTCTGATCTTTAGAAAATAAAATATGGTCAGCACAGTTTCCTTCTTCTCAGCTTGTTCCTAGAGATACATCTGATCTGGTCTCATACTGAGTGACGGTGAACTATACAGTGCTGGACTGGAGCAGCTTGGGAGATCTCAAAACCAACCTGTAGATCTTAATAGCTAGAAGTGTGCTTTATAGAGGCATTGCCATGGGTGGAACAGTCTGCTATCTTTGCTTACTTTGGTATATATCAGCACAGATGCATACATCTATGCCCCAGCATGAGTGAACATACCCCAAACCAGGCATTCCTGGTTGTCCCATCCAAAACAAAGGATGTAGCATGTTTCTGTATGTTATCTTCAAAATCCTTATAGTTTCCCATAGTTCTGTACAGTTGCACTGTCATGAGCATAAATTAGAAGAACAATAAGATTGAGGGGAATACAAAGATATTTTCCAAAATGGAGTGATGGAGTTGAAGGGATGACTGGGTAGTGCGTCTTTTCCTGCACCTTTTTCAACCCAGCAGCCTTGTCCAAAGAACTGTATGTATTTTATGTACAAGAGGGATTGGAAACACATCTATAGGAGATGTGTGCCTTTTGGCTTTTAATTCTAATTCTCACCTTGTGATAGCCAAACCTTTTTATTTATACCAGCAGAGAAAGGAGCACATAAACATTCTGGACATTCTGGAAAAATTGTCACATGGTGCTGATGTACAGTATTGAAACCTTGACTTTGCCTTTAGAATGGCTGTAATAGGGAAATGAAAGAGGTTCATAATTTTCTGTGCTCTGTCAAACCTGAATCCAGAACTTTGAGCTCAATAAAACTCATTTCTCTCTGTTTTTTATCTCTTTCTTCTTTACATTCTCTGTCCTTTCCCTGCTTAATTGTTTCCGTGATCCCCCTTTTCACTTTCTCTGTTCTTTGCTGCCTTCACCTACCTCTCAACCCTACATCTTCTCCTCCCTCTTTTCACTCCCCCCCCCTTCTCTGTATAACTCTCGCAATGTTCTGCTCATCTTGCTCCATCTCTCTCTCTGCCTGCCCTGGGCCTTCTGTGTTTGCTCCACAGAGACAGTGCGGGCAATGACTCACGTCATCAATCAGGGGATGGCCATGTACTGGGGCACGTCACGATGGAGCTCCATGGAGATCATGGTGAGCTGGCTTCTCGTTGGCTTGTGGATTGTGTCATAGCAGCAGGTGATGGCAGGGTTTCATGGTACATTCACATGGCACTACAGCTGTTTTGTAATACAGTTTACAGTTACACCAGGATTTTTGGTGAAATGTTTTACTATTGTGGAAGCACACAGTGAATCATAGGAAAGAACTGTGAATGCATGAAGGTAAATTGGTTTTCAGGTGACAACATCATGACAAAAGTGCATTATTACTATGCAGGGACCATAGTAAACTTGTATTAAGAATCTAGCATAAGCACCGGAGCAGAAAAAGACACACTGTTGTTTTCCCTTGGCATGACCAGACTGAATCAGCCCCAGTCTCATATACCGTAGTTAAGGGTAATATCACTCTGTACTTTTTTTTCAAGTATTACTTTTTTCACAGTATGAAAATGGGTATTCCTAATGTTTGGTGATCTATCAACTTTAGGGAGAGTGTCATATTCCAGTGATGTGTCATTCACCAGTGTTTACAACACTAGATGTTTTGCTTGTGTGTGCCATGCCAGTGTCAGCCCAAGCTGCCCAGAATGCACTACTACCTAGAGCAGTGTTTCTCAAACTGTTCATCCTAGGCACACTTATTTAGGAAATTAGCACACAGCCTCCCTTCCTTCACATAACCGTTAACAAACAGGAACATTCTTATGAATTTTATGAACCCTGATCTATTTCAGTGGCCTCATCCTGGCAGGAATTGACGGCAGAGAGCTCTAGTTCAGCCTCTCTCAGACATTCTTCATTCTGATTTTTATTCTGTCCATCGAACTTGAAAACTGAAGATTTAATTCTTTTTCTCATACTGTATGTAATGTTTCCAATATTCCAGTGCGTACCTGTTAAAGTCTGAAAGCAAATCACTGTCCTGCTTCACATTGGTTGAAAAACACTGACCTAATAATTCCAAATTTGAAATGAATTCCCACATACTGTACTGTACCTGTTACCTTCCTATAGCAAAGCCTACCAGAACATGTTTCCCTGAGCTGAGAAAGTGTGCAACCTCATTTTAAAGAGTGCTAGGTATCACTCTAAATTGTCTTTGGGCAGGCTGAATTTAATTTGGGATGGGTCACAAGCCTTAACAGTAACCCCCAGTGTACTGTACATTATTCCATTTCAAGACTCCAGCTCCAAATCTGACCCAGTTGTACAGCCTTAAGTAGAAACAAGGGACCCAGCCTTAATGAGCATAGAGACTGAAGTGAATTTCTCATCATATTGGTTTGAACTGAGTCCTTTGAATGGAGGGGATTGTGCAATACAGCTTTATTGAGGAGCATACTGTATTTCCCTGAAAATCTTAAATTGTTATTCCACAGCAGTGCACTATAGAAAGCTGATAAGCCACAGTGTTAATATACTAAGCCAGGTGAATTGAAGTCCTGAGCAGTGTGCACTCAAAGATGTAGGAACTATGTAGCACATAGGAGATTTGTAGTGTAGGGCTGACTCCAAGCATGCTGTACAGCCATGTAAATGTGTGTATAGTATTATTGAGAAGGACTGAAGTGCTATAGAGTCTGTTAATGCTTTGGGTTCCAGGATCAGAAATGGATGCTTGTCTTATATTAGAGCTTTGTAAATACTGTTTATTCTATTTCCTTTATGTGCATGATATTTTGATCGTGATTTTGATTTTTGACCCGGTTGTGTAAACACCCTTAGAAAACAGGAGATCTAGGCAAATATACTGTAGGGCCCTCAGGATCTGAGAATCAGTCTTTTAGATTTTTGCTTATGATCACACCACCAAAACAAGGCAATGAAATAAAATACAGCCTGTGTCTCAGAAGAGTGTTACCTGAATTGGAACTAATGGCTTACTCCGATGAAAGAACCAAGGTGATGCTTGAGAAACTCAAGTGACAACGTGAGCGTGCTCATTCCCTGCTGTTCCCACTCTTGCAGGAGGCGTACTCTGTGGCGCGGCAGTTCAACCTGATCCCACCGATTTGTGAGCAGGCTGAGTACCACATGTTCCAGAGAGAGAAGGTGGAGGTGCAGCTGCCAGAGCTCTTCCACAAGATAGGTACAGAGAGGGGCGATTGATCTAGACAAAACATGTAGATACTATTACATGTAGATACTTAAGTGATTTGCAAAATAAGTAAATAACATATTGAGTTTCATCCTTCTAGTCATCGACTAAATTCAAAGATAGGATATGCAGCTAATTTCTAGTATGGAAGAAGAGATTACAAATGAAAGGAGACCATAGAGCCTATTTTGTCTAGAAATTAATTCAACCAAATACCTCTGCTGTTTCTTGAAAGAGCCAGTGGAACAGCTAGAAGAAAGCTGTTCCGTGTGTTCCAAACACCAGCAACCATTAGTGTAAAGAAGTCATTGCTTTTTCAGTCGTAAATTCACTACCTTAGACAATTTCCAGTTGTCTTCATGGTTCTTTCTTTCTTTGTTTATCCTGAAGTAGATGTGCTCATGGATTTTCCCAGTCTTTATACAGTATGTATTCAATTACGCAGTTACTATGTTTTATTAGATTTTATTTATTAAATGATGCACCTGGTAAAGACATTTCTTGGTATTATATCCTGTAACAGAAGCAATTTGGACATCTAAGATTGTCTGCCCACAGTTGTAAGAGGCCAGAGTAAAGAAATGGAAAAGAAAGCTTTCACATCCCTAAGATAATATACAGATTAGATCAGGCAGATAAGATTCTTACCTGTGTATCCAGTGTCCTTTGCAGTATGAGTACAGTGTGGAGTCCTAATGAAGCTTGTATGGGGTGTATGTGTTGAAGATGTGCTGCCTGATGGAATCCTCTTTCTTTCCAGGTGTGGGTGCTATGACGTGGTCCCCACTGGCCTGCGGGATCATCTCAGGGAAATACGACAGTGGGGTACCTCCTTATTCTCGGGCATCTCTGAAGGTACCGCTAGCCCCATGGTGACTGGTGCACTGCAGGCACCTGGGCTCCTCTCTGTGTTTCCACCACACCCTGCTGTACTGCAGGGCCTTATTTTTCTCTCATGTTGTCATAACTGTTCCGAGTTTTCTGGAAACTCTTCTATGCAAACAGATGAGGACAATGTACAGTAAAGCCTCAACACAAACTGTACAGCCCAGACGTAAACACTGGTGGTAGTGACGTGAACTGACTTCTTAGAGATCTTCAGTATCCTAAAATCATGCATACTTCAACGCACACTCTGTGGTATTGCTACTTTACTTTTACGCAGATATAATGACCTTTTGTTGTTTCTCCTGCATTTGTGATGTGATATGTTGGGATAGTGTTGGTCTTCCATTGTGTTACTGTGCACAGCCATCTGTTTTTATGGTTTGATTGACCTCATTTAGATTGTTAAAATATATTTTTTACTTTAGATGACATAGCAGGCCCCCCTATGCAAGACTTCCTGTTTTCCCATAGAAATCTAGTTACTTCATTGCTTTAAAATACAACACATACTGTAATAGCTGTCAGCAAAAAAATGCTAGTTCACTTATTCCTTTTCTTACACCTAAATAACATACTTCCATAGAAGGTTTCATATTTTGTCGTGTTAAATATACTTCCAAGATACATGGAGTATATAGAGTGAATTAGATTGGAGCTAAAAAACCAATGAAAAAACTGTCCAGTAGTTGTCATAAAATTGGTTGTTAGTGATCTGCACATTTACAGGATTTTATTCCTTTTGATTCACACTCTATTAATGCAAACAATGTCCTTAATATTGTGAATCTTTGATGTGGATGTACTTCTGGTGATGTCGGATTTTATATTGTCATTGCACATACACCTTTTTAAGTCAACCACTTCGTAGCTCAGTGCTATGTCTGTTGTGCTCATTAAGGAACATTTCTCTTTGAATTGAGCATGATCAACTAACAGGCACTGGAAACCATCTGCTGTTCATTTGTATTGATTTAACTTGAATTTAATGTTGATTAATTTAGTGCTAAATTTGTGTTGATTTCAACTTTTCTAAAATTCTATATTTCGTTGAGTGTGAAAACAACTTCTTCAGCCAAAACTGTGTTTCTCCTTTCTGTTTTTCAGCATGGAATTTACATTACTTCTTACTTTAAGTCTTTAAAATACTGAACAAGAATCCAAAATCCTTTAAACCTTCCTATGTTTTCAGTGCTTGCTCATGCACTGTTCCACACAAAATTACCTTGCACTGAGGACTCTTATTAGACAGCATTCTGGATCAAAGTAGAATGCAGGTGTGTGTGTGTGCTGGAAGGTGAACTGCTAAAAAATGTACTTATCTACAGTATGTCTCTGTGTATTTAAACTAAAAGGGAAAAAAGAGTCACCTGTTTAAAAACAAAACCGTGCTGACTTACAGTATTTCATCACCCAACTAGTGGGAGAGCTGTGGGAAACCTGCCTCTTGTTGACTAATAAATGATTTATAAGTTAAATCAAGTATTCTTTAAAGATGGAAGGATATTTCTTATCAGGTAGTTTTAAAATATCAAAAAGGAAGGTGCAAATAGGATTATTATAGAAGAGATACTATACACCTCATAATACTCTCTGCAATGTCATTTAGGCCCAGTGTACCTCTCAGAAGGTCAAAAGTTAGGTGTGGAGCATGCTGGGGCTTCTGAGCGGTACTGTGTGAGAGTGAACCTGTTGCCTAGTGCTTACTGGCTCAAACTCTACTACTGGTGTGCAGAGCAATTCTCTGCATCCCTGGCACTGGGCCAGGATTATGTGGGTCTTTGTTTAATTACAGTTGTGTCTGTTCTCCTGCTGGCCCAACAGATTATGTTCTAGGATCACAGAAACAGGATTGCTTTTACCATGCCTAGGCCCATGGGGTTCACATCCTTGGGGGCTGTGGAAGTGAAAAGGATCCGTGCCGAGGATTAAAGATTAAGAATTTAAACTCCTGGTCAGATAAATGCCTTGACATTAGCAAAGAAAGCATTCCCAAAACCTCGACTCTTTCTCAGGGTAAATCATGGTTGGCCAACAAGACTAGTGGGTTTCCTGCAGCACCTCCCCCGGCAGGTGGGGGCGTTGTGAGCAGCAGCAGGCGGTGTTTTTGAACACGTGTGCTGTGTGTTGACAGGGGTACCAGTGGTTGAAGGACAAGATCCTGAGTGAGGAGGGCCGGCGCCAGCAGGCGAAGTTGAAAGAGCTGCAGGCAATCGCAGAGCGGCTGGGCTGCACACTGCCACAGCTCGCCATCGGTACGCGCAACACTGCTGCTCTCTCTCTTTCTGTCTGTCTGTCCGTCTGTCTCTCGCTCAACAGCAGCAGCAGCACTGGCACATTTTGTCCCGTTACCTGTTGTCTGTCTGTTTGGAAGCTTGTGTGCACTGGGCTGCTGTCTGATGTGTGGCACTGTGAACACTAGCTCACTGGCTTCACTCCCAGGGAGCTGAAAAATGTCTGAGCCCTGCGCTATTGACCCAAACGAGTGAAAAATAAAACCTTTTTCCACTTTCTGATAGAGCTGGTCAGAAGGAGACCCAATTTGTAGAGGATTTAAACATGATCATCTTCAGCTGCCCTTTTAAAACCAAAATCATTTTGAGCTTTTTAAGGAAAGATGATAGGGCCTAAAATCAAAATCATAGCGTTTGGTAGGACGTGTGGACCCAACTACATGTTCAGAGCAAACATTTTGCCATTTATAAAGCTTTTCAAATAGATTTGGGTTGTTTCTATTTAATAATTTTGCATGTATGTTGAAACTATTACTGTAGCTAGGTGATCATTAGAATATGATGAAGAATAATTCTTTGAACCAGACATTTTTGGTAAATGAAAATAACTTTTTTTCCAAGTAAAGGATATTTTAATGTTATTTTTTCCCAATTTCATTTAGCTTTCTGTGTTTTTTTCATAGTAGAATGTTATTAAAGCAGGTAAAAACCAAAGTTTTGCAAAGGACAGTGAAAGCTATCACAATAGTTGGTATTGAAAAAATAAAAACCAGCTTACAAAAGAAAGGTATGGTGTAGCAGGGTCAAAATGCCACTTGCTGTGGTGCAGCTCAGCCGTGTTCAATATGTGTTTTAGAAATACGCTTTGTCTTGCTTGGTGGACTATGCAGTGTGCTTGTGGCACAGTTAAAAGCAGTCTGTGGGAATGCTAGCTGTACTCTCAGTGCACTGGAGGTCTTTGTTGAATTTACACGTAAGATCGTGATGATTTTAAATAAATTAAATTTTGCATAGCGGATATTGATAGAATATTTGTAGTTTTACTGTAGTGTTAGTCTTTGTTTTCCTTGGCACTTAAAAGCACTACACAATTTAATGAGCAATGAGTAGTAAATAACAGTAGTATCGTAATGCCATCTGCTAATGCACTGTAAAAACATGACAGAGACAGGTGAGATCATACTGCAAGAAAAATGCAAAGCAAGGTAAAATGAGCTCCTTGAAATGTGTGTTTGTACAAGTGATGGTCCTTACTGTATGTGCTGTGTATCTGAGCAGATTGCAACAACAAACAGATTATTACAGTATTCAAATTCTGAGAACATTACCCCATACTAATGTATCTGTTGACCCTTTGGGAGATATGTAGAGGTCACTAGGTTCTAAAATTGTGCCTTATGTCCATGGTTGCTTTCTACTTCAGGACATAGTTAATGTTTAAACTGGTTTTCTCTGTACTGTAGATCTTAACCCAGTTCCTAGCTAATGAGCTTGGTTGCATAACACTATTAGCAGTAGTGAAAGGGCTGTGTTTCTCCAAACAGTAAACCTAATTCCCATACACACATACTGTAATCTTCCCATCAATTAAGATGCTGTTGTAAATCAGGTATCGATTTAAGGGGCACTGGCAAAATTGAATTTGCAAACTGACTGATTAAAACTCCCCAGAGAATCATTAAAGTGCCTGTGAGACAAACAGGCTGTGTAAATAAATGGTAGGGGAGTTCATCTAACATGAAAGGAACCTTACATAAACTTCTGGGCTGCTTGCAGAAAAACAAAACTGACCTTGATCAGTTTTTTTTTATTTATATTTTGCAGCACTGTGGCACGACAGACTTGTAGATGGTGATTCACAAACCCTTGGCATAATACCATTATCTGCCCAGTCACTGTAATTAATGTTGTCACTCGGGCAATAGCCGGAAGTGATTTTTGTAAAGATAGTCTTTAGTCAATAGCAAATGTGTCATGTTTTTCAGTCCCTGGAAAGGATCTTTCTCTTTTAACCCATTGTATTTCTTACAATACCATGTAAAGTTTTGCTGTCATGTTTATTTTCTATAGTTACAGCATGTGTGTTACCAGGATGGTAGAAGGATGGACATTAGCCAGTTTCTAAAGACCATCCTCAGACTCTGCCAGTATGTTATTAGACTGTATCTGTGTGACCTCGGTTAGCGCCTTATAGCTGTGAAAATATTTATTATAGACCTTAGAAAGCCCATCACTGCATTTCTTTCAGTGAATTTTCCAATCCAGTGAAATGAAAATCTTTATTTTAAATTTGACAAATGATATGAGCATATTACATGTAAGGTAAATTAGAAATGGTGTTCACAATTACTTTTTGGGCTTTCGTTTCTCCCTTGAGTTTATTAATAAAGACGGAATTTAATTTCTAATTAATACTGCTATTAAAATCCGTTTTTAAAAAAATCTAGCAATTAACTTGGAACGGAATCTTGCGTGTTGCGCAGAGTGGACCCCCTCCCACGTTGCCATTATACTCCAAATACCACAGATGGCTTACACCCTGCAGGCTTGCTGCCTTGTACAGCAGTGGGCAAACACATCTTAATCTCCACTGTGCAGGGGTCTGCCTCTGTGGGTGGATCACGTGTGCCTCCAGCCTTGAACAATATCTTGGCTGGTAGGAAAAAACGCAGAGCTCCTCTTCTGCCACAGACCAGTGTGGCAGTGGTCCGGTCTCCCCCACCATAAAAATGGACCTTGGCGCTGCTTCAGAATCCCATGACAGAACTGCCACAGATGAAGGTCTGCCATGGGACTTTGCAGTCTTGCAGGTGCATTTTTATCTGGGATACCGGCTGGGCCGCAAAGTGTCATCCCTGTGTTGTGGTCTCTTCTGCAGCATGGTGCCTACGGAATGAAGGGGTCAGCTCGGTGCTGCTGGGGGCTTCCAATACAGACCAGCTGATGGAAAATATAGGAGCAATACAGGTGAGTGTGCGATGTTCTGCGCTGAAAGCAGCTGCAGGGACAGGGGTGTGTCAGTTTTGTGCACACCAGCACTATGGGGAGGTACTGTAAATGTAAAGCCTGGACACAGTGTGAGAGCATGAAAAATCCATATCTGTGAACATTGGTGGTGGGCATCTGTCTCTCCTGTTAACATACTGATCCATGCTGGTGGACAATAGACCTTTCCTTTAAGTCAGACACGTATAGTAAGAATACAGTTTACTTACACTGCAGGAAGCTAAAACGTCACCCCTTCACAGTTTAATAAAATTGTTTCTGAAAGAATGTAGGAAATATTATCTGGACAGTATTCATTATTTCAATATTTCTGGCTGGTTTGGTTTATAGAATAATAAGGCCAGCTGTGTTTCATTCCACGGAAGGATTTGAGATGATAGCTTCTGGCATCACTGCTCACTAGACTTTAATGACATTTGAAAAAAAAAAACTAGGAGTGTTTTGTTTGTGCCCTGTATTTATCCAGAGAAACAAAATAAATGTCTTTCAGAATTCTGTGTGTAGTTCACATTCAAATCCACCTCTCCCCACTCACGAGACCTCATGATAATATTTCACTACATGTTTTAGGATATTTTAGCAGTGTCAGGGAATTAACATGTTTTCAGATGCGGTTCTTGTGGCTAACGAGGGTTTATCTTTACATTTGCCCTGCAGGTTCTTCCGAAGCTATCTTCTTCCATTGTGCATGAGGTGGACAGCATTCTGGGCAACAAGCCTTACAGCAAGAAGGACTACCGCTCCTAACGCGCTGCCGAGCGCTGGGGGAGCCGCCGCCGCCCCCTGCCTCGATCTCTGCCCGTTCCTCTGTTTGCTCGAGCTTTTACTGAATGAGAAACTGGCGCGTGAAGCTGGCAAAAGGCATGGTCCTGGGGGGCAGGTCATCTGATAAGACAATGAAATCCTCACAAAAAGAAAATCTGGGAAGCAGAGAGAGAGAGATCAAAGCGAGGTACACTCGTAGATAAACCAGTAATACATTTATCTAAACCAGAGGTTTTTTTATATTTTGGAAAAAGCACATGCTTGCTTGGCAGCTTAAGGTTTTTTTTGGGGGTTTTATTTTTCTTAATGGTCTTTTTAAATTCTGCATTGATGTTAAAGCGAAATAAGATTGATATTAGTCTACAAGCGCAAACCCCAGTTTTTCCATTTACGTTTCATTTAAACCTTTTAGGAAGGTGCTTGAGTTTTTAAAATGATATTAATTTGAGCTGTTTTTTTGCACATGGGTGTAACGGCTTCTCCTGAAATGAAACAATCTAGCACTTTAGTTACAGACTAAAGGAATCAATCCGAGAGTGATGTTCACAGACATCCCCTATAATGAAGGTCCTCTGAAGTCAGTCAGTTTAATTACCAAAGCTAATTTAAAAGATCTAAAATAACTACATACACTGGGACATCAAAGAAATTGAATGTTTTTTGGGGGGGATCTTGTCTGAACGATTATAACTGTGCTTAGCTGTTTTTGGCAAGCCATTCACTTAGCAATTACCATTTTAAACATCATTCTTAAATTATTTAGATTTAATCAGCTGAATAATAATATATTTTTTAAACAGAGCATCTTCGTGCAGGTCAGTTAAAATTAACTCTGAATCCCACATATGGCATAACAGAATCTTGAAGCTAAAATCTCCTGCTCCTGTTGTTACAGTATACAGCACAGCTGAAAAACTGAAACACTGAAAAGAAAATTTTGTCTCGAAACAGAAATGGGATGGATCTTAACCTCCTGACTTTCAGACTTAGTAGATATCCAGGAAGAGAAAAGAAGATTATTATTGCTGATTTTCTACTGTGATATTCTACTCTGCACTGTTACTCAGCAGGTTGTAAGTGAAACTGCAGTACTAAGCACCCGGGTGCTGTTTTTAGTGAGTTTGTACAGCACACATAGGCTCAGTTACTAAACCCCTGTGGATATTTTACTGTGGTTCTCGCGTTGTCCTGTTTTCAGAGGTTAAGACTTTTTGATTTGTGAAACATTCATTGTTTTTGTTCTCTCCACAAAGTGCGGGAGAGAGTTGGCAAACTGGCACCATATTTGTTCGATTGTTCTTTCAGAGCTTTGTTAACAGCAGCTGATGTTCTAGCAAAGCAAGGAGGGAAAGACATGGTTGGGCAGTATTTGGAGCCCATGCCAGCCCATCCTCAAAAAGCATTCACTGTGATGTACTGTGGTAACGGCATAGAAAAGCATAGTAGAAAATGGTGAATTCATAGCAAAATGTGATAGACTGTAAACTTCAGGAAGGCATGACAGACAAAATACTGTGCATACCTGTATATACTATGGAACAACTTCATTAATGGTGGTAATCTGGCTAAAGCCAAAGATTTTCAGACATCTTTCAAGAACATAAACACTCGCTGAAAGAGTCAGGGATATATTTTCTCCAGCTTGTACCATTTGCCTTTCCTTTTTTATCACTATGCTATTTAAAATCACTTCCCTGGTGTCTAGCAGCTCAGGCATTTAGAGTTATACTGTGATTTTGTCCTGTGTCACTCCAGGACTGAAAGGTGGATGAATAACTCAGTGGTGATCACACTTTTTCTTTTAGTAGCTCTCTTGCCCCTAGTAAATTCTGTATGTTGGCTTCTACAGAGTGGACCTGGGATCTTCTCCAGGATGATTTACTTGGTTTTGTGAGATCCATCGATTCTGATACTGTGATTAATGATAAATAATATACAGTATATATTATTGTTGCACCACTGCTTCCTCTGTTACCAGAGGGTGGGGCTCTTTCTTCTTTTTCCTCTTGAATTGGAATTTAAATGCACCCATGTAACCAAAGGCTATATTCACACAGCATTTTCTGTGTAATCAGTCTGCAATATTTTTGCATACAGTACATGTGTTTTGTTTTTTCTTGCTTGTCAGTAATGCTGGCATGGACAGAACTCCAGACAGCATCGTCCAGGATAGCTTCTCTTCAGGTACTGTCAGAAAACATGGGTTGTCACGCTTGTATAATGGATTAAGGCTGGTGGATTATCAGAATAGTTATAGTATGAAAGGTGCTGGGTGGAACATTTTTCCAGGAGTTTCTTTGTTTTCTGAAGATAAAATCAGGCAGGATGATCCAAGAAGGGTTAGAGAGGTTTGCAGTCAAAAGGAGAAGAACAGATAGAAGGACAGATGTTTCATTAGTAGATTTTGAAAAAAATTGGCTGTATTTGACTCTCCAAAGCGTGCCTCTCGCATAGCAGTGTCTCTCAGCAGTTACCAGAGTTTCCACTATGCACATTATACCCTGCCAGAAAAGCCACAGAAAGCATTCATCCATTTTATCTGCCTTAATAATCAATTGTTAAACTGGCAAGATTATCAAAATACTACCCCCTTCCAGTTTGCTCAGCCGGGTTGGTTTGGAACGGTGAGAGATTTGTTCTAACTATGAGTACTGCCTGAAAAGTTGTGCACTGTGACTTAGGAACTTCCATAAAGCAACCTGAGCTTTAAGAGTGGAATTGAAAAGGTTACTGGAATATTTTTGCTTTCAACCCACATGACCAGAATAGCATAAGACAACACCAGAGTGAGCCCTTTACATTGTACCATAGAGTCTGATGTTTTTCATCTAGTTATAAAAATTAAACTCATTGCATGACTGGATGCAATTTATTCACACTCTAATTGTGGGCTGATTATATATTTGTCGAGAGCTGGCAGCTAACTCATTTTTTTTTTTCATATTTATTGCGATGTAATAACATAGTGGAATCGGGTTGATGCAGATCCAAAACTTAATTACTATTTAGATCTCTGTTGAAGTTGTTTTCATTTTCAAGAATGTGACATTTCCCTTTTATATAATCAGTATTGTTACACATTCTGGGAGGCACAGTAAAAATGTATTGTCTTTTCTATTTAAAAAAAAATAAAATGTTATTTTGTTCATACATAATATAGTATGTTGTACTGTATGTAATGGTTATTAAAATTGCTATATTTGCACTGGTGACTTGAAATCTGCATAGTGATTCTGTTATCCTGTTGGGCTATTTTTTTGCTTTGCTTTTTTGTCATTTCATTTTCTAAAAATAAACAAGGAAAATGAGGGAGAGACAGCCATTCTGATGTGCTGTACTGTGGTAGTTTGGCACAGCTCTGAGACAAATGCTTTGAATTTGAGGAAAAAAAGTCTTTAGCTCCACCATGCGGCCAAAGTGTCAATTGCATCGGCGTCTCATAGCATCTTATTACTGAGCACAAAGGCTGAATGTTTGACTTACCTGTTGTAAATAATATATGAAAAAAACTATTATAGATATAATGTTACTAGCAGATTGATAATCCTGATAGAAAAGGAATGTTCAGCATGGTGTTATATGATGAACTAATTTAGAGCAAAAGGTGAGTTTATGTCAAAGTTAAAAATGCAGCTCATTCCCTGATCTATGCATGTGTATTATATTAATATAGGCAGATTCTATCTATGCTGCTCAGTACATAAATGGTACATTTCCAGTATAATCAAATGAATATAATTCATGCTAATTTCTACTTTTCTGCTTGTCAAAGACTATAAAAGCTGTGCAATCACAAATTTGTATACTGTAGAAAGCTGCAAAGTTGTGATATTTGTTTTCTTTTAAGAGAACTCATGTATACATATATATTTTTACCATGGCAAAGTGTGCAGTATATGTATATGGTACTGACTAGAAATCACTTTCACTTTATGTTAAAACATAGTTGCAGCTGGGTCTGAAATAGAATCAGACTGTGTATACTGCATTTAGGGCAATGGTCACAGTTAATGATGCCAAATAGAAGTGATGGCTAAAGTATGAATGGAACCATCCACTAGTTTATATGTAGATATGTATAATACTGTATATTATTGAACAACTGGACAGGGGTTGTAAAATGTACACAGTTTTCAGCATTCACTTACACATAGTGATGTGATCATCCAAGATTGATGTGCAAACCTTATCCGTAACTGGATAAAAAGATGGACACGTGTAGTTTTAATCTCCTGTAGGCAACCTAAATGTTTTGTGAGTGGCTGGCAGTGTGAAAAAGCAGTGCGCTGTCACCATGCAGCTGATAGCTCCAAGCAGTTGTCTAGATTAGAACATGGTTTCCAGTGTGTTCAAATGGAAGAGGGTTTGGAATAGGGACTGCCAGTTTCATCTTACATACTGTACATAAAGTAAATCACTATGTATTACTCTTCTATCAATCATGAAATATTGTGTGGAAGTGTTAAAATAATGTTCTAAAGTGACCTCTGTTGATAATTGCTAGAGAAAGTCTCCTGATACACCTATTACTTGGAGCAGTTAGTGTCTTTGTTCCCAAAACGGTCTGGGGACCCTCAAGACCATAATGACCTCTATTTGAGAAATTACTGGTCCAGACAACCGCTTGAGCATTTAGCTGCATGGCTGGAACACATTGGGTTTGCAATGTGTGCACATTTCCAACCACAGAATCACAATAAAATGGCAATAAAAGGTTGTTTTTTCAGAGGAAGATTCTTGTTAAAGATGTGTGGGATTCAGGTTGAAGCTGGATGATGGCAGCTGTCTTACAGTATATTTAATACACAGAGCTCATGATGACAGATTACTTACTGTAACTAAAAGCCTTGTGACCAGGGCCCATTGTTCATTTTACTTAGACCATTTTGCATTTCTGCTTTAATAACCAAAGATCATTGCAGGATAGGAAACGAATCGAATGAGCTCGTAACCAAGAGGAGAACACAGACTGTTGAAGTGATGGCTTAATGTGCTTTACCCTTATTTGTTTAGAAATTGAGTTTTTCCAATTCTGTCATTTCACATCCCATTTCTCAACCAATGTTATAGCACAAGCTGTAACGGCTCCATAATTTGGTCAAATTTGCAGGTTATCCAATAGACCGCCTTCCCCTGGGGTTGCTGTGGCCTGTACCTTTTCCTCCATCTCCCTCATTGTAAACGTAGGTTTTTAGTCCAGGGCAACAAAGCCTGTATGAATAAACCTGTGTGGCGTAGTACTGCACTGCTATGTCAGGCTGTGGAAATACATGCTGATCTGACCCCCTTTTGGATTCAAGTGAACGGATATCTTATTTATTTTAGAATTCCATTTTTAAAGAATAATCCACTCCAGCCTGTCACAAATGCTTTTTTTTCTGCTTAACCCAATGCTACTCAATAGAGCCCCCTCCCTTATTACTGTTGCTACTGTAAACCAAATTATTCAGTCGCTTTCAGAATTCATTTTTATAGCACATGAAACAAACAGCCTTAAAAAAGGACACAATGTGAAGCCCTCTGTGCAGAAGCATGTGATTTGAGTTTAAGAGTTTTTGTGAGCAATTCTGAAGATGTGATGGAAATAGCATTTGATTTACAGACCTCGATATTTTGTTTTTAATGAACTATAAGATCCTGCATAGCACAGTATTAAGATATATATATATAACCACACATAACCATGTATTGGTTTCGTTTCAGTGCAGGGATCCTTAGCAGAAAACAACTTTGTTTCCTGTTTGTGTAAAAATAAATAAAAAATATGTATTCCATGTAAAAGAAATATATAGAGCTGTTGTTGTAGAGGTGAGGGAATTACACCCCTGAACTGTCTTTGAATCATGATACTGTTGGCTTTCAGACTAAAGGAGTCGATGAGATTATCACTTGCATCCCTTTAAGTGTAATGTTAAATTGCCACAAGGCCTGCATCCATGTTCTGTCATTGGCAATGACTGCAAAATTGTCTGCTTGCGTTTCATTGCTGTTGTATTCATCAACTAGACAATGAGTAAATGAGTGCTGTATTTTAAAGGAATCGCATTCTGGTTTGCTTGCATTTCCTCTTGTTGTGAGAGTTATTTTTTTATGTTCATGCCTATATGCTATGTTGAATTGGCCTATTATTGATCTGAACAAAAAATATTTTTTTAACATGCTGCATTTTCTTCAATATTTAATATGAGTCAATGTTGAGCAATGGGGATTATTTGTACTGTAGATGCCTTTGAGGAATTAATCTGTAATGATACTATAATTATTGATAATACATATACTGTACTAATAATGGCAAGCTGTAAATTTTCACTCTTTTCTGGGTACTTACTGCACCATCAGATACCTTCTGTATGTATATACTTTGACCTTTGTATATATATTAATGGTTGTGATCACTTCCGCATTTTTTTTTCCATTGGCAGGCATTGCTAATTGCATCGTGCTTGAATCAGAATTCAGACTATGTACAGCTGCGGTATTTATGAAATGACAATAAAAAATACAAAATGATGTGACGTCTCACAACTTATTGTTGTACTAAAGGTTCCAGAATACTGTGGGAGATTGTGTATTTTAAAGTTTATTTCGTTTTAATAAAATGTTCTCCTTATCTTAGTTACACACCTGTATACTGTATATCATTGTCCCTGTTTTGATCTTTAAATTTCATTTTTGTGTTATTTGATCAAGACCAGGGGCTTTTTATGAGTGCAGGTTGATCTTTATGACTCAGACGGCACTGGATTCAGGCTGGGTTCTGTTGCTAACAGTCATTGACTCTCTGCTTCCTGACAACTGCAACTCCTGCAACTTGGCTGGATCCCTGCAAGGTATCATGTATATTAAAGGGGAACTGACCAGTTATTAAATCATCAGACAAGTAGACAAGTTATTAAATCTCAGTAACAAAATAACTGACAGCATCACAAAATTTATCGAATTCCGCATTAAGTGCAAAATCATGAACTTTCTGAAAGAAGTGTATAATCTCCACGTTGTTGAGAGCTCAAGACAATTATGATGTAATGCAGCCCTTCCTGCTCACTAGTCACTCTAACGACTAATGTGCAAGCGAAAAAATACAGGTCAGGCAGCACACATTTCAGCGCAGAAATGTTCCAACGTGATCTGCATGCATGGTTAACAAGTAAGTAATTGTCGGCAAAACCGTCTCGAAGTCGAAAGCAATATTTCTATTTGATTAAGTGAGATGTATTCACAAGCCTGCTTGTTTACAATGTCATAGGGCCGAGTCACCTCACGGGAAGTTTGGTTGCCTCCTTATGAATCCCAGGACACGGCACTGCGCATACGTGGAAACCGTCTATTTTGTTCTGTAAATTGGAGGTTTTACACGTGAATATGTACATTTTACTTTAAATCATAGCTGCCTTAAAATGCACTCATCAATGCAGATCCTTTCCAACACCGAAACTTAAAAATAGCGCAAGGCTATGACGAGTCTGTCAGTAACACGTTTAACGTAACGTAATTACATGTTGCAACAAAATGCAACAGGCTTAAAACGGGATTTTTTTTATTTCTCGAGCGCGATGACAAGTCTTAGTAATGAGGGGCGTTTCACAGGTGGACGGATTCTCGCAAACGGAAGAGGCGTTACTTTGGCCTCGGTATCAGCTCGGAGCGTCGTTTTATTTTTCACGGTTTCAGGACGACTTGCAGAAGTAACAAATTCAGGTAGGGGTATTGTTATTTATGCTTTTTTTCCCCCCACTTTATGATGTGCATTGCATGCAGCCTTCTCTTTACATACATTGGTCTTTTCGTTATACACGTGTGCGTTCCGCTCGGTAATTTGCACAGCTCCGGTCTCCGAGGTAGTTCGACTCTGTCCTCAAACTTTTATCCAGTTTCTCTGAGCTGTGATACATGAAACCAAGTCTCGTGTGTTCGTTGTGCCTTCAAAGAGTTGCAGAGTGCCAGCGCTCCTGCATGCAACAGGACATGGCAAGGAGATATGGGTTGCGTGTCCAGCGTGGGGCGAGTAGCGCATTTCATGAGCGCCGGGGCAGGAAAAGAATGGAATTCAGATGGACTTGAACCATTTAAACGGTATCGCCTCTTGTAGTTACTCAACACAAGTTGGCTTGTGAAGTTTCGTCGGTCTCCGTGTTACAGTGTCGACAGTAGAGCCCCACCATCTCGCCAACGAATCTTTTGAGCGAATCTGTTCACGAGTTGCGTCGTGGACTCGAACCAGGGCGAAGTGATTCATGTCCAGAGCTCAGGGGTCCAAGGAGGAATGGGGTCACATTTGGTACAGTAAATATGAAGCAGACATAAATCATTGTAAAAATGCACATGGCCCTCATTGATTGTGTGAGCAAATTCAAGGGGATTGAGTGTGAAGCATGTATTCCATCCAACACTTTTATAGCTGCTTTTATAACAGGTGTAAGGTTGGGATATACCTTGAACCATTGGAATGAATAATGTTTTGATTCTCCTTTCAGACAGCAGCGTCTGACATTTTAAAAATTCTGGGGTTACATTATGATATAATTTTATTATGAATAAACATTGGTTACTCCCACACTGAGAGGCATATGTAATTTTGAGTTTCATTAGTATATACAGTGTACAGTCTATTTTAAATGGCGTCTGAAATACAGTATGTCACTGCTAACCCAAAATCAAGTTTGCAGTTTCATTTTGTTGTAATCCGACAATCTGAAATGCAAATTGTTCTGTGGTAGGACTATTGAGAGAAACAATCCAAGTTATTTTCCAGGTAGGAATACATATGAGGTAGGAGGTTTTGTTTTTTATAAGTAGGCTTTTCAAGGTAAAACACTGATTTTAAAAAAAAACATGTCAAGCTTTCTCTGCCAGTAGGTGTAGGTATTAAAGTTCTCTTTATGTTAAATTCATATAGATTTGGAAGGTTTTTTATTCTGTCATCCAGCAGATGACATTATCTGATTTACTGCTGTTATCAGTTTGTTATAATTCAGTGTAATAAAATGTGGGTACTTTGGTAATATTTTTACTTCTCATCTTGTGAGCTGTTTTGCAGCTTTTTTCAAAGGTAGTGTAAATATACATTTACAGGTCAAATTTAGTTCTGAATTATAGATATTCATTTTTTTCTCTGACTTTAACAAAAAGATCATCTTGTTTCTCTGAAGGACTACCACTTCTCAGTAGGCAAAAGCAAACTACCAAAACTAGTTTTCTGGTCTTGAGTGTCGAAGACGTAGATAACCCATATCTGCCCCTTACTGTCCACTCTGTGTATCTGAGGCATGTTTTTGTGGTACAGTACGTCACAAGACACTCTGAGCCTTCTGTATGTGCAGCCATTGAAATGCAGCTAGCTGTTTAAATTAAACCAGTTGGCTAAAGAAACATGGAGATATGTGCATTTTTTCTTTAAATTTGTTGGTGATTTGATGTAGGCTGGGACTCCCATTGTCAACATTCATTGCGCTACTATTACAGTGGGTCTGCGTGTTACAGACCATGGACATAAATATTTACCCGACTTTATGTAAATGGTCCTCAAAAGAAGCACATTTCTAGTAAAATCATCGCAAAATTGTATTATGTAAAATAATGATATATTATTATAACTTTGTGTTTGAGATGTAATTTTTACATCTTTTTAACGCGAAGCTACCTAACAAAGCAGTTCAGAGAAGCACGGAGAAGAGCAAGCAGACTGCATTGTTAGATAAGTTACAAATAATTTAATATGATTGACAGGGAAACCTTATTTACAGCATTTAATATCATTTTATGGAGTGCTATATTACAATAATTTATACTGTACATAAAAGGTTAATTTAAAAGTATTTTGCCATGTTGGTTTCATCTTTAAGTAGTGATATGCTACTCATTATTAAAAATAAGTTTGATGTTTAAACGTAATTTTTAAAAATGTCTCTTCATCACTAATATGCAAGCTCTTTCATTTTTAGTTTTCAAATTTGGAGTGTTTCTAAAACGTTTCAGACAAAGTTAAATTGCATTTTACTGCTCTAACGGGTCACCTCAGTGATCATTCTGTTTATACTCAGAAAACGTGAATTAACAACTGTAAAAATTGTGTTGTCAAGTCCTGGCCATATTCCTGTTGAAATATATTGATTCTCATGGAGAAATATGCCGCACTTGAGCCTCTGGGAATATTTACATCCTCCCAGTCCGCATGAATCCTATTTTCATAATTTTGTGTGGGAAATAATTTTCCCGCTTAACATCTGTGTTTTACGGTTGCCCTTTAGGATGTGAAGTGTGGACCACCTTGTTCCTTGTTCTGTTTGTTATTGGTTCTTCACACTAATACGTCACTGAAGCAGACAGACAGTGTGCGTTTCTGCTTTACTGCATCAGAATCCCAGCCTGTGTAAACGTGTCCCAGGTGTTTTGGTACATATGGAGTAAAATAACCATCCTTTCTACATCTCTGAGTAAAAGTCAGAATACCCCCCCCGCCCAGAATAACATACTTAAGTACAAATTAATATACTTAAGTACAAAAGCCAGCAGCCGTATCACCCTGCAACTCACAACTGGCAGCCCACTGAAGCTCAGCAGGTGTGAGCCTGGTCAGTACCTGGATGGGTGACCTCCTGGGAAAAACTAAGGTTGCTGCTGGAAGAGGTGTTAGTGGGGCCAGCAGGGGGCGCTCACCCTGCGGCTCATGTGGGTCCTAATGCCCCAGTGTAGTGATGGGGACACTATACTGTAAACAGGCACCGTCCTTCGGATGAGACGTAAAACCGAGGTCCTGACTCTCTGTGGTCATTAAAAATCCCAGGGTGTTTCTCGAAAAGAGTAGGGGTGTACCCTGGCATCCTGGCCAAATTTCCCCATCGGCCTTTATCAATCATGGCCTCCTAACAATCCCCCTCTATAAATTGGCTTCATTACTCTGCTTTCCTCCCCACTGATGGCTGATGTGTGGTGAGCGTTCTGGCGCACTATGGCTGCCGTCGCATCATCCAGGTGGATGCTGGTGGTGGAGGGGAGTCCCCATTACCTGTAAAGCGCTTTGAGTGGGGTGTCCAGAAAAGCGCTATATAAGTGTAAGCAATTATTATTATTATTTTTATTATTATTACAATACAGCTCTCTGGGGAAAAAAGGACTTGAGTGGTGTAGCACAGTAGCTTCTACCTCGTTACTTCCCACCCCTGGAAAAAGGTGATGTACAGCTGCCTTTCGGAGCTCACGGAATAAAGCCTTGGATGGTACTAGAAGTAATGTCATGTATCAAAATATTGTTTTAATTTTGTTTTTAAGAAATTAACATAGTGTAAGATGTTGTGCTATTGACTGCACTGTTCAGTCTGTTTTTTTTTTAAATTAACAACAGAGAACATCTGAACCTTTTTTACCTTAGTGTCCAAAAAGAAATCTTAGGTATAGACTTCTGAGCATTGTGATTGACAAAGCTGAAATACTGCTTTTGCACACTAGTTAACTTTTCTGTTCATTTTTCAGCAAATGAAGCAGTGCTACAGTTGTAATGTGAGGTTAGATAGCTGGTGTTGCATCTTGCTGATTCACCCCTCAGGTACTCTTCAGCAGTCATGCAGGCGAACTTTGTTGCTTAGTTTTCTTAATAGTTTGTCATTCTTTTGTGACCATTCAGCATATGGTTTTATCCACACCAATATATCAGAACAGGATATTTGAAGTATTAAAAAACACATGTGAATCACTTACAGTAAAATGGTTTCCCAACAGGAGATGTTTCTTCCTATTAATGCAACATTGCATTCTTAAAAATCAGGGTCAGGACAACCTCTGCTTGTAGACAATTTCAATTTATTTTAAATCTGTTGGACCTCTCTAGGACTTGGATTGCAGACTGCTGGTTTAAATGATTGCTTTTCAAATGACATACAAACTTGACATTACCTGTCTTACCATATAAATAAAAGTTTCCATGGGAGCCCATCCAGGAGGCACACGAATGAAAATTAAGCAAATAGTTAAAAACACCTTCAATTATAGATGCTTTAAGCATTCTGAAGGATTCCCTTGTTTGGAACACTGAACGGAACAACAACAACAAAAAACTTTCAACTCCAGTTTAAGCATATACCTTATACTTTCATACTTATCTTTATTTTTTTTTCTTCTTGGCTGTATTTACAAAAAAGCAATATTTACAAATACAACTTTCTTACAAGAGTTTACTTTTAGCGTTTGATTTTCAATGGAACACAAATACAATCATTTTCAATAGAGCACATTTCAGTGTTTTACCTGTTGTGTGGTTAGTTTTTGTCTGGAACACCTATAATGTCCTGATGTTTGCAAATGGATTTGTGCTTTATTGGCTTTGAACCTCAAAGGTTGAACAGATTAAACCAAGAACACGCAAACACTGGAGAACCATCACACCCATTAAAACAGACACAGCAGGCAGGTGAAAAGAATGTGCATGGACAATGCCTCAACATTAGAGGGCTGGGTGTCCAGAATTTCTTGCTTTAAAATCTTTTGACGCTACTTAACTAGCTGGAGCTCACAAACTGATGGAAAGCTGTGGTATTTGTTTATGCATGTGCAGTGGTGGTTCTTGATAAGTTTTACTTGTGCTTCTTTAACTGCAAGCTTTCCCTGACAAATGGCAAAAAATGATTATTTCCCCAAAGGATTTTATAACAGAAGTTTGAGGGGGGAAGATTAGATCTTCCACTCACCTACGTAAATAAGTCTCGCACCCAGACCTTGCCTGTGCAACTCCCCCCCACAGTAGTGTTGGAGGGGGTTCGCCTGTCATTCCCTCAGATACGAGAGTTGCGCCTAATACTTTATATCTCTCTCTATTGCGTTCATCAGAATCTGACCAAAGTGCTGAAATATTTCACCCGCAAAATTGACAGTTTTCCTAGTCAGACTGCTTTTTAATAACTTTAGAATGTTGTTGTTTTAAACTCTTAAACTTTATTCACAGACCACTACACATATGTTCTGTCCACTGTGTCCCAGCCCGAATTATAACGTCCAGTGGCATTTTTATTTAGTAAAACCCCTCATCAAAGGACACCGCCTTAAAGATTTTGTTCTTGTCTTGACCTTAGGAATAACTTCTGGTATTACAGAACTCCTTCCTTTTAAAAGATGATTCCACTATGCTTTTTAAGTCCTGTGCAGGTTCCAGTGAATGTAAGCCCTGCAAAATAATACTGTGAGCTCACAAGTCACTAAAATCACATGTCGCCTGCACATCAAATGATGCAGCATGTGAATACAAAGCATAGGATTTAGCTTAAATAAAAAAACAGAGTTCTGAGTAACATGCAATAATGTGAACCTCCAATTTAAAACATAAGTGAAAAAATATAATTTTCCCTGATATGCAGTATTCTAGGGGAGTGGCAAAATTCAGACTCTATGGAGGGCAGCTCAGAAGTAATCTGCCTTTGCGGGAACAAGGAATTCTGCAATTCATCTGTGTATTGTGGCAGTGCTACACAAACGTATTCTGATATGCAACAGAAACTTGAACAGAAATGATCTTTCCTATCTTTTTAAAAGGCAATTGTTAATCTATTTCACAGTATGTCACTTTATGTAGTGCACAGTTGATTCTCATTTATTGTAAGCCTCTAAAACAGTTATAACACAAATGATGTGAAATATATTTGAAAAGCAGGCTAAAAAAAGTAAGCATCTACTTCTACAACAATATCTTTTTTTCTTTGTGTGGGGGGGGCATCAAGGTGGGTTCTTTCCACTAAACACACCTAAACAAGCAACAAAGTGAATCAGTTCTTTACTTGTAAAGATCATTTCAAGCAGTTCGCCTGAAACTTAAAAGTATTTAACAGCTATACTTTGTTGTCTTAAGATTTTTTATTTATTTGTTTGCCATATGTGTTAGTTACGGGACACATTTCTCATCCTAAAATCATGTTGGCAGAATGTTAATTTTAAGAAACTGAAATGTTCAGTAATATGTACAAGCTTTGTACCTTGAACTGCAGGCTAGTTCTTCTTGAGGTACAGTGGCAGGGCCACCAGCTCCCTGCCATATCTCATTTTAAGACATTCAAACTCCTAGCGGCGCCTTTTTTGTCCGTTTATGAAGGTTTCAGTTTTTTAAACAGATAAAACAGCCTTTTCTGTATTTACAAAGGATATCTGGCAACTACCTGTTTTTAAAAATGCTCATAAAATCTCAGCGTATCCCTTAGGTAATTGGTATGTTAAACAAAAGCCCCTTCACCAAAGCTGGCTAGCCATGTCGTGCGTAGCTGACACTGGGGAACCTGCAATGATCGTCTGAATCACAGTGATCTTAAAAAAACAAGAACTGGATCAAGATTTGGCTCAAATTACGGGCAAAATCTACAATCTATAATACACCAACTTCAATCACAATGCAACTACATTGCAAACGTTCAGTAGAGAAGAGCTGCCTTAAAAGTTTTAACTTTGCCTTGATGCGATTTGCTATTAATCTATAGATTGAGAAAGCAAGGGTCAGTGTCAGTACAGATGTCTTAGTGTGTGAATCCCTGCTGCACTCTTTCTCAGACTTTTGCCTTGGAAAAAATTTGAGAGCCTGTATGTGTCCGCTGACTTTGGTTTTCCAGCTTCAGTATTTCTTTTACTGCAAGTGGCATTTTGAATAGGCTTCAGACAGCTGTATATTTTATCTGTCTGTCATTTTGAACCTGCAGTAAGCACAGTCTCACCATGCACGCAGTAGCATGATCTCACAGGTGGGGATACCGGGATACTTCCCTCGCCGGCAGGGGAACAGTCTCTGCAGACGTTCAGTGCACTGACAGCTGTATCAGCCCAACCCATTAAAACATTTGCTCAAGTTGTGACCCAGTCACCATATTTTTCAGAAAGAACTGGAGGCTAATTGAGACTTCCTGTAGTAAGATTAAAGTGTTTGGATTTTAACTATCAATTTTTTAGGGTATTCTAGCAAATTTCAGGATGTTCAACCCTAATGATCAAATTATCACCTAAACAATGGTCAGTTTTACACTGGATTTTAATAAGGTGGCTGTTTGTTGCTGAAAGTCTGGGATTTGAGTCACCTTCATAGATTTCAGACTTGGTTCAAAAGTAATTAACAGTGCATTCCAAGACAGAGAGTAATAAAAGGGAAATGATGTCAGAAAGTGTGCTTTACACCGAAATAATTGAACTAGCACAATTAATTATTATTCTACGATAATAAATTATATTTTAGTATTATCAATAAATTACAAAAGACAAAGAATAGTAATCATTAACATTCAAAGACAAAAAAGTCTGAGATATCTGCCACGTACTGTAGCTCACTCGTCATAGACTCTGGTTTTCGTGTTTTTCTGTAGCAGCAGGCTTTGCTTTCAACAAGCAGGGCCTCGTCCATTCACTCCATGATGACTGGCTTTATGAAAGCCAGTCAGCAGCTGAAGATGACCACTTAATGCCTAGCACTGAATCTGTGTTTTATAACATCCCTCAACATAAGCTCTCTCGGGTGTTTCAAACACAAAGAGTACCTGTACAATCATTTAACTTTTTTTCTTTAAACTGTACCTTCCACATAATTTTGTGTGACAAGGTGTGCCTATCCATGCTCGATCCGCTGCACCCTTGTCTTTTAATTATTATTTTTTAACTCAATTTTTAAAAAATGCAACAAAACGTTAGCGTTTATATCGGCAAGACAGAAGCAGTCTCCACGGGGCTGACTCCACAGACGAACGG
Source organism: Lepisosteus platostomus (assembly GCF_059453375.1). NCBI lineage: Eukaryota > Metazoa > Chordata > Actinopteri > Semionotiformes > Lepisosteidae > Lepisosteus > Lepisosteus platostomus. The sequence continues at coordinate 11,449,578 of NC_142633.1, read as the reverse complement.
TGCATTCAAGAAAACGTGAGACCACAGGGAGGAGGAGCCAAGAAGCAAACGGACGAACGCGACATGACCACAGTGCAGGTCAGAGTCCTTCCCGCGCGGGGGGGGGCCCTCCTCTCCTGAGCCCGCACGGGCTGCAGGGAACGCGTGCTGTGCTGTGGTCAGAGGGATGAGGGCTACAGTTCCGTGGTGGTTCCTGTGCCTCCCACGCCGTTGCCACGGGAACCAGAGGCTGGCACAGAACAAAGCAGCAGCGGGCGGGGGGGGGCTTCACCACACGGGTGGCGAGCTGGGGCTGTCCTCGTCGTCTTCGTCATTCGTAGTGGCAAAGGCCCGTGCTCGTCTCATCTCCTGGAGGGGGTGTTTTTTGTGAGAATGCTGTCGAACAGGAAAGCAAGGGGTTAGGTCACACTCTTCACAGGCAAGGCTGGAGCCCTTCGGCTCTCTGTGCTGCCAAAGTGCACGATCGGTTAGTGTGCGACTCCTGCTGTAAAGCTCAATCGCCGAGGGTCGTGAATGCTGGAGATACAAACTGTTTTGGTTTTTATTGGAAGGATACAACAGGGTGGTACAGTGGCAGAGGTTAGCCTTGCTACCTCGCAGTGCTGGGGTCTTGGGGTCCATGTCAGACCTGGGGTGCTGTGTGTGTGTGAAGCTTGTATGCTCTCCCCATGTACGCGCGGGTTTTCGCCAGGTACTCCATTTTCCTCCCCCAGTCCAAAGACATGCTGGTGGGTTAATTGGCTGCTGGGAAAATTGGCCCTGGTGTGAGTGTGCCTGTGTGTACCCTGCCTTGTGCTTGATGCTTGCTGGGATAGGCGCCAGCTCCCCCACAGACCTGTACTGGATAAAGCAGTTAGAAAATGGATGGATGGATGGATGGATAAAAAAGGGAAGAGAATGAATTTAGACCCGTGTATTCCATCAGTCCTGTGTGATTATCGAATAGGGCAGTGCTCAGCTGCACGGTAATGTGGCCTGACCAACTACCTGAGGGCCAAATTGTGACATTCCCCTAATCCATCTTACAGCACTGGTTCTCTCTAGGTCTGTTTTAATGATGCTGCTCCATGGCAGTGCCTCATCGTGGGTTTAGAACAGGAATGAGATCAGTAAGCTTCTGTTTGAGCATGAGCACTCTCCCAGAGTTTGCAGCTATTTACTCACTTTACCTTTTATTCAAGTACTTTGTTTTAGAAAAGTCGGTACTTATACTCCTCTACATTTTTCAGAAGTCTCTTTCCCTCTGGGATATACTAACGTTTACCCAGGCTGGGATTCTGCTGGGAAATGCAGAAACACAGTGTCTGTCTGCTTCAGTGAAGCCCAACCACAGACCGTGGTGTTTCCTACAATAACCGATCAGCAAGCACACCGATACCGGTATAAAGTGACACAGGGGATTTTACATCCTTAAGGAGGGTCATAGAACATGGATGTGAAGGGGGAAATTATTTCCCATAAGAAATAATGAAAATAGGATTGATGGGGATGGGGAGGATGTAAATATTCCCAGAGGCTCAAGTGTGACATATTTCTCCATAAGAATCATTACATTTCAACAGAATAGTGTCCAGGACTTGACAACACAATTTTACAGTTGTCCATGTTTTCTGAGTGCAAACAGAATGATTACCATAATGACCCATTACGTTGAGCACTAAAATGTTGTTTAACTTTGTTGGAAATGTGTTAGAAACACTCAGAAATGGAAAATTAACAGCTTATGAGTTTGATGAACAACCATTTTTAAACATTTTATTCATTTAAATATTAAACTTGAAATTTTAGTGTTTTTAATGCAGTGTATCACACATGCATGGCACACAAAGATGGAAATGACACCACAAAATAATTTCAAATTCAACTTTTATGTACAGTATAAATTATTTTGTTCCTCTAAAATAGTACCTCAGTAATGTTTTTAATTTACCACACACATGATTAGCAGCACAATCTTTTACTGTATAGAGTAAAATTAGTTTTCAGTTTATCTAGAGGCAGTGCAGTCTGCTTGTGCTTCTCAATGTTCACCTGCACTTCTTTGTTAGGGAGCTTTGTGTTTTAGAGGATGTAAAGTTGGGGCACAGAAAAGATGCCAAAATTAAATATACAAAACACTAAAACTAAAATATACTTAAATATGCTAAATTAAATTAACAGTTATAAATAGTGCAACAGTTATAATATGTACAACAGTTTTATATATTAAGCTCTTTGCTGTGAATTTACTAAGAATTTTCCATTTTTGTACAGTTTACGTAAAGCTGGGGAAATCTTTATGTAAGCATTCCATAATATATACGAGTCACACCTGAAAAAGACTCCACAGCCACATTTTTCTTTTTCCTTTCAGCAGGGAATGAACCTGATCCTTTACAAGTACTTGTGACTGGACTTGGATAAAAACCTAAGATGGGACAAATGGTGTGTTTTTCCTTAGGAAACCAAGTCATTTGTTGAAAGTGTCTTAAACTACTGTCTCCCTTGTGGGTTTGGCAACATCAGTACTGTAATTGGAATTGTTTGGGAAAATTAGTGAAAATAAGTAGGTAAAGTCATGGAACTATGGCTACTTTCTTCATTCCAGTACTTGAATACCAATAAGAAATTATATTTATGCTTTTACTTGAGTAGTTTCCTTATTTTTGGAAGTAATGTTACTTGAGTAATAGTACTGTATTTTAATACTTTTTAAACCCCCCTGGATTAAGCATCATAGGAAAAAAGTGCACCTCTGTAACTCACCTAAGATTGCATGTTTTTCAGATTTCAAATATATTTCCAGTGCTAGAAATGTCCCTTATCTTTCTAAATTACATGTTCTAATGTATCAATGTATCTGACACTCATTGATCTTTATAAGACAGATGGACACCTCCGTGCAGAATCATGACAAGTGTACAAGGCCATTCTTGTACATGTTGCCTTCTCTTTGCATGGTTATTTTGAGCTGATAAAGAAAATGAGTAGATGTAGGATGATGAATGTGAAAATCAGCCTCTTAAAGGCTCAACTTTAAGAACATAGGCAGAACATAGTTCAATAGCATAAAGTTGTAGTTTCTGAACTAAATACAGTCCTGTTTGTAATTACCACCTGCTGCATAAGAAAGATGACGGTACAGGTATAGCATTCTTCAGGAAATTGGAGATCATCTGACCATCTGAATTCAGCAGATGGTAACGTGATCTTAACTTTATTCTCCTGAAACAAGGCAGCACACTGAAATGCCCCGCCTGGTGACCAACACCCCCAGGAAGTTACTGTAGTGGCAACAGTGGTAAATTGCTGACCTGATGAGGGACATCCATGAAGCAATCAGGAAGGAGAGGCTAGCAGTTCTGCACAGGACACACAGACGCACAGAAAGCACAGGGTTAACAAGGGTCCTGCTAAGGGGTACAGTTACATTACAACAAGAGCAGGCGACTACACCTAGACATCTGGCATGCAACATCCCCATTCTCACTTTGGACAGGACAGCCGCCTGGTTCAAACACACTGTGCAAGGGCCTAAAAGAGAGTTGTCATTTAAGCAAGTACAGGACAAAAATGCCAAACGAGTCTGTATTGACTGTACTCTAACGTACCACTTGTATTCTGTATGCAGAATTAAAAATATTTCTGAAAATGTTAAGACTGGATAACTATAACCAATTTATTAAATCTACTCTAAGACATATCATTAGTTGAACATTTGTGTGAAAAAGAAACAGATCAACACTACCCACATGCATACACAAAGACATTTAATGAAGGTCATATACTCCAAAACTGATTAATTTCCTATTGTTTTTCTAAAAAGAGTGAATATGATACACAACATGCACACGGTGCAGACAATACTTTCTATGGGCCTCATCCCCAAAAGTCATGTCATACAACCCACAATCAGTAGTATTTAAGTTAAAAAAACACATGCTAATGAACGCAGATAATGTGGATTGTTAACAGTACAGAGGGGGCATGATATGTACATAGCATTCACAAAATCTTGAGATGTGGCTGTGCAGATTAGTACTGATGGACAGAATGTGTTATGATCTGAGATCAGACTGAGAAAAAGCCACACAAGTGTTTTTGTCATCGAGGGTGCCTTTCTTGCCAACAGGGAAAAGCACTGTTGTCAAGGGAGAGAGGAAAAAAGAAGGGGTCAGTGCCAGAAGCACAGCAATACCCAGAGACATCGGGGACCAGCAAACCTAGTCAGGCTTGGCAGGGCTACAACTCCCCACACTCTTTCCTCACTGTCAGTCTTTCCTCACTGGTACACTTGGTGGAGATCACCAGGTCCTGAAGAAGCACCTTCTCTACAGATGCACTTTGTGTTTGGCCACTCCTTAGCCAAAGAGCTATGCTCCTTTCTGTCACACAACCTTTACACAACGTGCGTCATGCTGTACAAATAGCAGGCAGCTTAACACATGGCATTTGCTTTAGTTCATGCAACCTGGTGGTTCTAAGACTCGTGCAGTGGGATGATGTTAACGTGTATCTTATATTAAATTTAATGAAGCTTTTGTGAATGAGGCCCTTATTTCCACCCACATGCACTGTTCACATTTGGTAAAAACACCATAGGAAACAAAGCCACACAGTCACAACCCAGCTACTTCAGTACTGATAACAGGACCAACTCTCGAGCTATTGTGATTACTAGTAGCAACAGCAATAATTTAAAATTATTACCACTTAATAATGGCACTTTTAACAGCTTACAAGGTGTTTTAATTAATATAACAATTTGCTTGTTACAATATAATTTAATTGCTCTTTAAAACATTTTTTCCATGCAGGAATTTTACCTGCAAGTTCAGCTGAAAAAGTGCTCATACCTTTCATAAACATTTTTCTGTAAAGGTCACACCTTCAGAACTTGGAAGAAACAGGCAGATGGCTGGGAATAAGGCAGGACTGCTGACTTGATCTGCACAGACCCTCTGCTACAAGTTGAGCATCAGTAAGTGAGTATCAACTCTGAGCACTGTTTCTGAATCGGCAGAATGTTTTCAGCTCCCGGCCAGTGATGAAGGACCAGGTCAAGAGCGATATCCCTCCTTACCGATGACGACTTCTGGTCCTCCGGCTTCTCCAGCTTAATGCGGATCTCTGGCCTGGGCAGCTCGACTCCCTTACACCCCTCAGGCTGAGGCCTGGAGGTGGATGCTGCTGGAAAACGAGATGGAGCTGTTACAACCTCAGCATGTCACACCTGTCCACTTGTACAGCTACTCAGGGAGAAGCTCAGGACAGCAGTCTATGGTCAGTCTGTGGTTTAAATAACTAAGGTCCAAGCACTTTCCACAGGGTCTGCAAACAGTGTGTTTTTATACTTGCTTTTTTATGTCACTGCGGCTGAAGTCATATAAAAAGACTGAAGTCATTAAGATATGCCAGAAAAACGTAAACAGCCACCACCAGATTTTTAAATGATGTTGAGGATCGCAGGGTTAATCACTGTGGTAAAGCCCTAGAGAGCTTCCCCTGGCCGACTCTCTCTGCCCCCCTCACCTGGAGAACTCCCGCGGCTGGCCAGGCTGGCACTGCTCATGCTGTCCTCCAGCCAGGTGCTGTAGGTGAAGGAGTCGCGTTTGTGGGGCGTCCCCGCCGACGACAGACTCTCCTGCAACACACAGCTCGGCCATGAGTCTCTCTACCCCGGGGGACCCGGGGGGGCAGCTCAGTGCTGCCGTGTTCGTGCGGAGATTATGATGTTTGTTTGATGTTTGAGACCCGTCTATTCCTGTAGAAGGTATTTATTTTATGCCAAGATAACTCTGCCCCTGATAAAACTCACAGAAGGAAGAGCTTTGATAAATCAATCGATACTTTCATAAAGACCTCTGAGGCTTAGAAGTTGCCCTTATCTACTTTCTTTAAATTCTCTTGGATTTTTAATGTATTCTTTGGGCTGTGTATATGCTGTCAAATGCCCTTCGGCAGTGCGGTCTTCTCCTGTACTATGCAGGTCTGGAAAATTAAGGTGCAATAATTTAGTCTACCTCTGCATATTGCACACTCACCATGCCAGTGTCATAGTCCTCCAAGGCCTCATTCTCCTCCACCACACTGGCAAAGCTGCTGGCATTGGACGAGGAGCGAGACAGATCCTGCACTTCAGGGATGGATGGAGCCCTGCAATACACGGCAGAACTACACAACCTTTGTTACTGAGAACCTGTCAGTGATGAAAACTTGACAGTGAAGCAATTGCATCACTGTGCACCTAAAGCATCTTACTGAGATACTGTACATCCTAATGATAAACCTTCTACAAGATACATTTGATACTTAGAGTAAAATATTCAATCTTTTAGACTAGGGAATGAATCGTAGAGTAATAGACTTCCAGATTCTTTATAAAAAAAACATGTCAAGAATGACCATTTACAGTCGTGCATTGGCCAGCAATTGAAACTGTCAATCGATTGGACAACAGCTACACTATGTCACCCCACCACTATACCAGCAACACAGCCAAACAGATACTTGACTCACCAGTTCTTTGCAGTAGGAACCTCTGGTGAGCTCTGATTGGATGAATTCTCAGACTTGGGATCCTGGGAGACATGCCCACTGTCTGGTGTCTTCTGTGTGCTGGGGGAGCACTCCCTGCTGGGGTTAACAGTGATCAAACAACATTACTACAAATATACAACTTACAACATTCATTCAAAACGTGAGCCTAATGCCCAACGTTAACCCTAAAACTAAAAACACAATTACACACACAGAGAACATACCCATTTATGGATCACACAGCTCATTATTAGTAAGAACAGGAATGTGCGGAAGTGACTGTTCAGAAGGTGCTCTACAAGCAGGATTTTCAACCCCAGGTGGTCTGTACCTGGAGCCTCTAGTGCTGCAGGTATTCCTAATCTAATGCTAAGAAGAGTGTGAAACATGAGCAGTACTTGGTGAGGTCCACGGTTAGCCTCATGCTCTTCAGGCTGATGCTGGGCAGAGATGTACAGAGTACAGGCCTGTCCAGAAATGATAGGCAGGCTGTTCTGGGACACAAAGGACAGGGGGAAGACAATACACACAGATGCTGTATCACCCCAAAAGCACACCACCATTCTGTGCTGAGCATCTCTGTGCCCACTATCAAAGAACACTCAACATAGCCAGTGGGATCCCACAATAAATACCAAATGTTATATCTTAATTTATACGGCTCTCAAAGTCAGACTGACATAGGACTTAAAAATATCAGAAGGGAAACATTCCCCAATGAGTAAAAAACACTTTCAGCCAAAAGCAAATACAGATCACTCCATCTGGGGCTAAGATTCTTGTCTCCAGTATATCTCAGTCCATGGTACATAATGAACTTAGCAGAGCGTTTGCTATCGAGGAACCCTTTGCTCCAAAGGATGACATGCGGTTTTTCTTCAGCCAGTGCCTTTAACCCTAAACTTGCGAGTTCTCACTTATGATCCATCTGACTCCCTAGTCAGACTAGTCACCCACCTCCCTCAGCTGAAGCTGGCCTCAGGCCGGCTTACCTCCTCTCCTGCACTTCCTGGATATTCTCAATACCAATGGCGCTGCTCCGCCTGGAGCTGAAGGGGCCAGACTTCTTCCTGGTCGGACTCTTCCCTGGGATTATCAGTGACTGCAAGACACAGAGCCAACAATCAGCACCTCGCACCAGTGGACAGCTCCCACTGTTCATCTTTTCACACATAGGTGGATCAACGCCACAGTGTAAACACACAATCCAGGAACTTCTTTAGCTTTTAAACTGCTTGTTCTTACCTATATAGCTCTTACAATTAACGGCACCATATACCATTTATGTTTCTATCAAATATTTCTCAATCAGGCTAACAAAGCAGTAATTTTACAAAAATTGTGAAATAGATACATATGGAAAAGAGGAAATTATGTAGATAAGATTTTTTGTACAGGCATACATAAAAACACTGCTGATAAATACACAGCAGAATTAGCAGAGAACTCAGAAATCAATCAGTATGTTAAAATATATCAGTACATTTCTTAGAAAAGCACTGTACTAATTTTTGCACACTTCTGCTCATTATTGTAGCATAACAAACTATTTACATCCATGAGCACAACAATAAACATGCAAAAATGGGGAATTATATTTAAATTAACAAGTAAACAGCAAATTAATCAGTTCACAGGGTATATTGTGAGGTTTGTTTGAAGGGGAAAAATAGAGTCGATGACAAGTGTGCTTAAATGCAGGAATACAAATGTGCTGGTGTATATGCTCAGTATTTGCATTTGCTTTTCTTTTGTACAAAAAAAAATGGGCAATTCATTCACGTTACAATTACTGAGGAAATCGACAAGTGTTTTCATAACCCAGAAGCATACTTACAAGATACATATAGCCTCAGACAGCATAAATTCTGCACCAAATGAGCTGAACGTTCAAGTTTTCTTCAAAAAGAGCAACAACTATGTAAAAGGAGCAAAACCAAGACAAAGCTGACAGACGAGCTGTGGGTTTTACTTACTGTGGAGCTACAGTGTGTAACAGGCTTTGAGAACAAATGGATTCATGTCAGAACTGGTGTTAACCTGCACTGCAGTTTGCTCCTCTTTCTCAGCTAGTCCCCACTATAGTTACATCAAATAAGCCTTTGATGAAGAAAAGCTTTAGTTATGAACTTAAAAGTCTTCAGTTGTTACACAGCAGAATCCTTCCATACATTTTTTAAACTCAGCATGAACTCATTTCCAGGTGGGGCAGGTTTGTCATTCTGTTTGTGAGAAGATATCCATACAACCAAGTCAGGAACTCTCCTGGATCTTTAAATTACATCTTGTATCGAACGGTTTCATGTGCTAAGTTTCCCAAACGGTCACGCTGAATCTTCCGCAGAAGAAAAACTAAAGCTTGAAGTAAAAAAGGACTCTAGAATTCCAAAGTGTCAAGTTAGAACTTGCAAGGCCTTAGAGATATCTGAGGCACTTTTTCTAAGAGTCATGGGAGTCTGGAAAATCTTCCTAGCTAAGTTGTTATCATGGGATAACAAGGAGGATCATGTGTTATCCTGTGATCCCTAAAACATCTCGAAGAGATCGACCCTAAATTGTTATAAATTATGTTTCCCAGCCTCACTCATCCCCAAGTCTGAATATCTGAAATCTTCATACTGCACTGTAAACCAGCCATCAGCCGAGAAAAAAACAACACAAAGATCTGCAGCCATATTTTGGAATCCTTTTAGAAGTCCAGTAAAACGAATGGAGTGGGAATGGAGCCTTTAGAATGAGGCCTTAGTAATGTTTTGCTCTTGAGCAGATGCAGGTGGGACTATAAAATGCACTAATGGAGAACTTTATGGAGGCTGAATTCCGCAAGCTCAAAGTGAACTCTAATGTAACACTCCTACAACTACAGTGTCATAGGATCTTTAATGAGCCTATCATGAAAAACATCTCATTTGAAAGTTGGCACCACCTGTAATTGTCCTGGTTACCATAGTGCGGCACTGGTTCGGAAATTCTGGTCCTGAGGGAAGCATGCCACCTGCTGGTCATTATGAGCCTCTATCCCAGTACTGACCAAACACAGCCATGCTTTAGCTTCTGAGATCTGTCAGAAAAGCACTTCTGACTGAATTGTTCTTCCTGGCACTATTCCACAAAGCCAAATCTGAGAAATGTGTCAGCAAAAGCAGACAGAGAGTAGGCCAGTTTGTTTTCCATCCTTGTTCAGCTGCCTGTACCAACACAACAGGCTTATTCCATCCATCTATCCACTTCAGATTAAGAGTTGCAGGAACACCGAAGCCTATCCCAGCAAGTAACGTGTGCAAGGCAGGATACACTCTGGATGGGAGTCAAGTCCATCACAGGGCAGATGCACACCCTCACCTTGGGACCAATTACCCCAGAAGCCAAATATCCTTGGACACTGAAGGCAAATGGAGCAGTCAGAGAGGGGAATATAGAAACTCCACACATACAGCACCCCAGGTATGGAACTGAACCCGAGACAGTAGTGCTAACCACTTCTCCACCGTGCCATCCACAAAAGGCTTATTTCTAAAGCTAATTCCAGTAAGAAGTGAACCTTGTGTTTGGCAGGTGGGGGTGTGGTAGTTTTTAAACAAATATCATTTCAAAGATAAGGGCCCTTTGTTGCCCAGTTAATAATGTCAGGGGAAAGATTCAGGTCCAGTCTTGCTTCCCAGAGACGATACAGTGTACAGTTCATTGAGCAAAAAGTAACCTTCTAAACCTCAGAAACCTCATACCTGAGCTTATAATATTAAAACAATTATTCATATAACAGAACCATTGTAATGAGGAATTACAAAGGTATGTTTGCACTAACAAGCAACAAAGGCAATTTTCTTTGTCCAAAGCTGTATGAAAATTTCCCACCAAAGGAATGCATGGCAAGCACAACGATTTAGGTGTGCATTAAGTTATGTGTAACAGAAGAAAAAACATATAACTCGGTGTCTGTCTCATGGGGGGAAGCATTAGAACATTCTGTATAGCCAGCTTGTTCTCAAGAGGGAAATCAACAAAGCCACTTTACTTCGAATACAAAAAAATTAAGTCTACAGGAAGAAATATGTAGCATGTTGTGGCTGTACAGCAGCCCTTTTTCAGAAAATGCTCAACAGGTTTAGATGTTATTCAGCAGAGAGAGGACATTCCAGAGATTTACAAAACAGGACCCAAGGAAAAAAAAATGACACCTCTCTGTTGATAAAACTTCACAAACTGGCAAGAGATAAGCCTGAGCTACTACTGATAATGCAAAGCTGGGGTGGCTTCTCATACTACCATGTCAAGTCATGCACAGAGACAGACGCCAAGCAAAAAGAGTAGGGAGAGTTATACATGAACCTCTTCTATTGTTCCTATCCCTATGGCACTGCCGCGACGTCCGTATTTACTGGGACTTTTCCCCGGGACAAGCAATGACTGATTCGCACAGCAGGCACAGAGAGAGAAACAGAAATCCATGAGGCTCCAAGCAACAGGAGAAAACACAGAGAAAACATTTATATCAAGCGCCACGGGGGCCAAGAGCCACACAGGTGGTGAAATGAGGAGAGAGAGAGACCAGGACGGAAAAGCAATATGGCAGAGGAACAGCTCAGCGATCGGGCCCTGTGTTGAAAGAATAGAGAAAATCAGTAAAGGAACAGAGAAATAGTTAATGAAAACAGAAGGGCAGACAGAAGTCAAAAGTAGAGGTCCAAGCAATATTAGCACACAGGCTATTTGTAAATCATGTTTTCAAGACAGATGCTTTTAATTTTCATGAATTTAAATGCATTGAATTGTTTTTCGTCAAGTGCATGTCCAGTCTATTCATTTCCCATTTTTGCCCACACTATAGGGATATCAGTTCATTCCCTATTCACACTATTCATTATCTGGGAACTGTGAATGGTTCCTCTGTTCTCCTTGCTGGAAGACTGTATAGGGGTGACCACAGTCTCTCAGTGTAGAACTCCTGAATGTTATTTAGTATTTGCAAGAGGTTAGGTGGAACTTGTTAAAATATTATTTAATTCATATTTTGTTAAAAAGTACAATCTGGTGTGAATTAAAACTTCATGATTATTATCTGAAGATACTCTCAATGTCAATAGGAGAAAAACTGCATTCATCCAATCTGCCGTGTATGTTGGAGAAAAAAAAACATGATTTATAAATGCCACCAGCTAGTTTTCATTCAATTGAATTAGCAGACTTTTCACTGACCATGCTGAGCCATGCTATATGTAAAAATGAAACATGTGTAAAGGCAGTATAATCCAGGAGATACAGTATGCAACAACCGAGCCCTAACCCAGCAGGCGGGCTGCCAAGCACTCTGTCACGCTATCTGCTAGCTAGACCAAGACCACACTTACCCACGTTCACGAGTCTCTAGGACGCCAAAGTGCAATTTGCATTCACTGTGTTAGCAAAGCAGCATGAGGTTACAGTTCAAATGGACAACTTGCACCAATTATTAACAGACATACCACTGATCATGATTAAAATCTAAATCTGATTTTTGGGGAAAATACAGGAAGGACAGGTTCCTGACAAATTATGTTATGCAGATATTTTATTCAAGTACAGCATAATCTCTTAGACTATAATAAGGTGAAGATCATTATTGCATCAAATTAGGATGAGGGTACGTTTTAGAGTGCAGCTTTGAAATTGCATGATTTTTAAAATTACTACTCACTTGGCACACTGTGGTACAAACTGCAAATTGGGGTACAGGTACTAATAATCACGACCTCCTACTGTGTCAGCCTGGGTAACAACCAGAACCTTCCCCACTGCCCTCCAGCGCTCTTCTTGCAACACCGTCAGCAGCAGCACATGACTCACAGAACTCACTGCTCCGAACAGACCGGCCGGGCAGCACGGCACTCGTTTTATAGTCTACACTTTGTTCACAGTGTTGAAGATGTTTAGTCTGTTTTTGTCTCTTTTCTGACACTTTAGAAGTAAAATCTTGAAAAATAGCAACCTGATGAAAGTACACAGTGACACAATAAAATGTCAACCATCCAACACTGCACAATGAAGACATACTGTACTGCTGAAGAAGACTTTACCAGGATGACTGAATCTGGAATGCTCACCGTTGTTTTTATGGATTGACAGGATCTATTATAAAAAAATACAATTCATCTAGTGCTAATTTTCTTTTTTGCAATTTTTATGCTGAATATGAATAAACTAACGAAAAAGTTAACAAGCAGGCATGTTCAATAAACCTGCAAAAAACGCTTTGGTTAAAAAGGTTTATATGCAAGATGTGCTCTCGGACAATTATTTTAGGCACTGTATCAGTAATGCACGAGGAGGCAGCAATGAGACAACCATTTACTTTTATCTTAATGAACCCAATTATATAAAGCTGGTTTCCGAGACTCAGAAATACTACTAGGCTTCTTTAGCACTAATTAGGCTCTGTGAAATGACTGGAAGGACAATTTCCTGTATGTCAGTGAAGGGGCACTGCTGTTTAATGGAGACACACTCCTCTCACTACAGGGGGCTGACAGCTCTAGATGGGCTCTCGATGGACCTGCTTCACGAGGGACACAGGTTGGGGCAGTGGGCTCTCCTCCGAATCAGCGATGGAGATCATCACTCTCGCCTCTTGAAATCCAAAAGGGTTACTTACTATCCCAGGGGTTTTGGGGGTCTCTGGAGGATTGTGAGTAAAGCTGCCGCTGTGACTAGTGGAGACTGTGTTTTGCTTCTTGTTACTGAGGCCCATGGCGTCCATTGACTGGCTTCTGCTGCGGATCACCCGCTACAGAGAGAGACGTAAAAACACGTTGAGCTGCAGAAGTGAGCTGCGCGGCAATGGGATTGGTGGGGCGAGGGGGGGTCGGGGTGCGGAGGAGGGAAGAGGGAGGCCGGAGCTCCAATCCCAGTATTAACAGATGGACATTATGACCAAGGTTGCTCACTGTATGATCTCAGAACAGAAAAACACAGAGCGCTGGAATGCAGTGTGGAAGGAAAGGCTTGTGAGTCCCAGCTCTAGTAAGTGGAAGTAATCGGGATGCAAGAGTTCATGCTACTTTCAACACACCAGCCTGTCAATGGAAAACCATTCAATGATTCGTTGGGCATTAGCACAGCAAGCACACACCATCATTAAGCACAGCTGGGGCTGCATTCCAGATTTGTAAAGATACATTTGGTCCAAGTGTGAAGTGTTAGGACACTCTTTATATACCTGTTCATCACAGGCTGTGTGAGGTCAGATGTGTGACTGAATACCAGAGAAGAACTGGGAAACAAATCTCTTTTAGGACATGAGACAAAATCCCTGAGCGAAATCTGATCTAAATTATGAATGAGACATAATTCAACTTCTGGATAGCTGACAAGATAAATTGAATGAAATCTGATAAGAAATGGATGGTAATCACAAGTCAGAATTCAACCTGCTACTAGTTTCTGTGATACCGGATACTAAATTTGAACATTTCCCACTGAAAACCTCATTTTAGAAAGTTTATGAATAACAAGGTCTCAATATACATATCACACCAATCTCTGGTAACATCCATGTGAAATATACATTTTATTTCTGCATAAATTATTGTGAACAGGGTCACAACCATTTTTAACAGTTAATCTGTCATCTATTTCTAAATGCAGCTGGATATCACTGAATTTTCAGATGTCTCGCAGGTCCAGTTTATACTGTATATATCACTGAGCTCTGTCAATGGTGAATACTTTTTAAATGGTATGATAATTCAGTCGCTTGTAGTTGAGTTATGGACGCAGAAAAGAATCTGGTATACAGCCCCATAGCATTACGCACATAGAAAAATCCCAGAATCGCCCCGCCTTCCTCCCTCCATTCCCATTAGTTACCTTCATGAAAGCCCCTTCCCCTCCTCAGTGTATAATGGTGATGCCTCCTTCATGTGTCCCTCGCCCTCCCCTGAGCAGTGGCTGGTTACCTTAAAGGACTCGAAGAAGCCCCCTCCCCCTCCTCCCCCGTTCTCCAGCTTGTCCTCGTCGATCCCGATGCCCATCATGGACTGGCTGTTGAGGTGCAGCTCCTCGTACAGGGTCTCCAGCAAGGCAGTCCGCGTGCGCTCCTGCCAATGAAGACAGTCTGTATCGACACACGAGGAGCTGCGCGCGGAGGACGGCTTTCATTAAGGATCTGTCCGTCCACAACTCTCACAGTACAGTTACAATGACACAGGTAGAGTGCAGTACTGCAAGCCTTTTCTCTATGATCTGTGACTTGTTCATTAACAGGCCAAATCTCAACAGAAACCTGTTCCTCAGTGCAGTTTAAAGCTCTGTCAATACAGGCAATCCTGCCTGATTTCAATCTGCACTTCTTGCGCTGTAATGATTAAGGATGGAGAGGTTTTTATAGCATGTGCCTCTGGCTCACCTCTAGTTTTGCAAACTTCTCTGCTTTGTAGCAGGCATACTCTGCGTTGATGAGCTTGGTCAGAAGGAACTCATGGAACTCAGGTCCCTGTGTAAAAATCAGGAACACACTTATGGGCAGCACAGAAAAAAAGGAAAATAATAAAATGGTAAAAAAAAAATATTAGCAATCATTGCTAATAGCCCAGTGACTCTACCTGGCATTATTAAATATAGGCTACTACATATGTATCAGATGCAACAATATTAGCTACAAGAGGGATACTATAATACCTTACAAATATTCTTTCTGGACACAGAAACAAACTTTTTATTTGAGCTTGCATGATTGTTTGAGCATGGACATTGAAATATTCTCACTCATGACAGCCATGTGATTTCTGTTGTCACTGTACCCCTGCTGAGACAAAGTAATCTTTGGCCCGATGCATAAATATCTCTACGAGCACACAAGTCGTCTGTTGCGAATCGGGAGCAATTTTACGACTGGAATCAAACTGTACTTTCCACAAACTTTCTCTTTTAAAACAGCAGTCACAATAAAGTCCATCCAAACTTACTGTAGCAATAATCAGAATTCCTAGGACAAATACAGTACAGAGATAGCCACCCATCCATTTCCTTACAGCTCCATGGGAGAACTGTCTGCCTTTTATTTCTGAAACTCCTCCCTCATTGTTACCACCCCACCGGCCTCCACAAGCATGCTGTTGCTTTACATATTAATAAGTAAAGAATATGTAAATCTGACAAATAACCGCAGCTCTTCCTATACAAATGCACACAAAGCTATTAATGTATCTTTCTATTTTCCTTGCCTAAATATTTTAACATAAGAATACACAGAAATCTCTATACTGTCTATAAATGGATGGGAGACTAGCTTTCCCCTCAGTCCACTAGAGGGCACTGTGGAAACAGGACAACAGACATCCAGTTACTGCTTCTTGCTCTGTCATTTGTGCTCAGACCTGAATATTGTTTTGGGGCAGGTGGGTGTAAGTAACTGCATCTTTTATATACCAAGCAAAAACATTCTGCTGCTGCAAAATGCACTTTGTACAACAAATAACCTCACAGCTTTTCTTTATTTTAAAATGAGGTTTGCCTAGGCCTTCTACAGTAGCAGAATGTATTTACAGGCAGTGAGAAGGCGCCCCATCACAACCTCGACGTTTCTATTGTTACCTTTTTGAAAACTGCTGGGTCAGGGAGGGCAGGCCCAAAGAAAGGGACATCATCTCGAGCAGTCACAGACACCTGTAAGGGAACCACAGCAACATCAGGGAGGGGATCCTGAGTAACAGCACCAGTAACACTGCCTACCCCGTCACAAACTGCCACTTCTTCCAGGACAACCTACAAGCTTTCAGATTGTTGATTCTTATTCTTACAGTATAAATATAAGAATGTTTACAAATTTGAGGCCCAGCTACCCTGTTTGGCATTTTTGCATTAGCTAATTCTAATACTATTTGATGTCAAGCGGCTGTTTCTTAAAGGAGACCAGGGAAGAAAATTGAATATACTGGTTAACCTGGGCCATACTCCCACGATCTTTAGTGTAAAAAGTGGCTCCTGTTCTCAGTTTTTATATGAGTTCCGCTAGTTCAGGTTTCACTGCTGCTTCTACTGCTGTATCATGAAAACTGGAGCTGAAAACTAAAGTTTATTACACATACAAATGTGAAATCACCAAAAGACACCTCTGTGCAGGTCCGAGGATGACTTTTATACTCCAGGATATGCCAGGGGTGTCCAATTCTGGTCCTGGAGGAGCACTTTGTCTGTTTAAAGGGGTATCTCTTGAAGAAGTGGGAGAAGCTGTTAAATTTCTCCATTTATCTGGTAAGTAGATTCAGTTAATTAAAAGGGGATGTCCAGACACACCAGCTCCCTAGGCCCAGTTTTGAGGTATACTGTTTTTCCCGGAGATTACATTTGTACCAAACTGAATTACTGTAGGGTACAGTTTTCATGATGCATGTCTTTGACTGGTTCAACAAACGTGCACAATGTATATGTACCATGGGTGCTTTGAATTTCTTTTGAAAATTGAAATTGCCATTTTTCTTAATATGTACCCACCATATTTGCAAATTCTAAGATTCAAATCTGGCGCTTGTACAAGAATGAGACTTGTGGATAGTTTCTTTCAAACTAACAGTGGCCATGTAGACAGCCACTGACGATTGCATTTGCTCTCACCTTCACAGTGCTCCGACAGGAGCTGAGGACTGACTGGAGGAGTGGCTTGTCAGGTATTAAGTGCGAAATCTGTGAGAAACTGGTTTTACCTTGTAAAGGGTGTTGTCAGAGCAGGGGTTCTCCACCTGCACCACGATGTAAGCGTGCAGGAAGTTGGACGCGATCATGTCTGGCACGAATGGCGTGCTCTCGTCCTGGAACACTATGGCCACGATGTCATTTCCTATGTGCCTCTTCCTCTGAAGCTATAAGTATAACAGAAACATTGCCATGACTCATCGCTCATAAGATCATTTTTGCACGCACAAAGTCAAAAGCTCCTGCAGAATACAGCGTTTATATTTTTATGGCTCTTCAGAGATATTGTCAGCGAAATATACCATGCAGGCACTCTATGAAATAAAGCCTATGGCTACATAAACTCCAGCAAACCGGACAGCAACAAAATTAAAAATACAACAATTATATGTGCAGTAATTTATGCACAAAATAATGGTGTATAATGACCTGTCTAAAATGCTAATGTCTTGCTTTCCTGTAAATGCTACATAAATCCTAGATGCCATTAAGCCCCTCCACTTAAGTGTGTCCAAAAGCATTTTTCAGGATAGTATATCAGGTCTATTTAGTGAAATAAAACAAACGTGGCATAATGAAATATATGAAAATTAAAACTAAGCTATTTCACAACATTTGTTTCTGTTCACAATAATTTACAGCACATTAAAAGACTTAAGAGACAAATCTTTAAGATCTAAGAAAACAATTATACAAATACAAATATAATATACAAATGCAATCTAGTGATCCCACTGGCAACCATAAACTACAAGTGATGTCTTAGTCATTACTGATGCGGAGCCTTTGATGGCATTTACAATTATTTTAGCTTCTTCTGAGTGTCCCTGGCTGCAGAACAGAGTAGCACAGGGAAGACAATGCTCTTTCAAGTGTTATTAGAGAAACAGTCCATAATACACAAAAGCCATCTAAAAGCACTCCAGAGGAGAACGGTTTTACCAAGAGTCTGGTCTCTTCTTTTTTAATGTTACTGTCCTGTCTTCCTAAATCCTACAATGAGATGATTGAATATCATCTCATCAGATCTGCTCCTCAGGTCAGGATGAACTCTACGTACAGTAAGTGTGCATGGGCGCTCACTCTCCTGTTCACCCTCTCTTGAAGAGATGGCCTTCCTAGCCAACAGTCTATCCTCTTGCAAGGCCACCTGCATCCTCCAGATCACACTTCTCAAGAAAGCAGGAGCTCTTCTGCTTGTGCGTGGACAGTAAGATGGGGTACACACACACACAAACTATTGAACTTGGGAAGACAGAGGCTGATTTGTTTTAAAACCAAGTTCCTTGTAATGCTGCTTTACTACAGACACCTGTTGCACTCTGATGTTGACTTTGCCTGATACCACTTTGCACACAATATATAACAATAATACCCCAGGAGCGTTTGCCTTCTCCACCTCATATTTACTGCTGGTGAGAATCCTCTGGTAAATGAGAGACTGAAACATTGCAATGATTAGTAGTGTATTGATCATGTCATAATTTAAGTTAACTATCCGCAGGATCAGATTACAGTTCAGGATATTCAAGGCAAGGCCCTGCTTACCACAGACCACCTGTTTCTTGCTGATCAAGCTAGAACTTTGACAAGTGAGAACTTTTCCATGATAAAGATCCAAGGTCTAAAAATGGAATTGAACCACTGTTACAAGACGAAATATAAGAAGTAAAATTAATGCAATTCCTGATACTGTAATAATTACAAGAGGCTAAAAGAAAATGACTTAATAATTAAGAATGGAAACAAAAAAATAAGTAAAGTACATAAATACTACCTGGCATACACACCATAAGGATCAAAAATGCCTTTGATAACAGTAAAGAAATCTTAGAAGAGAGTTTTTCTTTCATACCCAGGAAATTTGGACTACTGGTGAGAATGAGGAAGGGCTGACCTTTTCACCTATCATGATATTCAACTTCTGTATATGCTGAAGCTCCACAGGTGGTGATAGGAGACCTAGCACCAATTGGAGGAGTGATGTGTCTCTTGCTGATGTCACTGGAAGCCCACAGACACCCAAGAAACTGCAGGGGCCGCTGTTTCTTACAGAACTGTCAGAACCTTGGCCAGCTATTGTAAACCTCACCCAGCAGCACTTGACCAATTATCCACAGCAACTTGGGGAGCATTCACAGTCACAGAGACACGGCCCAGGCTTGAACTCTTGAGATCTGGGCCATAGGGCTCAAAATATACTCAGCGCGTGTCTTAAAGCAAATGAGCCGTCAACTCCCTTTCAAAAGCGAGGGACTTACTGCGGACTTACCATCCTCATAGGTAATAACAGTTAACTATACTGCCTGATCACCTGAAGGAGAAAGCCCTCCTAGGACACTAAAGGGGCCCATTTGCTCCTGGGGTCTATGGGGTCAGGTCAGGATACAAGGTCTTACCAACCCACCCAGCCAGATGTCAGTGTTTACTTACATATTCTGTGATTAGGACAGATGGCACTATAAATGTGGCAGAATAAAAACAACAACACTAGCAAGAACAGGAGCTGAGAGGTGGTATCATTACCAGTGCGTGCAGAACTAGCGGAAAGGTTCTCGGGATTAACCGAAGCAACACAAGTTTCACTTATGCAGTCATCTGCACTCTTAACGCCTTCTGTTGTGCGAAGAATGCGCTCTAATTAGCCTAGTGTGGCCTGTGACAGTTATCTGAGAAAGCTCCCTTGGGAAAACCAGAGCTGCACTGTGGCGGAGAGAATAACTGCAATCAAAATAAAGCCCATCACCAGAGATTATTCCATCGAGCTGGCGTTACTGGAAATCAGCCTGCCACCCTTGCAAGGATAGCAAGGGCATTTAGACCACAGCAAACGTTACATTTTTCCAAGGACACCAAAAAGCAATGTGATCATCTCTCATGTGACACAGAATTCTGAAAATATTCGAAAGAGGTAGAGAAGGGCAGTGTTCTGTTTAATATACATTACTCACTTTGTGGTTTACAGTTTGTTGCTGGACTATTTGCATTTAGTAATCTGCAAGTAATTACTAACTATTAACTAATTACTAATTATTAACTGTGAAGCCACAACTGATCTGTACATACTTTCTCTGGCAGAAACAGAAAACCTTTAAAAGGTTTACAGCTACTAAAAAGTAGTATAATTTCTCTAAAGATGCATTTGAGTAGAAATTTAAGATAAACCACATCCATTAGTTTCTACCTCTGTTGCTTTGCTTGAAAGTATATGCGTCAAAAGCATATACAGTATATGCTTGAAAGAAATCCATATTAGATGACAATTTGGTGAATATTGGTGAATATTTCTCAGCACTACTACCAAGTGATTGCTGACTGTGAGTAGAGCAATTGTCAGCAGAAACTCCAGTATATACTGCACCGCAATGTGATAGCAACAATCTCTGGGCCAATAAACCAACTTTAATAAGTAGGAAAGAAACCTTAGCCTTTTCTTTTCATATCTGTTAAAAAACATTTTATTTGAGTCAAACTCTTTATCCAAAGGTTGGGTCACAAGTTAATAATAACTTATGACTCAGATGTAAAAAAAATAGCATTACAAATTTCTGTATTAATCCCAGAAGAATTAATTTAAAGTTTTTTATTTAAATTAGGGACTATTAGAGGAGCTCTTAATTCAATACATTCAGTCATCGCAATAAATACTAATTGTCTGATAAAATTGAAAGTAGTTATTTAAAAAAAAGTGAAAGACTTATAAAGCTACTGAAATATGTCTTTTAATCAAACGTAGCGTATCTAAAACATTCATAGACAATGGTAGCATGTACCTAAAATGCAAAGTGCACAAATGAACGGCCCTTTGACAGAAAAGTCAATATTCTGCTCCCTAGCATCATTTGTACCCCGGAGTTACATGAGAATAATTAAAAGATAAAGCCCACTACCCCTCACACTTTGCCTTTCATTCTGGGGTAAGAACCTAGCAGGTTTGCTGCACCACATCACACTGTAACCAAACCAGTCACTGGTGACTGTGACCAAACCATAATCAATATATTCTTATGTGTGCTACAGCCTACAAGGAACGTTCTACCCTGTTTTTCCAAACTGGCACAAATTAAACTGGCATGAAGTCTTCTGAGCAAGTCACCTTTCTGAGGTATATCCCGTCTATGGTGGGATCACTATTTTTGTGATCTGTCCTCACTGAAATGTGGGGAACATACGTTTCAGAGTAATGAGAAATGCCTCTCTCCACTGCCTGCTGTGGAATTCCAGGATCAGCCACGCTTTGGGACAGCACTGCCCCACTGAGCCTTTCTAGTCCTGTAGATCCACAGAGCCTTCCATTTCTCGTTCCAGCTCAGCCCTGAATGACCTCATAGGATCCATTCCTCGCTGAATTAAATTAGCAGTTCCTCCCATTCAGAAGTCATTTCTCTTGGCATCTAAACCAAAAATCTGAAAAGGTTTAAAAGACCAGTACATTAAAGCAACTTCACAGAATTTCTGCCACATAATACTCTTATGAAACCTGTCCTTTGCATTTCTCTCAGACAATCTGAGCTACTTGTGACTCTGCAAAAGGCATAGTGTGAGGGGTTATTGATTGACCCTCTCTGTGCTTTCTCATGGACTTAGAATTTCACTCTTTTAACAGCCAGGCCGGGCTTCTTTTACTACCTGTTTCATTTTCCACAAAAAAGGGCACTTATCCTTGAACAGATATAAACCACACAACACAAGCACAGAAGGAGAAACAAGTAGGTCATTTACACTGTGTGCAAAAAAATATCAAAATCCAATAATGATATATTTAGAGTAAATGGCTCCATTTTTGGATTTGTTTTCTCTGCCTGGAGAAGTAATGTTTTTTTAGAGAATGTGTTCCAGGCAGAGGTGAGTTAAGTTGATTTAAGTGAAGGAAGCTGTAATATGTGTTACATGCAACGTTACAGTGCTATAAAAGTGAAAAACCAACATAATTACTGTTGTTTGAGGAGCAGTCTAGTTCAGTCTGGTACAAACAGAAATGCAGCTGAAGACTATGTACTGTAGCTGAAAACTATCAGTCAAATATCTCTCTGATAAAAGGGATTATAGCATTTTTATTGTGATGTTTTGCCTTCTGTTCCTTACCTGTTAATGACTACAATGTATCGTAAATATCTCCTTAAGGTCTTCCATATGGTGTTTCTATATAACAGAATGTAAATATCAATGTGACACTTTAGATTCCTATTGAATTATTTGACAATATCCATTTACATACAACTTTAGTTTAATTTATTTGAAAGATGAAGAACTAACAGACCTGAAAATCACCAGGCTAGCTATTCCCTAGAAGCTATTTTAACTCAGATGAACACCGTGTCGGCTTAAACATCTGCTTTCTGCCAATTAAAATGTAGTCTTTATTCCTAGGCTTTTTCCGTAAGGGATAAGGACAGGAGCCTGGTGCTGGTGTTGGATTCTTTTTGCGGGCCTCTGATTACCAATAAGAGATGTGCCCAGCTGACATGCCAGGCCTGTGCGGAGCTCAAGGTGCTCACCTGCTGCATGTCACCCTCGGTGAACGGGAGCTTGGTGGACACGTGGAACATGATCTCCTTGTTGCGGAAGTTGTAGTAGACTGACTCAGTACCTGTCTGTCCGTGGGTCACATCCAGGCCTCCTCGGAAACTGGAAATGAACAGAGAGGAAACCTGAGACTCAGAATCGCATTACATTCTGTTAGCCTTTACATTATTACTCTTTGAAAGTTTCTTTTTTTTCTGCTTGGTTCTAAATGCATCATGTGAGCGATCCTCCATTGTGCCTCCGAGCAATGTCTTCTCCAGTTCTGTTATTCCCTATACAGCTGAACCACACGAGAAGAAACCCAAGATCTACCTTTTGCTCATCACTGGTGGTGGTGATCCATCCATTATTACAGAGCTCCTCTCAAATAATGAGGAGCTCTGATGGGGAGGATCCCCGCAAGCCGGATCCTATCCCAAAGCAGGACCGAGCACACAACAACTGTACCCCTCCTTTGAATCAGTCACCAGTCCCTGGACAATTTGGAATATGAAATCAAGTGTAGACAACATGTCTTTGAGAGGAAATTGAAGCACCCGATGAAAACTCAAGGAGAACATGCAACCTCCACTCAAGTGCCAGAATCTGGAATCCAACCCAGGTCCCCAGAGCTGTGAAGCATCAGCATTAACCACTACACCACAGTAACACCCACAGCATAGTGATGGAACTATTACTAACTTAATGGTTGAGCTCCAGTGAACACATATTTAGCCATGATATTCAAACAAGGGGTCCACGGTGGTAGTAGTGAGACAAATATACAGGGATAAAACATGGAAAGTAGTGCCAGTGACGTGTACATGTTTCTGTGCTCCGTTAGAGACCCTACCCTTTGAAATCATGCAGCTCAATTTTCTGTCCCAGGAACTCTAGGAATTCCACAAAGGAAGCGCTCTCCTCGTTGTTCCCAAAGAGTTCTTCCTCCGAGGTCTGTAAGAAATCACACACTTATATTGAAGATGCTGCTAAGAGTGATTAGACTGGACACATTTCACTGTCACTCAAAATAACTCATCCCCTGCAGTTCTGTAGCATTCTGAATTGCTTCACTAATATTTTAAATATAGAAGTCTGGATCTGGTTAGATTATTAATTATTTATTTGGCTGGAGTTTTTAGCATTTGTGATCTTTCAGCTGGGCATTTTATTGAAGCAATTTGAGTGTACCTAGTTATTGTGCCAATGACAGTTGTTCTACTTATCATTTAAACCTAAAACGTCTAGCTTTGGCAGCTTTTGGAATCGAAAGCTCTAACCATTATTTCACACTGCTACCATATGAGTACAATGTTTCAACAGAGTAGTAACACTAGCCTACAGTATATTGCAGGTTAATGCAGAATTACAGATCAGCACATTTAATTGTATTTCTTTAATGAGATAAAACAGTAACATTTTAGTTCATGATTTTCAAATGCCATTTATAAAAGTTTTAGTAACGAATATATGATTCCACCCATACATTTCCCAAACAGCTTTCTCCAGTACAGGGTCACAGGGGGAGCCAGGGCTAATTTTACAGAAGCCAATTAACCAGCATTTCTTTGGACTGCAGAAAGAAACTGGAGCACCTGCAGGAAACCCGTGTGAACATGGGGAGAACATACAAAATGTATGAAGACAGCATGCCAGGAACTGAACCCAGGACCCCAGCGCTATGAGGCAGCATAAACGGATAAATGTGATAATAACTAACCTCTACTTGAGATTAATTTCAAGTGAGCAACAAACAGGTATGTATTAATACCTGATTTATTCAACATTGAGAAAGTGTAACTTTGCAATCTCTACACTGAAACAACAATCTTGCAGTTTTACCGAGTGTGCAACAGATGTGCTTACCTGTCCAAATTTCTGGTAGATGACTCCGAACTTGAAGTTATTGCTGATGACGTGCTCATCAAAGGTGACGACGAGACGTGAGGCCTGTGCCGGAGAACAGAGGGTTAATTAGGGAGCATCAGGCTGAGCTGTGGTGAGCGAACAAGTGCACAGTTACCAGGACAAGTACAGGAGAGCCACTGGCAATTACTGATCATGAGAAGGAAAGCAGATGGTGTCATAAACTTGATGGAATTCTGTCTCAGAAGGTTTTATGATCAGTTTTATCAGGGTGCTAGATCTGCCACTGTATCAAATTATCTTAATGGTTTACTGATTGGTAAACCTAGAAAATGTCAGACTAATAAAACTGCAGCACTTACAAACTGAATTTACAAAAAAAGTAGGTTTTACAGCAGACAATTTTCAACAAAATGTTTTGCACTTATAGATCGCTGAGTGTAGGTAACAATGTAATTTAGCTGCAGTTGGGAGGTCTTGCAAATCAAACTGGATCTACTCCTAATATGTATGTTTGTTTCTTAATGAGTGTTTTTATTTCAAAATACATTTTCAGTTTAAGTCATTAAACTTGAATATATTATCCTGAGCTATCGTTTAGGAAGATGTGCTGGTCTACAGAGATCTGGATGGAGTACTGGCACACAGAGGATATGATGCAAGACCTAATACTCCACATTTAGTACTTTTTTAGAATTGTATAATGTTAGCATGCCCAGAGGGGTTGGGCAGCCAGTTGACCTTGGACTCCTAGAGGGTTTTTTTCTCCTTACAGAGGAGGTTTTGTCTCCTCTCCTCCATTGTCTTCTGGCTTGTTCTCTGTTTTGAGATGTCATGTACTGTCACGCAGCTTTGTTAAGTGCCTTGGGGCAACCTTGTTGTGAAAGGTGCTATTTAAAAAAAACAGTAGTATAAATAGGTTTTACTGCTTTTCTTTTAGAAGATATTTGTACAGCAGTAGCTATTTGTACATCATGCTTACCATTTTGTTATGCATTTTGCTTTTTGCAGACAGTCCTTGAAAGACCAATCCCAGCTGACTGCAGCTAATTTACAATCAATCTTAGACTATACAGGGGTCAGTGCACTCTCTACTGAGACAGTGAATTTTCTCAGGAAGCATTTTACAAACCTTTGGGTACAGTACAGGATAAAATCTGTCCACATTCACCTCTTCACAGACGAGCTGTCAAATTAAGAACAAAAACATATTTGTTATAATAATAGCATTTTTTTTTAATAAAGTAAAATGTATTTTTTGTAGATTTTCAGTAAATATCCACAAAGGTACTTAGGAGCACAAACACCCAAGTCCTCTGGATTTTATTCTGAAAATACCTTTTATGACATAAGTATGTTTAACCCATGAATGTAAGCAAAATAGCCATGACTTTTATCCAACTGACTTTTTTTAATGACTTCACAGTCACAGTCACAAAGAAAGATTCTCATCTGCATTAACTGTCCCGAAAATGCTTAAGCATTTTGTCACAACGAGTCTCTGAAATTTTGTTTCTAGCGTGAAATGAGTTCTTATTGAGGAAAGGGTTGGGATTAGTCGACCAAAGCGGTCTTGTCTCCTGGCAACACAATGACCTCCTGACCTGACCCCCTACTACTTCCTCCATGGATTGTAGTGCTGTCAGTGAGGGATGTTCCTTTCTGAGCCTCCTGCTCGGGGCTGAATTGCCCGTGATGTGTTGAAAGATTAGTGGCTCAAAGATGGGTGGATTAGAGTAGTTCTGTTTTTCGTTTTCTCTCCCGTGTGCTGTTACAAGATGTGTAGCAGTGAGCCAGGACATGAAAATACACAACTAGCGATTGCAAATTGGTATGTAACAAAAAATAATTAGGGAAAAAATTCTTAGAAATAAAAAATAAATATCTGCCACAATAACTATTTCTTCCAAGAAGAGAATTTTCTGGAAAGTCTGTTATTTGCCTCTCAGGATTCACAAGTCTTTGGATACTTTAAACACACATATTCCCACTTCATTCACTTCCTGTCTATATTCTTTATGATGGCTTTTATTTGCTGTGCTTGCCTCAGGCTATTTTAATGTTTGGAGATCATTAGTATAATAAATTACCATAATGCACAATTAAAATCACAGGGTAAAAGGACAAATAGGATAAGCAACGACAAGCTTTTGAATTAAAAGGCGAGGTATTGCTACATGAACGGAAATCAATTGTCTTAACTCAACTATTCATCTCTTTGTTTCCAGTCTTCCTTTTGTTTCTGTATAAAAAAGAATACATTAGCAGACTATGGCAGTGCTAACAGAATTACAGGCGCTTGTGGGTGTCAATAGATTAGATATTTAAATTTCACTGTGTATGCCTCACCTCTGCGCTGGCTCCTGGCAGCTACTATGAGGAGCACTGTCAAGAGCTAGTAGGCCAGGTTTTTGAGCTTTCCCACTCAGACAAGTGTGAAACCTGATTCTACATGCCAGCAGCACAGGATCAACTGTATCCGATAGGCAAGCTAATCTGCACCCAGGAGATGTTAGCTGAGAACAGTCAGAGGCAGCTGTCCATTACTGCACACTCTCGCCTAACCTGCACCCGGATGTATAGAACGTCTAGTGCAGTACTGGTGTTCAGCTTAAATAATATCAGGACTTTACTGAACGCTCTTAAATACAATGGGTTAAAAAGAGTTGATTTTATTTGACCTTTTTCTGGTTAACAAAAATAGGCATTAGCAAAATATACTCAGAAAAATACATTTATGATAGTTTTATGGACCCATTCCAATGCTAATGTGCAAGGAGGTCCACTGAGATCCAGTGTCAGTTAAGTAGGTATGGATATAAGTTAAAACTCTGGGTGAATTTCAATTCTGCAATGCAGGTCATTTAATTAGGGAGTATACAGGGTGCTTCTAAAGCTGGGAGGCCCTATTCAATCAACTGTATCATTAAAAAACTAAACCGTGTGAAGTAATGAAAGTTGTGCACGTTAATGTGTAACTAAAGGACAAAATCATCAATCATATCCCACTAGTTGTCATGAAATGTAAGCCTAGGATACACAACACTGTTAGCACCTCTAATGAAGCATTTGTGATAGTTGCTTGAATAGATCTCATAATTCTATAAAACCCTGGTTTTACACCTTACCTAATCTTACTAAGGACAGGTATAAAATCTACTGTATTAGGGAGCTGCCTATTAGGGAGACTCGGGTATCTGTGATAACATGCTATGATAAAAATCAGGATTAATCCTTCATTTATCAGGCAGTGCCTTTCAGGATCTAATTTATCTGGAGGTCCCGTTTTTGTCCCTGTGGTTTAAGGCTTGTTAGATTTGACTTGCTCCTTGTGACTTGCTTCTATGCTCATTCATTAAATGAGGTTACTGACTGGTACTGTGTAATTCTGAGTCTCAATGGGGGCTTTTAACCTGTTACACTGATTAAAAAGTCACACTCAGTGGTTGATAAGTAGCAGATCACTTACACCTTTAAGGCAGGATATTCTTTCACAAGACACAGAGATGATCAGTTGATCTGATTCTTAGGAATTCCAACCAGTAATGAAGAATGTAAAAAATACAAAAAGAGATCATTTATCCGAAGGTCATAGAAACAAATGGATCTATTGTACTGAATTTTGAAGGATGCAAGTATAGGGTCTCACTATTGTGCAGTGGTTAGCATAGCTGCCTTACAAAACACCTGGGCCCTGGGTTCATTTCTGAACCTGGGGTGCTGTTCGTATGTTTTCTGTGTGTTTTTGCTGGGTTCTCCAGGTTTCTTCCACAGCCCAAAGACATACTGGTACGTTCATTGGCTTCTGGCAAGATTGGCCCTGGTGAGATTGTGTGTGTATTGGAATGGCAGCATGTCCAGGGTGTGCCCGGCTGTGAACCCATTGCTTACTGAGATAGGCTCTGGCTCCCCTGCAACCCTCAATTGGATGAATCAGTATGAGAAGCAACATAACAAAAAGTAAAATGTATTTCTGGCACTCTTTTTCAATGCCACTTTTATGATTGAAGAATTTTAAGAAATGTTAATGACTCTTCCTGAAGGTTCAGGGTTCAGTTGCCTCCTAAGAAAATAGTAATGTGGGCTTTGGCTAAACAGTCAGATATTCAAAGACACCAACGGTCAGTTTGCAAGTAGTCAGACTGCCATGTTCATGAACGCCCTTACACCAGTTAGAACAGGAGGCCTATTTGCAGTGCAGCTCAGCTCTTTCCTTACCTTAGCCATCTGGACAACATTGGGGAACTCTGTGAGACAGGATATCGGGATTACATCATGATATGTTTTCATCTTAGTCCTGAAAAACACAAAGTACTTGGTCAGTTTTCTTGTTTTTTGTACTAAGTTTTAAGACTGCGTGTAAGGTATTTTTTTTTTACCTCTAGGTATCAATAAGATTTTCAGTTGATAATCAAGAAATATACAGTACAGGAGATGCAAAGTGGAAAAGCAAACAACCTCTGAGCATTAGAACATAATCTTTTCTTACAAACTGATATATTGCCCGCAAGTTACGAAACAAACATTGATAAAACCAGAAAAGATAAGTATTTCTGGTGCAGTTTAGTAGACTGACGTTCATTCTTTTCAGAATAAACAAATGTTTGACACTTCAACTCACCAATGTCTTTTAAAAACACAGAAGATCTCACATCTATTGTAATTGTCAATGGTATTTGTTTTGCCTTTTAAAATCTCTCAAATATTTATCATATGTAAGGGTTAAATGGTGTGATAACGTGGTAGATGCTGTGCACAGGGCACTCAAGACTTCCACATAGATTCCCCCAGCACACACTGTACCAGATATATACTGTAGCAACAGGCTTTCCTGATAGTTACCTGGTTACCAAAACGTCATGCTTCAGCTACACTTCTCTTATCTTCATTGCTCTTGAAAACAAGTGAGGTCATTTCATTCAGTTGTGTTCATTTTGAGCCATTAATGAAAAGATTCACACAGATTTACAGAGCATAATCCATTCACACTTATTTCCAGCTGGGATTGGAGCAAATCAGGGTTCAGAGGCTCAGTTTGGAATGTGGCTGTTGAGAATGGCAATGCTAGGAAGAAGGTAACACTGTAACAGTTTCTGTGAAATTAAACCAATTAGCAAACCCCATTGACAAAGAACTGCATGTATTTATACAAAGTTCTGTTTTATGAAGTTCTATATAATAATAATTACATGCTATTATATAGAGCCTTTCACTGCAGATGATCCAAAGGTATTTTACATACAGTACAGGTAGAAACCCATTTTATCCACTACTTAAGTGCTATTGATCCATGCCACTTATAGCAGCAACCTGAATTTCCTCAGAAGTCTTCCATCCTTGTACTGACCAGGCCCAACTCTGTTTAGGGTCTGAAATCTGACCAGATGAGGCTACAAGGTGGTAACCATGCTACCAATGTCCATTTTGATCAAGGTCTGGGGATTTGTTAGAAAAGAGAACTATTTCTATCACCAAAAGAAGTTATAAAGGGCAGCACAGTGGCGAAGTGGTTTGCTAATTGGTCATACTGGTAGGTTCATTTACTTTGGGGAAAAATTAGCCCTGAACTGAGTTTACGTTATGAACTGAGTTTTATGCATATCTCTGTCTGTGCCCTGTGGTGGACTGGCATCCTTCCCTTGGTGTACCCTGCCTTGCTCCTGTTGCTTGCCAAGATAGGCTATGGCTCTCCAATGACCCTGAATTAGAGGATGCCTGCTCTTCTGTTTGCCCTTTGAAAGCTTGATTTCTGAAATACTTTGAGAGTCCTGAGACAGCATTACCCTAACCGTACACAAGCTCCCTTAACCCCCTTAAGATTTATGTTTTTAAACCAATATTGATTTTTGTTTTTATACATTTTTGTACGCATTACTGAAATTGGCTTATGTGTGACAATTGTCAGCTTGTTTGCTTTTGGACTGCTAAAAGGTATTTCTGTTGAATGAAAGCAAAACAAATGATGCCAACAAGTCCTACTTTTACAAGAACTAAAAATAGTAGAAACAAGAAGCCCAACAGAAACTACAATTAAATACATGGGGATGGACATCTTTAGAATGGAAGAATTTTGTTTTTCAGCAACTCAGGTCAAATCATGTAGTTGTGACAAACCAGAAAATGGAAGTTGATCTGGGGTAATAGTGGAATTCTGAACACAATTTTAAAATACATGTCAAATATGAATCTCCCTCAGACTGCTCATGCTGGAGGAGAACAAGGGTATGCTTTAATGTTTTAATGAAAATTTCACTGGGCTGGTCTGATGCCAGGATTTGTAGGTCTCTAGAAAAGCCATCAGTAGCTGAAGACCTTGGACGTGATAAGAATGACCTCAGTTAGGTAAAAATGGAATAAAAGACCTATGAAGTGATCCACTCCAGGCCTTGGGTTGCGCACCACTGATGGAAATTGATGTTGAGTGGTTTAGGAGCACGGCTCACAGCGAGATAACAGAACAACTACCTGAGAAGCAGCCGGAGGTGCTCCTGGTCCCCGATCACGTCATACTTCATGGAGAAGACAAGGTGGCCCAGGGCAGTGTCCATGGAGTAGTAATTAAAATGCTCCTAATGAGGCAACACCGGGAACAAAGGTTAGTCATCATGGTTTTTATTCATCCTAAATCATGTCTCTGTGAGTTGTGGGAAGTCTGGATCTGGAAGTCTCCTGGATCCTTCAAGTACAGTACCATCTCGATGGGTTTATGGGAATGATTCACCAGTAGCAACCAAAGGTGATTGGTGAATCATAGCACTGAATGGCCTCCTTCCTGTTTGCATTCCTTCTTATGGTCTATAGACCTTGCTATTGGTCAGCTCAACATACTGTAGTACTGTATGTAGGAAATATTTCTACTTTTAACATACTAAAGAAAATTCAGTAGTTATCTCAAAACCATTTTGAGCTTCTTAATAAATAATTACAGTACATGATGTACTTATGTATTTGAGCTGGATTAACAGTGAAGTTTACTGGTTTCATCTGAATGTTTGATCTGAGTGATCTGAACAGTACAGAAAGATGGAGGACTCCCAGACCAGCACATGTTCTTTGGTCTTTTCGCCTGCCTGAATTCTAAATATCACCTGGTCCTAAACTGTAGGGCACTGTGACATTTGCACGGGACATTATAACCAGGAGGAGAGTCTAAAAGAAGCTATATGCTTTCAAAAACTTTTTATAACTAATAATTTATAAAATGTTATAATTTATAACATGTATAATGGAAATTTGTATTTATCTCATGATTATAGTGACTATATTCTTTGGAAGTAGTTCTAAATATTAGAAATAGAAATGTTTCCTTCACCACACCCTCTAAAGTCCCTATCTGAACAACAAGTAAAGTTTAGACACCACAAGTTAATTTAGCCCATTAGTTTTTAAAGAGGGCTTCTATCCAGCTATGGGTTTAAATAGGGACAACAGCCATATGACACTGTCTAAGAGAGCTTCTGAGTTTGAGAAGTGGAGGGTTGTTTATTTTCACCGACATCACATAAATGGGAGCTGCTGGAAAGTTTTCCATAATTTGCTTAACGCTTGTTTCCCAAAATAGAAAACATTAAAGCCCGACACAATACTGTAAGCTGTACTGAAATCCAGAAGTGCACATTCAAAGGTCCATGCTCACTGAGGAGTAGACCAGACAAGGCGACCACTATCTGCATTCCTCACAGTGTCAGTCAGAGATCACAATCAATATGCCTTTTAGTCAGAGTAACATGATAGAAGACATGTCCATCCTTTATTTAACATATTGTTCTGTACAAGGTTCTGAGCTGACAGAAGTTGTACATCAGTTTCTTATTTCGCAATTTTGTCTTTAACTTATACTGATGCATTGGGACACCGATCAGTTTAACAAATAATATCTAGAAAAAAAGCAGATGCTTTTACATGTTAACATTATTCAAGGAGAAACTGAAAGTCTGGAGAAGCAACTGACATTTTTCATTCTTTCAATATCTCTGAAATGTTTGTGCTATAGCTCTAATGAGAAAATATTAATGAATCCCTAAATAAATCATTATGTTTCCCTAATCGAATGTAAAAATTGCTCTTTTATCCATTTTTCTCTAAACCTAATTGTTTTCATACTACATCTGGCAAAAAGTTTGCACAGTTACTCAATCAAGTTCTAGTAAATATTAGTTTAAGGAAGAAAGGAATAATCCTATTAAAACTACATTCTGTTGGACATTGAACTTCTTTGGTCACACTTTTATGGTTATCACTGGAGAATGTAATTGCTAATTATATACACCCTTCAGTATCAGGCTAGTCACTTACAATACATGTTCCTCAGGACAGTGAAACGAATGCATTTTATGGAACTACATGGGACAAATTAATGATATAACAAATGTTATTTAACAGCAAGTCAACTTTATCTTATCTCAAAAGTAAAGGGGGCAGTTATAAAGAATCTGCACTAGGCATGACATCTGTTAGTGGCATACACAGGCCATATCTACCGAGTAATTGAATGAGTGTCTGAATGAAAGCCAGTGGCATCCTGTTTCATTCCTGGAGCTTCTCTGAAGCAAACTTCCTCTTTGCCACAGATGTTATTGCAGCAGATGACATAGCTGCTGAGCTTTCATTTTCTAGATGAGTTTAAGCAAATTATATGCAAAAGTAATTAAGAGACAAATGCGTTCCTGCCCACACAAATACCTATAGCATTGTTATATATGTACATGTGCAAACTGTACATAGAAAATAAACAGGAAAAAGACGTCCTTTGTGACATTCCCAAAGGAAGACACATTAAATAATAAGACTGCAGAGGAAAGAAGAGGTCTACTTCAGCTTCAGAGAAAGAAGTGACCCAAAAAGCTGTGCAGAGTGTCTGTCCAGTGCCAGCCCCTCACCTTGCCCAGAAAGTGCTTCCTGTAGATCTTGGCAATGGTGTTGCACTCCAGCTTGGCGCGAGAGGTGGGGGAGAGGAGCTGCTCGCTTTCGGGGATGCTGCCCAGCTGGTGGTTGGTCCCTTCGATCCAGTACCCCCCAAACTGAGGCAGCAGGATCAGTGGGAAGGGGCTTTTCCGGCCCAACACCTAAAGGAAGCGACCCCCTTTAGAGATCAGCATTGAGGTTTATTGTGGTTTTGCATGCTTTTATTCTTCTTAAATGTCTAGCTGCCCTGTGTTCTGGATCACATTCCAAAGAGCAGTAGGCCATTGGCTGTGAGTCACACACATTTCTAGCTTTGATAAGCCCAACTACTGAGGCAAGCAAATCACTGGTTCTTCCTTCTCTGTCGTAGGCAGAACGTTAAAACGACCTATTTTCTGTGTTCTGTGTGCTTTTTCTATTTTAGCTTGAGACTGACATAACCCATGGGTTTAACACAAGTGAAAAAACAACATAGTGCCTTGAACCCTCTTTACTGTTGAAAATATTTTTAATTACAATACAGTGTTCATCTTTTAATCAATCACTGGTAGAAATCACAGGCTACTTTGTTTCGTGATATTTTGTCTTGAAGACGTTATATGTCAAATAAAGTCTGCCAAATTTAAAAATTAAGGTCTTCTTACTTATTAGGACAAAGGAGAGCCCATATGTAAGTGCAGTGGAAAACCGTGCTTTTTTTGCCCGACTCCATCCTACAGGTATCTTACCTCATGGACACTGGGGTAGGGAATGTAATCTTCTTCCCTCTAGAAACAGAAGAGCACAAAAGAAATTAATGTCTGTTGTCTGTTTTTGACAGCTTAGAACATGTGTTGTAATATCTTTCTGTTCCTTGCTGTATCCCATAGTCATTTGCCATACTTTTGCCACAGTTTCGCTGCTTTTCCAATGCTTTGGCTTTACTTAAAACTGTGGTTCCAGAGCCTCTTTCACCTCGAACCTACAGCACAACTTAATAAAATAAAAGTGCTACTCAATTTCTATCATATAGATTTCTCCCAAGCCTTCACAACACAGGAAAATCTTGCACTGCATCTCAAATGACTATCTGAACTCTAGTAAATATCAGAACATAGAGAAAATATTTGATCCTGCTGACAAAGGTGCAACTGTGTGCGAACGCAGCCCTGTCACACTTAACACTGCTATCAAAGAACCAAAGAAGCTGGGTATTTGCTTCAGGCTAACATGGCTCAGAAGAGGAGAAGCATCATAGAAATGCAGGGCTGGAGGCACGTTTATCAGCACAAACGTTATTTCCTAGGAAGACACATTAATGGTTACATTCCAGTGTTAGCAAGGGAGTTTAAAGAAGATGATGAGTAACATGAGTCCTACTCCACGTTTTGGATACGATTCTCACTTGTTGTTCTATTTTGACCATTTTTATTGGACTGTGACACAAAAAAAAATTGGGATCTGAGATTGCCAATAATTTATTGATTTTATGCCCTCCCAGTCAGAAATAACTGACTGTATCTTAATATCTCAGTTCATGGTAAGGCAAGAGCCTTTACTGACTGAGCCACAGGGGAGTTTCCACCCATTAATAATCTCAGCCTGACACACTGCCCTTGGGTCCCTCCTTCAGCTGTGTGAAGTCTCTTTACAAAATGTCTGTTGTAGATCCTGGCCTTTCTAGACCATTTATATTCGACTGCTAGGATTCATGGTGTGTTGGGCAAGGCGCAGAAAGTTGTTGCTGTTGTGGTCAAGTCTTGACAACTTCAAGCTCCTATCACTTCCACATGACTTCACTTCTTGAGCATTTTGGCAGAAAACTCATAGGGCAGTGGCGCTGACGCAGGGAGTGTTTTCATATTGAATATGATTCATGCTCTGGAAAAACTTTAAACGAATAAGAATGTGTTCACAAAAAAGAAAATGAGTGACCTAAATCAAAGTCTTGGCAGAAATCTCAATTAAATACAATGTTGCACCATATAAGCACTATGAATACAAACAAAGCAGAAAAGAATAAGCAGAATGATTAAGAAGATGCTGGTTTAAAGCATAATAAATGAGTGGCAAATTCTAAAATAAACTCAATAACTTCCTAAAAGAGACAATATGAGAAGCAACAATTTGACCTTTGTCCTTTTTCGTTAAGGAATAATAAGAAGCCTGGTTCCTATATCTAGAGCAAGAGAGACCATTTACATTTTAACCTTTAGATATCTTTCCAAGTTCAAGTAAATGCATATTATAGTGCTAATGAATGTGTCCATCAAATGTCTATTTTCCCTAATTATCATTCCTTTCTTATAACCACTGACGAAGCTTCTAAAAATAAAGGTTTTAAAGCTCCACAAATCCTTTCCTACTTTTAAATTAAAGGGGAACTGCAATGCAATTTTTATATTTTGGGGTTACAAAGAATCAGCATTGATTAATACATTGCAATCCAGAATAAAAGTAAAATAGACACAGTACCTTGTCAATTTGTATCACAGCATAGATTACATTTCCAGGTATGCACAGCGCTATATTCTGCTATTCAGAATGAGGCAACAAAACTTCCAAAGTGAGGCCCTATTACATTGTAAACAAGCAGGCTTGTGAATACATCTTTTAATCCAATATTGCTCTCGACTTCAAGACAGCTTTGCTGACAAATACTACTTGTTAACTCTGCATGCAGGTCACGTTGGACAATTCCTGTGGTGAAATGACTGCTGCACAACCTGTACTTATTAGCTCGTACATTACTACATTAGTCATTGAAGTAACTAGTGAGCAGGAAGGGCTCTTTTTTTTGCAACAACATGGTGACTTACAGTACTTTCACAGAGTTCACAATTTTGTGCTTAATACAAAACGTGCACATTTTTCTAGAGCGTCACTTAATATATTTTGTTACTGAGATTTAATAACCAGTCTGAGAAATTGGGACTACAGTTCCCCTTTAATATCTATAAGAACCCAAAAGCAATGGAAGAGTGAACGTACTTTAAGGGGAGGGGGGGGAGTGCATCTCTGTTCATCCATTCTGTTACCCTGCAAGAGAAACATGTTGAGCTCATGAGCCAAGATCCCACTCCAAGCCACAAGAATCGTGCACTGAACCCATAGTTTGCATTGCAAATACAAAAAAACTTCAGAAACAAAGGTAAAAAGCTTTGTTGAGTATTTCAGAGGCGATATACATTTTAGTTGTAACAAGAAAATTAATGACCAAAGATTTAAAAACACAAGGGAGGAAAAGATAAAGAAGGAAAAGAGCTTTATTAAATACTAATTAAAAATGAAATGGGGAAAAATAAATCATCCATAGCTATTTGAGACAGTGACACTTATCAAGATGAAGCCTGGCAGTGCGTTTTTTTGCTTAAAACTATAGGAATCTAACTAAACTTGCACAATCCATTATAGAATTGGAATGCCAGTAAATACAGTTAATGCACTCTAAATCTAACTCTGCATAGACATGGATGGACTATTCAGCTAACGTTCTTTACTCAAATCTTATTAGCATTAAGGTTTTATCAGAAAAGCTACAAATAAAAGCAGACCGTCCAACCCACTGTGGTAATTTCTCTACTGTACTGGGTCAACAAACACCCCAAATATGAAATCCCCTTAAACTCCCCCTCCTCCTCCTGGAAAGGGATAAATCGTGAAAAAGTGCCCCTATAGCCATCCACGTGAGTTTAAGAGTTCAGCTGCTGATGTGCTGCTGTGGTATCCCATTGAGACAGATAACGAAGAGACAACGAGAAGACTCTCACATGAAGTGCTACCCGTGGCAGTCCTCTTCAAAATGTGCATTGCTGCTTGGGGACCTCTAGCAAAGTTGGCTAGTAATACTGTATGACCCAGGCTCAAATAAATTTAATAACTTGTCTGTGATATGACTCTTTTTTGCTGAAATACACTATATAGTACACTTGCCTTCTATGACCTTTAAAACAAAATAACATCTTTAGCTATACTGCTTCTTATTAAAAATAAGTAACCTTCTTTTATTGCATTTGTGTTCCAACATACTCCCTCACAGGGGTTATGGAGAGGCCCAACTGAACATACACTGTCCTATTTGACCTAAGAGAGGATGTCCACATGATTGGGAGGGCTCCCATTCCACATTACAAAGATTTTATTTGATGTATCAATCATAAAATATGCTGATTGATGTAGAATTATGTCCATTTATCCATTTGCAGAACTCACTTCATCTTTTGAGG
Organism: Lepisosteus platostomus; assembly: GCF_059453375.1. Lineage (NCBI taxonomy): Eukaryota > Metazoa > Chordata > Actinopteri > Semionotiformes > Lepisosteidae > Lepisosteus > Lepisosteus platostomus. Next base: position 11,411,914 of record NC_142633.1, on the reverse strand, counting down.
GTTGTGGCGAGTCAGAACCCAGCCTGGTAGAGTACACACAGGGCATGTCTGCGTAAAACATATTACTAAAAAAACAAATAAATGTAAGCTGAATGTAAAATGAAACCCCTATAGAGATTAAGATAGGCTCAGAAGTGTACCAAAAACAAGTAGGTTTATTCCACATTCATGTTTCAAACAACATTAGTGTGACTCCTGTGTTCATACCCTGTCAGCCATTTCAACTAGTGCTTGTACTAGTCAAGAATGAAATGCGATTAGCTGGGAAGATAGGGCTGAGCTTCTGTATGTATTGTTAGCATGGCAAGAGTCAGAAGAGTTAACTTATTAAAACCAGCAACAAAAAAGAAACAAAATCCAAGTTACTACTGTAGATTAAACCCAATTTTAAATTCAGTTAATAAAATAACCAGGACAAACATCAGTCCTTAGATTTGTCACTGGTATCACCTTCCAATGTAAATACAAGATACATAATAAAGTGAACTGAAAGTTATGTAACCAGATACTTATAAAAGAGTACAAACAGAAAACTGTGTAAAAACTAAGATTACAGCAGCTCCCAGCCACACATATTCCATTAGACAGCATGGAAGATATACAGCATATTCTTACAGTTACTGCCTTCAACAGTCCTCTGTAAGATTACAGAAATACTGCTTAAAGCGTTTCTAAAAGCACTGCAAATGCACAAGGATAGATTTGAAAACAGCCCTTGCAATACTAAAAGCAGGAAGGAACTGTCTTTTATTGTAAAAGTGATGACTGCTGCTACTGTTCGTCAACCAACTGTATGGCCGTGGGATGTTTTACGTGAGGGAACTTTTTCGGAGCAGGAATCCTGAGGGGAAAATGACTGGAATGAGTCACAGTGTGGCAAAAAGGTTGCAGCCATGAGCACTGAAAGGCAAAGGCTTGGCTTACAGGCCCAGTAAACAAAACAGACATGGGAGCCAGGCTTCCTGGGAACTGGAGTCAGTAGACATTTGCATCTCATCATTCATGTCAACTCATGTAGGTAGCAAAATCCATGAAAAGAAAATTGCATTCAGAACATACTGTACAATGGAACACATAAGGCTAACATAAGCTCTGCAAAGAGACTGAGGAGGATTCAGTTACCCCTACCCTAAAACTTCACCATGTCAACTCTGTGCTCTGATATTAATGAAACACGTTTCAATAGAGCTCTTAGTACAGGTGTTAATATGTACAGTATATTCTTATCATTTCATTTTCACTTCTCGGTTATTTTTTCTGGATTTTGTGATGCCTAAGTAAGCCTAATTCTACCCATGGAAAATATTCAGTGGAAGTACAGTACAAGGAAAATTAGAGTTGAAAATTGTAGAAAATGATAGAAAAGTTATTGTATATTGTTTTGTTGAATTAAAAGGTACATATTATGTGCAATTTTCTAAAAGTTTTGAAAACATGGCAGAACCATCTAAATGAGACAGCAAGTTACAATATTTAGAATCTTAGTGCAGGGCTCATTTCCTGCTCACATATTGGGCACAATGAATTAAAAACAAGTCAGCTGTTTTCCGTTCCTTCAGTGAATGAAAGGCGATGTACAGTGGAGGCAATTAAAACAGTAAAAGGTTCGGGGACCTTTTAGTAGAACAACATATAAAGGAAAATGATTAGTGCACATTGTTCTCTATGGACCAGACATCACAACTCAGGGCTGTCATTGGCCACCTGTGACCAGGATTTCTGCATGCAGCTGCACTAGGATACTGTCAGCCTGCAGTGCAACAGTGAATCCTATGACTTTTCTGCAAGCTTGCCATGTTGTCCACAAGAGCTTCATAGTTCTCCAGTTGCTGCTCATCCTCCTGAAGGCACTGTGGGGTGCACAGCAATTAAAATAGCAAACAGTCCTGGCAAATATGGACTGTGGTGGGAAAGCATGGTTTGTTTGCATTCCTGCACCCCCGTACTCCCCAATATAAACTCCCAACTCCGAAAATTGAAAATAAAAGAGAAATAAGGGTGCTTCCCAATCAATAAATACAGAAAATGGGACCATACAATTTTCCATTTCTCCACAGATGCAGTTATCACAAATGTGATAATGTGATTAATGGCGATCTTTAGCTTCAGTTGTTTAAGGTAAGGTTAGCTGATGTGCAAGATGTTCAGGGAAATGCTGTACACCTGATAGTCTTAGATATTGAAACGCTGGAATCTTATGGCCAGTGTGACTGAGATGCATGATCAGGAACTGTGATCAGGATTAGCACTCAGATCTTAAGAGTCATTTACAGAATTTATTTTGTCCTACCTCCTTTCTTACACACCCCACACCCATCCATAACAAGCTGCAAATAGACTCTTCAGAAAAACGACTTTTAAGTGTCGTCTTTACAGAGAACTAGAGCATTAGGAAAAGGGAATGAAAACCAAAAAGATCTAAGCAGAGAAAAAAGCAGAAGCTAAACATGAAAAAAATATGTAATCTTACCTGCATCTTTTCAATCATTTCAAACAAATCAGTGTTCTGGAAAAAGAAAAGTCAAATGAAGGAGTGATTTTTCTCTCTCAGGCTTGTCGGAAGTCCAGTCTTGTCTCAGCTCAGTTGGAAGGACTGTTTTCAGTTGTATTTGTAGAACATGCCCAAGTCTTCGTGAGGAGCCTGCGGTGTTGCTACTGAAACCATGCTTTTATGTAATGCTTACAAAAGTAATCAGTCACACCGGTTATGCAGCACTGTAACACAGCACATGGTCTTCTTTAAACTTGATTTTGCTTCAAAATAAACTTGCATGCTAGCATTACCATTAAAACATTTCTTTGAATAAAATACTCATCATGTGTAGGTATAAAAACAATATTAAGCATGTTACACATTTTGCCAACTACAGTGTCAGATCTGTACTTCTGTATGTAAAATGATTATTTTATGGTTATACGGTTTGATAGAATACACATACAGTGCAGTATGTTAGAGTATTCGAATGTTGTTAGGAGGGTCCAAGCATGTTAGTTGAGATGCCGTGTTATGAGAACTATTGTGTGTTAGAAATGCAAAGATAGGAGAATCCAATTGAAGACGATCAGCTGGCTAGTGGATACTCTGTTTACAACACCAGAACCCATTCTGGGATCTTGCCCTATAACTCTCAACACCCTCCGCCCTCTTTTAACATCCTAGCAAGAGAGAATAACCCCAGTCCTTTTTTGACCTAAACTCAAAAGAGGCAATGTCCCAGCTTGTACAATCTAAATTAGGGGTTCCCAACCCCAGACACAGGACCCCCTCTGTCTTCTATTTTTTCCTGACGACTAAGTTCTTAATCACAGGTTGACTGATTTTAGTTCTCTGTCCGGAACATTTTTTAAATGTGCTTTAATCTTTTATAAATTGTCAGATGAGCTTTGTAATGAATATATCAGGCTTTGCTGGTTTCTGCGTTTTAGGGCCACTCTCACTCTGTTGTAGCAGCTGAAATAGAATCAGCTGGACTTCTGCACGAGGAATAAACGATCATCATGAGAGTGTTTTATACAAATTCATGTGTCTGTTCATCTTACACTGATTACTTCTTAAGAGATCTTATTTAGAAACGAGGTAAGCAGGCTAAGGAGAGGTTGTTTAAAGTTCTGTAAGCTGAAGCTCTCGGAAACCGTACCCATCAAGGTGAGTATTTCTGAAACAGGTCTGGGTGCAGAGTAAGCCTGAACAAGCAAGCAGATCAATTAAAGCAACCAATTAGTATTGGAGATTTAGTGCTGATAAAATCGACAGACAGTGACCCTTTAGAGTTACCGGTGTTTTAAACAAGAAAACCACAGTACAACAACAGAAGGTTTAGTATCTTGATTTCTGAAAGCTGAGAAACGTAACCCAATATTCACCCAAGCCTTTTATATTTGTGTGTTCCACACAATACTTATTCAAAAGCACCTCTCCATATGCCAAAACACCACCAAAAGCCAAAACAGGCTTGGCGCCCAGTTCTATTATCAGTCCTTTTCTTCATTTCGGATATGAAAAATAAGAACAAATAAGGAAAGTGCATGAGGGAAGAGCATGTAAAAGTATATTTAAGGAGACTATTAAGTCAAAATATACAGGAGTTGTATTGGGTAAAGCATAAAGCAAGTTCAGAGGTAAATACAAATCTGATTAAAAGCATGTACCCGCATAAAATTAACAACTTGATTCAAGGTACTGTAGCTCATAAATGACTTATCATAACAAAATGCCCTAAGTTAACAGCTCTGAACAGAACCACTCTTTATTATGTGCAATGATGAGATCTGCTTTTGCTGCAGCTATTTTACCTATTTTAACTTAAGATTAATTCAAGTTTTTACTTCAAGTAAAAAAAATAATAATAAGGATATACATTTAAATCTCTTTTGTTTTACACATAGAGTTGTGAGTGTCTGCAACAAGTCATTAAGCCATTATCTTGAAGCAGATGATCTTGTATCCTGCTGAAATGACTGAAGATTTAAGGGGGTACGAACCAAATGAGAACAGTGTGTACACATTGCCTTCTTTCATTTGCAACCTTTCTTTTATTTCTGTGTTTAACGCCTGTATCGTGTGAGCCACTACTGTTCTTTCCATCTGAGATTAAGCAGGCGTTGCTGACTGTGGATTATAGGTGTGTAACTAGTTGACTGAAATGACTGCATGGCATCTGCATCTGTCAGCTACACAAGAATAACTGAGAAACAATTGTTTGTCTTTGGTCATAAGACAGGGGAGCTGTGCCCATGATATCAGCAAACGGTCTGACAAGCACACATCTACTAGAGCTTTCCCAACCATCATATTTGTTTTCTCCACGTGTCTGCAACACTGCTGCTGAAGTCAGCAAATAAAAAGCACACCTAAGTCTGTGTTGTGTGTAAATTCGCCAGGAGGCAGAATTACACTGTAACATGTGGGCCAGGATTTCTGTCTGATACTTCCAGATGACAGCATTCATTCAACATGGACCTTGGTGCTAGTTTAGCCTTAAACTGGTAACAACGTTTAAGAACGAATAGATGAGGGGTTAGCATTTTTGAAGGTCTGAACCCTATGGGCATCTATGCTGTATTTACTTTTCATTACAATGAAATGCTGTTCCATGTTCCAGAGTCTTGGGAGGTGTGTTTTTTTTTTCTTGAACAAGTTGCTGTTGGCTCTTGGCTGTCAGCTGGTGTTAAACTGTGCCCTGGGTGTTAGCTCACATGTGCATGTACTGCTGATGCTATGTGCGAAGTCCTGTGACCTCAGTCAGATTCCGTACAGAATGTCTGTGCAATGAAAGGCATGAAAATATCTCAACAGCATCCGAGAAATGTAGGAATGTTGCAGACAGCTGTACTGCTGGTATCAGAAATAGATCATTATGAAAACGTATTAATCAGAAGTTTCTAATAAATGGACACTGCATTCGCAGTCAGATAACTTGAGGAAAAGAGTTTTGATTTCTTGTATTTTTTTATCAAACATTTTCAATACAATGGAATTGCCTTCAAAATGACTAACCAATTTGTTCTGTGCCTCATTAAGAGATACAAAGAAGCAACTCCAGTTTTCAGTCCTAAACATATTTTCTCTTCATTTCTTGTACTCTTGATCAATTATTCACTGATGTAATCCTCTGTGCTATCAATACCTTTCAGGATTTATCATACTTTAAAACTTATCTATTTAAACTTCATCTCAGGATCCAGAAATTACTGTATTTGTCTGTTACTACACTTTTACTACATCACCATGTACTGTAGTTTCCCGTATTCTAAAGACTACAGCAGTTTTGTTCCTTTAACATATCCTTTGTCATTCATTATTTTGTTTAGCATGAGAAAATTTATTTATTAAACTAAACAGTGTTTGTTATCTTCTCCACATCTCCATAATTACTAGCATTAGTGAAGATTAGAGGTGAATTAACAATGCAGACAGGGGTAAAAATATGTCTGCATCTGAGAGAGATGAGTTGATTTAATGAATACTAATGTTTCAAGTGAACCATATTGAGTATTTTTCTAGTCTATAATGGCAATATATACATTTTTTATTTCAAGATTATGCAAAGGATTTATGAAAAAACCAATAGCTACATAGCTATTTTAAAGCGACATAAAATAAATTAAAAAATGCATATTATTTTTTCAGTTATAGAGGGTGCCCTATTGAATACTTTTACATCACCTGATTATTACTGCAGCAACTGTAGGAAACAATTATGAAGGGAGGGAAAGACAAAATTTCCAGTTTTGAAATGTATCCAGAGGTGTTGTTAATTACATGGTAAACCGCCACTATAGAAATCTACAGCTAGTCTTGATCAAAGAAAGGGTGTATCACTTCGTGTCATAGTTACATAAATAAACTCCTAAGCCAAACACATGAAGACCAAGACATTGTCTAAAAAACAAATAGTGATCAGTCAATAAGATTCTCTAAGGAAAACAACCCCTTGGACTAGCAACTGCGAATCACTCAAAGAAAGACAGATATATGAACAATAATAAATTCACAAGGCTGGCGATCATGGGATGTGTCAGTCATATACTGTATGCCCTATTGCAATGTGATCTATTCAACTAGGAAATGTCCAACCATATCATTTGGGGACGTGCAAAGCCATTTAGGACTACGTGCAACCCGGCTTCAGTTTCTCCCTTTCTTCTTAAAACCATGCATACGGCAGGAATCTGAAAGTTTTGCAACTTTTTTGAAACAAGCCTTTTTTTAGAGCTACAATCTTAACTACTGTAGTGACAAAGAAAAGATAAGAGGAATTTTGCCCAAGGACGACAAACGAACAAAATGTCATTTTTCATGTCACGGAACCCAAAGGGAAGAACACAAACCTCAATATGCACACATATAACAGCCGATGTTTATCAACAGCCTTGATATATAGGTAGTAAAAGTGTTTGGCACTTGTCTTTTACAACTTGCGGTGCATTCCATCAATTTTTGCCAGCGATTCATATTCAGCAGCTTTCCTAATCAGCACTTGGCAATTCATGGCTGACAATACTGCTTGAAAATAATGACAATAATGCATTTTCTGACAGTCGCTCAGATAAAAGTAAGTGGAAGACTTTCAGTAATGGTTCAGGTATGCCAGCACACACTGACGTTTGGCAATGTTGCAAGCAACCTCCCTTGCTTTTTGTTCTAGCCAGCTTGCCACCTACAGAGAAATAATTCCAAAGTGCCATGTGTATATGTGCCCTAAGACCTATCTATGTGAGGGCCTTACAGGAAGCGATAAACTATTTGGAACACTCCCCAGAACATCTGAGCATTAACTTATCCTCACTGTCGAACAGCAAACCTCCTATCTTTCAACTACATTTAAGAAAACAGCCTGAAGTAGCCACTGAATTACATTAAGTGATCCCCATAAAATGTGACAACCAACGAGCATTCTTAAGTATCATTTTAATATCGTTTTACAAGACAAGCCTAAAATTCTATGGAACTGAATATGAATTAATGTGTAAGAAAATTCAGTAATAAAAATGGAGACAATATTAACAGCAATTATGATCTGTGATATGATGCTGTTTTGAAAATGATTAAATTTAATGACTGCAGTCCTAGAGATAAAATCATGCACATTGATTTCAAACTATGAAACAAGAAAAATCAAAGACAAGTAGAGTTTAAGCTATCTCTAACATGACGCACAACATTTGCAAAAAAAGGGCACTTTAGGTCTTTAAGGAAACTTGTTTTTATCTTAAGAAACTACTGAAAAACAACTATTTTTGGAGACTAGTGTTTTGCAGTACTGTATGTTTGTTGGACATGTTTTCAAAAAACAAAGTGAAAGTTTGACATCTGAGGAGGCTTTATTGTGATTTTTCTGTGAATCCCTGTTTTTCTGCGAAGACTCAGAGGAATCGGGTTGAAAGTATAACACAGAAGTTCAGTGTGGTAAAAACTGATCACATTATTGATCACATGGGCAGAAAATCTCACATTGACACTTGGAGCTTATTCTGTGTCACACACGTTATACATAAAGAACACTTTTGTTTTCTCGTGCTTAATGGAAAATGCAGCAAACAAATGCCTTACTGCATTTATGCTACTGTATGTCTTACTTGTTGTAATCTAAGTAACTACTGATGGTTTTCCCTTTGAACTTGCTTTAAAGAAACTTCCCAGATGAGGAAAAGAAAGATTTTCTCATTCATGAACGTCCATAAAGTAATCATCCACTTGAACCTTAAAATCTTAATTTTTGTGGCACGAAAGACACACAAACATGCAAGCGGCCTGACAAGTGCTCAGTCCCAACATGCCCTAAATGTCTGAACCGCAGTGACAAGTCGCAGTACAGTACAACACTCTGCCTGGAACACTATTAGTCACCAGGGAGCACAGGTATGACAGGATACTTACAGCACTGTGTCGTCTCATCTGCCCCACAGCTGACATATAAGGACTTAAATTCAGAAGATGACTCTTAGCCATTTTCAGGATTTAAAAGAAAAAGAAGTTCTCCCAGATGGCTTTTTAAAAAGTGCAAAAGATGAAGAAGTCCAGAGGGTACCACTGATTTTTACCACACGGGTTCCTCACAACGGTTTCCTTATAGAAGCAGAGGAGAGCTCATTAAGATCTTCGAGGAAAATCTTCCGGCTGCGTCTTCATTACAAGGAAATCCCTCTCCCAGCACACAGATGATCTCCCCAGAGTGCAAGCCATAGCTCTGGGCCTGGCTGACCATGTGGGCCACCTCTCTGAGAGCCTGTGTGTGTGAATGAGTCCCTCGTCCCCCCCCTCCCACCCTCTTCTCTCTCTCCCTTCTCTCCAGCTGACGGGAGGCAGCCCCAGGGAGAGGGACATTCCAACAGTGCAGCGAGGCCGTCCTCCTGTCGGCCTCCCTGGCTCCCGCGCTCACTCCCTCTCCTGGCTCCTGTCCAGAGGTGGAGCACAGACTCATCGTGCATGCTCCCGGATCAGGACATGTTGTAACACAACCCCGCCCTCATCTATTGACACCCCAGGCCTTAGACACTAGAGGACAAACAAACCTGAAAATGCAGAAAAAGACTGTATTTACTTTTGACCCCATTATAACCTATCGGTCTCCGATGCCGAGTCCCTCACATCCCAAGAAAGGAATCTCTACAGATGTCTTCTATTTAGATAAGACTGCCTGGACAAAATAATTACAGTAGGTAAAAGCATTTATAATAAACAAATAAATTAGGAATCTCAAATATTGCTGTCAGACCTATTCATTGACAGACTCGATCCTTTTCCATTCTGTGTTATCAGACAATAGCTCGGGTATCTTCCTGGCTTATATCTTATTAATGCAAATGTGTGCATTCAAACAAATTCTGTGTAACGTTTCCATTGTAGTTGCAAGCCGACAAAGGCTTTTCCCTTGAGGCAATTAACGTCTCTCTGGCAGGTATGGTGTAAAAGCACTATGATGTGGTGGTGGTGGAGGAGAGGGGGTTGGTTGTCAGTCCGTAGCAGATCTGAAATCGGAGATCTGCTCCTGTTAGAAGCACACATCTGCTGTCCGGGTTTAGCCTGCTATGAAGAGTATGCAAGTGTGTTCAGTGTGCTGAAATAACAGACTCCTACAACTAAATGTAACATTTGATTATGGAGACTTCTTTGGTGTAACAGGTGTCAAGAATCTTGCCATATGCCATTTCCTTTATCTTGTGAAGTTAATATCATCCTACGCCTGGGCTGTACTAACAAGCTGTGACACTAGACACCCAGGCTGTGAACACAGTGTGCAGCAACCAGCCAGCCTTTGTAGAACTACATATGTTCACCTCTACAAGTTAAACCTTTTATTTTTATGCACTGAGACAGAGCCCTTTGAAAACTGAACTATTTAATTTAATGAAGAGAACAGCTTTGTTTAAACAGTGTGATAAGGATAACTTGCAGTCAGCACCAGACGTGCCCACCAGTCAGACTCCTGTTTAACACCATTCTCACCACATCCCAAAAAAAAACAACTGAAACTGGGATATGTTTGGAATCTCAAATCCCAGATGTTTTTCTGTGGAAATGTAATTGTTTACAGTACAACTTATCAGCAGAAGACAGAAACACTCTTACCAGAGACAAAGAACAAAACTATTAAAACTATTTGGAGAGCTAAATTGAAGAAGCAGCTCTACTTCATGAAGTGGTTAGAGGAGAAATGACAAAATTTAAAAAATCACAATTTTGGCTAATTTGTTAAATAGAATCCCTGGAAAGATGAAGAAAATGTCAGCAAAGTGAAACTGGATTGTAATAAAAGTCATTCTTTTAGCATGTGCCACTGAAACTTAATGGTAGGTTAGAGAATGGCAGACATCTGGCTGGCATTGAATTGCAATCACTCCACCATGAGCTGCTCAATCTAACCTATGTGGGCAAAAAATATTGTTCCTGACAATCAATAGTCTTTTAATCTTTCAAGCCCAATAACTAGATTTAAGGAATGAAAAAACTTCTGCCTTATTTAATGTACAAATTAAATTAATGTTAAATCACTCCTACAGCTGGAAGACCCTTTTAGCAATATGAAAGGGTATTTATTGCACATTTTGACAGAAATTATTCTGATCAGTGTTTTACTGAAGGAGGAAGTGTCAATAAGTCTATGACCTCTTTGTAAAAAATAGTTTCAATGATGGATGCCATTGGAAAAGTTATTTAATTCTCCCACTGCAACATTTTGTAAGTCTGTAAATTGTAATTTCTATTTTTTTTTAAAATAAATCTGGCAAGAAAGTATACTAAGAGTAAGAGGCGGAATAACATACAGTGTTTTATGGATTTAATGGAAACTGTTAGGTTGATTCATGCCCCTGACACAAGTAGAAAAAAAACATTTCTTTCCATCCCAGTGACATGGAAAATGGTATTAGCTAACTTGCAGTGATAAAACAGCTTCAGAGTTTCTTGTTAAGAATGAACATTGTGACACATTGTCTTTCAGGCATCTGACGCAATCTTTTCAATGATCACAGCAGAGGATGTGGATACTGCCTGCTGTTAAACATTTCTGTGTGTAAAATGTTTCTGACTTTATCCCACCAAAGACACATACAGCTGATTAGAGTTAGCAACATACAATCTGAACAATGGAAATAATGAGTGAACTCAAAGGTTAACACAATTCCAAGTTATGTAGCCATTTTTCCTGAGCTTGGAAATTCAAATAAGGACCCAAAATCTCTTTAGTCTTGATTATACTCCTATTAAATCTTCTCTGGGATAAGAAAAAGAAGGGAAACAGCAGCATTCTAATGAGACAAATTCAGTTAGGTTCCCACCAAAAGTGTTAGTAAGAAACATTACAGCTACAATTAGGACAAATTTAATCTGGATGCTGATTTTATCTGGCTTGTTATACAACAAGGACACATTGTAATACCTTTCAGACAAACTGGAACATGCATTCTATGAAGAAAGAAGACAGAACAACATTTCGGATTTGCTATGATTAGCATAAATAGATTCAAATGGATGGGGTTTAAAAAAAGAATTCTCTTGAATTGTTGAATGTGATCAACACCTACCCGAGAGAACTTTGCTATTTGATTTGAACAAACCTTTGTTCACAATATGTAGGACCTTTGTGAAAGCTGATAACATTATTTCCAAGATTAGATACCACCAGACTTTGAAATAATTTTAAAAACTGCCATCACTCAACAGGGTGGGTATGTTTAAATAATTGACTAACTCATTATGGAGAAGCTGAATTATCCCACCCAAGATAAATCAGATCACTTGGTTTTGTCTAATCCCAGCAGACAATGCTAATATTACACTGATCATAATACTGAAATTATTTCAGGTGGGTAGCTGCGTCAGCATGCGTAGGCTGCAAAGGAACAGGTAATAGGTTTATTCCAGACTGGCCTGTCTTTCTTACACCTGAAGAAGGCTCCACAGCGGAAACATGTTTTCTTTCTTCTTTTTTTCAGCATGGAACAAACCTATTACTTGTTCCTTTGCCTACTGAAATTATGTCAGTAAATTAGGGCTTCTTATTGTTTTAAGTTTTTAAGTTCCTAAAAAGCCCTAATATTACAAGGATGCTAAAATTCTACACAGTTAAATCAGCACTTCAGGCCTGAAGCATGGCTGTCTTGTATAATGCATCTGAAACAAATTAATTTCATAATTAATGTTTAAGCTATAGCATCGAGTAATTAGCAGAAAAGCCTTCTTTCTATATTGAAGAGGTCTCTGCTGGAGGAAGTGAGAGGGAATTGGGGAATCTCCTTGAAGCCACACCCCCATACAACTCATCCCTCAATAGACTTTTGTGATTACTTCACACCATTCTCCTTCTTTCAGCTCAAGTGTTGACTGGAGGCATGATTTCACTCAATTCAAATGTAGAAAGAGCCATAGAGTTCTGCATTAAATATTACGAGCACAGTTATCTTCTTTAGACCACCTCACACCTTCTGGACTGAAGCAATGTGACTCGATTCCTTTGATTCTCAATATACTACCCATATTTTGCTACAAGCAAAATTTTAAAAATATGTTCACAAAACTACATGAAAGCCAAACAAATACAAGAGATAAAGCATTCACAAAAACGCCAAAAAAAGTATTTTAGTCTAGATTTTAAAATACAGTACTTGATGTGGTTTAGTTGTTGCACGTTGCTGTCCAGTGAATGTGTGGGTGAGTGTGTGTGTCTGTTTCTCCTTGTGCCTGTTGCTTGCTGAGACGGCTTCCAGCTCCCCCACAACCCTGAACTGAATCAAGTGGTGAGAAAATGGATGGATGTTGCTGTCCATTTCAAATACTACCTCATGTGCTTTGCTCATCAACAGCTCTTAAAAACGGCCAAACTAAGGGTTTACTACCCCACTAAACATACTGGCTTATACAAGGCTCATCCGGCAGATGCTCATCCAAAAGCTTTTCAGAAAACTGTATATAAGAACAAATAACATCACAGAACTGTAACCAGATTATATTGGAAGTTGGAGGAATATTGAAAATAAAATATATACATTTTATATTTAGTTGAGGTTGACGTGACAAGCTTCTGAGAAGCAAAGATTTGCAGAAACTTTTTAAAACTAAGAACGGCGTTAATGAGGGATTACCCTGATCTCTCGGTGTGAATGATGAAAGGTATATCATCCTTTCCTATTCCCTGCTTACTGGAAGCTGGTTAATCTTTAAGTGCAGTACTTTTTAAACCATTCATTATCACTTTTATTTTATTACCTCAGCTTTATTCAGCAATAGATCTCTCAGTCTAATAGACCTCTGCAGATTAATTGTCTCATGTGCTTGACATGTTAACCTTAATTAAAACCATTACGTTTCTTCATCTCTCCATCTCTAGTAGGAAGCAAAAACATTCCTAGTGTTCAATACATTGATACAATGGATCACCTTTTCACAGCTGTTTAGTCAGAAATAAAGGATTGTGAGTGGAGGAGCTCTGCTTGAAGCTCTGTTAGCTGAAGCTGCTGATTACAATCTGAAGGTGGGGTAAATCTGAAACTGAGCACAGAAACAAGTTGGAAGGAAAAAACCTGACCTTTTTCTGGCGGTTTAAGACCATTTACCAAATCACACAAGAGTTAAGCAACATTCTCTCTCTGTGGATCTCTGCATGCTTAGTTAAAAAGAATTGCAGGTCTCATCCTGTTTTCTTACAGACGCTCAGTTTAAAGTTTGTGACCCAGCACTGAGATATTTTGTTTTCCTGGCTCCCCACCTCTGCCCCACAACCACCAGTCAGAGATGTGAAGCAGCCCAGCTCCTCCTGTGGATATGAGCAATGTCAACCCACACAAGTGTCACTCTGACCCATCATCGGACCGCAGAAAACAGGAAATGACCTCCAAATGTTTTTAAATATCAGAACTGATTTATCTTTCATTCTTGTTCGATTCAGCTTTTGATCAAGAAACTGTTTTTTTTTAAAAAGCACTAAAATCTGATATATTGATTACTGCTATGCAGAGATATCCATGCAGGCTTGCCTCTTCACTAATGAAGGGACAGATGGACTTACACATCTTCATCTGAACAGCTGCTCTCCTCCAATTAATGATTTAATCAAGTGACAAGTATTTAGCACTGTAGTGTGATCTGCTACATTGACTCATTACTAGGAGGGTTGCTGGAGGGTGAATGAACTAACACCATTATCCAATTTTAATGTGGCTTCAAATAAAAAGATAAAATGACAGATATTAGATGCATAGAAAATAATATTTACCTGAATTTCCTTGATAATCGTTACTTATGTTTATACATTGAACGTGCCATTTTCTCTTACTATTGGCTCTTCAAAAAAACATCTAACAAACAAAAAAATTGGTTGATACAGTATGTATATCAAAATTAAGAATCAAGGCAATCAAGTCTCAAAGAAATTTGATATTTACTTAAATACTAAACTGACACCTGGGACAAGAGGGTTAGCTGGGAGACCATAAATCTTTTGGAAGTGTGATTCTGGAGATTTAGAAGCACAAATACTCAAATATGGAATTCCAGTCTCACGCAGTTTATTGAACAGGACTCTGTGCTGCACATCTATATAATCCAAATTGCTTTTAAAATCAGTCCTTGCCTTTTTTTACCAGCAGATATCCTCAGAAACAAATTAGTTCAGCTTTCAGACCTACTCAGAAAGGTGAACGGCGCAGAAGCAGACCGACATTACAGAGATGACATCCTTCTGAATCATAAGACCCTAACAGTATTAGATGAGAAACAGAAAGCATTTATAGACCTATTAAACTCAATGTTTTTAAACCCATAAAACGGTCTGCTATAACCTGAATTCTAATTCACACTCAAGTGGTCATTAAACCCATCTCAGACAGGCAAGGACAATAAGTGCACCTGCACTATTTTGAGGAAGAAATGGTCATTCTTTTGCTTCAGTCAAAAGAAATCCAAAAAACACGTTTTAAGTAACGATAATTACTTCATGGTATTCAAATCACTTGAGAGTTCATAAAATGGCATAGTACGATTTCAATATTCATGTCATTCCCTAACTACTAAGACAATGTGCTCAAAGAAATTACTCATAAATTTTTTCTTCCATTACTTGAATACACTGTGATAAAACACAAAGAGGATTAGGAGTGGGAAAGAATTCTCAGGTCTTAGTTAAACACTTTTAATTTGACAGATTATTCTGATGATCTCCTGAACAGAAGAGAGAAGGAAATTATATTTTAATATGTTGAGCTGCAGATTCGTTTCAGACCAATCGGAGGATGAGAAAGGCTCAGGAGTTGTACTGTGGGTATGGGCGGCAGACACCTGGGCCACCCTGTGCTGGCTGTCCCTAAGAAATCTGTCTGTGAGCAGTGCTGGGTTCCTGGTCCCTACTCAATCCAAGAGATTTATGAAATGCTGAAACCAAGTAGCTCTGCAGCTTTTTCTGACTCTAGGCCACTTTCTCTACAGTTTCAGCCACCTCCCACCCCAGTACACTTTCCCTTAAAACACAAAAATGATAGACTGAAACAACAGCCACTCAGGACTTGTACTAAGATTCAATTCATTTCTTTAAATAATAGTAAGGTCCACTGTAATTGCATAAATACAGAACATTCTTAATAGGATAAAAAAATAAGCCAATGTTACTAATCATTATTAGTTGTGAGATAATTATGATTATTATTATTTACATATTCTGCTATTATAGTGACTTCTCTCCTCATTACTGACAGAGCAAAGACAAACTAAAATGATGTTTTTTCATGAATTTCTATTTATCTTCTTTTTGTCAAATGTGTACCTTAAGATTACAGAACTGTACATGAAAAAAATGAATACTAAGAAGCTGGAGTAGGCAAACAAAATACAGACAGATGGAAGAGCAGATCTTTGATTTAAGTACAAAAGAGAAAGCTCTATATACAGTATGCTTAAAATAGAGCAACTGGATATCTGGATAGAGCAATGTTGTTTTACACAAATGCATGAAAAATATATCTTAATAATTAAAATGGAAGTAATATCAGGTGGCGGTTGCAAAGGTATACTAACAGAGAAAAATATAATATCAAGGACAGACAGAAAAAAACAGCATTATGTCCTCACAGGTACTAAGAGAGAATGCAGGCTTCAGGATCTGACCATTACTCATAGAGCAAGTGGAGAATTCATCTTCTGTGACTGCTGCATGCTTTGTAAAAATCCGTGCATACTGTATTTCAAGTAATCACAGTGTCTCACAGCAGCATCAAGGGGACAAAAAAGATCTTTGTTGTCCAGTGTCATGAAAATCACACAGGTCATAGTTTAATGCACCACACAATTTCACAACTATGTGTATTTGAAAGTCAAAACTACATTTATTAATTTATTAATAACCTCCCACTTCTTCAATATTCACCTTCTCTAAGCATTTCATAACAAATACAATTATGAAAACTGGTAAAATATATACTTTTGAAATTCTCAAGGTATTCAATAACTGCACTGGGGTATTCAGTAAAGTGTTGAAATTATATTTTATGATTTTCAATAGCATTCTTACAATTTTCTTTTCAGACCTCTCTGAAGAGTGAAACATCACGCGGAACTTCTCAAACAGCTCACATAGTACATGGTCATTTTTATACACACAATTACAGGTCTGAACAGTTTGAAGACTTTGCAGCCTGAACTGAAACATTAAATGGTATTCATCAAATCAAGTGGTGATGAGAGATTTGAAGTTTACTCTGTCAAATGTTGACACATCAATAGGCAATATTAGGCCTCAAATCAAGTCCAGTGCAATTTAATCACCAGTATAAACCCCCCTGAAAGCAGCTCTTGAATCCTTTGTGCTTGTCACAAATTGGCCATCAAGGTTCACTGACCTGAGACTGATTTGGGCCCTGATGTATAGAGGTGATAGGCCAAGACACAGTATAAACCACTGCCCTGTCTACTTCTTCCCAAGGGTGGCTTAAAACAACAACAACAACAACAACAACAACCACCTTATTTTACAAAAGAGCAGCTTTTAAAAACAGTTTTTTCTTTTATCTTTTCTTGTTCCTTGCAGCTTTCTGAAAAATGAGCAGACTGAGTTTCTATTTTCTGCCCTGTGGGGAATATCATGTTAGAATGAACCCATTCTAACATGAACTGACGGAATAAAAAAGCTACTTCTGCATTTACTGTTATAAAATGAAAAGCTCAATGCAAACATACACATCTACTGTAGGTTCTCCTTCCTAGACTGATGCCCACAGAGCACATACACCAGTACTGTGAAAGCTGACACTAGCAGCACCAGAATGTTCCCTAAAAAAGCAATCTACTCTACATCAAGAACATATTCTCGAACCTTGAAAGGAAAGTCCACCCCTTATCACTGTGTTCTAAGGTTTGAAGCATCATATGCGATTTCAATTGGAGCTTCTTATGAAGTTTATTTCCCTGTTTTTGTTCCTGCTTTTAGGGGAGTAGATGCTGTTAGCTCCTCCTGGCTAGACGGTCTTAATAAGTGACACTTCTCCAACTATGGATGGGTGAACGGCCTGTCAGACAGAGCGAGACTGAGAGTGGGGCTCGAGAGAAGAAAGCGAAGGTGGGGAGAGGGCAGGCTGGTCCACAGACATGCAGGTTAGTGCCCAGCAGCGCAGGAGCCCCAAGCTCTGAGGTGTTCAGTTGGACCAGGTGCTGTCCTACCTTGAAACACGCAGGAGCAGTGTACGGAGGTGGGGGTTGGAACAGTGGTGGCTCTAGTGTGCTAGAGATGTGAGGGTCCCCTCCATCCTGTTTCCTGCAATGTGAGCAAAACACAACAACGTTAGGCACAGGCCTACCTACTGCTGGAGGACATGAGCTGGGAAACCAGGAGGAGACAGAAATCCTCTTTCCATCTCCCAATCCACTTACTGTGTACTGCACTGAAAGCAGCCACAGCCATTTCATTAATGCTGAAAGAAAAGTCCATTTGTTTTACACAGGTTAAGAAAGTTAAGAAAAGGGCAGTAGCTATGTTTGTCCGATGTGTTCATCTATCAGATGGCAACAGCAGTAAAATACAATTGACATGGGTTGTGACTATAATGACGCAACTCATAGTTTTCCTCTATCCTATGGAATCGGTGGAAGGTGGCACAGATAACTTGAAAAATAAGAAGTCTAACCATTCCGTTCTGCATGCTTGATTGGCTGAATTGTTCTGACAGGAGCCTGTTTTTAGACTGGACAGAGTGCTTTGACCTAGTCCTAATGCATTATTTTACATTTGTGACAAAGGCAGAAAAAGAAAAGACACATCCGGATCAGCGAAAACAACCAGTTCTTAAGTTCCTTATCCATTTGCCAAGATCCACACAGAAACCTGGAACAAACCTGTATTACATGTGAAATACACAAGATGCACCAGAAGGCAGAGAAGAGAAAAAACAAAAATAAATATGTAAATAAATAAACAGGTCAGTAATGATCAAATCACCATAAAACTCGCATTTTCTAAGAGCGCAGCAATATACTATGAAATCAACAATGATCTCTCATTATGGCAGAGACCGTGGTTCAAAATCCACATTGGTTGAAATCTGTGATTCGTTTTACATATGGGTTTGCAAAAATTATGAAAACAGTTCAGGAAAAAAGGAAAATATTATCAAGAGAACTGAGATCCTAAGAATATTCTAATAGCCCTGCTGTTCACTATGGGGTTATTCGAAATTATGGTCTAATACCATTAAATGAGGACCTATTTTCTGTCAACTCTAATTGTTTTTCCCCAACAAATGATTTGAAACTTCCTTTATTTACCACTAAAAAGACATACATAGAGTGCGTGTCTCTGGAGAGGTTATTAAGATCTGTCAAATTAGCCATATAGCAAGCTGTTCATACAGTAGGTGGGTGTTGTGTAAAAACACACCAAAGTGAACAGTTTCATCTGACAGGGAGGGGTGTAAATTAGCTCTTCAAATACTGTATATCTCTGTCCTTTGGTTATAACGACAAAGGCAGCATTTTGCATCTGATTTAATATTCCTCTATTAAGTATAATTTATCATCAAAAGATTATGTGGAGTATAGCTGATGAGACATGTCTTTGTAATCACCTAGGTAAAAGAAAATATACTATGATTTAATACTAATGTCTTTATTTTTATAACCGACCCATTCTTTCCAAAATGTGATAATACAGCATCATGTAGGTGCTAGGTCAGAGAAGGAGACTATATATACAGAAATGAAAAGCTGTTACCTTTCTTTTTCAATCTAACCAGAAAGTGACATTTCATTCATTTTTTTCTGAAAGACACTTCAGACATTAAAATTGTGTATTTTGTAACCAGCACTTTGATTAGAAAATAAATGTAAGAAAATAATAAGAAAACTGCTTACATTGTATTGTGCAGTTAGAACTGGATAGGCTATGCTCCTAAAATATTTTGTTCTAGCTACATTTCTAGTTTCTTTGTATGCTACCTTTCATATTTCCCCTAACATTAAATAATTCAAATACCTTTTATTAAAATGTGAATACATGTATTTCAAGAATATCCTGAAGCTATCCTTTTATCTCATAATATCCAAAATTCATGAGGAAAAAATTGAGAAAGAATCATTACTGTTATATAGTATACATGTTCATACCACTGTTTTGAAAAGTCTCTCATTGTAGTCATTAATGAAAAAGCTTACTGAGTGCAAACTGTGATTCTTGTTATTTTACTATAGTTCATTTTTGAGATGTCCGAAGGGCAAATAGAATTAATTTGAACCACTGCACAGCTGACCCTATTTATATAATTCCCTAAACGCACCGTGTGGAGCCCAGGCCAGCCTTTAGTAATCAATATCAATTCACCCAAAAGCCCATTGTGGTGCCTCTCATGCCATTTTCCTCCTCCTTGAAGCCTATTGATAATGACAATTCATAGCAGGTGGGACATTTTGATAAAAAAAATAACAGAGGTGAAGAAGACAGAAATCTGTGCTTTAATTTAGAAGACAGCAGGACATTCGATACTCAGCTTCAATACAAGAAGGTCCATAAGCTTAAAGCACATAGATCAAGATGGCAATTTTTGATTGATCGGTCACTACTGGTGGGGTTAATCACTACTGGAGTTTATCAATGTGTGGAAACCTTCTGGTCTCTGTGGCTTAGGATACAGTATCCCTTTGTCAGCAGGTATGTGTGTGTGCCAGTGTTCCTCTCTCTATGCTTTGGGCTCCATTGAAAGTGCTCTGCTCAGGGTGCCTCTGATTTACCTGCTGATCTACAGCCTTGCCTCAGGATTGTCAGGCAGTGACCCCTGCAATGCCAACACGGCCCCACACAGTGCTGTAATCTGCCTGCCCTTTCAGGCCCGGTGCTTAGCAAGCTGGAGTGCAGGGAGTACTGAGGGGGAGAGGGGGGCGCCTGTGAGCAGGGCATGGCAGAAAACATTGGCAGGGAACCGACATCAAAGGAGAAAACATTCTTTTTTTTTTTGTTTAAATGAATATTTAAACAGGCCTTATAGCCTGCTGTACAGCAGTCAGTACCTCTTCCAAAAACAACCCCCTCCTCCCCTCTCACCATCACACCGCATTCTGATGTCCAAGCCTCCAGGCACACGCTGACTGTGTGAGCACACCACACTTACTCTCATGTTATTATTCTTTACTGCGGCTGCTGTTTCCCTCAGAATGTGTGATCGCAAGGGGGCTTAATCAGCAGTAATATACCCAGCACGCGTGCATTAGCTCTCTGGCCTTTTGATAATGCACGGCTACCCCATCTGTTCCTTCGCCAAATGTCAATGCTAATTGCAGGTAATTACCAGAAATGCTGAAACGTATAGATGACTCTTCTAAATTGTTATTCATCGTGTCAGTGTAAACACCATCTTTTCCCTTCTTCAAGCATCTAAAGCATAGCTTTTGGCAGTGTGAATGGGCAGGAGAATGGAAAAGGAATTTGGGAATGCCTCATTAGAGCGCACGGCAGTGAGGTCCAAACACTCTTTGGATTCGACTGCATGCAGTTCCTGTCAGGACCAGTCACTCCCTGAATAAAAAAGGAAATAGGAAAAATGTGGAAGATTTAAGAACATAATTTCATTGCAGGGTAGTGCAATGGTTGTATTGCCTTGCAGCACAGCGGGTAGAATTCTAGACCTGGGGTGCTGTCTGTGAGGAGATAGTATATTCTTCCCTTGCTCAAGAGGGTTTCCTCCAGGTGCTCTGGCTTTCCCACACAGTCCAAAGCCATACTGGCAGGTGTATTGGCCCTGGTGTGAGTGCCATGCAATGGACTGTCATCCCATCCTTCGTGTACCCAGCCTTGTACCCATTGCTTGCCAGGATAGTTTCCAGGTCCCCTGCAACCTTGTACTGGATGCAAAGATCCGGAAAATGAATGGATGGAATTTCATTGCACAGACGTCTCTTTGCATTCGCCTCACACAAAAGACCTCTACCTGTGTCCTGTTCCAAATACAGAAATGGCCTGTTGTTGTTTTGGTTTAAGGAACTGTCCTTCACTGAAACCACACACCAAGCAAATTTGTAAGACAGACTAGGATATTTAGCTAGTGTAGAGAAGGAAAACAGTTAAACTAAAAGGGCATTAAATGAACTTGAAACAACAAACATCTTTCTTTTGGTTGAAAAGGCCACTGAGGTGTGGTGAATTGCCCGTTATACTAATGGACAAGCTTCCAAGCATAGCCTTAAGACCTCCAGAACTGTTTCATCTGTTTTCAGTCCAAGTAAGATAAGCTAAAATAGCAAAATCTGTTTTTAATACATGCATTCTCACCAGTGTAATTGGCATCTCCATACTTTGAAAAGCTTTTCAATTCCCTTCCTAAATTTGTAAGAACTGGATTATAACACCAGCAGTTTATAATACAAGCCCATAGTGAGCAAATATTAATGAGCTCTTCTACTCTGCCCTTTTAAAGAGATAAACACCATAAGTCCCTTCACAAATAATGGTAAAACATAACCAATTTATTAACACAACATATAGTCACTGAAAATAAAACCCACCACTTACAAGAAAAGGTTTATTAATTCAATTGGCCAAGGCACAGTTTAAATCGAAGCTTTTACCTACTTCAATCACAATAGCACCTTTCCATTGTATTGCTTTTGCAATCTTTAACTGCTGGGGGGTCAAAAGTTTCATTCAGTCTGGGCAAACATCACATTACAAACCATTATAGATTTAAAAGGTACAGATAACTACAGATTCTTGCTTCTAATGAATGTACTGAATGCTACAGATTTAGGAACTGTTCGTTTTATACAACTTGTCAGCCTAACTAGGATATAGTCTTGAATTACAGACTGCTTACGGCTCAATATCTAACAAACAACAGTGATATGAGGCCCCAGGAAGCATTTATTTTGAACAGACAGCTCTATTGAGATATTCTTTATGACTATAGGAAGAAAGGTTGATTAGGTAATTATTATACATGTAATTATCAGCTAATTAGAACACTTTTGAGACAGTACCTCAGTCATAAATGGCTTGGCAACTGTGGAATACCAATTTCTCACTCTTATAAGTAATTTCTAATTAATATTCAATAAAAAGAAGCCTTGCTTCATAGTAATTAGTTTGGGACTCTCGTCACAAACCAAGAAACATTAGATGCTTTATTTTATCATTGTCTAAGCAAAAAGAGAATATACTTAAATAAATTCACATTACTAAAGCTGGGAAGTACAAAACTGTATAATGGTATTGTTGGCAAATGGCTTTATATACAGAAAAATGTTAATGAGTTACGTGGAAAGAATAGGACTAAAAATAAAATACCACAATTTTTTGTTAACAGATGTACAATATAGTTTGAAAAACACAATTGAAAAGCTGTTTTTGGGAGGGAGAAAAAGTGACTCATTGGACCTCAAATTCACTGAAGAGCACTGGCCATTGACAATGCCTGAATGTTTAGTCACAGGAAATAGGAGTTGGTTAAGCTTCATCCTTTATTAATTTTGCTGTCTTTACTGTCTCAACTGGTAGGCTCAGAGTCTCAATCTACCAATGTGTTTAACTTTGTTAAGTAAATATTGCACATCAGTAGCGCAACCTCTTCTTCAGTCTGTACACAGCACCTTACTCACAAAGTTTATCCAGTCTGAGTTGCCATAGCTATTTTTTATATTTCTGTTGATACTGCACATGCAGAAATGCAAGTGACACTACTAAACCAGAGAGATGTGTAAACTCAATGAAATGAAGACTGACTTATGTTCAAGGTAGTAAACTCTTTGAGACAACCCATGTCTGTAACCCACAAAAAGTTTGGAATGGAGCGACTTAGATCATGGCATTTACTGTTTTCAAAGTAAAAGCTGCAAGAGGTATTCATACTATTATTTTCTCAAATATTTTGAAGATTCTTGATCAAGACACTGTTACAAGCAAGATGATAATGTGCATTGAGTTTACGAACGAGGCAGTATTATGATTCATTGCACGTTTTCTACTTAAATCTATGAATTGTGATATGTTTTCAAAAATGGTATATTTTACAATACAGATTTTTGGTATGCAATACACTATAGTCTACATGATGGGAAAATAAGATAATACAGCACAGGAGCCTACCAGGAAATGCTCACACTTCCTACAAGAAATGATATAGCTTCTCTTTTTATTCATTGATCCCACTTAAAACACAGTAATGGACCGGATCCCGAGAAAGAAAATGTCAAGCTGACAAAACACTGCACAACAAAAATAATTTAGCAAGGATTTATTTTTCTCATACAAACAGCTGCAGACACGCTGTAGAGTGGTAAATCCTTGAGGATATGACACCATCAATCTATAGGCCATTTAAAAGTTTACTTTTGATGTTATGACATTATGTTTTCCCTGAAAATAAACTGAAAATCAGTTTAGAAAATTCTTCCACTGAAATGAAACAAAATCTTTGTGCATGTATTTCAGAAATGACAGAATCAGTTAAAAATGCACAAACGGGTTTATTCATTTCAGCATGTGCAAAGATTTCAGAATCCCATTTTATATATAAGTACTGGTGAAAAAAGTCTCAAAGGGATTCACTAACATTAAGTAACATTAAGGTAAAAGGCATTAAGGTAACAAGCTTGACTAATTATTGTAGAACAACTCTCAAAAGGCTTGGTGGGCAGGTTGCAGCCAGTTGAGGAAGCTCTCGTCAGGTATTGGGAACTGACAATGACGATTCTAATGACTGACCTTTTGCAAACAAGATCCAAACAGAGAAAAAAAGGCTTTAGCCTCAGCTCTGTGCATCAGGAGGCACAAAACTCAGCATTCTGCACAGCTATTGGACTCCCCTTAATAATACTAGAATTTAACAGAAAGCTGCAAATCCATAGCAGGATTTAGCCTCAACACTGCATATGATGGAAGTGACAGCATGCACACAGCAACACTTTATCTCACAGCTATCATGTTACTCATGAGGCTCAACTGAAGTCTGGCACATTGCTTAAGCCCCAGTGGAAGAAAATCCTCAGAACAAATAAGGGTGGTAAATTGCTAATAACCAAAAGAGAATTAAATAAACCATAGTTTAAATAGGAAATGTCTGTTGCTATGAAGCATGCAGATCACACAGAAGCCCTGCAATGGGAACATGCTCTGTACTGTACCTGCCTGAAAGCCCATTTCTGTCCCTTGTGCAGAGCCAGTAGATTATGAATTACGCCGGTTACTTAATGCAAGGGACTGCAAACTCAGCATTACCTGTTCAAAGCCAGTTCTGCATGTCATACCGCACATGCTAGACAACCACCCCAGCTGATAATATTTTCAGCTCCTGAGCCACCCCCGTCAGAAACAAAACGCATACAGCTCACTCAAGTCTGCCAAGGGCAGCACAAGCATGCACAGGGAGAGACGAAGACAGAAGCGATCAAATGCACACGTCACAACACGCACAAAGTTACTTACTCTTCTTCAGCACGTGCAAGAGCGCAGGCAATTTACACGGGAGGAAAATAAGTCAAGAATGGCTTTTCCCCACCTCTGCCCCCCAGTGCTGCCTGCAGAGACTCTCAGCAGAGTGCTGGTGAGTGGGGCCGTGGGGCAGTTCTGCTCTGGCGCTCTGATAAAACCTGTGTCAGGCTCGGGCTCCGTGCACACCTGCTGGCTGCTGTGATTCGCTCGCTCCCTTCAATCACGGCTGCAGTGTCCCCACTGCTCCTCGGCTCTCTCCTCTCTTCCCCTCCCCCCCCCCCATGCAGAAAAGGATACGGAGACTGAAGCCTGCCGGTCCGTGCTGTTTGATGGAGGTTTGTTTTGAATTCATTACGGCTTGCCTTAATTAAACATGCCTCCCTGGCAGGGGCTGTCGCTTAGGCAACCGGATTAGAAATTCAACAAAAAAAAACCTCAAGCATGAGCTGCCCACCCCCCACACCTAAAACTGCTTATAAAAAAGGATCTGCTGTGGCTAAGGACATAATATTGTCAATATTTGTGTATGGGGGGGTTTGTAATCTAATCTAATATTCTGCAACAAAAAGTTGGCGTTTGTGCTCTCCAAACCATCTGCACACAGTTTCATTTGTACTGTTCAGTGAGAATTACAGACTGGCTTCAATCTGACAGCAAGGCTGTATTTATGTCTGTTATCGTCACTGAAAGCACTACAATATAGGCATCGATACGGTGAATGTGATCATTGTAAACACAGAAATAAAAATTAAATTTTATTCAAACATCTACAGGACTGAAGTGAAAACCTACTCTACTACCTGCAAAAGGTAAAGCAGAGTTTTGCTAAAAATAATCACCAGCTATGTAGTGAAAGACAAAAGGTCTTTCAAAAATGGTGTTCATCATGTCACATGCCACAAAAAATACACAGGTATCTGTGGTCGCAACTAATATACAGGCTGGCTTTTTGATTGCCTTACTGATGATGATTTTAAAGACTGCTGTTTTCAAACTCTAGTTTTGAGGATTCATTAAAACATCAGGTTTCCAATGCAACCTGCACAGAATTATATTTTTTTCTGTTTTAATCCCATCTCTAAAGCAGTAATATCGGATGTCCAAATTATTCATTGAGCACCCCCAGTCTCATTCTTACCAATTCAAGCACTCCTTTAACCCAAATTAGGCCTAATTCAAACAGTATAGAAATACCAAAGACCTTGGTAGCTCCCCAGGACAATCCATCCACTAGCAGATATTCCAGGTGAGGGTTGAAGCACCGGGCACAAGCCAAGACTGTAACCTAAACAAGACATCAGTCCATTGCAGTGCACAGGCAAGCGTGCCCAAAGAGACAATCTGGACACACCAGCTAAGAATATCATTTCGGATAGTGGGAGAAAAGTGGAGCTCCTGGAAAAATCCCACAGGACCAGGAAGACCAGGGGAGATCACGCAAAATCTACACAGATGGGATCACAGTCTGGAATCATACACAAGACCCAAAAGCTGTTAGACAACGGTATTGACTGCTACAGTATGTCGATGTGCCACCTAGAATACTAGAATAGACTAGTATGAAGACATATTGCTTTTAAAGCAGTGGTTGACATTTCAATTCACAGGCACAAAAGAGGGCTGAGGTGTTCCAGATATTTCAGAGGAGTGTCTGTGAATGAGAGGCCACAGATCTGTGTGTGAAAGGAATGAGACCCAAAACCTCAAGCTCCTATCATTGCCTTCAATCAGTAGCCAGCAGCACTGCACGACTGACTCAAACGAGTTTAAGAAAACACCACTTCCAGGATCATGCTTTTCCTTTTAAAATTCAGAGGCACTAGATAGCTACTAAAGTTTGCACAGGACCTAGAAACACAAAAATCACATGTGTTTGTTTTGCACAGGTGATTATTTCAACTCTCATGGCAATGACTAACGTAACATTTGATGGAGCTTTCAATTTACTGTTTATCATTTGCAAGTGTTTTGTTTGAGTTTTAAGTATGGTTTTGTACAGAACAAAAAGTACTTTAACGATCAATTATATATCACGTGTACAAAGTGCTAAAACCTGCTCATCTGGAATTTTGTTTCTATTGTGTCCGTTGGTGAAATCTACTCCAACTGCACACTGAAGAACTTGTGCTCAATCCCCTCATCAAAGACATCCATGTCACTACATTTGCTGGAAAAGGATAATTCACACAAAATCATTGTATTAGCTAGTATTATATAAAGAATGCTTGAGGGCTAGATTCTAATGATAATAATATCATTAGGGAGATTACAGGGAAAAGTATTCAAAATTATTTGATGTATTTGTTGAAGTCACAGAGTTGTCTCAGATTTTACTCTAGGATCTCTGTTTTATTGAGAAGGCTCTTCTAATTTAATGTCAAATGAGCTATTTAACAAAATCATTTTTGATTATACAGTATATCTGACTTTTCTAAGTTCTATATTTAAGAAATATTTAATTTCATTTTCATTATTACAATTTCAAATGTAAAAGGGGATACAATGAAACCTGAAAAACATTGTTCTTAAGATGAGTACTGTACATGGACAGGGTTGATGAAAAATTTAGATTCTGGGATAACAAAATAGAAATGTATTTATCACACTAAGGATGTTTTCTAATAACATCTTCATTTTCATTAACAGCTAATCTGTCACTCAATTTTCAGACAACGTGCTTTTTCTGCACACAGCTTTGTTTTGATCTGCAAATTGTTTTTTTCAAGTAAATTTATCAGATGACTATTTCCAGGATGTGTTCAGAACTTTGAGAACCCTCTTCTGCTTCAGGGGGAAGAGACACAGTTGCTATGCCTAAGGACGCAGGACAAAGCCAGAATATTGTCTCCAAGGGCCACCCACTTTGAACGAAAAGACATTTTTCACTGCTGGAACACAAAACATGGTTGTGCGCTGACCCTTTACTACTTTGTTTAGGGTTTCTCTTGCCTACACAAAGCACCACACGTGTTTGTTTTGCATACAAGAGACACACCTGGAAAAACTAAAGCAAACTATGCCTTTTAAAAACCATGCAAATACTGGTTGACAGCTTTGTTGAACAATCTCCCCAAACCTTCTTCAGCCTCCACTGATCTAAACTAATCCCCACAGACGTCTCATACTCATCACAGATTTCTCTGCTGTTTCTCAGGGTTTGGAAACTGCAGTGCTTATGGTTATATGACAGTAAACTGACATGCAGAATGCGTCATTTTATATGAATTCAAGGACTTACTTTCAGTTATCTTGAAAATTTAGAAAGCAGAATCAAGACATCCATTTGAACTGAAAGACGTACATTTTGTAATCTACTGTCATGTTGTGCATAAAATAGTTTTTCAATCAAATCACTGCAAGACAAGGTCCTGACATTTTTCCTCAGCGCATTATGATGACACCAGAAGCACTGTTATCTTATCTTTTTAAAAATCTTATCTTTTAATGTCTAAGCAAAAGTATAGTTCATTTAAAGACCAACTGAAAGAAAATCCTGATAACAGTCTGTTGGCATGAAGGGTTAGAAACGGTCTACATACCAAACTGCAGTAGACATAAGTAGTTGATGGCCAATTCATGACTGCTGATAACACACATGACTGAGACCAGGCAATGTTTTAACCCAGTTCAATACAAGGCTATGAGAATTATGTTTATATTAGCCCCTTTCCTGTAAACTCTTGTAGAATCTAGAATGGAAAGCTCAACTGCTTTATTATAAAATCTAAACTTTTTTCAATAACTGAAAATGAGCTAATTGCCCCAATTTCCAAGCACATTCAACTCAAATGCACATTAAAGACTAAATACGCTATGTCAAAGTGGTATTCGCAAGATAATTCTGAGGCTGAAAACAAGTTCTGCCCGGGTTTTTATAAAGCCACCCACAAGGACAGGCTGACACTACACATCTCTGAATGGTTATATTTCTTCAAAAGCTGTATATTATCATGTATAACCATCAAAAACGTAATGGGAAACAACAACATAATTTACCATCCTTGATGAAGTCTGTAGTATAAGGCATCAGAGGCACTCTTTTTCTTAGACTTCTCTGATGTCCTCAGCTTGTGTTTCAAAAGAAAGTCATCCACACTGAGAAGCATTACTGCTCTTGAGATGTGCATGGAAGTAATATCCAACAAGACCTACTGAATGTACGCCAAGGGTAAACAGACAGGCCCTCCTTCGCTGGTCTGAGGTGCACTTCATCTTCACACACCCTGTATTTAAAGACAAGAGGAGTGTCCCAGCCTACACTGTGGCCCTTTGTCAAAGTGTAGTGTTACAAACCCGGCAAAATACTAGATGAGAGAGTAGGAGCTGATTTTTTTTCACGCCTTTTTCAGTAATGACGCTAAACCAGTTTCAAACGGCTCTGTTGCATTAACACCACGGGCGGTTTTAAAAGTCTGCGCTTTGGTATGTCAGAAGCTTTCTCCCGTTAGAACTCAAGAAGGTGGTTAATATTCTGCAGCTTCACACCTGATGAGGGAGCTCTAGAAGAGATATTGGCTAAGCCCTGCTGCAGTGTGTCAGCATGCCCTGCAGAGAGAGGCCCAGCACCTTCTGTTCATCTGCTCCCTGGCTTCTCTTCGCCACGGAGCAGAGAGCACATCACTGTGCTGAGCGAAGGGCTCACTTCTGTCTAAATCTCCACGTGTTCCAGATTGGTGGCAAATTCCCTGTGTGCAAGAGATCCCCAAAAGAGATCAAAACAAAACAAAAAACCATCCGATTGTGGCTCTCGCTGTCACTGGCATGTGGCACGCTGTAACATGTCAAAGGGTTTATTAAAGAGGCCACTGGTGATCCTAAGCCTCATTAACTGCTCCCCTGACAAAAACTCTCAGATTACAGTGACAGAAAATACTTGTTGTTCCGATCCTGTCACTGGCCTGCTGGACTCTGTTCCTCTTTCGGCAGCTCTGCAGTCTTCACTGAGTCAAGGTCTGTGATTTATAGGCACAGCTCTCGACAAGACTCCCGCCACCACTGTAATTTCATCACCCTTTTGTGACAGCTAAACATAATCAACTATTTAAATTAGGACTATATCAGCCCCTAATCAATAACCAACTGACAGCTACAATAGCAGCTGCATGTATCTAGGCACAAATCAGAGCAACACAGTGGTTTAACTGCTGAATAAAAAATAAAATGGTTACCTACTGGAGCTGCAGTAATAATATTTTTCCATTTTGTCATTTGTCTTTATAAATGATGATTTTTACTATGGATAGAAAAAGAATTAATACCATGATAAAACACATATATCAATAAACTGTAATCATATAACGATGCAAGGCTCAGAATCACGAGATTACTCAGCAGCAGGCAGGTCCTATGCTCCACAAAAGGGAAATTATTTGTTCTATTTTGATTTATCCTGTCATTTCCTTTTGTTGTGGAAGATTAGGAAGATGGACAGCTACTTTTTCTTAGGTTTCCTACTTCTTTCTCTTGGACCAGTTCCTCTATTTTTTTTAAATGTTATCTGTTGTCTCTTGTTACCTACAATACCTCATACATACTGTAAGATCACAATAATATTTTGTAATACTGCATTCAATGGCACTTCTACCGCAATACTCAGAGAGCTTTGTTTCCAGTACAAGCAGTCCTGGCTATGGGACTGTTAAGGAACATTACCAGGTGAGCCTGAAGAGCCAAATACTTCCTCTCACCTGCAGATTTTCTAAATTTAATTTCCTTAGTATTACTCATTGAAAATTCACAAACGTTAAAAATGTGTACGCACAGAAAGCACTCGGTCTTGGTGCTCTTTTAGAATTTTAAAAAATAACACACTACTGTCTTCTAGCCATGACTTAAGTCGACTACTGAAACTACTGATTCATTAAACTTGACTATGGTTTACTGTCGTATACCAAATAAATATTCAAATGTATCATCCTGAAGAAAGTGTTTAATCCCCTTCCTGTTCCAACCCAAAGATGGGGGCAGGGAAGCATCTTACCTTGTGTGAAATTCAGTACAGCAATGCCTTGCTTAGTGCACAGTATGCGATTCCAGAGAAAGGAGCATTGAGGTAATCAGTAATAACAGAAGCAGTTATAGCATGGGTTCAAAGGAGTTATGGAAATTACTGATATTCTCACAATGGTTACTAATTAATTTAATACACAAAAAGTTTATTTTACAATTATAGTTATGGAGGAAATACAAAACATTTGGCTGCACACCAATGCATTCAGTCAGAGCTTGCTGAGATTAACCACCATCTGCCTTCACTCCTCCAGCCTGGCGGTGTTGATGTTGATGGCTACATCTGCCAGGATGGGCCAGGCTGTGGCTCATCCTGGGGGCCAAGAGACCTCTTTTTAACTGAAGAGACATCTTTTCGATGGGTGATTACAAATAAAGTTAGCTGTACAGTAAGCACATGTATCATGTCACTCTTCATTTGCAGACAGCTTATGTGAACTTTTTCATTGCACTTTGCTTTTAACATACATACAGTAGTAGCGGGATGCAAAACTACTGCCATTGCTGAGTGTGCTTTTGCCTGACCTGAATGAACATCACAGAAAGACATTTTGCCTTTCTACAGGGATATTTGGAGTGGTTTTAATAATGGTCAGGACAAAGACCACGAGAGCAAATCAGTGATAGCACAGAGCCAAGCGAGACATTGCTGTATTGTGATTAATGATAGACCTTTCCTCCATATGTTTTCAGTTTTCAGGGTCTGGATTTTTTAGCTTTACTGCCCTCTGTCCCTTTCATTGCACACAACATACTGTATCAGATGAGCTACTGTACCAACCCTGTGAAGACCTACAGTACATCCACCTTTGTCATTTCTCCTACTATAACAACTGCCTTCCAGGTCCACTCTGCGAAAGATCAAAAGCCCCATGGGGGATAACAAATCGCCAATAAAGAAATTAACACACCTAAAAAGTAACAAAAGCATTTTTAAACAATTAGTGGTGGTAAAACTGGTTTTGCGGCCTACTCATAGAGGAATCTAAAACCCAATCCACTTAACAATGTTGAAACTGGTGGGTATTATGTGTTGTTACTTTCTCAAGAGTTCATGTCTACTACATTCCAGGATTTAGGAGGACACTTTTTATTGGAGACCATTTCCCTTCTCTCCATGTGGTGATGTTAGAACATGTTACAGTAAGTACGAATTACAATCACTGCTCTAAAGAAGTCTGCATGACTGAAACATTACCTGTCTTAATAGATAGAGAGAAAAATCCAAAAACAAAGATTGGAAAACCAGTGTTCAAGAAATGTCTTCACTATTATTTGTGGCAATCACTGTAAGGTGCTGTACACACCTTAAGTTGCTGCAATGTTAACATATATATGCTAATATTAGTTAACAGTTAAGATGGAAGTTATTTCTCCCATCTTTGACCATTTCCACGAGCAAAACAATTGTGATCCTTTTGCATCCTCTTTGAAAGTCCTGAATTTCCATTGCATCCTCTAAAAATCATATACACAACTACTGGCAAGAGTGGCACAGCTACTCTTTGAAGAGCTGCACAGCACCATCCAACACAACAGATACTAGAAGGCACTTCAAAACAAAAGCACGCAGCCATTAGAATATTAGTTATAATTGTTTTACACTCAATACTGATACAACTGAACACTGCTTTTGTCCTGGATTTAAAAACATTAAGACACTCCACAGTCATTACAGAGCAAGGTTGTAATGTTGTTAACATAGACTGTGGCCTGCATGATTAAATAAAAGTTTATAAAATGTTCATAAAACTAGAAAGCAATGAATTTCCTGCAGAGATTCATATATTATTGATTGGGGTCTTCAAGCTCATGTATCATAAATAAGCTGTACCGGCTTAAGGGTTTGCTTTGGTGCAGAAGAGGTGGAACAAAACCTGCTTAGTAAAAAAGGCATGCTTTAACACCCATGCATTCACTTTCAGTGTTATGCTGATGACATCTACAGTAGCAGTGACATCACCTGCTGGGCTGCAGTGTTATAGGGATCTTTAAACATCACCCTCCTGTTTCCCTTTTATACTCTTTTACCAAAAGAGTAGATATAACAAATGCAACTATAATTCTGAGTATCCATTACACAACATGTGGTTTTATGCCAGAACATGGCATGTGGAATTTGGTGAACTGCTAATGGATGCTAAACTAAAACCAGATATGTACTTTAATTTGAAACCAGTTCCTCGGGATACAAAAGTCTCAGCAGTCAACAAACTAAAATGCATAGCTGCTATGCTCACTTCAATCTAAAAACCAACAAATAACACTGAAAATATTAATACTTCAGTACGTTACAGTCTGGTACTTGTGTGCTTTTCTAGAGAATTGACAAACCAGGAAACAAAAGAGGAAATTGTTTTTTTTTGGGGGTGTGGTTTAATGCCAAAGACTTTAAGACAAGAATAAATCACACTAAATATCACAGAGATTCATTAAAATTGTACAGATTTTAGTAACAGACTTTAGGGGAGAATCTGACATTAGACAAAATGGATAACATCCCGTAGCCTAGGTGTGTGATTACTAGCAGCAGTGTTTTTTTATTATCTAGAGGAATAGGTCTTATCACAATTAAATTAGCATTATTCATGTTCAAGTAAGTCAACCACAGTGACAACCACCCATTTATTTTTTATAAGATGAATCAATTAAATGAATTAATGATCCCTACAAGAATAAATTGTTGAATAAATGACTTTGAAGTGAAATAGGGTTTAATCTCTAACTTGAAGCATACAAAAAGCACTGGAAAAACACCAGGAAAATGCTGTAGAACTGCACAACTCTTCCACATCCCAACAACAAGTATCTGAGTGTATTACATTCATTTCCAAATGTAAGATCCAAAAAACTGAAGAATAACTGAATACTAGAAGAAATGCTGAATTATACAGTACTGTTTATAGTGCCTACTACCTCCTAAAGTTTAGAAAATATCACCCATGAGGTTCTGAGCACCTCTTCCTCAGAAAGACCTTTTAATACCTTAAGGCAGCAAAAGCAATCAGGAGCTGTTTCATTCATTAAAATCTTTGAAAAATGCAAAGAGATAAGCAGGTGCATAAAGAGTAAATTTCGTCAGTTTTGTGGTTGTTATTTGGTTGCAAAAAAAGGATCACTTTCACGATACGTAATGTATACTTTATGAAAAAAACTAATTCTATCTAAGATATTGAACAATCTGCACTAAAAGCAGAGTCAGAAGGTGGTAATGAAGCATAAGCTTTAAAGAAATTAATTTATTCTAGCTAAATTGAGTCTTATTACAGGTGCTCACCGCTCATGACAGCCAGCTGTTCCCCACTATTTTTCCTCTCTTTCCATTTCATACGAAATTCAGGGGCGATTTTTCGTCAGTACCATGGCTTAGTAAACGAAAAGCAGTTATCAAAGTAGATAGCCTACAAGAAAGCAGACTCTTATCTAAAATGGTGTATGAACAGCACCCACATGCTATCACACAAAGCCCTGTTATTCTTGGTATAAGTGAATGCAGCATTCATGGCCCTTGCAAACAAGAGAAATAATCTGTTTTAATGAATATTACTCAAAAGGTAAAATATAGCAAAGTTATCAATCAGAAATTAACATTATCACCAAAGTATCCCACCCCACCTCAAACACATCCTTTATTAAGGGTTAACAAATGCCTAGACAATGAGGACCTTTAATCTCTGAACAGATTGAGAGTTTCTAATACCATATTCAGGTTTTAACCAGGGGAACTAGAGTCATACAGCCTCCTATGGATTTATACAATTATAGTCCAATATGGATGGCTTCATCAATTTTAGGATGCACCACCAAAAACAAAAAAATGAACATTTGAATGTGTGTATCCTAACAATGGTTCCACCTGAAGAAAGATATAAATGCTCACTCTGAAGTATGAAGCCATACATATCCTACATATTCTAATTATACAATAAGCTTCAGAATTGGATTAACACAGGAACCCCTAAATTAGCAGGATTTTCCCTACTGTATTTCTCAACCTTCTGTACATGTATCAATGTTCAGCATGAACATCTGGCACAGAACGGGGCACTAAACCAGATTTCCAGATGTGGATGTGTTTGTTGCATTGTATGCTTGCTGTTTTGTCATGTTTGGGAACACACAATTCCACATTTCTCTAGGTCAGACCTTCTCATCGTAACATGGAAACGCTCTGCATAACCTCACTTACTTACAAATTGCAACTGTATGTGCTACAGGGATCTGAAGGACACGTACGTGGATTGATATGTGTCTTCCACTCAGTTCAATTACAGGTCAGTCTGTATTAGACCTAGACAGGAAGCTGGAGGTGGAGAGAGAATGGGCCAAACACTGCACATGAAACCTGACCCTTCCTTGAGCAGGAGATATGAATAGATGGGTACTTGTTCAAAAGGTGACATGGTATAGTCGTGAAACTGAGAGCTAAGGGATGAATAAAGGTCAGCAGGTCTAGAAGGTCAGTTGAGTATAGCAGAGGTTCATCCATTATCACACTCTCTCTACCCAGAACAATGGCGGCAGCATTGTTGTGGAATTTGGTGCCATCTTCTACAGTGCTTCCCTTTCATCAAGAGACTGGCTTTAAAGTTAGTAAAGGGACTGTGTTCTTATATGTGGAAATGCAGTAATTATTTTCTTTTGTTGACACCCCAGTGGTTCCAGGCAAGACAGACCTCTCTGTGTGGAATCTTGATCCACTTATTTGGTAAGGGAAGAAAGATTCCTTCCAGTCTGGCATCAGCTTAAAGAATAATTTTGCTGTGAACATGGCCATTTACTTTAGAAACAGCTTTATCTTTCCTCTGAGTTCTGAGCTCTGAGCTTGACTATCCGAGATGTGCCACAGTAATAGAAAATAAACAATATGTATGCAAGAGCAACTCCCAATCAGTCTATTTGTTCTTTCCTAAATTCTGTGGATCAGAGGAGCCATTCTGTACACGTGACTGGAATTATTAAGAGAATGCGAACTGTCCCTGATTTTATATCTGAAAAGAGCTCAGTTAAGTGTAGCCTGCTTTCCTGGCTCTCTTCCAGCAGTTAATCAAGAGGAGACAAACAGACACAGGTGTTTCTATTTGCCACTTTGGTAGCTCCTGAAATGAATCTAATCAGTTCATATTTCTGACACCTGATTGCAAAGGGAAACAATTTGAACATAACAGGCTATAAAAGAGAAAGAAATTAAGTGTAGGAAATAAAAGTCTCGGTGCCCTTCAGCACCACACCACTGAGTCACTTAAGCTCAGAGTCCAGCCTGACCGTCATCTGACCTCCATACTATAAGGAGAACGTTACTGACAACCTGAAGT
This sequence comes from Lepisosteus platostomus, assembly GCF_059453375.1. Lineage (NCBI taxonomy): Eukaryota > Metazoa > Chordata > Actinopteri > Semionotiformes > Lepisosteidae > Lepisosteus > Lepisosteus platostomus. The sequence continues at coordinate 11,375,700 of NC_142633.1, read as the reverse complement.
TTTGTTTTTGCAATTTATGGCCCTTTTATTTTTATGTCGAAGCTACCACAAAGCAATGAACATGACAAATTTAAATTTCCATTTGAGCCCCAAAACCATAAATCAAAACTGATGGTGTTTTCAATGCTGAGCCCTTTTGCTCTACTTGTGCCTGTCCTGGAGCGACTTCCTTCTTGCTTGTTGCAGGAGCGAATTTGCAATCTTCCGGGCATGAGCTTAACTTGATTGCCTGGCATGCCTGCTCAGACCTGTGCCTGAATCAAGTTCAGAGCGACTCTGGTCTCTGGCAGAGAGAGTCTGTGATGAAAGACCTGAGATTATTTAACTGCAGTTTTCAGTCACACTGCAAAATCCAATTTTTGTGCCTACTAACAAAGAACTTTTCACATTAAGTAATTTGGAAAGTCTTCATCTGATAGAAGCAAAACACTGAATAATCGTGTGCCCAAAATAAAGGGCTTTCTGGCTCCATTCTGATAGAAAAAAGTTTGGTGGCTACTGAGCTTTTCTGGAACATACTAAAAATCTAACAGAATGTTCTGGCATTACACACCATATAAGAATAACCAAGTCTCCAGCAGTTAAAATGTCATGCTGAACTGCTTAAAACTTAAACTTAAAACTCCAAACTAAAAAAAAAAACGCACAGTATTACAGAATATAACTTATCTCGGTTTCTAAATCCAGCTTTTCTAAATGTCAATGTAATTAAACTGCACACAAATTTCCACTGGACTTAATTAGATTAAATAAATACCTCTTATTAACAAAGCCGCAGAGGAAACCAGGCCACGATGCAGAGGAGAGTGACATCTACCGTACAATAGGTACTCAGGGCTGATTGACCTGTAGCAATCCTCCTTATTTTACCTGCAATTTACTCCAGCTCCAACTATAAACTCATCAATTTGCACATCACGGTCTTTGAAGATATTGTTCCCTTCTGTCTCATCAAGTTGAGAATTGCATTTGCAGGGCAGTACGACAAACACAGGGTTGCACGTGCCCTTTGTTATGGTGCCACTACTGCAAACTGCAGGCCATCCATTCACAGAGTGCATTTATTCTATATGCATTAAAAAGCCGAATGCTTCCTCGATGATGAATAGGCTCATCAGCTTCCCAGCATGTGTTTCATTCCACTCTTTGCACCTACAGTACCTTGCAATTTAGACACCAAGCCCAACACCTGGGAAATACAGTCGGTGTCTCCTGAACTGGGAAGGACAAACCAGTCCAACAGTCAGGTGTCATACAGGTTAGCTACTCCAACTCTAAGATCCATTCAACTTTCGATCTCTTCATTACTCCAGAATTAACTTCTTCCTCTCCATCGGCAAGATTACAAAGAAATAATAATAGTACTGCTTTGTTTGTGATGCAGCAAAATGAGCTGCATATATTAACATCCATAAAAACAGTTATTTTCCAAGAATACATTAATTCAACCTCAAAGAATTTTATGCATGGTCACACAATCCTTCTTCCTACAAAGTAGCTAAACAATCTGGGTGTTTACAAGCCTCACACTAACTGTGCAGCCTTTCAATTCTATACACACTGAGAGAGTTCTGACTAAAATTAAATTAAATGGCATTCATAAAAGGAAAAAATCAATATACATTTATAGCAGCAGACGTTAGTAATCTTACAGGTCCAAAAAGCAATCTAGGGCTCCCAAGTTATTCAGTCTGCCAGGGTGTTTGGTCAGAGTGCAATCTGAGCCCTAGAGCCCAGACATCATCAGTCTGATCCTGGGTCACATCCCTGGGATGGCATCTGAGATTCCCTAAGTGACATACAATTGGCAGAGCACTGCCCAATGAGGGTGGACATCAACTGGCCAAGGTGCTCTCGGATCTCAGTGAATCAGCCACTCCCCTGACCTGTCAGGTGCCTGCAGCCTTGTAGTGAGTTCACTGGGAGATGTAGCTCTCCTTCAGTCAGCGGTGCCTGTCTTGTGAGGCGCCGTGGAGCTGCTTACATTTCACAAGACAACGGTCTCTGACACGTCGGTGAGTGGGACAGGGTTGTCTTCAGCTCCTCCCTCCCCATGAAGTACAGGAGCAGTAGCCATAAACATGTGGCACATCCAGGTTCAGTGGACATATAATGAAAAATATGTTGACTCCAAATGTATGCTGTAAAAAATAATCTAATGTTGTGTTTTTTGTAAGGTTTTAAGACTCCAAATGTTTCACTTTCTCTGACTCTGTCTCTCACTTTCTCCCTTTAAACTGGTAATTTGTCTCTTGCAAGTGTAGCATATTTAATAGTTATCAGTGTCTGTTTTCTGTAGAAAATGCTCGCATTTTCCAGAGAACTCTACTTTTAGGTCCATGTGTGGAGTAAAATAAAGTTGTATGACCAACCTAGCTAAAGGAGTGTAATCTGCTGTTTCCCACTCTGCTGCCAAAATTCTCAGTTGTCTCTTTAAGCATGGGGCTCAGATAAACTGATGAGTGCAGTCAATTACATAATCTGTCCAAAACAGCCTTGTGGGAAATGCAATGGACTGGCTCTTTCTGTGTAGGCTTTAATTTGTTTACCTACAGGCTGATCTACCTAAAACAATGTTACAGCATGAGCACCAAGAGCTTTTAGGTGAATAAAAAACAAAGAACACATTTCAGTGAACACCAATGATCATACACAACATACTCCAAAACACTGAATGCTGTATATGAGGGATCTACGTGTTTTTTTTTCAGTCTGTGAAGGTGAAGTTAATGACTGCACTGAATATCGCAATTTCATGTCTTTCAGTTGCTGTAGCTTGTTAGGCTTCTCTGTGCCATGATATAAAATATTAAGGTGATACTAGGGTTATATAACTATGCAGATACAACTGAAAGCAACAGAGCGAATCTACAGTAGCTGTCTGGTCTGGCAGTCCATCTGTTCACAAACTCAAAAATATATGCAACAATAATAGACAGCAGAATGCGGGCGTGCCAGCGTGGGGTGTGTAGGGGACATGACTTTCATGATCTGTTAAAGCACAGGCCCTGTTTGCAGGCTGTGGCACTGGAGAATAGCATCTTGTGCTAAGAGGAACGGCTGTGAGCAAATCATCTGCAGGCTGGGGCACCAGCCCAGCTGTCCACAAGAAAAGCAGCTGTTCTAGACTAAATTAAAATGTTTATTGACGGCAGTCAATAAGTGTTGCTGGTTTTAGTATTCTTTCTCCTATATGCACCCAAGAAAGACCTACTGTTGCTCTAAGGCTCTAGGAGATGGGCGGTGACCCAGTCCTGAAGGCCCTTGCAGAAGCAGTTAGCACAGGGGCTCATGAAAGCAAGCGGGTGCGAATCTCCTTGTGAGCTATTGCATTTGGAAGAGCTGGAGAACAGCCTAAACCATCTGTAGGGAACTGGGCTTCTGTAAGGGACTGGCAGCTATTAACAGACCTGGTGAAACAGCTTAGATTCCTCCCCAACACGTTGTAACCACCACCTTGAGACCAGACATTGTGCTGGTCTGGGAGATCACCAAACAAGTTACCTTACTGGAGTTCACTGTCCCTTGGGAAGCTAATTTGGAGGAGGCCTTTGGAAGGAAACTCACCAAGTATGAGGGACTAGTCAGTGAATAGTTTGTTTTTTGCCCTCAAAAAATATTCTGCTTTGGAAAGACTTTAAAAAGCAATGATCGGAAAGATTTCAAAAGTGAAATGTACACTTCACACCTTTTTACAGTTCCTCTAACACCAAAGCTCGGCACTGTGAAGCACAAACATTGGTGAGTCACGTAAGTTGAAATGACTAAAAACAATTAGCTCATCAAATTACTAATGCAAGTACCAGGCATTTTTCTGAAGAACCATAAAAACAAGCATATCTCAGCACCTTAGTCTAGAAGAAATCACTTAAAAATAAAACATCTTTAAAGCTACTCTGAAGTACAACTACACATCACTACTCACTCCCACTACAACTGAACATCACTTCTGACCCCTATAACAACGGCTAATCTCCACTCACTCCTATTACTGCATTAATGTTTGGTTAGAAAAAAATACTGCATTAAAAAATAAAACAAAATCTCTTTACATCATTTGTTTCTAATAAATCATGCTTTCCAAGGCTTGTTAAGCTACAGTTTGTACATGCCAGGGGAAATCCTGACAGAGTTGTCCTGGGGCAATTTTATAGCAAACACAACACAAAACATAACTAGAAGTAATTGAAAATGACAGTAATGAAAGTGCCTGACGTTGATGTTGTAATATTCCAGTCTTATCATTTATATCTGAACAGGACACAGATCCATGTGTCTTCACTTACAGGAATCGATAGTTCAGTCTATAGATAATGCTGTTTTATTCAAACACAAGATGTTGGCTGTATCCTTGATTTTTAAACAGCTGCTGTAAAATGCAGGTCTTAAGACCTCTCTAATTTACAGCATCAAGTAATGAAAAGAGTAGCATTGGTCCAGGTATTTTCCTCTCATTACACTGTAACAAACAGCGTTTTATACCACCTATTTGTTCAACAAGTCTGATTTGAGCTTGAGGAAAAAAGAGGCCCTGTGTCAGTTTCCTGTTAAATGAGAAGGGTGTCTGGTATCAGGCAGTGGGTTTTAATCAGTCTTTTAATCATGGCATGCTAAAGAGGTTTTCTGGCAGCAGGGGGTTAGTAAGGCAAACCTCACAGATATGGCCATATAATTATCTGTGTTTCAACCAGATAATTAATAATAATTAGATACAAAGGTTTACCTGATTTAATGATCAGCAACAAAGAAACAGAAGAAGCCTAGGAGACCCTTTTTATTAAGGGGTTTTAATTAAATGTCAGAATTCTCTCCATGGAGGAAACACTGCTGTTAAAACAGAGAGTTGAAAGAGACCAAACGGTAAATTAATTGACTTTGAGTTGAACTCAAGTCCCCACTCAAGACCAGAGTGAAATACATCCGGATGTGCTAGTGGGTATTAGCCTGTAACACAATATGGCATTACAAACAGCACAGGCTGAGCATAGCTGTGTGGTAAACTGCTAATATGCTTCATTGCAAGATTAAAACAAAAGCAAATGAAAACATACTTATGGAGTTTTTGAAAACTGAAGAACTGAGGTTTGCACACAGTGGAATTAACCCAAACATTTGACTGGAATCAATATTTTACTAGATTGTACATTGTTTTTCAGCCACTAGGGGGAACTCAACACACATGCTCATAGGAAAGCATCAAATTCAGAGGCCAAAAACATTTTCCTATGTTTACCTAATGTAAACTGAATAATCAATACTGACACACAGCTCAAGTTCCTCTTTAGCAAAGTGAAAATGATGTTTCTGCGGGTAGGTTAGAACTATGTGATCAGATTGTCACTATTTAATGGATTTCACATTTGGTTTCTGATTGATTCCTTGTATATAACATGAAGTTTCTCTTATCTCCCAAATCTTGGAATCCCTCTCATTTCTACCTTACATAAAATGTTGGCTGAAAAGTATTTAAACTGGACTTGATTTTTAAAGTCACTGTATTTCCCAAATCATTTCAAAGATTGATCAGGAAGAGACCTATTTCATTCACCACTTGTAGCAATCAAGCACAGAGTGAAATTTAGCCAGGATACTGGAGTTATCTTCCTGACTCTTCCATACAGTGTAATGGGATCTTTAATAACCAAGTTGTCAGGACCTCTGCTTAATTTTTGATATGAGGAACTGTATCTCCTAGAAAACACCTTACTGGGGCACCACTATATTGTCACCATACTGGGGAACTGGATAGAAATTCTGGTCCAACAGGAAGAGGAAGAGCAAGAGGAAGACTTCACCTACAGTACGTGTCCATTAACAACCTTGCTTAGCTTCTAATATCCAAAAAGACTGACTAGAAGGTTGTAATGCTGCTATCTTGCATATACTGTATGTACTGTAGTATAATACTGAAGTACAGTAACTAAAACACGTTTAAATGACCATGTTCAGGTCTCATATATATACTGTATGTATACCAGTGTGTTAAAAAATAGCTTTTTAATATCAAAATAGTCAAACACGTTTTTAGGTTAGGCATACACATCAAATAAAGACACTCTAGTGCAAATTAAAGCATGCATAAATGGCAGATAACATTTCTCAGTGTGAGGATTATGGAAATGTCGGTTTTAGCTTATTATGATCATGTCTCAGGTCTTCGAATAGAATTTGACAGCTTGCAACAGAATGCCAGTCATGTGCTATTTTTATACACATAAAGCATGCTGCTTTTAATTGGTCTTGCTTTGGCTACATAGGCTGTGATTACACTTTCCACTGGGAAATAAGACAATGCAATAGACTATAAAAAGGGAAGGAGCATTAGAGCATGATTGCTAGCTATCTGTACTGTATGTGTCTGTGGTCACAGCCCACTCTCCCCAGAGCTGCCCCCTGCACTGGTCCCTCTGGTACTCTCACAAGAGATGACAAGCAACTGTACAGATCCATCAGTTTATGTTATGTCCTTGATATTTTCTGAATTAACTTTAGTTTTCTTGTTCCAGTTAGAAAGTGCACAGTGTTCAGTCTCTCACCCCATCACTCAAGCGTGCCTCTTACAGAGCCGAACTGCAGAATCTAATTAGAAAGAGGTCACAAAGCTCTGTTAATTCATTCTTCACTTATTTTACCATCTTATGAAATATGAAAGGTCATTCTACATGTATGCCATATTTTTACTCTACAGTGCATGCTACTTTGATTAACATTGATGTTTTCAGCAAAACTTACCTTCGGGTTTCTGAGGGTTCCAATGAGCTTTACTACACGATGATAATACTGTGATTCACTACATTCAGACCACATTACGCATTTATAAGACAGATTGTAGATAAAAGGAGTGCTTTCATTTAATCTAGCTTACTTTTAGTTTCTGGCAGATAATCAGTTACAGGACCTCATCCAGCCTGATAGAACTGATAGAATCAGCTTCAACACCGTGACTATAAGCTGTCTTAAATATTCCAAGTTTATATAGCCATGATATTATCAAAGGTAGTAAGCGAAGTGTGGTGACAGCATGGTTAACATGAAGAGAAACACAATGAGGGGCTGATATGGGCCTACAATGTTAGAAGAAAAGAATTCTAATTTCCCTACAAACGTGACATCTGGAGTTCCACAACACATGCGACTGGTTCTTCCTGTTGAGCTCCACTGCACAGGTAACTCTTCACCTGGCTTCTCCTCACGCCCACTAAGTGGAGGCTGTCATGGCAGGCAGAGCCATCCACCAAGATGAATTTCTCTTCCTTGCTCTTGAGCTATTGAGATGGCAGGCTTTCATCTTTATCTCGCTTCCGGTCTGATTCAAGACAGAGCTCGTACATCTTGGTTTTCGGTTTTCAGCCACGATGGGCGGCCTGTCATGTCCAATCACGTACCAGGCCCCTGGCTCAGAGAGCTGTGTACAGACTGTCAAAGGGGCTGGTGGTGATCTGTGCACTGAGCAGACGACTGCAGAAGAATATGAGCATTCAAAACAGTAGTTATGGACAAAATGTGAGTATGGGTAAATATTGAAAGTGAGATTGTATGAAAACACACTGTGCATAATCCTAAGGCAGTACTTGTTAAAGAAGCCTGGACAGAACAAAATGCGTATAGACAAGCATCCTAAAATGTTAATGTCCATCAAGGTACTTCAATTTGTTTTACTGGTAAAAATAAATTCTGAGAAGTCTCAGGCATCATCTAGCAGACAGTATATCCCATCTTTTCACAAATGTGTTGCCACCAAAGGATGGGAAAATAAAACAATGCTGAAGATTCAGCACAATCATGTCTCAAACTAACCCTTAATGCAGAAAAATCCCCTGAATTGTCTGATCTATACCAGTGGGTTTTGTAATGTGGGCAAAACTGATAGGATTTCCCATTGATTGGGCATTACATAGAGTACATTTACAATTGGTTTTGTGCAAATGTACGTAGAATACATTTACACAAACGCAATTGGTTTGGGAGCAATTTTCTTTACAGTGAAAGCTGTGAGAAGGGATGAACTGCTCACCAGGCATGAAACCTTTCTATCATAATGGACATTTAGCATGCAGGAGATGTAGTCACCTCTCGCGTCTCATTGGAAACAGTGAATGGAATATGAATTCAGGCTCTTAATTTAATTTGGGGGAGGCTTGCTGTTCCCATAACAGAAAACCAACAATATTGTTCTACTGCAGTATTCTGGTTAATACACAGGTTTCCTGAAATTCTTATTTTGTAGAATTATCTCTTTCCATTTCACAAACTCCCAGCAGACCCTGAACATACAGCTGTTATAATCAGGACTCAGATTGGGAGGCATGAGTGTGGCAGATCAGGACAGGGCAGAAAGAACAGTAGTTTTAGCTGACCTGCCACTAGAGGCAGTTAAAGACCTCTGTTCTCTGCAAATTATTACTGTAGTATTTTTGTGATATGTTTGTGCATATTTTCACATAGGGCTAATTATGGTTTTGTTCTTTATATAAATAATAATAATAATAATAATAATAATAATAATAATAATAATAATTGCTTACACTTATGTATATTTTCTGGACACTCCACTCAAAGCGCTTTACGGGTAATGGGGATCCCCTCCACCACCACCAGTGTGCATCCACCTGGATGATGCGACGGCAGCCATAGTGCGCCAGAACGCTCCCCACACACCAGCTCTCAGTGGGGAGGAGAGCAGAGAGTAATGAAGCCAATTCATAGATGGGGATTATTAAGAGGCCATGATTGGTAAGGGCCAATGTGAAATTTGACCAGGACGCTGGGGTTACACCCCTACTCTTTTCGAGAAACGCCCTGGGATTTTTAATGACCACAGAGAGTCAGGACCTCGGTTTTACGTCTCATCCGTCTCATCCCCCTGCTGGCATGCCGTCTCAACACCTCTTCCAGCAGCAACCTCAGTTTTTCCCAGGAGGTCTCCCATCCAGGTACTGACCAGGCTCACACCTGCTTAGCTTCAGTGGGTTGCCAGTTGTGAGTTGCAGGGTGATATGGCTGCTGGCATAAAGGGTGTGCATACATGTAGTACTAGTGGTGGAAGGGTTGTAGTTGTTGAGTGAGTGTATTTTTGTTGAGACCCCCACTTCCCCCTAGAATTTCCATTACGATGACTAGGAACACTGTGCTGTAGGAAGTACTGTCCTTCAGATGATCCTGACTGCTTGGTCCTTAAAGATCCATTGGCACTTTACAGAATTGGGGTGTCAATCCCAGTGACCTGGCAAAAAGCCCACATTGCTTCTACAATTCTGTCTTCATAAAATTCCCTTAATTCATTTGTTAAAGCAATTCCTCACTTCTCTCCATAGTCAGTCTCTTGGCACGTAACGTATCACCCAGGATGGTACTGCTTTTCAGTGGTGGATGAAATGGGTCCCCTACTTCACAGTATGAAAGGTGCTTTGGAATCCTTTCGGATGAAAAGCGCTATATTTTAATGTAAGGAGTTATTCTACTCTTTCCAATAGAGAGCAAGTGGAACAAGCACTATTTTGTCAAATTTGCAATCTTTCGCTGTGACATGCTACAAAAAATAAAAGTTGAATCCAACAAATGTCCATGTATTTGCAAAATGTATTTACTTTTCTGTGCAATTATCTTACTTTAAGTGCTTCTAGTATTAGTTGTAGGTCAGCAGCAGCTTTATCGGGGACTAAACAGAGCTAAGTGTCTGGCTAATGGACTCAAGAGTTTCATAATGAAAGCCCATCGCATTAATCTCTCAGCCCCACTTGAAAGAGGGGAAGAAAAGCACTTAACCCTCACACAAGAGGCCCTAGCACCAACAAATTCTGACAACAGATTACCAGCTCAGGATTAGCAGAAATTAGTGCCTTTCTTTAAACAGTGAACACACAGAGGATTAGGCCATTTTAAAGTGAATGAAGTTTGTTTAAAAGGGTAAGAATGAAGCAAGTCTAAAACTCGGCACCATGAAGCAGTCTGGAAAGGACAGCAGCAGTCTCTGAGCAGGAGCGACATTGAAAACTGCACAAAACGTTAAATATTTTCACCAAAAATATAAAAGGCTTTGCTTTAAACTTAAAAATTTGCCCAGATTTGAGTTTTGCTTCCCTTGCTACCACTAAATATTTACTCCTTAGACATCTTAGTTTTAGAATTTATTAACAAAGTGAAATGAGCTTTGTTTAAAACTATTGTAAATCTCTCAAACCAAAAATGCTTTGCATTCTCTGTCATATTTTAAACAGCTTTTTGCATTAGCCTATTAGCTTAGTACTTTCCTGGATTAGTCTGATGTTTGAAATGTCTGGATGTGTGAAAACATGCTCGCCTTGCATGAAGCAAGCAGTGAAATGTGAAATTGATACAACCTCTGTACAGGCAAATAATACAACAATAAACATTAAAACAGTATTTCTCGGGTGAACGTGTTCCCACAATTCTACATCACAAAAAACACCTGGGCTTGGACCCCAGAAATTTATTACAGATGAGCTGCCAGTGGGGCAGAAAACAATACAAGATAATGAAATAATGCATTAAACCTAACTCGCTGTTGTTCATTGGATTAATTTATCATTTCATTGCATATTGCAATTTCACTGACTCCCATCTGATAGATGTACAGTAAAAATGTTTACCAGCATCTAACAAACAGTCAGCAGAAGGAACTAGGGCTAAGGTGGCCTTGAAGGACATACCTGTATGGGACCAATATCCTGTGAGGGTAATGTTGAGGGTGTCATTAAACATGATACTGAATAAGTCGGAAATAATATGTTTTATTTCTTAAACACAAAAAAGGGAAAAAAAACTTGCATTGCAGAAAGCACCAAGCCATTTTCATTTTCCAGTTATAACTCTCAAAATCGTTACTCTGCATGTAGAATTACATTTAATACCTCTTAATATTTTCAGTGGCCTGACTGATAAAGGTTTTAATGGTCTGATGGTTTTGAATATTCTGTGTTAAACTCCATCACCACTGAATAAATTATTATCATGTGATAACGTTAATTCTGGTTTTCACATTCAAGTGTATTAAGTAGACAGGTGTGAGGCAACAACTAAGTCTCACTGGTTATAAAACTGACAGTTCTACCCATCTGAGAACAGGGTCAGTACAGCCCTGAACAACTGCATATCAGTCACCCAGTTCTAAAACTACCGTAGATAAGAACAGCTCCCCCTATCTAATATTAGAAATAACTACTGTATTTACTAGTAAACGTCACCGAACGAATACAGTTCAATAAACTCACACAGTCCAATACGTAGCTAAGTCAATGTACTATAACAGATTTAACCAAACAGATTTCTCTGTTTTATTAAATGCAAGTGTTGCCCAGCTTAATCCTTTCAATCACACTGTTGCTCTGTCTGTTTCCTCAAGACAACTGTCCCCTTTTTATTGTCTTGTGATTTAAAAATGCAAGGAGTGCCTTAAGAGCAACGACGAGAAACTAGCAATGCAATTACTTCCAAAAAGCTTTCAATCGTCCATCAACAAAGAGTTAGTTCATTAAAGATGCTAATTGGCTGTAATGGAAAGAGATTACAAATGTACCCTGATTGCTAATGATATGATACCAACAGATAAAATTGCTAATGATGCCAACTGAGAAAGATCTGTCATGTCTCATATTATTCTTATTAGAGTATAATACAAAATTTATTTTTGGCATACTGTATCTTCAATTATATTTATTTTGTAATTGGCATGCAATCCTGGTAATAAAATTCACATTAACATGAAATGGATTTTGTAAATATTTTTATAAATACTGCTCTTCCAGACAGCACCTTTTGCACCTTATTTTACCATGTCAGGCACTGACTTCATCAGTTCACTTTCAGCTGTGACTATTGATGGTATGATATCATTGGTACTGTATGCTGATATTCAGCACAGATCTAGGTATAAATCAGGATCAATCAAGCCACTTACCCAAATGTTTGTTTAGTTCAATGGATCACAAATCCAGTCCTTGATTTCAATGCACTCAAGCTCTTAACTACTTAACAGAAATAATTATTCCATTAACTAACTAATGTAACTAACCTTATTCTCAAGTACTTAGATAATATTTTCCATTCCTGGCCTATTCCCAGCTGATCTCAGTGTTTGCAGGTTTTTGTTGTAGCTCTCAATTAAGGTGCATAATCAATGTCTTTTTGAATTTATAATTTAATTAACAATTACAATTTATTGATCCAAGCTCTAAAATAGTAAGAGATTTAAAACTATTACATTTCAGCAGTGTGTTCACAAGTCTATCTGCAAAATTAAGTAGCTGGCAATGACATCTAGGTAATGAAAATATTGGTTACGTTTTATGGGCTCAGCTGGATTGATAACTGGGGTCATATAGACAAGGATAAGATTGAAATCCCTGGCTTAGTGTCAGCTGAAGCTGGGCAGCCCTTTACAGTGTGCAAAGCCTTTGGAACATGCATATGATGATGCAGAGTACAAAGTGAATTCATAGTGCTTTAGGGTTCATGAAAATGACATGTTTTTTTTCCAGCCAGCTTCCTGTCACATAAAGCAATGAGGGAAAACTAAGACATATTGCTTTGGATTGTGTTGCAAAGAAGCTTCAGACAAAGTCCAGGCCACTGGGAAGGAGAAAATCCAAAAACAGAAATATGCTAGACTCCACACTGTGAAAGAGTGCCCACATAGATATCAAAACTAATTACCATGATCAGCTGATTAATATTTTAGGGAAAAGCTGTAGTGGCTGGGAAGGACACAAAAATTAAACTTTGCAGGAAAGTAAGGCCAGATAAACTCGATCAGAGGAAAAGGGAGAGAGACTGCAATTAATGCTCTAACTTGAAAATGGGCAACAGGTCCCAGTGAATTACTGGGTAAGAAAAGATATACAGTACTACACAAGTCTATTCATGTCATACAAAAAGTCAAAAAGTAAAAAAAATATAAAAAAGAGTAAAGTAAGATCTGTTTTTCAGTCTGTTTACAAACATTTAGACTTTAGTAAACTTAATTTTGCACACAGGGTGTTAACAACAACAAATGGCAATTTTACAAAACAGTATACAGTGAATTACTCTATAAACCTGCAGTGTAAAGATGAACATAAGAGTTTACAAAATAATATTTAATTTCATGATAGGAGTCTTCTTTACAAAACTTTGCTCCTGAAAATATTCCTAGCTTCTAATTTACAGAACATTTGGTGAGATGTTCTTAATGAAGCCAGCTCCCACAGATTTCTAATGCCTAAAAGCATTATTATATTCTTGAATGCTCTATACATAAAAAAGCTAGAGTCAAGCCTTGTGGCACTCCACCTGCAGAGTGCTTCTGAAAGTATTCATAACTTTGCATTTGCAAAACATTTGTTGAATGTTGTAAATGAAGCAAAGCTCTCACAGGTTTTCAGTCCCTAATAGCATTATTAATATTCTTTAATGCTCTGCGCCAGCAATTCATCATACATTACCTACAATCTAGACAGTCTGCTCAATTCTCATCAAGAAAGTTACAGTACATTGATCAGGTGCAGCAACAGCTATTATAGCCTTAAGTTAGAGCTAACAGATGTTATGGAACTTTGCAAATAGGATTTCATAATTTGTCAGCAATGTTTGGTTTAGACACAGGACAGTTTAAATAACATATCTTGTACCTAGAGTTTCTGATACCAGACTTATTCTTGCACAGCAGTCTGTTTCCTGAGCATACACCCTCCGAAGCCACTGCTGTAGCCAAGAATTTGAGTGGTGTGATATACAATCAAGGATATAAGGACCTCAGTCCATTGTACTGGTATAATGTGCTGCAGTCTTATCATTGATGTTTTGTGAGAACCACAGTACCTACCTGTCAGACTACACACGTTCTCATTAGTAGTATACTAACCATCCTACAGTATATCCTTCATTGCAGTGCTATCCTGCAGTGTTTTAGTGGTGTGTCAGTGGTAACTTTTTTGTAGTGTGGTGGCAGTAGCAGAAATCAAATCTCAGGGTAGGTAGGTCATTTCCATATCTGAGCTACAGTGGCTCGTGAGGCCAAAGCTTTTCCTGGTTTCTGTGGCTTTAAGGGGAAAGAGAGTGAGTCTGCTCCCTGGATGGGATACAGGTGCACTACAGTGATTGTTCCCAGCAATGCTGGTCCCCATTTACAGTATACGGCACGTTGGACTGGAGCTACTGGGGTAAAGTTCCTCACTCAAGGTACAACAAGTGTCTGCAGCAGGGTTTGAACCCCTAACTCACCAATAGACGGGTATGAGTCCATAGCCTTACCGGCTATGTTACACTGTCCCCAGTGCTTCAGTGTAAGAGGCTTTGTTTACAGAGTAAAAATGAATAAACAAAGCTCAATATTTCAAAATGAAAATTAAACACAGTGTGGAGGTAAAAGGTGATATAGTGGGAGGATGGGTGGCAAGTTGACAAAAACAAACCAGTCCTTCCTCATAAATGAAAATACTCATCCACAATCTCTCCATTAAACAAAAATACTCATCGTGTAATTCCTTTATTATTCAACTCTCAACCAACCTTGATACACTCCACTGTATACACTTTAAAATAACGAGATCCTCCCTTTCAATTAACCCAAAACCAAAGATACCTGACAACACAATACAGTACAGTACACGCTTGATGGGGGAGACTCCATACCATGATTGCAGAGGTGATTTTCTCAAAACCCACAACATGTTTTACTTCTGTTAAGAGATCAATTTGGAATTCCTGCATATGCAATTAAGTTCAATTACAGTAAATGTAGGTTACATTTGGCTTTACTGTCAATATGTCTTTGAACAGTTCTCTAACTGTGTGCCATGGTGCACTGGTGTGTAGTAGGTGTGCCATGGATTCAGAAAAATCATGTTAAAAGGCTTTGACTGGGAATATGTGGAGGTCTTTCCTGCACTGGACCACACAGAAAACACTTATGTTCCCTGAAACAAGCCGACATTTCACTTGAAATTCCAGTCAAATACTGTAATTGTCATTACGATTGTAGTCTATGTAGTTTCTTTTAAATCAGTTGGTTTGCCCCAGAAGGTTTGGGACTTGAAAGGCTTGCTGCGAGCTGAAAAGGTTTGCAGGGCACCGTAGTGGCAAACCCCAGGGAACAGAGAACATAGAAAGCAACTTCAATAAGGAACCTAAAGAATCACATTATTTATATACTGCATACTTTATTAAAAGCAAAAACTTGACATGGGATGGCAAAAGAATTGAACCCGTCTAATGAAAACTAAGAGTAATATAGACAAAACTTTCAATGTTCTGTAGAAGGTTATGGAGCCTATCCCTTTAAGAGATAAACGAGGATGTGTTGCCATATTAAATGATACACATTATAACTGATAGAATGTCTCTAAGCAGCTCATATCGCATATGAACCGAACCCACGAGTAGTTCAAATTAATCTTACATTTTGATTTTTAAGCGGAAATTGGACTCACCAGAATTTTTTGGGTCGGCCAATTCGAAAAGGAGAACAAGGCATGTTGAAAGACACTTCTATTTGTCCTGTAAAAAGTCTCGGATCAGCCCAGAAGACTGCTTTCTCTTTCTGTATCGGAGAGACACCTCAGTCGGGTTCACCAAGACAAACGCTGCTTATTAAAAGAGGTCTCTTGCTGCAGCCTGCCTCTTTGCTGCAGTGATGGTCAGGCCAGCGTTCATCTTCAGGAAAATATGAGGCTTCTGTCTTGGCCTAATGCATTTAGTATACTATCACCTTATTATAAATCATTTTTACTGGTCCCACAGAAGTCTGTGAATTTTAGTACACAAGAAAACTAATTTGCCACTTTTCAGGAAAAAAACAACAACACAAACGACAGAAGGAAGACCTTGTTCCACTATGTCCGTATTGGCATAAAACGTTGTCAAGAAGTGGAATTTATGGGAGACAGCCCTGTTTATAAATGCCGTTTCAATGATGAATACCAGCGGAGGAAGCGCAGCTTGTTAAAATATTTATCAGGCCATGTTGCACGATTGATTCCTGCTTGGTGCGGGTGAAGGACACAGACGGAAACAGGACATGAAAAGAGGTTCCCTTCCAAAAAAAAAACACACAGAGATTCAGCGCGATAGATGCGCTGCGTGCTGAGAAAACCTTGTTTCAAGCAAAGAAAGGCAGAACCTTAACTGCTGATCAATAGAAATGAGCCAGGGATTTGAATAATCATCAGGTCGCTGAAGCCTGCAGCACTTAGCGCTTCCTAGCAGGGAAAAAAAACAAACTTTCAAGAAACTCAATCCCACGCTATTGATTTATGTATAATCACTTTAGTTCATTGTGCTCTGCACAGCCCCAGCCTTACCTTAATGCCTGCATCACTAATCAACTCAATATGATTTACTGTGGCTATAGCCCCTGCTGTTTTAGATTTACAGGCACCTGCTTCTCCTATGACTATTTCCCTCAAAAAGTCACTGAAGAGCTCAGCTCTATTCATAGATTCTAATCAGAAATACGCCATAATCTCTGGCTTTATCTCTAAGGCATATACTGCAGTAGTAATAGGTAGCAGATTTGCAAACTTATAATTTGTTGTCTTCTGCTATGCAATACTAATACCTCTTAACAGCTCTGTCTCTTTTGTGCACAATGCACAGAACGAGGCATAACTTGTATTTGTCTCTAGTTCAATTCTTTCAGGTTCCTGCTGATTTCTATTAAATTTTATGAGTAAAATGTGATGGTATGCTACTCTTCTCCTGCGGTACACTGAAACCACTCAGAATTTGGCCGGCTACAGTCAAGCAAGGCTACACTCCACAAATGCTAATGAGATCATTAACATGACGATCACAAGAACACTGACTTTGGTTGTCGCAGCCCAACCTCTCCTGAGAGAAAACTGCATTTCAGTCAGAATTTCAGGTCTTCCTGACCTCTCCCTTCGTGTGTATGGTTATAAATCTTGGCTCCACGCAAACCCTTTTTTTATTTTCAAAAGACAGCATCAGATCATACAGTGCATTACATCCCATCCGATCCAGACTGCTGCCAAATCCAAGAAGGGAAACGTTTCCACAGCCAGTGGGACTCGTCAGTATTCAGGCCTCTGGCGACAAGCAGTTTCTTCTTCAGTCCTGTCAACTTTTTTTCTGCGGCGGCGACTGTTTCTCTTCTGATCGGGCTGCAGAATTGATTGCGAGCATCGCTGCCAGGTGTTTTTTTTTTTAAGACAGCCCAGTTCACTTCATACATCACACTGAAGCACGGCCCAGCTGGCCTGACCTCTGTGAATCGCAGTCATCCATCTGTGGAACTGGAGAGGTTCTGCTCCCTGACTGCTGAGCCAGAGAGGCTCTCTGCAGCTATTGGACACACAGGAAACTGCAAACTGTACCTGCATACGGCAGCTCACACACGACAACTACACTGCAAGGCTGTGCAATATTGTTAACAGTTGCCTTGGCAACAGAACGGGATTCAGCAGAGTATGCACAGTGTCCCTGAGTGCTCCTTCCTGCCCATTTCTTTCCATCTCTCCTTCTTATATGAGCTTTTTCACTCACTACCCTTTTCTGCTTCCTCACATTAAGTGCTGCGATTTGCAGATTCCAGACATTCGGTGAAAACAGCGAGAAGGAATACTCCACAAACCGTGAAGCCTTAGACAAAAGACTGCAGAGCAAGGCTGCAGTTTCTGACCAGATATTGGTGAGACTATGAAGCACCAGTGGCCAACACGAGTTCACAACTTTCAGCAGCCTAGTTTTGCATCTCAAACCACAACATTTGCAATTATAAAAATGCAGAAAGCCCACAACTAATAAGAATGATTAGGAGAATTTACTAAATGTGCTTCATCCAGACTAATAGACTTTGAAAACAGACCAGAAATGACAGGAAATCAGCAGATTTTAGGACAATGATATTCCTCATACTAATAATTTGAGTTTAGATTGTATCAGTTTTTATCTTTGTTTTGAAGTGTAAAGTGAATCTCACTGTTTGAGAAGATCATTTTCTGTTGTTACAGTATATTTATCTTTTGGCACGTTATCAGGTGCCAAAATTTGGAAACCATACAAAGTATTCAAAGCAAAATCTTTTACTCTTACCTAAAAAATACTGGATTTTAGTCATTTTTATTTACGCAACTCTACAGACATCTACAGAACAGCAGAAATACTCACTAGCAGCCTATGTCTTAGGATGTGTATTAGGATGAACAAATATTTGATAAAGTTAGAAAAGATACAGGTAGTTACCAACAAAAACTTGACATTTGACAACAAACCAGACATTTAA
Source organism: Lepisosteus platostomus (assembly GCF_059453375.1). NCBI lineage: Eukaryota > Metazoa > Chordata > Actinopteri > Semionotiformes > Lepisosteidae > Lepisosteus > Lepisosteus platostomus. Next base: position 11,357,462 of record NC_142633.1, on the reverse strand, counting down.
CGTACTACTGAATAATCTTACTTAAAACAGAGAATCCCTATATCTGTTTAGCAACGAAAACTGTGAAAGCAAGACTATTTGATTCAAAGCCTTCCAGGCAGACTTGAGATCAGTCTCGTGCTTCAAGAAGGAAATGAAAAGAAAACAGGCTGCACAAAGCAGCTACTATTTATAACTTGTACAACCTTCTTTTGCAGCTCATATTTTACAGACTTAGTAATACCAACTTTGTGAAACAGTTTTGTCTGAAACGTGGAGTTAAATATTGTCAGCGTGCATGTTTTTATTGGTTTAAAACCAACATGTGGGGCCCTGCTAAAATTCGTTCATTCCAACTCACCCCATTCTCAATATCCCCTCCAGTGATTGTGAGATAAGCTTAGTCCAGGTTTGGTTAGAACTGTGTTGGTGCCTATTACTTTTGAATTGGACCATTTTTTTTCCGATTAAAGTAAACATTAACATAAGTGTCCATATGTTTAAAATAACTCACTCAACAATGAAAGAAATCCAATAGGTACCAACTGCTGAAAGAAAATGTCTATCTTCACATTGAAAATAAGCACCATAAAGTGTCTCACTAATTGAAAAAGAACAAAATAAGATTGTGGAAGACGTGAGCTCATGTTGTTTCAATTACAATGGAAGTCCACAACTACTGTTCTTTCCAAGCTCTGCCATACATACAGTATAATACTGAAAGAACACTGGGATGCAGATCTTTGCTTTCATTACCTCAATTAAGCGAATGATCGTAGTGTTACAGTAATACAACCTTATAATCCCAGTGTTACCAAACAGCAGGCTGAGTTGACGTGTGATACAGCAGTTTACTGTGTGGAAGACTGAGTGAGAGGAACTCTTGAGAAGGGTCAAGACAGTGAGTTAAATATGCACCTAAGAGAAATTGGCGTCTTTCTGCAACTAAAGTTTGTGATTTTTCACACCCGTGTGTTTAATCAGAGAAATAAAACAAGATTGCAGGATGCCAAATGGCATGTTCCTGTCGTTTTCTTTGGGTTTGAAAGACTTATGACAGTGTCTTGTGCCCTGTGTGCTCCTTTGATATGTTAAAGTCTCGCCTACATTTAATGTATAAAAGGGAAAGTGTAACCTCAGTTAAGCAAGCATATTTACTGAGTGCTAGGGGAAACCCTGACTCTGTGCTATGCTCCCCTTCAGTTGACTGAATAAAAGATCTCTGTTTGTCAATCTCCTAACCTGAGTAAAGAGAACCTGTACAGTACTTTTTCAATTAATTTCACCAACATTTACAATGAAAAAAGATAATAGGCATCTTAGAATATCCTGACATTGGGTATATGAACATATAGTACCATTTAACAATGATTTTAATCAGTGAACCTCATTGCTGGTCCTAAAGAGCTACAGGAACTGCCATTTTTCATTCCAACATGACTGCCTAATGACTTAATTTAATTAATAACCATCTAGCCCTTTTAGTAATTACTTGGCTTTAATTACCACAGCTTTCTTACTTTTACTCATTGGGGGACTGGATATCTCTATTAACACTTACAGGGCTGTGCAGGATCAGGAGAAAGGAGCACTGATTTTAATATACAGTATATAAAAATCTCAATTGCAATTTTTCACAAATTGAAGCAATGTGAACAAATACTTGTAAATCATGTTACTTGCATCTTATTGATTGAGGTCAACAGACTGAAGAAGGCACTCACCAGATACTTCTTGCCTTGGAAAAGGACTTGTCAACTCTGAAAAGACAAGAAGAGAGACATGGCTGTTTACATTAAATCACATTCCCCTCAAACCCTGTTTCTGCTGAATTGTTTCTCATACTGACACTTTTTGATGAAATCAAAAGAAGTGTGAGAATATTTTCAGATGCAGGATAATGTTGGGTTCATATTTTTGGAAACAAAACACAAAAGAATGAGAAGTGTTATAGCACTCAATGGTTTAATACAAAAAGTCAATGACTATCATAAAAATAACAGTACTGTACCTCTATAAGAAAGAAAATAACCTTATTTCCACAAACAAGCAGTTACACAGGATTTTAAAACCTCATGCATATAAAATTCCAGTTAAAACAGCTCACAGCATGCAGTCTAAAACACAATAAAAGATTTCCAAAGCAAGTCCTGTACAAAATCAAAAACTACCATAGTCCTTACAATTACAATTGTACAATTGAAGTTTCGGGGACTTATTCTAATGTTTGTTTTATTAAGAAATGAAAAGTCACCACTTTAAATGAATAATTCATGTAAGAGATTCACATAGAGTATGTTTACATTCTGTTTAGACAAAAGATGTCTAGAAGTATACTCTTTTGTACGGGAGATGAGATTAGGTCTTTAATAAACATATCGCAGCCTGGGTATGGTGATAAAACAAGAGTTGGAAGTTCAGCATCAGTCTCTGAAAATGCATTATCAGCATGTTTTTGCTTTCTGTACTATTTTGTTCTTTACTTTGCCACAGGACGGAACATAAAACCCACCAGCGCAATTGTGGGAAATCAAACCGCCTCTAAAATTAGAGAAGCAGTACCCCTCAGCTCTTCTGATAACTCACCGAGAGCTCCATCTGTTTTGCCTGGATACCAGACAGTTATGTGAAGGGACACCGGCGCTCAAACCTGTGCCGTGGACACCACTTCCTTCCTACCTGAGGAGAGGCTAATTGGCATCTGTGGCGCTTCCTGACCGTCTGCTGCTCTTCACCCTGAGTGACCGCTGCCCTGGTTCCTCCCAGAGCTCGGCGACTCTATCTCTGTGCTCTGCTTGGCAATTCAGAGTTCACTTCCCCCAGCGGGTGCAAACTGGCGAGACCTGGACCTGCTGTCTCCCACCACCTGGGCTCTACCTGTCTGCACTGTGATGCTGCTGTTTAACGTCAATTTATTCCCTGATTTCCTGGACAGATCACTCTAACGGTTTCCAAGGCAACGCTAAGAAGAATGCACAACAGGGATAGCCACTAATGCTTTTTGAAATCCATTTCCTTACCTCTGTATTCCCAAAATAGGTATGCACACAAGTGCTGTGAGGACATTATTTCCACCCAGCCAATGGCAAACCCCATTCACTCAGGTACAACAGTGCAAGATTAAGAATACGCCAGCTACTCCTTATACCATATCTGTGAATGCATGTGGAGAATTGAATGAATCTGTGCATGTGAAAAAGAAACCAGTCCAGCAGAAAGACCAACTATACAGTATTTTTAAAGAGTGGAAAAACATAATTGAACTTCTAACCTCCCGACACTTTATAGTCAGAGATGTACAGTATACTGTAGGCTCCACTGCCATAATCAGTCCAGCAAGTGACACACGGAAACTAATCCATCTATGAAACCGTACATCAACAAAAACATGATAACTGTATAGACTTAAATACTGAAACCAATAACCAAAAGACAAATAATAAAACTATTAACCTTCTAACCTATAAATAATCTATTTTCACTTCACACTTCAACACATTGAACTTGGAGTCTTTTAGACACTGACAGGGATTCGGCTACAACAAAAGGTCTGTGTCCAGTTGTATATAATATCTCATCTCATCTCTTAAGTCAACTGCTTATCCAATTCAGGGTCATGGTGGCCCAGAGCCTATCCTGTGAAGCACAGGTTGCACGGAAACACAGGCAAGATACACCCTGGATGGGATGCCAGTCCATCACAGCGCACACAGACACACGGTTCACACAAGGGGCCAATTTACAGAAGCCAGTTAACCTACCAAGTGTATCTTTAGACTGCGGGAGGAGAACGGAGCACCCAGAGGAAACCTAGGTGAACATGAGTAGAACATACAAACTCCACACAGATAGTGTCCCAGGTCCAGAACTGAATCCTGGGCCCCAGCACTGAGAGGCAGCAATGCTAACCCCTGCCCCACCTGTGTATACAGTAATATCTTTAGATCAACTTCAGAATTTGCCCTCCATCCTATTTAATTCAAAACCTTAGTGCCCTCAGCCTTGTGAATTCCTAGGGGGCATGCGGATGATTATATTCATGTTTCTGTTTAGAGTGCAGCGCAGCATCTCTAGTCAAGGAGAGTGGAGGTCAACAAGTGCCAGACAGCGGTGCACAGCTCTCTCTCATTTCTATTTCTGCAGATGCCTGGGAGAGCCGCAGAACCAGGCTGGCATGCAACTAACTAGCAAAAATATCACCAGAAACGATAATGGACCATTATGCACATCTGGTGACTAGAGAGGTAATGATTTAGGAATTCAGTTTAGCCATTTCTTATGGGATTCTGTGGAAGTATAGAAGCAAGGTCAACCAGGTACAGTAGCTGGATAGTTCACCCATTGTCTTACAACCCTTTGTGAAAGGAAGTGGCTCTCAGATTTAATTTGTTAAATTAACCACATGACTAATTTGTTAGCTTCCAACTGAGGGCGGTATTTCCACATTGAGAGAGGCAGTCTTCCAGAAAAACAATAATAGACTGCGTATTTGAAATAAAACATAGATGTATTCAGGTTTACATCGATGCCTGAGATTTCCTCTACAGCATTTTTGATTTTGGAAATAAGGTGCTGGAAAATGGGTGGAATTTAATTAATTTAAAAAAGAATATAGTCTTGCTGCTCTCATCTTTAGAGAACAACTTGACCTCTTTAGTATTCCAGCCCTTCTGACAGGTGATAGTTTAAGTGTGTCCTGTTTTGTACCTTCCTGTGCTGCGCAATTCATAATTGAGTGCAGTATTGGCAGTTTTCATGTTAAAACTGGGCCCAAGACAGCAGATTTTCCCAGCTTTGCATTAGGCCACTTTTGCTACTTAGCAAAATACATCCACCAATTCGCTTGAGTCTGGAGTAATGATGAGAAAATTATATCCTAGGAGATTAAAGCAGCATGAAGCAAAACCTCATTTAAATCAACTTTACCTTTTGTTTCAGTAGCCCTAGGTAGATAATTTGCAGCTGCTCCTAATTAATGTGACATTCAGGTCTACAACAGCTCATGACCGCTGTGCACTGGGTCTCAGGAAATTCAATGGCATTTCAGTTACATTTGCAAACCTTTAAGCATTTCAGCTGTGAACTGACACTACTTGCTTCACAACACTTACAGTAAGTTTTGACAAATTAAAAGGAAAACTCTTTTGAGGGGCTACAGCGAAACATTCAGGAGCAGCCATTTAATGTGCATGTCTCATTCACAATCCACACATGCCCTTTGCATATCACATTTACTGCTTCAGGAGTTTCAGTCCATTCCTTCAGGGACCAATTTCATAGGGTATGGTATTCGTTAAATAAAACACTTAAGTGTTCTTCTGTCGTGCCAATAGGCCCAGTCCTTTTGATGATGAGTTATTGCGCTTGTCTTTTAAGCCAATGGGTGGTGTATGAATCCATACTGGACATAACTCATGCTTCAGTATACAGTAAATACTTTCAAGGAATTCAAATTGTGGCTGAAGCAATTAGCATTTATAATTATAAATCCCAGGATGTAAGATTAGATGTTTTCCTGTTGCAATTGAACAACTGTATTTATACCTTCTTAAAAGTGATTTTCATTATTTGTTGTTTAGGAGTATAAAAATAAATTAATATATGCACTATGTTTCTTTGGTTAAGAGACCTAAGCTGATGATACACCAAAAATCTGCAGACATACAATTATATCTTTGCAAGCGGTTCTCCCCATATCTGTGTTGACAATACATGTCTCCTCATTTCACTCTGTGATTTTGCCCAAAGGGATACTTTAATGACTGAATAATGTTAATTAGAGCACAGCTTATGATTTAAAGACACTGACTTGTACTGTATTTCATTTCACCTGACATGTTTCAGAATGTATTGTGGAAATTGGGGTGTATGCTTGTGAAATATTTGTGAACACAGAGTAAAACAGATAGGGCATATATTTCCAGTGTTAAAGGATACTTTACACACAAATTCACCAGACTATGTTTCAGCTGGTTGAGGAGGCATCTCAAATGTTTTTAGCTACGCATTTCAGCAATTGGAAAGAAAAGAGTGAGATCAGGATGGCAGGACACTGCTAAAACATTATGATTCATAGTTGGATATTTCAAACTGGAGGCTACACAAATAATTGGTGATTCTAAAAAAAAAACAGCAAAAATAGAGGAAATATACTTTAGTATCAAACCGGGGAGAAAACAAGAACAAAGTGAAAACTCTAAATACAATACAATTTATAAAATATTTCAATTTCCTTTTCATTATTCACAGTCCCTTGCTTCTCTTTGGGTACGTGAGCAGCGAACACATACGCATCTATAGTCAGGAAAGTTCTGAATCCTTGTTTCCTATGCAGTTACATTTGCTGGCTGGATAAGCAGCAACATGGAGGGATTATGTAGCTGCTGAGTCTTGCCATTACGCACTCTGCAAATTTATGTGCATTTAAATGAAGGAGGGTGGAGGTTTACCTTTTCAGCTGCAGAAACAATCCTGAGATGAATGTAATACATACAGATGAGACGAAAGTAAACAGTCCAATTTGCTTCATTTTGTGTTTTTTTTCCCCAAATCATTCACTTGCATGATAGCACTCCAAGGTGCAGAAATGTTTTACTACTAGTGAATTTACACAGAGACGAAAGCAATTGAAATTCAGACAGCATTACCCCATTTTCTAGACTGTGGCTTCATCACTGAGACTGCATTTGAATGATCTCTGTGCTCTTTCCGGGTTCTCCGTTTCCGAAGTTAAGAGTATATTTCCACAGTCTAGGGAGCAAGTAATCTCAATCCTTGTGCTCCTAGCCAGCAGCCTAGTGTCCATCTGGCAGTGCTTTTTTCCCCTCTTTGTGAGGCTACAATATAAACCGCAACTAGGCCCCCCTAAAAGATAGAAATAAGAAGGTTTTTTATCATACTTATAGACCTTTTCTGATAAAAATGTGTTGGTGTTAAGTGTATTTATTCTGATAAATACACTGCTGGACAATTAAAATTTGGTAAGTATCCATTGTTCAGTTTTATTTCTGGCTGGGAAGAAATCTTTACTCCTAAATGGACTGTATAGCTGAAGTGTCCCTGTAAACGGCAGCCATTTTGGCTCGTCTGGGAAACAGGGGGCTGGGGTCTACACCTGGATGACCAGTAGAAAGGGAAAAAGATACAGTAAGTGACTAAAAGAGTTCTATTTAAACAATTAATATTTGATTGTTTTAAGGACTAGTCCTGTCTCATTTTCAGGTAGGGAACAGTTTATTAAAGTGTAATAAGGTCTCTGAAAAGGAATTAGGCTTTTGTTTTGCTTTATTACCAGAAGGACTTTGTCGGCCTGCTGACAGGAAACTGAGACTTTATTAATCTGCCACCTGACACTGTCCTTAAGCCATTCCAGAAGACCCCAAAATCAGCGGCAGCCCTTGATTTCAAAAGCATTTCCCTATGCTGGCACTCAGATTGGTTTCACGTCCAGGGCTCCTGTTGGTGTGAAACAATCTGCGTCGGTCACGAGCAACCCACTGTCCTCCACAGAATGTATGGTCAACCCCGGTCAAGCAATATGAAAATGCATAATCAGTGGTTGATGAACAGCACAGCTAAAACATGTTTAGCATGGATATGTTCTAATGATTAAACTTCTGCAAAGAACTTCACCATTTTAAATTAACTACAGTAGGTCCAACCTGCTCGTTTGAACTGCAGAGTGAAAATTTCCAACTTACAGTACACGTCTGACAAAGTGGTAACCCTCAGGAACAACTGCTTTAATCTTACTAGCCTGATCTGTGAGCTGTTGATCTCCGAAAAAGCATCCTGAAGTTCACGTTACAGAAATAGAGACCCGGTTTTAGTTTATCCACTGCTAAAATTGTAAAAGGTATAACAGTTCGTGCTTGATTTAAGTTAAATAAAATATTAAACAAAAAGTACACAAAAGTAAACAGAAAATTCATGATTTCACACCAAAAAAGCATGAAAAAGTGTTGAACTGAACAGATAAAAAGCAGTCCATCTCCATGAAATATGCCTGTATTTCACAAATACTATGTACCCATCATACATACAGTACAACTGCAGGCAACTGATGATGAAATAAATTCTGCTCTATTCACAAACATTATCAAATGCAGAGTGAAATTCCATTAGGGACTGGTAAAGAAATAGTACAAAAGTACTGGTCTTAGGTATTTCATTATTTTCGTATCAATAATGTGATCTCCAACAGGTTTTGCTCCTGCAGTATAAAAAATAAGCACTAAGCAAAGTAATCCGAGATCCTGGATCCTACAGCCTGACCTTAATTTTCCATTAATGTTATCATTCCAACATTGCTGACAATAGCAATCAGGGCAAAATAAAATCAAGCAAAAAATGCCCCCCCGTTTCTTAGGAGAAACGTCTGAAGACCTTCAGAAACCACACTACCTGACTGATTCAATATGTATACAAATTGACATTTGTACACTGCGTGCTTGTTTAAATAAAGGAAAGATATAGACGTGTATCCCTAAAGAGATGGCATCAATTATTGTCAACCAGAGCAATACTGCCGCAATTGATGCAAGAAGATGTGTGGAGTGTCTCATCTTCGGTAGCTTGGCAACTAATGGACAGAGCTATTTGAAATTAATGTCCCCCTGAATAAGATCTCTTGTGATAATTTGTCTGCGGGGAACCATGAAAAAAGCTCAGATATAATCAGTTAGTGGCCTGGACAGGAGATGCCACAACCTCCTTTAAGTAGTATAAAAAATTGTAGCTAATTCATTCAAGATGACTGTTAACACAGTTTAGGACTAAATGTGTTGTTTGTTTGTTTGTTTGTTTTTTCCATTCAAAGGATTCCTTCATAATAATTGAAATGAGTACTGCATATTAAAATTGATAGCTTTTAAATAGATACTATAGATAAAATGAATCATTCAAACTGGCAAGAAAATGTAGATACTTAAGACAATACAAATACGATCAATTATAAGGTGTTTATGCTATCAATAACATTAAATGTTTTTACAAAAGAGAATCAATAGTATGTATAAGCTGAGTAAAGATGGACGGGACATCTGTCTTAGCAGAATGCTTAGTGCTGGCTCCTGGAGAGCGGCGCTTGTCTTAACACAGCCTGAACACTATCCTGACTCCTGGAGATGAGAGCTTGTCTTAATACAGCCTGAACCCTGTACTGGCTCCTGGAGAGGAGAGCTTGTCTTAACACAGCCCTGAACCCTGTACTGGCTCCTGGAGAGGAGAGCTTGTCCTTAGGCAGTAGATGGCACTGTGAGGCTGCATGCATAAATCACAGCAGGAACACAGCAAATTTGAACAAATGTGTTTGTGGTGACAGGTTGAAAAAAAATGGTAATAACAACATCCAATAAATTTTTATTAATATATTACCTTTCCTCCTGTCTCGTTAGGGTGACTTTTCCTTCTGCTTACCTTTCATTATTCTATTAAATGTACAGCAGCTAATTAGGGAACAGTTTATTATAATCACAGCACCATGCAATACTATTTAACTTCCTTCTTACCATGCATCATATTATTCTTTCAGTTTATAGTGCTGAGAAGGCTGCCTGGCACACTGATGTACAGCGATTCCTGCAAAAATGGCAACTGAAAAGCCTTCCCCAGTCAATGGACAGCAGAGAGGAAATGTTAAACTACTATATGCTAAATACTACAGTATTTAGGGCTGATGCTCTGAATCTTCACAACTATCCTCCTCATATACATTGAACAAGCTGAGGCTGAGGAAGACTTCGGCTGGAAGTGGTAGTCAGCACGATAAACACACATACAGTAGGAACAGCCAAAAATAAAGGTTATATAATAAATAAAGGTTATGTCATAAAATATAAAAAATGCAATAAGAGAATTGCATAGGAAATAAAAGAAACAAGAAAAAATGCATAAAATCTACAGGACACTATAGCATTAGTGTTATACAATGAAGTACAGCACTAATGAAGCCAAACTAGAAAGATCAAGAGAAATCAGCTATTCTGGGTCTATTGTTGTTCTGCAGCCGACGTCATTATTCATTTTACAAGAGCATGTGAGTAAGTTACAGAACAAAAACAGAAGATGTGCAAAACATACAGTACTTAAACCTGTCAGTATGATGGAGCTTTGTGGTCAATGAATAACCATTAGTTAAATATATTATGTGGGCTGTCATTTACTGTAATTATTACAGACTTGCAGAAAGACAACAAGGACTTAGTCTCCAAATCTTTGTTAGTTATTAAAACTTATTTACGGCGCTTCTGCTATAATTTGGGCTCTCTCATTTGCAAGCTACCCTAATAAAGCAAAAACAGACCATTCCTTTCAATGCAATACACAGTTCTGATGGTTGAGTACACGTCCTAACTTTTATTTTGAATAATTTAAGTATCGAAAAACAAACTGTTATACAGTACCTCTTTTTGTAGTATGTAAAATGATTTTGTGTAAAAATGTAACTTATGGTTCAGCAAGTCTTCCCACAGGGAACATTTCACAGATCTATTAATGCTATGAGCCATAACATACATTGTGTAACACTTAGGCCCCACTTGAGTTTTTCTGGTGGTATAGCAAGTTTATTTCAGAATGATTGTTTTTACTACAGGGTGGCAATGTCACACAGTAGTCAGCCCTGCTGGCTTGCAGCAATGAGGCCGTGAGTTCAATCTCTGGGGTCCCATCTGTGTGGAGTTTCAATATTCTTCCCGTGTCCATGTGCATTTCCAAAGACCTACTGATAAGTTAACTGGGTTCTGGGAAAATTGGTACTGTGTGTTCGAGAGTCTGTGTGTGCCCAGAGGCAGAATGGCGCCCTGTTCTGGGCATATTTCACCCTGTGTCCAGGGCTTACTGGGATAGGTTTCGGCTCCACCATGACCCTGTATTGGATAAAGCAGTTAGAAAATGGATGAATGTTTTTATTACAAAAAGTTTCAGTACTTACGTTTTACTGTATTTATAAGAAAGGGAGAAAAACAACTGCAAGAATGTCTTGAAAAGCCCTACTAAAAAGTGCTCTAGCTGAAGTACAGAACAGACACGTATGCTTGCTCTCTCCTAGACTACAGCTCTAAGGTCTGGCCTGAACAACAACCAGGGATCTGGAAGGAATGTCTTTAAGTCAGGTAATTAACTATGGAAACGCGAACTCCTGCATTCTCACCTGTAATAACACAGAGTGTCAGAAACACTCATACCAGTTGGCTCTGACAAATTGTGCTGCTTTACAATGACTGGTCATATTGAATTAATCAATGTACTCAATCAACCATTAAATCAGTCAACCACTGACATAACAGTCACACAAGATGATTTATCCTGGAGTCTATTTCCTCTAAAGCACAGAGACTCTGCCTTTTCCGGAGGAGAATGCCAAGATACTCCACTTTTTTAAGTTCATACAGCATTTAATCACTTTTTTAAAGTTTTTAAGTATATGCATAAACTTTTGAATGTTTCCATCAAGTGCTTTTTTGCCCAAATGCAATTCAGGTGTATGGAAAAAGAATGAGCTTGCAAAAAGCATTTGGATGATCTTGAAAAATATACAGTATTAAAATATAAAAAGTATTTTCAGACTCATAAGTTGAGATACAGTATATAGAGATTTACAGTATAACTTTGTAACTTAAATTGAATAAACAATTATGTTAAATGTATCTCACAGAGATCAATCAGTTGTGCTAGAAAAGGGAAGGCTGTAGACAAGGGATTATTTTTCAAAAAAGCAAAGAGGATTTTTCCCATGTACTGTGGTTCCCTTCCCATTTTGGTGGTTACTCATGGTTGTTAAAAAATGCACTCTTGAATTTAAGGAACAAGCTCTTTTCAAATCATTTCCTCTTTCTCGTAAAACATTGTGCATTCTGTGAACAGAAACTTCTTCCAAATGTGAGAGATCCCACTGGCTTTGAATTTGAAAATTTAGAGAAACAGACTTACAATTAATTTTGGCACCCTACGGTACATCTAAAATTAATAAAAATCACTATAGCGTCTGTATTACCATCTGTCATGTTGAAAGAACATTCAATAAACACATTAGTGGCATCACTTAAAAAATGTCTACATAACTGAAACTAATCAGACATCACCGAAGTATTGGGAGTTATATACAGTATCTCCACTTAGAGGTCTAATACATAACACACTGTGGCTCTGTGTTGGACAGCAAAAACCCAGATTACACCTAGATTACACAAAGAATCTTGCAGAATGTGATGTCATTCCTCCGTGAGATCTAGGCATGTCAATATCACGGGATCTACATAATCCACTTCCATACTCCTTAGGGAAAAGATGACCTAACCACAGTGAATGGTTATAATGATAAGGCTGTGGGAAAATGATTTCACCCATACAACATCTGCATCACTTCCTGAAACTTACTGTACTCCACACTGCAATATCAATTCATTGTTGTTTGCTACTTATGAAAATGCCAAGCTACTTCAGAGCCTGTTGCATGTTAAAGGGCTCTCTTTTTCCTCCTCAACAGGATGTAAACATGTGTTATAATAGTAACAGAGTCTGAAAAAAGAAGCAAGCAGCTGACAAAGAACGATCCGTTCATGCTCAATAAGCCCTGAAGCCCTCAAGCTTCCAATGGAGAAATAAGATAGTTACATCACTCTGAACCTGAAAACAATAAAATCTCTTGTTTATACAGGTCTTTAACTCTGGACCAGCCCTGGGTCGACAGAAAAGAAAAGAAGGAATTGCACCTCACAGAATTATCCCATCCAGTGTTTCAGCTGCTCATTGTTTATAGGAAACTACCAGAAGGATTCTGAAAACACTTGGATGACTGAAAGAGTGAGAGAATATTGACTTACTGCATTATTGAAAAAATAAACTACATGGAAACTTTAACCACAATATTGAACAGCATTACATGGAACCCATCTCCCTCAGTATCATATAAAAAAAACAGGTTCTCCAAACGATGGCACTGATAATGTTATAGTTCTGGGGATTGGGGGCTGAATTGCATTACTTGTTTGAAACCCTTCTCATGTTCACGGGACGTGATGCTGCGCCTACAAATAGCTGTCACTCTTATGAAGCAACAGCTGTTTTGAATCCAGAATCTAAAAGTTGTATCTGACCATCAATGAATCATGGGTGGCCTTCTGCACCTCTTGACAATTACTAATTTCACCGACCTCTGCTGACTCTCTTCTGCTCCATCACTCCTGAGATTATCTGAAGGGCGTTACTCCATGTGTAATTGACTGGAGTAGAAGCTTCCATTAAGCATGCACCATGCCTTCCATTAGCAGACTCCTTGAACTTTCCTAATCCCTCCATCATTGACTGACCTAGAGAAACTACACAGCACATCACTTACAGCTGCAGAAAATCCAGACTTTTACTGAGAGAAGTGTTTTTTTAGTAGCAGATGTACAGATTGTAAGCAACTGATTAATCGAGCACAGTTGTTAGCATTGCTGCCTCTCAGCGCTGTGGCCCTGGGTTCAGTCCCAGACTTGGGGTGCTGTCTTCCCATGTTCCCATGTTCACGTTGGTTCCTTATGGGTGTCCCAGTTTCCTCTCACAGTCCACATTAAACACAATCAAAAGTTTGAGGATGCTGATCACAGCCTACAGGCTTCATGTTGAAATCAGCCCAAAGTTTCTGTCATTAGATTTACAACACTCCCACAGACGCAATGACGGTAAGCATACTCCCATCACTCATGCCCTCACCCTGCCACACACGATGCACCTCCAAACAGCCAAAGACAAAGTTGATGCTGCAGCAATGCTTGGAAAACCTCCTGACTGCGTATCAAAGCCGTCCTCCTTCTGTTATAGGACTAACACCTGCCGGGCTGTTCCTGAAGCGTGAGATTCGCACCTGCTTGACCATGTTGAGGCTAATTTTGGAACAAGCAGGAGAAGCCAGACAAGACCAAGAGAAGGCCGGCCACAAAAAGCCACCCACCCTAGAGAGAGTTACATTGCCAAGAACTGACAACGCCTGGTTGGAAAAACTGGACCGCGGAGAGTGCTAAATGGAAGAAGAGTGGAGTGGTACATTTCAATGGTTATTCAATCAAAATTATTTGAGCACTCCTTGCTAATTTTATCTGTATAATTACAGGAACTGAGAAAATATTAACTTTGGCTCTGGAATTATTAGAGCTCTTTAAGTCTGGAGAAGAAGGCCACAGGAATGTCATAGAGAAACATGCAATGATGATTTGAATGTGTGTGGCACAGCACAGCACAGCACAGGCATGTTCCATTCTCATGAAGAACAGTGGCTGCTTTGAGGCACTGCTGGTGCTACAGTGGATATGGTACATTACATAGCAGCAGGAAATAAATTTAATTTTTGAACAGTTGGCATTGAACTGGAAGACTATAATACAGTTTTTACATCAAATGTATCAATCACAGAGTTTCTAAAATGGGAATGATTCTTTAACCAATTAAAATAGATACAAAACATTTTATTGCTCTGCTGGTTACTGTCACCCAGAACAGAATGGGAAAGGTAGAAATTACACTGGAGGCACTTTCTGAATTGCCAGTGGGGTGAAAGGGAAAGTGAGAACAGATGTGATCGGAGCCGCTTGGAGGAAAGGAAAACCACAGGACTGCAAATTTAGAAAGCCTGTTCAGTGTCTCTCTCACCCACAGCAAGCGTAGGAGAGAGGCACTGCAGGGCTGCTCCCTGTGTGTGATCAGGCAAGAGTGGAATTCATTCAGACCTGCCCACAGTGTCTGTGATCCTGACTGTGAGGGGACAGGCAACAGCCTACAAAAGAGCTGGTTATGTTGATCGCAAAATGTTGATTTACGACCTTCAAATGTACAGTAAAGTTAAAGTTAATGTACTGTAATTGAGCACCCTGGTTTATAACAAAAGCTCTTGATCTTTGTATTAAGTACACACTATACTGGACCTGCAGGGTTTATCAAGCCAGTTTGGGCATCTGCAGAAGTACTCCAGCTGACAAATTTAAGAACACTAATTTATTAATTCCACATTTGAATGAAGTTAATATACAGTAATCATACATATGTACAGTAGTATCTAAATTATTAGATACTGTAAGTAGAATCCAATAATACTAACACTGCTACTGATAATAAAACTACTGTCATTAACTCTACTGTTACTACTATTAATAATATTATGTGTATTCGTTAACACTTAAAAATCATGGAAGTCTTACATATTTCACATGAAATAAATACACAGCGCTGAAATGCATTCTCTCATGCACAGAACATGGGGGATGTACAGCAATGTGAAATCTTTGTCGATATTCAGTATCGTCCTTAATTCCTGAAGTAAGGAAAACCAAATAAATTAAGGTGGAATGGGGCTGGGTGAGAATACGGTCTACTGATATACTGTATATATACCTGTAAATACTAACTCGGGGTTAGCTTCTAATCTGCTGTATTTTTGCTAAATCAGCTTAGGTATAAAGTCGCTACACACCTGCAGCACTCCTGAAACTGCTGCCACTGCTATTTAATTAAGTGGCAGATTTTCCGGCCATGGTTCACTCGTAAGGCAAAGTAATTGGGTTAAATGTGTTCCTTGGGTAGTCTAACAAGGATAGTTGCCATGTACAGCATCAAACTCCACATGAAGTACCTACAGTAATTGCTTACTTATAATCTCACCTCACACCCTATACTTGTTGGTGCTACTCTTACTGGCTGGATAATAGAACAAATCACTACATTTTGCTTTCAGAAGAGCCTGGTATATCTGCACATCTGGGCATGTGACAGCAGGCGGCAAGACTCTTTTCATGGGAGATGTGCCACAGCACCAGCAGGCTGTAGCAATCCCTAGAGATAAATGACCTGGTGGAATCTCTGATAAGCTCTCTGAGATAAACCCTTCATCTAACACCTGAAGAGGGTTTTCTGTTCATTGTCCTTTTCTTCTGATTCATTCATGCTTTTCTGGTTTCAGGGTTGGCAAAGGAGGAAACTAGCCCCACACTTTGCAGAGCTTGGCTGCATCCTACAGAAGGCAGTGTCCATCTAGTCCACAAAGCCACATGCTCACAGAGAGGAGTGGAGGACTACGTCATCCCCCAGCTGACTAAAGCCAGAGAGCAAGCACAAGATCTTTACTAAACGCACATGGCTCAGAGTCATGGAAAAATTAAGTCTGTTCACTCCACAGTAATTATTGTACTTGTGTACTATAGTGAAATAGTGATTCTTAAGATTTCACAGTGCAGTATTTCTCCTGGCAATGTGTCAAACAGCGAATGACTCTGCAGGTAGGAGTGCCGGGAAGACCATGTCTTTGCATCTCCTTCTGTCCAGAGAGGGAGCCGTAGTCTTGGCCAGATAGCTGGATCTGAAAACAATCATCAATTAATAATTGTTACGACCTTAAAAATATGTTTCGGGTTTAACCAAAAGTCGCAACATAAAAAGAACACCCGAGAGTTATAATGTTAACTTCAGAAACAGAACTTTCTGTAGCTGATGGTTTATGTATGGACAACAACAGTACTACAGTTTTCACTCTCCCTTGAAAGCCTCTTATTTTTTCTGCATTATCAAAAACTAGAGTTCACAGACTATGCGAAGTGAAATAGTTTGTGGTTTTAGGGGACTGTAAATAAATATATTTATGTACTTTTAAAGTTCATAATTCAAGAAAATGTTTGCACATTTGTCATATGTACAGTATAGTACCATTTAAGAACAAATATCTTCTGAGATTATTTAGAACAACCTGAAACACAGTGCTATGTCCCTCTCTAGACTTTAATGGATAATGCATTTAATTAAAACAGAAGCGTGTAATTAGCACTGTATCTTTGTTGTAAGATGCAGTGCTTTAGCTCTGATAAACACTTTTGTATGCAAAGTATGCAAACATTTAATCACTGTGTATATGCATTACAGTCCTAATTTAATCATTCAAAACTCATTTACTCACAATGCAGATTATTTTGGTATATTGAGATTTCTTTCTACAATGTATCTGCAACATTTTAAAGTGTCCTTCTAAAGCTGCTCTTATTGTTTACGTTTAAATGGTCATTCTTAAGATTTTTTAAAATGAAAACTAAAGATCTTACATTTGCAGAAGAATGTCACTAGTTCTGTCCTGGATAATGTCAATAGACGGGTTTAAATAAACAGGAGTCCAGGAACAATGGCCCACAATTTGCAGAACCCCAATGGGTTAGCGTGTGCATTAATTAGGCAGTCAGAATCCTCTCCCCATTTTGCTCATCTGCTCTTGTGACATACTGTAACATTATCGTCGGAGACACACTACTCCTCGAATCGTTTCTGACTCTTCTGTCAGGTCCTGTTCAGCAGGTAGTATGTCAAAAACTGAATGCCTCTTCCAGATCTTGATTGCAAATTCGTTGGATAATACACTATACTGTATACCGTTCTGTATACGGTTAGAAAATTTAAAGACAATATGGAAGCTGCAGCAAAAACCATAAGCATAAGAGATCGCTTTAACGCACACTGCAAATTGAGAATAGCACTGCTTAACTAAAAAAAAAGATTCCTACACAAAGAATTTCAATTTAGAAACATGAGATGAAATATTTTTTAAGCATCACTCTCAATTTGAAGTGCATTTGTTTCTCAGCCCTAAGGCCATTTCCAGACAGAGAAAATGTCCCATCTTTGTGACTTCATTATAACAAGCAAAGCTTTCACTTTTGGGATCTTCAGAAAAACCCACAAGGGCAAGTCAGAAAGAAACTTTCTTTAAATGCACAATCATGATATTAAAGCAACTTCCTATTGCTAAATAGTGACTAGGAAATACTTAAAGTACACTTATAAAATGTGACATTGCTACATCTGCTAAAAAACTCTACAATCCATTACAAAATGTTAAATAGGGGGACATCCTGTACCAGCAGTTGTATGTTCATGAAAAGGACAATAGGAGTGTGAAACAAAAGTGACTACAATTGTTTGATGTGAATATAAGTCAAAATGGGAACTAAACATAGCAGCAAGAACCCATTCAATTCCAAGAAGAGAGGCTCATTTCAGTGTCCTGTTAAGTTTTATGACAGCAAAGACATTACAAATCTATCCTTTTTCCTTTTATTTTTGAATTACATTTAATTTCACATTGCATGCTACTAAAATTGTGATTTTTACTAAAATAGAAAAGGCTATTTCCACACTGTAGAGTAGAAATGAAATGCAGTTTAAACACATATATTGAAGAAATTAATGCAAAAACAGAAGAACGTATCCCCCTTCTAAAATGGAAGAAATAACAGATGCTGATATGTTTATCTACCAAGATCGCCTCTGTTTGTTTTGCTTTAATGTTAGGCACTTTCACCTTCAATATTAGGTTTTAGGGCTTCTTATTGTGAAATACAACACAATGGTTTTGCAGTAAAGCAGAAATGAGGTTTGTGCTGAGTACAGGAATATGCAATCACTTTGCTGTAAAAACAGGGACATGTTTTAAAATACATTATGCCATTTCCTTTAAAAATCTATTAGCATGCGAGTTTTACCTATTTAAATCAAATTTAGAAACAAAAACATCCCATACCTGACTGCTTGGTAGTTTTTACTGAAACCAATAAAACAGTTAATATTCTACCTGCTTTGAATTTGAATTCTGGAAATATACCAGTCAATGTGAAAATAGTAGCAATAGAAAACAAGTTTTAAAATTGCTGATGAGTGTTTAATGTGCTGTTCTTTATCAGAACATGTTGATTTAAGAACGGAAGTTGTAAGAATTGCTTGCTCTTCTACAGTAATTTGAAACGCCATCATTGCATTTTCAACAAATTTAAGATCACCCACTGTTTATAGTGTGATAAAACGCCTGTCAATAATTATATTCAAATATTAACTAATTAAATAGCTTATAATGCATTTTTACTGCCGAATGATACCTTTTGTAAAAAAGTATGTGTTGACTTTTGTTGTCATAACTTTAAAACAGAAAGCAAACATGAGACTGTTTCCTAAACAAACTGTGCAAGTAACATACTGACATACTGACTGTGAGAGCCAAGTGACCCAACTCCTCTGCAAATAACTGCTCAGAACAGAAACAAGAAATAACTAACCCAACACCAAAATATGCATCCAATTTCTAACTGCTTCATCCAGTTCAAGGTTACAGGGGAGTCAGAGCTTACAGTATACACCCAAGTATACCAAAACCAAATAAATGTATCACAGTATAGTTCCCAAGTGGCTCCAAGTCAACTGGATTCGCGAGAGACAGAATGCATCTTTTTTATTCTTTAAGTTGTAACATGTTGATGTGTAAACGGAGCTCACTTGAAACATGTTGATTATTCTCCTATAGACTGCCTAGGAATCAACCATTTAGATGCTGCTGCACTTGATCAATGCAGCTCAATGCTACACAGGGTGATGTCTTAATGAACACACAGCAAAAGCAACATTTTCTCATGGGTAACTGCAAAATAACAATAATGAAATAAAATGGGCAAACACAAAGCAATTGCCATTTGTATTTTTATTTCATACAACATTGCTGTATTTTAACAATGTATAGTGATGTCAATTATGCAACAATGCCCAGCCAGCAAAGTAATTAATTTTCAAATTATTATGCAATCTAGAGTCAAGAAGTTTGAGACCAATCTGGGAGTGTCTGGGTGATCTGAGACTGGCTGGGCAGTTATATGCAGTAATATGGCCTGGAGAGGAAGACTATCCACATTTAGCAAAGCATGATTTTGACAGGTTGTGAGGAAGGCTCCCGGTTATGCAGGCTGTTTTCTTGTGGGTGTCACGAACCATAGCTGTCAATTGCTGTACATCTCAGCAACAGGACAGAGAGAAACTAGGCAAGGGACAAAGTCTAGAACAGGGAACGGAATAACTGCCTACATTATTTCAAATTGAGCTGTAGCTGTGTTATTTCTCAATTTAATTTAATATTCAACATATGTGAAGTACAAAATCTCCAGATATTTGCTTTATTTTAAACAAGGCCCCCTGCCCTCCCCCCTGTCATGTCCCAGCCGAGGCATCTGTGTAAGGAGGAGTTTGCCCAGAGTGAGACACAGCCACACAAGTCCTGTACTGTGCAGAGCCCCAGAAACGGACTGGAGAGAGTAAAAGAAAGAGCAAAAGACACAGCTTTCTGTCACGCAGATCTCTGCTGCTGAAGGGATAGTAGACTGGCCTCGCAGGCGCCACTGCCACACACTGCAACACAAAAACACTCGAGAGCGCACCGTTAGACAGCCCTTGTGATGCTGTCGTTTGTACGCCACGTGGAGAATTACGCTTTGCAGCCACGGTACAGCAAATGAACCACAACAGCCCAACAGTCAGAGATGCAATTATGTCATGGATGTGACTACTGTCACATAAGCTGTGAATGTGAGCCGTGAAGCCTGTAAGTAAACAGCATAAGGGTTTCAAAGATTCTTTGGTTCCTAGCATAGAAATTGCAGTACTGTAGGTTGTGGTACACAGAAATCTGAGGGAAACATCAAAGCATGGGCGAATCGCTATATACAGTAGTGCCACTCCATCTGGGACTGAGATACAAACAAACAGCTCTCGCAGGTTCTTATAAAACTGCCTCTATAATCTCTGTCAGGAATCCATCAATCATGTTTATCTTTAAGCAGTATCTAATAATATCTAATTAATTATCTTTGTATAACGATCAGCATTGTTTTTATTCATACGTATGACAGGTTCCTTGTAAACAATGCTCCAACAGCTTTAAATTTACTTTCTGAACTAAACTAAGATTATACCCTCCAAAGTAGAGATAGTGTATAACATCTCAGTTAAAAGGAGGTTCTGGCAACAGCAGCCTGTACTTAGAAAATTACACAAACTGTACATGCTATACAGTATGCATATACTGTACATTACTGGTAAGTACAACCATGGTGAAAAATATTTAGTGATGGATTTTTCAGCACTAAAAAATGTATTGATCTGGTAAACCACTGTAAATCAAATAAAGCTTTAACGTAGAAGAAATTCTTAACAGTGTCCATCTATCAACCATGCAGTATTAAAATAAATGTTATTTAAAGGTACAGTAACTTACAAAAGCTGTTTACATCTGCTTTGAATTACAGTATGTGTACTGTACATACAGCCATATCACTCTGCAACTCACAGCTGGCAACCCACTGATGCTAAGCAGGTGTGAGCCTGGTCAGTACCTGGATGAGAGACCTTGCCCTTACCAATCATGGCCTCCTAATAATCCCCATCTATAAATTGGCTTCATTACTCTGCTCTCCTCCCCACTGATAGCTGAGTGTGGTGAGAGTACCGGCGCACTATGGCTGCCGTCGCATTATCCAGGTGGGGCTACACATTGGTGGTGGTGGAGGGGAGTCCCCATTACCTGTAAAGCGCTTTGAGTGGAGTGTCCAAAAAAGCGCTATATAAGTGTAAGCATTTATTAATTATTATCATTACATACAGTACAGTTCTGTTTAACTATGGTTCTCAGTCCAACTCAGCATGAATCTATAAAGATTATTGCCAGCTACATCCAATTTATGAAGCGGCATTTTTGAAGTATTTGACTTGACTTGACTTGACTTGAACTTTATTGCCATATGTAACCGGTGCTGGTACAATGGAATTCTTACTTACAGAAAGTCTCTCGATTGTAAAACAAGTGTAAAAAAAACAAAACAAAGTGCAAACAGTTTTTGTATTTTTTGATATCTCCATAATCCAGAAGCCTCGAAGAGTGGTATAAACAGATTAAGTGTATACACTTGTTATACATTAAGTGTCATACATCATTTATTCAGCTTGCAACTACTTAATGTAGCCACTTATGCCGAAAACATCATGGGGCTATTCAGTTTGTGAGCATAAATGCTCCAAAATGCATGTCTAACAAGACTCCAGTTGCAATCTAGTATTTGTATTTTTATAAAAGTAAAAACGTTCATACAGTATATCAAGATGATTATGTATCCCTCTTTAATTGTGCCGCAGTATATGGCTACTACTACAAACCTCCAGGTATACACTCTAACAGAGATTATAATAGTTGCGTACCAGTTTTTGGGCTTTCCCAAATTCATTTACTCAAATTCAAAATCATGTTAACTCAGCTACCATGATGCATGGCTGATTTTCCATGGTCTTCCTTTTAGCATGCAGGCAAATCATTAAAACGATTGTAGCAAGGGTTTTTCTCAGAAGTGAGGGGAATTTTGAGGATGATTGCACTAGTTAGTTGTTCCATTTTCAATCCAATGGATTGGCAGAATATGAGTGGTACCAGTTTAGCTAATTTAATTGAACTGCTTGACCACACTGCCTCATCTCATGTACTGAGACCAAAGCTCATGCACTGTCTAGGCTGGGCCTCTGTTTAAGTTTAGAGACCGGCGCCAAAGAAAAACAATAATATAATTATTATTAATTATTAAGGAGTAATAGTTAATTATATGAAAGAAACAGCTGTATAGAGTACATTCATTGCAGTATTTTTGATTTTTAAGGCATCTGCTGCAATGCTTGCTACTTTCACTATAGCTGTTAGATCTATATCATCACCACATTGTGGAACTTTCCTTAATAAATCAAGATCCATTATAATCCCATGTTGTCTGGGTTAGCAAACTACAGTATATGAGAAAAATAGATCATTTACCTAAGCACTCTTCAACATGGGAAAAATGCTAAAATGAAGGTAAGAACAACTACAATTCCACTTAAATGTTACTCTATTATAGTATAGTATACTGTATATGTGTACTTACTACTGTAATGTGTCTCTAAAATCCCATGTTTCACATTCCCATAATGCTAGTGACCACTATTCTTAAAAGACGCTTTAACCCTGAAAGGTGTTTCTTTTAACATCATATACAACATGCATTTATCCCTGGATAAGCTTAGAGACTGATACCAAAGAAAAATTGCTTGAGTTTGGAATTTTGTTCCTGACAATATTATGGAGTTATAGTTAATTATATGAAGGAAACTGCTGTATAGAGTAAATACATTGCAGTATATTTGATTCAATAACCTCAAAAAGTGAATAACAAATAAGTATTTGGTTTGTTCCTCCTGGTTTCACACTTCTGGGAAAATTCAGTCCCTGGAGGATCCCTGCATTACTAGTCATCATCTTCAATATTAAATAATTTTCCTAAAAACCTCTCATTTTGACCTTAAAGTAGCAAATGCATTACTAAAATGTAATGTCAAGGATGGCACAGTGACATTTAACTTCCCTGGAGGGAGTCTGAGAGATAATTTCCATGTACACCAGATGGTATGGATGTTCTTGGTGCATTTAATACAGAATATTGACAACTTAGTTAAAATGCATACTCACACTCACAAACAAGACAGCAAACAAAAATAAAACCCTGCAGGGTCTCATCGGAAAAGGTGCAAAACAAGAAATCACAGAAAGGAACCATGTAAAGCTGAAGACAGTAAAAAGAAGATCTAAGACAATCTCAGGCAACTGTCTTTGATAGGAGGTTAACTGGCAGTCCAAGTGCCCTAGTTAGTCACTGACCTTCTTGGAAGTCAGCGAGAAAATGACTAAGCCTTAAAGTTTTGAAGGATTAGTGAGGCAGTAATGGACATTTTTCTCTATGCTGCGTGTTAAAAAAACAGAACACAGGAGGAGTGAATAGTGAAAGTACAGCCTACACAGAAATGTTACTCTGTACACATAGAGGAGCTTTGTTGTTGCTCGGCTTATTTATGGCATGGGTACTGTATAGTACAGTAGGTCATTTTTCACACTGCTCTCTTGTAATACAAGACCATGAACTGCTTCAGTTGATTTCTACAAATAACAGCAGCACAGAAACCAAGAAATTTTAACACCTCTTCTTCCTGTAGAAAGACGGAGATCACACTAAAAAGGCTGCATTCTTGAGATTTATGTTAAATTACAGACCTAGCTATGTAGCAGAACTGCCATGTGCCTCATGCTACTTATGTTATCACATCTGGTGATGAGTTCATCCTTTTGGTTTGTTTTAAAAGAACTCCCAAGTGCTCTGCTTTCTCCTCCGAGAGGCTATGGGGTCCATCCTGACTGGAAATGACAACACAATGTCCAGAAAGGAGTCTGCAACTCCTGAGTCACCACAGCAGGGGTGCAACTTACAGTACGCCATCTCAGCTGTGTGTCCGTGTTTTAGTTTGCTGCTTTGTTTTTTTCCAAATTAACTATTGCAGAGAAAAATCCTGCATTGAGCTCGGGTTTCTAACTACAGTCTATAATGAACAAAATACAAATGAAAAAATCCTTACCAAAGGGAGTAAGGAAACAAGAAAGCACTAGGAAATATATATTTAGCTTATTTACAGCAACAATTTAAATAAGAATTACAGCATACAGACTCAACACTTTGAGCTGAAAGAAATAGCTTTCTACTACTGCCGTTTCTATCTCTCAAGGATCTGACAACATTGCATGAAAACAACATGTATCGTCCAATGTTATTGTTATCTCTAATCAACACAAACGCTGTCCCTGTTTTTGGAGCTGGGCTCACTATGAGGGTGTCAGCAACAGAGATCACTGCTCCTTGGAGTGTACAATCAACAAAACAGATAGGGAACTGGACAGCAGTGTCAACACCTTGCACACCAGCTTGGTTTCAGATGCAAACAGGCAGCTCAGGGCAGGTTCAGTGCAGCAGGAATGACCTTGAAAGACCACAGATAGACAGATACTCAGGGGTAGGCGACAAGGTTATATACAGCACCTGTTGACTATAAGAGAAAACCTGGAAAACCACAGAATCAGAACAGTATACAGTAATGTATTTTAAAGACTATACTGTAGCAAAAGGACTTCAAAAGAAAAAACATGTGGGATAGTGTGATAGCTGATTATTAATCTTTAAGGTACAGAGATAAATATATACACCTGTACAGAAATGGGTGCAGTCTCGAAATTTGGCATTACATACAGAATAGGTTTTCAAACATTAAACACTGGCATACAGCAAGAACCAACCTACTTGAAGACTGAGCTAGTCTCAGCAAGTGACATACTGCATGAGCAGAATTATTTGTCTGAGAAAATGTAACAAGTACAGGTGTGACCCCCTAAAAAGTTTTAAAATCATCTTTATTTGGTCAAGGATTACTTCTTTGAAGTAGAGCAACTCATCAGAGATGTGTCTGTAAGTGGAATTAGATCATCCCACAGCAGTATCTAATTAAAAGAACTCAGCGATATTCTTTCAACTGTAATAAGCTTTTTAATGATGCTCCATTTTACAGGTAAACTTAATTCCCAGAATTGCTTGCAAATTATGTCAGCTCTCCATACATGATTTTCAAGGCACCTGCTGCAATGCTTGCTACTGTTTTATGAATACTTTTCACTATAGCTACTAGATCTACTGTACAGTATATCATCACCTCATTGTGGAATTTGAAAACTCCTTAATAAATCAAGATCCATCATAATTCCATGTAGTCTGGGTTAGCAAAAATAGAATATTTATGTAAGCATTGTTCAACATGACCAAACTGCTGAAAAGAAGGTAAGAACAATTCCACTTAGAAGCAAAAATGTAAGGCTATTGTACAGTGAACAGCACATGTGTACTTACTACTGTAATGTGTATTTATAAATGCCAAGTTTCACATTCCCACAGTGCTAGTGACCCCTGCTCTTTAAAAGGCACTTTAACCCTGAAAGGTGTTTCTGTTAAGATAATATATAACATACATTTTTGCAAATACTTGAGAAAAACAGTCGTAAGGGAACTCTACTGTTGTGAAAATCATTGTGTAAAACATTGTAACTGAGGCTAATATATTTAAGTATACATTACACACAATATTCTATATACATTTAGGTAGATAAATATACAGTACATCACAGTATAAAACACACTGAAATCCTACCCTCCATATGCTCCAAAAGTGAAGCTTCTCTTCCTCTGTGGCATCCTGGCAGCAGAGAGATTAGTGCAGTCCAAGGGAATTGGCTTTCTGCTAAGTCGGTTAACTCAGCTGGAAAGGGTTACTGAGAAATCAGTGCTGAGCCTGGCTGCCTTCTAAACCTCTCTCTCTCACACACAGGGCTGAGTATGGAAAGTGAGTGCATGTTCCACACTGCCCTCTCTCTTCCAGTCCTGGGGTTTATCTTTGTCAATCCCTCTTTCTCTTTATTAAGGGGGGGTGGTTGACCGCTTCCAGTTGCCCTGACAACAAGCACGCTCCCTCCTGACACAAGCTTCCCTTTTTTTTTTTAATATGAATTTGCAAACAACCCAACAAGAGGCTGCAGGCACATGTGTGCCTCTTTCTGTTCCCCATTTTAATAGGCTGTGTAAACATCTTCAATTCATTTTTGAGTAATACGTCTGCATAGTTCCAGAGCAGAATACATGCCACATAATACATCACTGAATATTTAAAAATTGGGGCTATATTATAGATTCATGTCAGTGACATGTCAGGAGAGGCAACAGTGGGCTTGTTTCTTCAGATTGTGTACTGACTCTTGGAATGAATTAGTAAGGCTCAAGGTTTAAAGACCCAGCCAAAGAAACACACCTAATCTTTTTAATAGTCTTTTTTAACAGGGCATCACAGTGGTTTTTTTAAGTACAGCAACTGCCTCACAGGTCCAGGCGGGTGTCTATCTCCAGCTGGCGGTCTGGGTGGAGTCTGCATGCTCGTGTGTGCATGGGATTTACTGTACACAAGTGCTCTGCTTTCCTCCTTTCTCCCTGAGGCCTGGAGGCTATATTCGATAGGCTATCCTAAATTATCCTCTTTTCCCTGGTCCCGTGATGACCTAATGTTCCATTCAAGGGAAGAGGAGCCCTGCCCTGTGCCCCATGCTTCTGGAAGCAATTCTCTGAATTGCAGTGTCCCTTGTGGGGATAAGCAATTTTCTGATAAAGGCTGGAATGTTTTTTATAGCATTTCTTGCTTTAAGTGATGATACAGTACGTTAAATGGCTGATGGTAGTAAACTATACAAAGAAGTTAAACCAAAGTGGAAATTATTATCTAATATCATCTAAGTAAGTTACTAACATTTTCACTCACTTATGCAGGTGGGCATTTTACTGGAACAATCGGATTGTGAAGTGCTTTGGTCAAGCATACAACAGCACTGTCCCACCTGAGGTTTGGCTCCATGACTTGCCAGTTACAAGCCGAGACCCTTGACAACTGCTCACTGCAGCACCAATCCAATCACAGTGAGCTTGTGACACAGCAGCTAAATTCGCAGGTTCATTGCATTTTATTAAATGGGTGTCACATTTCAACATTCGATTTCTCCAGACTCGTGGTTTAATATACTAACATACAGTATGTACACAAAGATGGTTGTCCAACCAAGGATTTACAGTACTTCGCTCACCAAAGAATCTAAATTCTAATATTTGCGTGACTACTTCTTCTTCAGGTGTGCACAGACTGTACTTATCTATGTACAAATGGTTCAGAACAAAAACAAAACACTATCGCAGCATTAGATCAGACAAAAATAGAGAGCAAATGACACCTGTATAGCACTTTGCAAAAACAGCCCAAGATATCTGAGTGCCTTAAAAAATATCCCTGCTTAACCTTCAATAGTTCACTGAAGGGCAGACACCTTTTAATGGAATATGATACAAATATTGACAGGTTATGTTATTTCTGTGAAGATTTCTTCATTTTTACCATGAAAGAGCATCACATGTTTTATCAGTGAAACAAAAACATTACTGTGGCAGGACTCCAGAATCCCATGCCTGTAATGCCTTTCTTTCAGGTATTCAGGTGTTGGGCTTTCTATCACATTCTGCAGTGGGGATGTTCAGATCTCTGATGCCCTCTGCCAACAGGCATGGAAGATTTAATGAGGCAGAATTGGTGGAGCCGCATTCTGCTGGACTACAGCCAGGTGGAGAGGCACTCCATCAAACCACAATAACAAAATGACAAACTTTCCCTTCTCCCTCAGCCCCTGCCAGCATAACTCAGTTTGTCTTCTGTTTCTCAGCATACAGAAGGGTAAGACTACATTTTCAACAAGGGCATCAGGAGAGCAAGCTGTCTGTAGGGCTGTGGCTTCCATCAGAGACAAAACCAGGACACTCCTGTCTAGAGTCCTCACCATGAGCAAAGCAGGAAACCACCTCTCATGTTCAGCCCTCTCCTTCTATGACTATATCAGGACCATAAAAACATTATTACAGTATTTAGCACTGTTTTGAACCTCCTTGAAATCATTGTGTGTAGCATAAGAATCTGAGCAATTACAAGCCGAATAACTTATAATTCTTCCGACAGCAGGAGATTTTGCAAGACTTGTTCAAGACAATCAACTTCTTATAAATGAAACCTACTGAAACATTAAAAAAAGACATCCACATACCCCTAGAACAAAGGATACTGTACATCACAGGGGAACACTGACCTGAGAAGGTTGTTAAGTATATACTGTAGCAAGGAGGGACTTGTTATTCACCTGCTCTGCACAGACAAATAACTTTAAAGCCATTACAAAAGAAGCATTCCCAGAACTCACAGCAAATGATCCTTGAGGGAAAGAAAGTGTGTCAGCAACAGTCTTTTTGTTCCTGGAAACAAGTTACCTGATAACATCAGAGGCCTCTCCTGTATGCATTCACTTACAATGAATCTGTAGGGAGCATTACCATGGAGAAGCGCCAGCTCGATGAGATACAGGTAGGTGTCTGGTTACCGCAGCAGGAAATTTGCACTTAAAAATAAATTACTGTGGGGCAGAGGATGAAGAGTGCAGGCAGAGGTAGTACTGGAAAGCACATTGCTATTACTATTAATTTTAACTTAGTCCAGTAAATTAAGTTAAGTATTTGGCCTGGCATTCTCCCCCAGTTTGGAAAATCTGAATCTCACTTGTAAGCAAGGGGTGCTGATGATAATGACAGGCCTCTGACCTCTGATCTGATCAGTAGAAGAATTCTACAGGAGCAATTTTCCACTTAGGCTCTATGTACTGTAGCGTCATTGTGTATGCTGTTTGGTTAGAATGTGCCACTGTGTCAAATTCACCTCAGTTTTTTTATCTTTGGTCTGTGGATGCACGGAGGACAGTAGTGGACTCTTCATGTCTAACAACTCAAACCAGTCGATTCTTGGTGCAGCAGCACTTAGGTGAATCCTAGTCCTCATAAATCTGAGTTAGGCTTTTCTGACTGGTACTTATCTGATTATTTTTTAAGTCAGATGGCACAGCTACCATCTTGATGAGTACTGAGGTGACTGTGTTGGAGCAGTGAATATTGAAATCACACCACAGCTTAACAAAACTGAACAACCTTGTAATACAGTTGGCACTGTACAGTAGGTTTCAGTTAACACATTTATAAGGGACTTAAATCATTTTATAACTACAGAAAATAGAAAGTTTAACCTATTTTTAGCTTAGGGATACAGTTAATCTGCAGTCCATGGCAAGAACGAAGGTGTTAGGCCAGGAGATGTACAGTACAGGTAGATTACAACACACCTCATGTGGCTGGGAACATGGACAAGTTGGCAGAGGAGAGGGCGGCTAACCAGGGCTGAAATTAGTGAAGAATCTGTTCAGGACTCTCCTCTTGCTCTCTCAAAGCCCCTGATAATGTTGATTCAGCGTGCTTGAGGCTGTCCAACATTTAAGAGTAGGGCGACTACGTTGTAGATGTTGTGAAACCCAGAGAAAATCTTCCTCGCCTCCAAATGAAAATAAACAGCACCGGAGATAATTTTCATTGCATCCGAATGGTCTACCATTCAAGTTAGATATTTTATCCTTTAAGTACTAGACATTAAGTACATTCCAGTCTACAAATCCAGATTCATGCCTTGGCACAGGTAGAGTGATCTTGGCAATCTGTGAGTTATTGATATTTGTGAGTTATTGTCAGTCGTATACACAGTATCAAGGGAATATTGAGGATTACATGCAAAGCATCTACATTCAGGGTTAAGGTAATATTATACACTGAAAGGATCTGGTGCTGTTCTGTGTCTTCACTTGCACTACGTAGTTAATTAACAATACTTACAAGCAGTGATCTGACATCTGCAAACAAACACAATAGATATTTCAGAGTGAAATACTGTATCACTCTCATTTTATTATTTTTAACAGGCTTCCTGCACATTTCTACCCAGTACTACAGCCACAAGAAAACGCAAAACACTTTAGATCCACTCTTCATGACCCCTCTTATAGGTTTTATCAACTTGCAAATATGCAAACTACCATTGGAAAAACATTTGTCAGCTTACAGTATATCAAAACATAATAGCTTTTGCACCAAGCAACAGCATCAGAGATGCAGCTTGTCATGTTTGTAATGTAATTGTTCCCATATCAGAATCTTCAGAGTAAACATTCTGATTGCAATGATACCTCATTCAGCTGATTCTTAGCATTTTGTACAGGAATGTACATGGAACATGTGAATAGTACATCTTGGTTGAAAAACTGCAGTCAAGCTGGGTACAACTGAAAATTAGGCTGTAGGCAAGGGTTCACATTAGTGACACAGTACATGAGTATGCATCCAAACCTGCTTCTGAAAAATGTACAGTATTCCAACCCAAACAATTTTGAGAGCTATTCCTTGTAGTGATTATCTGTTTTGTGAATTTGACAATAAGAATAGTTGGTGTAGAAGTGAAATAGACCAGAAACCCACACCTACACCCAGTTTAACTCAGGAGGGAAAGACATCTAGTTTCACAGGTTAGAAGGGACTCACAGCAATAGTTTAGCCTTGGTTTGGACTTTGAAAGTTAAGGGCACACTTTTTTTCAAGATGAAATCCTCAAGTAGCTGCGGTGAAAGACAGGCAGGGAGGGAGCAAGCTAAGTACTAGACGACGTTTCAGGTACTCATTTGAGAAATTCAGGTCAAAAACTATGCCAAGCCCTGGCTATATGACACAGTCAGAAGACAGGAGAATTGAGAATCAGAGCCTCTGACATGGTGGGGTAATTTTCTGCATATCTCATTTGAGTAAGAGTGAAAAGGTGCTTTGCAGACACATGGTAAATGATCATCCACTTACAGGCTGGACTGAATGCTTTCATACAGGCTATCACAGGCCAAGGAGAGCCTGTCACTTTTATTATGATGCTGTCCCTGTGATAACCAGAAAGAGTTCCAGGATGTCTTTATCTATATTTTTTTAACACCCCAAGTAATTGCATCTAATTATTCCTTATTTCACCTTTCAATCCAAAGCATCCTTCAGTGTCCATCTGATCACGTACTGTATCCCACTTAAACCTCCACTACAGCAGGATAAAATAATCATAAAAATGAATTTGTCAACTCTAATTTAAGAGAGAGACCTCAATATGAAGGACATCACTGTATAATCAGATTTGTGTTGTAACTCTCCATCAACACTTTCCTCAAGTGTTAATGTTCGTACAAAGGGGCAGAAAAGATCATTTTCAAGGGGTTATTTTTGTTAGCGTCTGCAATCAAGACGCCAGAGGAAGACCAAATTATTCTGGCAGAACCAACCAGCTTTTTCACATCTTCTCTGCAGGTAAGACTATGAACATCCATAAAAAGCAGTTCAAATTAACTAGCCATTTTACGGTAAACGTTCTTTGCCATAAACAATTTTAAATTGGAATGAGGCGAATTGGAACAGCTAATCCAGGACAGCTCACACGCGACGGATTAAACAGAGCCCACATCTAACCGCTTGCGAATTCGAGTCTCACCCACTGTTTGATTCTAAAACCGCCTACATTTATTCCTTGAGGTCTTACTGTACATTCCCATCCCAACACGTCACATACGGAGTCCTTGAAACACTGCGGCCTTTCATTGCTGTTTATCGGAGACATGTCTGGGTTAGACAGACATTGTAAGGGAAAGAAAGGCGTTGTTGTTTGAGAAATTATGATGCCCCACTCCCCTCCAACTACCAGCTCCCCCCCATAGCCAGATCAAGCAATAAGGCCAATAACAAGGAGTTCTGGTGAAGTTCTGAACACAGAGTTGAATGTGTTGAAAGTACTGCTGCTTTCTTTGTGGCTAGTTTGGTATTGTAATCATACAGCCCATTTTTAAAGCCTTGAAAGCCCAAAGAAATGATAAATAATTGTATCCATTTCTCCACCATGACCTTAATATCTAGGCAGGTGGTCATGTATACTGCCAGATGAAAGAGAGCAGATTTGGGACGGGCTCTAAATTGCTTTGGAGAATAATCCTTTTGTTGTTATTCCTGTTTTTACATACTAAAGGAGACTAGGATTGAAATTAACAGACTGCATCCAAAAGGATAAGCTGTTATGGGATATTATAACAATGTTTTACAGAAAGAGAAATTTCAGGACCCCCACTGTGATAATCACTGTGAAATACTTCTTCTATGGCTCACTGCAAGAGCACACTGTCTCATCCAACTGGCATTGTCTGTTAAAGCCTTTCAAAATAAAATGATAAAATAAAATACAAATGATATCTACCATTTATAAATAGATTTGGAAGAACTCCGTTGTGACATTGTGCTTCTGCAGCTGCTCTGCTGCAATAAGCTGAAAGATGCACAGGAAATATATTTACCTGACTCATTGAAAAAAGTAAAAACACACTCAGCAAAGCTGCTAAAAAGTACATTTTTTCTTCCCACAGAATTATTGAGGGAGTAATGTTTTGTGTTTAGAAATCCATTCTCTAAGCACTTCATCCAATTCAGAGTTGGGGGGGAGCTGGAGCCTATCCCAGCAAGCAATGGGTGTAAGCTGGGGTAACACCCTTGGATGGGATGCCAGTCCATTGCTGGGCACAGGTAATTTTTCCAGAAGCCAACTAACCTACTAGTATGTTTTGGACTGTGGGAGGTAACCAGAGCATCTGGAGGAAACCCTCACAAACCTGGGGAGAACATACAGACTCCACACAGACAGCAGCCCAGGTCTGGACTTGAACCCACGACCGAAGCACTGTGAGGAAGCAACACCAACCACTGTGCCACGTGATGCCCATGTTTAGAAATTTGTAGAAATATTTTGTCATCATTCTACCTTCACAAATAGCTGCTTACGCTATATTTATGCAATACAACACACTGTTGTTATATAAACCAATGTGTAATGTGTTTTCATCTCCCCACTGGTTGGGCCTTGACAGCAAGAGCCTTAGTAGTGCTTCAAATATTCAAAGGCTCCTGCCTTTATCTTCAGAAACAGCAGAAGACCAGTAATACACAGTGAGAAACAATCCAGTTTGTTTTAAAAGCTGTCTTAAGTATTAATGAAGCCAGCAGTGTCTTTCCTGCCTACAGATGGTTAAATATTTTACCAGCCAGCCATACTGTACATTTTCCTCTGTGAGGACAGCAGTCATGTGCCTGTGCATCACACATGCTCATGTAGCCATCGACTGCTGTGCCAGAAGGAAGATCTATGTCTGTTTTAATGGATCTCCAGAGCTATTACATTCTCTCTACCATTTTCTCACTCCTCAACCAGGGTTTTAATAAATGTATTTCTCAGCAGGAAGAATTCTGCTGCCTGGTTGACTGCACAGTCAACAGAATGCGGGTCGCACGCTCCGACACAAGCTTGGGAACTCGAAGGAAGTTAAAGCAATTCAAGCTTCTTCAGTACATAGCATGGTGGGATAGATAGATTAATGCAGGATGGATATTGACTCATAATCACTAGCTACCACAAGACAATAAAGAAATAAATTCCAACTCTTCCCTGTGGTTCCAGGTCAATGAAAAAGTGTTAGTAGCAACTGTCATATTTAATAGTAGTAACAGTACTCAACGTTTTCACACTGCTCACACATACAAATTGTTATCCTTCACACATCCTTTAGCATAATTCAATACAGACTACACCTCTTTTGAGCAAGGCTGTAATTAGTGCTAAACAGTTTTGCAGTTTACAAACAGTTTACAGCTGGTGTGATACCAGCTGGTACTTCATTATATACCTTCAAATAAATTTCAAATGGGCCCTGATTTTACATGCTGGACTTTTACCCATTCAGCCACCCAAAACCCATTAAAGCCAGCCTCACTTTACTAGTGGAAAACCCCTCACACTGCTGGACTCCAGGGAGGGCCTGTGTGGAAAAACCTAATGCAACAAACTTTTATTTATGAACTCAAGATTCCAGAATTTGTAAATGAACTCATCCTACACTATACACACACCAAACATATTTAACTTACAAGTGCTTAGGGTTTGGTTGAGGTTAATGGGCAGTGCATAATTGAAATTATATTTCAGTAGCTTACGAGTTTAAAAGTACCACCAGAATTTGCATGCTGATGGTTGCTCAAGACAAAAAGATTATTTTTATGTAGTAGGGTTAAAGGAAACTAATCTGCCTACTTTTAGTGCTCCTAGCATGACCAGAAACTGATGAACCACGAGTGAGAAATTCAGAATTCAGGGGAAAAATACATTATATATGTCACTTCAAAGAGATAAATACACTGCATATATTCTAGATTACGGAAAATAGTTGCTGAGCCCACATTTAAAAGCAGTAGGTAAGCATTTATTAACACAGTATAATACTGACCACATCAGCATTATCTACAGTATTAACTCCCATACAGTTCTACTTTGAATGATATCTAAATAAGGATCAACAGGAGTCTTTGTAACACTACAATACAGTAAATTCCACTATACCAAATCCTCTGTTTTTTTGTTTCTATGAAGGAAAGTTAATTAATATCTGGAAGTCTTTGAATGTTGAATGTTATAAACCACACAGAGCCACCAGAGGGAGTAATTGAGCAACAGCAGGTTAGCTGGGCACAGTAACGCTTGCTGCAGATTGCATTTCAGGAAAAAGTAATGCTTTGCAG
Source organism: Lepisosteus platostomus (assembly GCF_059453375.1). Taxonomy (NCBI): domain Eukaryota; kingdom Metazoa; phylum Chordata; class Actinopteri; order Semionotiformes; family Lepisosteidae; genus Lepisosteus; species Lepisosteus platostomus. The sequence continues at coordinate 11,322,684 of NC_142633.1, read as the reverse complement.
GGTCATGCTGTGATGAAATATGTTTCCTGTTAAATAATTGACATTTCCTACTGTATGTTACTTCATATAGGGACTGGTTGGCCTATTTGTAGATGTCTGTTTAGTGTTTCTTACCAAAGTATTTCTAAAATGAAGTCAGACACCTATGAAATTTATTTAGAGAACAGCAGTGTACTGTTTTTTAGAATGATGGTTAAGATGCCTTTCTAGCATGGAGCAAAATTTGTTGCATGTTCCCTTGACAAGGGTCAGTCTTCTGCAACAATGTGCCTGATATACAGTAGTACTGCACAGAGGGTTTATGGGTGGAGACAAAAGCAGTCAGATGCGTAGAGGAGATTTGATTTGCACTCTTCTCTCTCAGTGTTCAGCCCTGGCTTTTTACTCACAGTGGCAGTGAGGGGCAGGACCTGTGGACACACACAGTCACACTACCACTACCAGCTCATGGAGGAGCTGCATTGTAGCTTGTGACTGCACTGCCAGGGATATAAATCGGAGAGAGGGAGTGAGGGACAGCTAATTCATTTTGTTCCAGTGCATTCCTATCCTCATTCATTTTCTGTCCTCACAGAACCTTAGAGCGAGTGGAAGCACGCAATCTCTGAAGTACAGGCAAATTTCACTGTGCTCAACAAAAGCAGATACCATTTTTTACTTTGCCTCTGGTTCCACTGCAGTGTTGAGGCCAGGTATGGTGGGGTTAAAAAGAGACAGAAAAACTGAGCACGGATCAGAGGACACGGAAAAGCTCTGCACGCTTTGGGAATATGCAACCAACTGTAAAAGCCCTTGAGAATCTGATAAATAATCCTATGGCATTAAATGAATGTTAAACACACACTGCTCCTTCCTCAATAAGCAAGGATACTGCAGTGCTGGTGAACCTGTGATGACAATGCTTGTAAGACTGGTGTTGAAATAAAAGGGCTGCCTTCTTCCAATGAACTGAATGATACAGTATTTGAAGATTTCTGTATCTTCTCCTACTTCTACCTTTTTACTGATTCCTGCATCTATTGAATCCATATGTCTCTTTCAGTGACTTAAGCCCAGGGGGCTGCACTGTAAAACTGATGAGTCAAGTGAACTGATGAAACACTGTAAATGAACAATAATGTGTTTCAAGGATGAAAGAAACATTAAAAGAGAAACAAAAATAAGAAGAAGCTGTGGATGAATACTGTTAATAGTTAAAAGTAATTTAGTAAACACGTATATTTAATCACATCACGATAAAACATTATGAGAAGGAAGGAAATTCAATTAAGCTCAACAGGAAAAAAACAAATCTGAAGCATTAAAATATATGATTTATGTGGTCCAGACAAATTTCCATTATTCATTGTCAAGTATGAAATCCCTTATGTGAACTATAGAAAGGAGCTGCCTGTCTGTGAGCTGTACTCCTCCAGCACCCAAGATCTAGACTGTAAACAATTTGCAAGACACTGGAGACCTCCAATTCGACTGAGGAGATACAGCCAGTGTCCGTCTCTCTCTAAATGGCTTTTTAAAAGAGAGAAGGCTATAATCTAACAGTTCCAGCTCCATTACATATCCAGCCTCCTGTCCCATGCAGGAGATTAATCCCTGGATGAAAAATGAACAAAACAGCAAGAGCCTGGAGAAGTACTGATGATGACAACTAGAGACAATTATTTCTCAGAGGTAGCAGTGAACTGGAACCCTAAAAAGAAAGGGCATTTTAAGAAAATCAGGCAAAGTATGAACAGCAGGGATGAAACTGATTAGTTGTCTTCTGCATAAACCACTTCAATGTGTTCTCAGTGATAAAAAGCAGAGATTCAGTGGTGCACACTGGGTGATGGCTGTCACAACATTTTCACCATATTAGTCACGTAATTCTGCTACTAATTATTGTATTGCTATACATAAAACAAATTACTGTATTTGTTATACTGGAGGACTCACTGCTTGCATAAAATTCTGACCTGCCTGCTGGTTATTACTTTCCTATATCTGAGAAATGGTAATAGCCGTCTTCACCTGGACCAGCAGTGTCAGAGGTAGTCAGCACGAGAATGACAGTTTGGATCAGTACTTTGCAGACATAATCTGATCATTTTAAAGGTCTGAAAGGTCCTGAAAGATTGTGTCGTAGGAAATACAATAGCTGCAAAATTACTTTTGTATCAGAGAAAAACTTCACCTATAAAATGAATAAAGTGGGGTGGCTTTCTTTTTAAATACAAATTAATTACATGCTGTATATACTGCATGCATTAACAAAGGTACTGCATTCTGGTCTGCTCTACTCCCAGAAAAACATGCTCTGCTCTAGAATGTAAGAGGACATACTATGAAACAGACAAGCAGAGGAAGGTAAATTTTGTATTAGCTTGAAATTTTTATAGCTTGTATTCCAATTAACTAATTAACTGAGGAAGGTGACACGGCTGAAACGTTGTGTTTTCTTTCTTCTCTTTTCAGCATGGAATAAAACTATTACTTGTTCCTTTCCAATTAACTAGCTTTTAAAACATCATTCTGCAATGATCAAGTCAACAAGTCTCAGGGCAGCAATTTGCTCCAGCACCATGGACAGCACTCCTGCACAAAGAACATGTCAGAGCCCAAGGTTATGATTTCTGAAAACATGCACTGAATAACTAGATATGCTCCAGCTTTCGGCTGAACCTTCACACTGCAGAGAAGGCAGAACAGTACAGAATAAAAATATCTTCATGTCTCCCCCTGAAAGCACAGAGCTATCTATCGAAATTTCTATTTCCCATGTAAGAAAATTGAGAAAATTATTTCGAATTAGAGTTCTATTTACTAAAGCTTGTTTCTTTCAAACAGAGAGAGTTCTAAATAGATTGTAGTGGTGGCACAGCCAGATAAACATTAATCAGAGTTATGGAATACCAGCTACAGTATGACTCATATCACCTAACCCAAGTTATCAAGAACCTGAAATCACATGGAAGCAAAACTATTAAAATACATTTTTATGAGCAGCTTTTATGATTATTAGATCACAGAAGTTTTCAATCCATCCATAGTGTAATATTTCAATCTAATGTTACAACCACAGACAACACTGTAATCTGTCTCACAGAAACACATCATCTCTATCTGTTATTAACAACTGGGGCAAACATTCATTCTGTTTCACATTTACCTGTATATTTCACAGTAAAATACTTCATTGAGATATTGTAGCCAACTTTAGGATTACCGTATTTCCAGCCATGGGGTGCCCAAAACATGGAGGGTTTATATCTTAAAACAACCACCCATTCTGAATTTGATGTACTGTACATACGTTTTTCAGAATTAGCCTGTATTATCACTGCGCATTGAGTTAAAACTCAGGTTAGGCTTTTTTTTTCTGGATGAGGACACACACAATGTGAAATTTTTATCCAACAGTGTCAAGACAATGTTGAGTAACCTTTGTTGTGTTTATTTTCATATCTTCACAAAACTTTTCAGGGAAGTCTTGCAACGTCAGGATCTATTTAGGCAATTTTGCCTATCGGCACCTGCAAACTACAGCTAGTGCAGTATCCAACTGAACAAGTCTTCTTTTCTAGGAGATAAGAAAGCCACCACTTTTAAAATGTAATTACTCTGCTGCTTGAATCTGATAAGCAGTACAGCACGTACCCTGCTTGCATTCAAAGTCTCCTTTCCCCCCTTAGAATGTCTGCAGCTTCTCTACAAATAGATGATGAGGCTGCACAAACATCAGGAAAGGGCTAAATATTTATTACTTCAAAGAGTTCCATTATTACAAATCTGGAGGAACAGCTGAGAGCTCATTAGTAATTTAGAGCCTAACAGTGGAGAAAAAGGACAAAGTGATCAGACTTGAATCTCGAAGATATATTGCCCAACTGAATTTCCAAGTTTGTAAAACTTTGTTGTGGTCTTATCTATAAGATAAGCTGCTCCAAATTCATTAATGGAATATGAAGGTCACATGTTTTTATTTACATCCTATAGCCCAGAATCGGCAAGTTGCAGTCTAGGATATGGATATTTCATTATCTCTCATCAACCAAGATTCCCTAACTGATGAGAAATGATAACAGGAATTTCATACAATAATCACCTCTACAGCTTGTCAGGAACATCTGAGGTCACAATCAACAGGCCTATATCACTCCTCCATCCAATGATCACTCTACTGTAGTCATACTGTACTCCCTGTGTGAAAGATGGTGGCTGGATAAATAGTGTCCACGATGTACAGTCCTCACCTTTCCTTTGCTCATTCTGCATTAACTGTACAGTATATCAGTAGCAAAGCTGAGTTATGGAGTACCACAAACATGGGGGATTTATGTGTATATGCCCATTCTGAATTGGATATGCATAGTGCATAATAAACAAAAGAGTGACTCCACTCAAAAGTACAATTAAAATTTAAAAGAAAGATAACATAATGATTTATTAAATACTAAGGGACATTATTCTGAACTGAATCTAGGCTTCAACCTGGAGTGATGATGAAGAAATGGCATGATCAAATCCTCATTTACAGTTAGTCTGTATGTTGTTCATACTCATGCATTGTCTTTACAACATAAGCCTGAATAAGCCTGCCGAAGGACTAGATAAGAACTGAACTAGGTTGCTTTGATTATTTCTTTTCTCAGTGTCTGAGCTTGTGGATCAAAGAGATTGTCATACACAGCGATAGGATACCTCTGCCTCACACAACTATTGTAATCAAACAATAACAGCTTTCTTTGCTATATTTTAAGTTATAATTTAAAGACAGTAAATAAAAAGCTTTTTAACACTGTAAAGACTTTCAGAAGACTATGTTTGAGCTAAATCCACAAGCTCCAGCTAAAAAGCCAACATGAATATGTAACTAGACTTTCTACAAAAAACTTTGGCAGATGAGAGAAGAGTACTTCAGACAGGAAGAGCTAAGTGGATCTCTGATGCCACAATGTTGCATCCACCTTCAGATGCAGTGAAGTCTAATCAAACCACTTGTCTGAGTGGCTTCCTGCTTTGATTTATATTACTCGAGAAAGCGGAGACTGAAATAAATTGCTGGAACATTTGCTGACAAAGAAAAGCTAGATTTGAGTTTGCACTCCCTAATGTGAAGCCTGTGACAGATAAAACATTTTACTGCACAAGTTAGATTGTAGGTAGGCTAGGCACCAGTTTTACATACAGTATGTACCAAGACAGTCCAGTCAGAGCCTTGTACCAGCTGACATCTACTGAGGTTTTGCAAAGCTGGCATTTTATAAAAGATTCCATTTCTAAGTATGTAACAGCATTCAGATACCCTAAAACATTCCTTGATATCTGATATCCTTCTGTCAGTGGTACAGAGGAAACATTGAAGACTGATATCTATTAATATGGATGTATTATCTAATATGCCAACATGTTCCATTAGCTGTCCATGCGATAAATACTATAGGAAAGGCAGGATCAACACTAGTATTAAATGGAGCTTTTCAGGCTGATTCAACTCTTTACTCAAGCCAGTATAGTATTGCATTTTTCAATTATTCCAATTGCTAGGAGGTCCTCTACCATGTACACAGTGAGCCTGAGAAGCCTGTGTACCCTGACAGGCACACAGAAATTTATGACTTGGTTTCACAAGTCTCGTTAATGAGCCGCTCTTCTTCAGCCAGGTATATATACAGTATTTGGTATTTGACCGAGGACTGAGACTCAGCTGCTCCCCATCTGTCAGCAGCATGAACATTCTCATGTCCTGGGTTTATCTGTGGTAAAAGCTGCCAAACAAGTCTGCACCACCTGAAATAAGCACCTGCCTTCAGTTCTAACTGAAAATCTCATCCAAAAAACAGAATCTATTTGATCTGGAATAATTTACAATCTTCCTAGACTATATACTGTTATTCTCTTTATTCATATAATGTATAACTCTATAAGGATTTGTGTTGTTGCCTTTCAAGGCATCCAATTTCAAATGAAGTGCAACTTTCTATCCTTTTATATTTTGATATAAAAGAGGAATAAATAAAAATACAAAATATCTGTTTAATGTGGGAACTTTCCTGAATATAATGTTGTAATAAAAAAAGACACTTCTCGGGTCACTCAGAGATACTAAACGAATCCCAACTGTGAATCAGCGATAACCTCGTGATTTTTCTCATCTCTCTACAGTACAGTATGTATCTTTATAAAACATCACTCCCTATGAAACTATAGCACACCATGCAACCCCCTTCTGAATTCTAATAATTTTATTTTACAGTCAAAAGCAGTTCTCTGCATGTTTTTAAAATAAGTTCCAGAAGATTACAGTTAGCAGCCTCACAGATCTTTAACTTCACTTCTGAAGCTAAGAATAAAAATGATCGATTTCCCACTAAAAAATGAAAGATGAAAAGACTCATATCAAACAAGCATTATAGATTAACACTTTCAATTCATCTGAATGCCTCAGTTACAGCCAACAGCTCTCCACAAATGATCAAATCGTTCTGCTTACAAGGAAGTCTTGCATAGCTGATGCTGTTGTTTCCTTGTTGACTGTAAACTTTTCAATCATAAGGAGATTTGCCTGTCATGAATGACTTTCAGTGATGGATACAGGCAATTCAGGAAGGCATTCAGGAAAAGAAGCAGCAATTTTGAACTTGTTCCTATAGCTGTTAAGCTTCTGAACCCAAGTGACAGTTTGTCCTGACTGAAGCTTGTAGCCAATTGATCATAATAATAATATTTGCTTTCGCTCTGCTTTTCCTACAACACTGAAACATCTCAAAGCAAGGTGTTAACTTCTGTAAGCACGAAATCAGCCACAGTTTTCAAATACTATAGCTGAATACTATACTAAAACTAAAGGTTAATTAATGGTTACTAGAAAATAAATGTTAATTAATGGCTATTAAAACTCTGACCCAAGCAAAGCAGTGCTTGTTTTTTTCAGCTAATAGTTACATGACACTCAAGATCAGTTACACGAACCAAATTAATAACATGTATTACTGGGAGGTGCTGTACAGTAACTGGCATTTTGCTTGTTTTATATTAGCTGCTGTTTAACCCAATAAGGTGTTAACATGAAAACAGAAAACAGAAAAAAATCAAATCATGACTGAGTACTGCCTTTTTTCTGGCAATGTACAGTATAATCATTGAAGAATGAAAGCTATTTCCTTTCCCCCCTAGAAAAAAGGTCCACAGTGTATACAGCATGAGAGAAAGAAAAATACTAAGAGGAAATCTCTCCATTGAAAGAAAAAAATAAATCTACTGAATCACTGTCACGAGAGAGCCAATTTTTGGAAAACAAACCTAACATGACTCCTCTATCAAGTCCAGGCCTGTCGATCCTAGTCTTGGAGGGCTGCTGTACTGTGCAGGTCTTTGTCCCAGCTCAGCTCTTTACACCCCTGGTATGTTTTTCCACATTTCAGTTTTCTTCTTGTTGCCATTTCACAGCCTGCTTTGAAGCAGTACTTAAAAAATGGCGATTAAATGTCATCTTTATGACAAAAACAGATTTACTTGAGTAACAATAATGGTGTAAAACTAACATACATAGGTTCTATATGTTGTATTGAAAGTTTTAGATACAAACACTATTGTACAAGCATAGATTTTTTACATTTCATAATGCACTTGCTACCTTAAGAAAAGGCAATTAAACAATTAAGAAAAGCCAGATGTTCAGATGCAAACCCACATTAAGCCAGCAGGGATCTGTGTGTAACTCGGAGACGAAGGTCTCTCACGGACTCCAGCTGGGTGCTTTTCCTGTCACAATACAGTGAAGCTTCTAGTGAATCTGACCTCAACACTTTTGAGAAGATCTATTTCAGATATTGTTAAAAATCAGCAACAGGCCTTGCTTCTATGCTTGTTTGGACTGCATTTTTTAAATTTAATAGCTATCAATTTAAGAAGAAGTTTGCCTTAATCGCTGCTGCCAAGACAGCCTAACCTACTCATCCTCATGCTTAAACCAAATGCTCAATGGACACTAGTGCAAAGATAGCTAAGAAGGTGACTCTGCCATCAGCAACTTTATAAATGCATCTTCCAGATCAATAAGAGTTGAACCTTCCAACCCACCCCCATAATGCCCAGCCCTGCATCGACTGAGTGGAGAATTACAGTAATGAGTATTGACTGTGTCACTTAGAGGCACAAGACATAGAATTCCAGGAACATACTTCACTGCAAGCTTTCTTCAGACTGACAAGAACACAAACCAAAAAACGAGGTTCTAACTACTACAGCTACAGTACACCACTGTTTAATGCATGTCACTTCTCATGAGAAAACATCTAGTGGCTTCAATACCATTAACCACACAAACAAGCTTAAACGGTATTTTTGTACAGCTGCCTTACTTCATGGTTAAGCTCACGGACTCTGTGAGCTCACAGCTGTACTACATGATGCACATTTTATGTAGTACAGTTGTGTGACAATAGAATGATTTATTTTTTATTTTGTAAATGTAATACTGTTAGGGAAACTGGTATTTCAGGTACTCTTTAAAGAAATTCTCCTAAATCTAAAATTACAAATTAAAGAATGAAATTAATGTGGTGAATCTGGAATAAACATATAGCACAAAGGGAGTTATACCTAAAATTATCCTAAAATGAGCAGTAATCTATTAGAATGTGAGAGTAGTACAGTCTACAGATAATAGTAGCATAAATAATTCCTTGACTTTTCCACATCTATGGTTTAAGACACTATGTTCCTCCTGCCTTTTCAAACAGTTATAAAAATGATTTGTTAGTTCTGCTCTGACCTTAGAAGGCACATGATTCTTCCAAATAAGAGAACTACATAAATACTGATCTGTTTATAGCTAGCATATAATGACAGAAATCTCCCAGAGATGACAGCATTTGAACTAAGCGGGTTTCCTTTGGACTTTAAGACAGTTTTTATTATTGTGACATTTGATTTTTTGAATCCTCAACTGATCTGAATTGAACAGTGCATATGAGTAAATCATATTAAATGATTATACTTAAAAGATATTGGCAAGTAAGCATGATCTTAAGCAGGTATCTCATGTGAAATTTCATATTATACGTGCACGTGCATTCTGTTCCCCAGTAAAATGAAGTCAACACACTCAAAGGCGAACAATCCTTCTGTCTCCAACCTTAAACTGATCATTTTGTAAACCCATCTCTTTCAGGACTACAACACAACTGGATTCTGTTAAGTAGGATAAAGATGTGCAGAGTGATCAGCAATCAACATCTGCTTCTCTCTGGCCCACTCTGGGATCAGCCACTGAATCCTAAACACCTCTAACTGTAAAAAGATATACAGTAAATACAATAGCTTATTATATCAAATGTAAAGTATATCAAATTCAATAAGCAACTTGTTTTTTTTTTCTTTTAAGTCTAATCTTCTTTTCTGTTAAAATCAAAATCATTCAAAAAAAGCATTTTCAGGGGAACTGCGCTGAAAATGAAGATTTCTGGAGCTTTCATTTTCCTCTGTTTCATCATTTATTGTTAGTTCATACTGTACATCAAAATTGAAAACTGAAATAAACTCAAAGACACCCTTCCTACCACTTCTTACACAATATCAGTAAATCATCAGGGCCAGAAATTAAATCTGTCACTTCCCAGGCACACATCTCAACTCTCTACAGCCGTTAATGCATAAATGCAGATTAAGAAAGGTGTGAAATTTTGGATTTTTTCACTAATCTCTTACTGAATGAGTAAAATCACCGCCCTACAGAGCTCTACAGGAATGGTAGCCATGTGCACGGATAAATGTGGGAGTCATTTAACAGTTTAATTTTGAAGAATGCAGAGGACCATTAAAGAGGAATATGATAAACTCCAAGAAACTAGTATTTCTGTAAAACAAGAAACCCATATACACCAGAAATGTAAATGGCGTGAGTCTGCACTTCCACTTTCAAAACCCTTAGGAAGTGGTATTGAAAGCACTGAAGGTTAATCTTGTGTTTTTCATTCTGTAATTGAAATTGAATTTTTCCATCTCCTCAGTAAAGAGAAGTCTGCTTCTCCTTTTCAGAGCTGTTATGCTACAGGGAGTTTTGACTCCCTGTAATTATTTTCACATTAGTTTGGAAAACACAAACTACCCTAACCTTAGACTGTTTAGTTTTTAATAATTTGCTTACCTCCTGTATATATCTACAACGTAGAGAAACCTTGCTTTTTACATGTATACAGTGTGTGACACGAGATTGAATTGACTGTACTATGACCTCTGAAACCTTGAACAGGAAGACTGGAAATGAACATGCACCTGTACTACATCAAGATTAAAGGAAACAAACACCAACTCCAAAACATCTTTACAACTTTGTTTTCTGAAATATAAAAAAAACTTGCTGAAGTGGACCAGATGACATACAATATAGCCACTGGACAGGAGAAGTGGTCTGAACCTCAATTTTATTTTTGTCATTTTACTGGCAAATTTTGTTTCTGTTGCTTGACAGACACCAGTGCCCTGCATATGATGTGTTTCCATAGGTCAGTCTCTTCCCATATTCTGTAAAGAGGATGAAACATGACTGCCTTGGATTCAAGAAAGATGCTTATTGTTTGATTTTGAAAATAGCTCTGTTATTCAGGTCACAGTTTGTTTTCCCCATATGTCTTAATTATTTCTGCACAGCACTGTTTCCAAATTAGTATCTCGAAAGTGTTAAAGCTTAGGGTTTGAAAATTACATGTTGTGGGACGATACTGTACAATCTTTTGTATTTCTAAAATGCTTCCACAATTCAAATTCCACCATGAAGATGAATTCATTAAAAAGCAGAAATTAATCTGTACAAGGTGTCTTCCGTTATTAAAGACAAGTGCAGCTAGCTGGGAGGACAAGCTGCAAATTATGAAAGCAAGTGTTTTACAGATTTAATCACTATCGAGCTCTCAGGTAAAACACATTGAAGATTATCTGATGGAATTCTACTTGATGTTTTCTGTAAAAGAGAAAGACACTAAAGCGAAAGCAATAGACTGGATAAACAGATGAGATCTGCTTGCCTTCTGTGAGGTATAAGAAAACTACTTCTGTCCAGCACTTTGGGGTTTAAAAGAGAGTGATATATTGCAGTTTGTAAACAGACCTGACAGAGTATTAATTCAGCCAGTTTAATTCCCAGTCCAGACAGTCAAAGACACTTCTCAGGACTCAGATCTATACAAATCCAAGCTGATGCTGAATCGCCTTTGATGAATGGAAATTATTGATGTGTGCCAGTAAACCACTGAATTCAATCACAGCAGAGACTGGATAAAGGGCAGGTAATGGATTGAAAAATGCTGCTCAACAGAGGCTTGTCTTGAGTTTTTGTAGACGAAAACAGTGCATTTGACCTCTCCAGAGAAAAAGATTGATCATTTTTAATGATCAGTGACTTGACAGTGGAAAAACAGAGCTCTGTGTTGCAGAAAACAATCTTCAATAGATATTCCAAGTATGGACTTGAACCAGAGCTGGACCAGAGCTGACTGAATTGCTGTATGTGCAGTGCTATGGCATTCAAATTCTTTCAATGATGACCAAAGGCTTAAAACCTGTCAGTGAAATTGGAACATGAGGTTGAGAAGTCAATTATGAGAATGACACAAAACTACTGGATATGGAGACATAGAGGCTGTTTTCTCTATGTCCCCAAATCTTTTATTTTATCCCACCCTGAACCCTGTTTATACAGTAAGGCCACAAAGCAATCCTCTACAGCATGTATGGTATTATTTTAAACTAAGGATTCAGTTTAGGGCATAGAGGAAAAACTGCTGCACTTTTCATTTATTTAGTAGTTTTTATTACCCTTTTACTGTATTGTAAAATTTTCATTGACCACCATCATCAAAAAACAGCAATTAGAGACACAAACATTACACAATACACATGTTCATGTAATTACTTCCTCTCTGATCCTGGGGTACTTCAGAACACATATTAATACACAGAACTGCCAGATGACTTATAACACAATAATTAATATTTACTTATGAACAAAAGATATCATTCTACAAAAGCAAAAATGCTATATAATTTCAGACTTTATCAATAGTTATTAATAACAGCTGCCCTACCTATTCTAATAAACAGAGATTGCTGTGGAGTAACACTGTATTACAATTTAGGTGCAAGAAAGATATAGTTGAAGCAGAGCATTGAAGATACAGTTGAAGGAGAGTTGTGTTCTAATCTAGACCATTAAAATATAAATTTCTTACCTAGGAATAACAGTGCTTTTACTTTTGTTACTACTGACATCTACAGTATACATGAGCCCAGCAGAATCAGGAAATATCCAGCAGCAAAGCTAAAATATATCTTATTTAAATAATACAGTATGTCTCACACACAGAATATAACAGTGGTAACAAATAGATCCACTGTCTCTTTCCCAATTCTTTCATGTCACTGCAATGCTAGGTTATGTCCGGCTAGATCTGGGGTACATTTCAAAAGGACTGGTGTTCAAAATAGAGTGCAAAATCAATAATTTCTGAAGCTATCCAGGCGTCATCTAAAGACCTGAAGTCTATTGTTCCCAGTGTCAGAATTCAGTGGGTGGAGCTTGTTTTCTGTGGGATCAGTTGTTTGTACAGTACCTATAAATACGACATGTAACTGAAAAGGAGAATATAGTATGTGTTTTTTCACCTTCCATCTTTCATTTATTTGTAGGCCTTTTTAGCTTTGCTTGATAAAAACATGATAACAAATGGCCTAACAAGACCATCAACCTTCTACTAGATTAACAACCAAGCAGTTGCCAACCGAAACACAATTCAGTTATAATCTTATATTGGGTCTCACGAATACTAGCTAGAAAACCACTTCTACCAGTATATACAGTAAAATAAGGACATACATTGAAATACAAATGCATAGCATATTCCCAGTTAAGAAAACCAATAGAAATGTTTCCTGTTATAACTATTAGATATTTATGCAGTACAAACTATAAGCAGCTGTAGATTAATCTATCTGAAGACAAAGATGACTGTTTCCATATTTCAATGCAGAGCATGAAGCTTTAAAATGATTTACACAAGGAAATTAATAATTATGATTATAGCTGTAGGCAAGCATTATGTTGATACATCCATTTCAATGAGCAAAGATGTCTGTAGATAGATCATACTGTATATACTGTAGTTTCTCATAGGTGTTCCAAAGTAACAATAAGCCAAATGAACTTTGTAAGGAGTTCTAGAAATGTTTGCCTGTGAACTAGCAAAGGAAAGGTAGTTTATATGAGAAGATATAAAGGTTTCTTTATATAACAATGATGACCCTATGTACACCCTGTAAAGAATTAAGTTTTTATTCTGACCTTTAAGTAGAGGTCAAAGGTCATAAGACCATTTTGTGATAGAGCACATCTACTGTATATATGTTTCAGAATAGCTATAACCTTATGTGCACTTCATATGGCGCTACACAACGACTTTGCCTGTGACCTCTCACCTTTTTTAAATGTCAGTTTTTGATAGGGCATTTAAGGATTTCCATTTGTATTCCATAGTAACTAGGACTTTAACGGCACTCAGATATAAATCAGATGTTATGGAGTGACAATCTATTTTTTTATTTCACCAGAAGGATACGTCAAAATTCATATATGGCCAATAAAATCATGTGACCAAGCATATGCCTTTAGTACAGACACAGCATAATATGGCTCACAACGCTTCCAACCTCTGCGATGATTAGATTTAGAGAAGAAACATCTGCATATTTTGTTAAAACTCTAATATGACATTACAATATGAGACCAGCCAGTGTAAGTTTCACTACCATAACTTTCCAAAGGCCTCAACCATCCTGCCAGACTTTATGAGTTTCTTCAGGGGTTTAGATTTCTGACAGCATTTGAAAATAATGGCAGAAGACTCACAAGCAGATTGTTATTCTAACAATCCACACAAAGCAAACAAAAATATCTGAAGATCAGAAGGCACAGTCCCCAAGGGTTCAAAACCTTCAAGGGTTCAATATCTGCTCATTAGTGTCTTGCCAATTCTCTTTGCAGGTTTTCCTGATAGTTATAAAAGTGTTTATCTTAACCCTTCAAGTTGTGATTAAAAATATGAATTTATATACATCCTTTACAATGCAGAAAAATAACATATCATTGTTAAAGGGTGAATACATTTGCAATGTGTAGCAGTTTATTGAGATACTGTACAGCCAATCAGTTACTGAAGGGTTTGCTCTGCAAGCCACCCAATTAATTGTATTCAAGGGAAATTAAACTGGGAAGCAGGACTAAATGCAAGGCATGGGACACGTCACCCAACTAATTTTAACCCAAAATATGAAATTTTCGGTCTGATTAATAATTTTAATGAAGAAAACTCATTCTGATGTCACTGTTATCTGAGTACCATTACATGAAGAATTGCTTTAGCAAAAAAGTGCAACCACCCTCAAAGCATGATTGATGTGAAGGTGTGATGGAGCGTAAATAAAATATATTCCATACTTTACATTAAAAAAGTGTAATCTCAGTTTTAGATGCTAATTATTCCAGCTAACTGTAGCAGATCATTATGACTTAATCTAAAAATCATTTAAAGTTTCAAAATTTATGCAATACAGGCTACAAAGCATAGAAGCAAACAGATAATCAAGCACACTAGTTATTGTACTCTAATTTATGAAAAACAAGCTATCCTGCTATTTCAGGCCATGTCTCACAGTAATAAACATAATGAGATCCCTACAGTCGTATTCCTAATTAGCAATAAAACATAAGCATTAGAAATGAAGCTTGAACAAACACTGAGTGACAGACAAAAGGCAGGGGATCAGTAAGCCTGCATGATTCCAGACAGTACTTCTATACACATAAGGCATGAACAATACTTATTTTTAATTTTTCAACAATATTAATTATTAATTAATTAATAAAGAAAATACATTCACATTTTAAAACTTTTCAGCCAAAGCAAATTCTCAAGCTTTTAAAAACTTTCTTTTCTTACAAAAAGCAAGGTTAAAGAATGGGTTTGCCCTCTCCTGTAATAACAGCTCGTGTCCCAGAAAGCATGTTATTGTGACACAAATGAGATACAGGAAAAGTTCACAGAGCCATTTTTCTCTGACCTGTCATTACCACCACTTTCCTTAAAGGTGAGGAACACCCCCGAAACTTCATAATTGATAGGTAAACCACTTAAGGCTTCAATTGCATGAATATTTGAGTCATCTTATTTTTTATTTTACAGTACATGTCATGCTTAACAAAAACAACTGGAAACTCAAGTGCAAAGGGGAGATGCAATTGAAGTACAATAGGTCTTTATTCATTTATAGCTTGTGACACAGTACACTAAAATGAGTTTAATTTGTCAAGTACATTTTTAATCTTTGACCTTGAAAGTGCTATTTTTTTCATATACCATCACACACAAATTCTGACATCTGACAAAATTTTCTAGTCAAGCCAAGTCCAAAAGAGCTCTCCTGTGCTGTGGACCCATAGTGTAATCTAGGAGGAGTATTTAGTCACTTGATAAAATACAAATAATTTACTGTTAAAACCTACAGTTTAATGTAAAAGGAGACTAAAGAACAGTAAAACAGTGCAAACATGGTAAAGAAAAGAGATATCGAACAGCAAGGTAAAGGGATGGTATAAATGGAGTAAAATCAATAAATGTCCCACGTATTGTGGAAAAACTTAAGAGTGTGAGAATTCCTGTTCATTTTACGGTGAAACTAAACAATGTCACTGATTGAAATGTTCTACTTAAGGCACCTCAATTGCACTTAAAGGCAAGACTCGGGATGCTTCCATATCGACAAGAAGTCTAAGTAATTACTAAGGTGCAACAAGGACAAATACTGTAACTACCCAGACTGAAAGAAAAGCCCTAATTGAAATGTTCTTGCAGAGGAGTCATTTCTGATAACATTGCAATTATCCTGTATGTCTAGTTGCTATCGCCTCCCTTATGATAAAGGACCATAAGAGTTCAAGATGCCCTGCGTTTAAGAAGATGTACAGAATTTCAGTTCATGGAAGCAATGAGCTTTACTTTTCTTTAAGCCTTCATTTGACCAGATCATTCAATTGGGAATTAATTGTCCTTTCCCATGGCATCATGGAAACCATTCATTTACTGTATGCAGCAAGGTATTTACGACAGCAGTAACAGTGAAAGACCTTGTTCAAGTATAGAAGAGCTTTGTCCCAGCCAGGCTTGAGCCCATGACCTCCTGGTTCAGGGTCTAACCACTACCCCACAGTGCTGAAAACAGGAAAGAAGAATTCCATTTCGACTTGGTCGCTAAATTTGGGGAATTGAAGTAAACCCTGTCTTAAGCCGTGTATTTTGTAAAACTCAGAGAACAGCTTGAAAAACTGCCATGGAGCTCAAATTAAAAGCCACATCCAGAAAAAAAAAAAAGTCATCAATTATCTTGAGCTGAAATTTGTGCTACAGAATATAATATCTAGAACTGAGGTGGAATATCTTAAAAGTGTTTAATGTCCTCTTGCAGTGACTGAATTACAACATATTTTCATGAGGTTCAACTTGAAAAATTAGATCTAAAAATTTCATTCATGCATAACATACAGTATAAGACTTTCAGTCATTTTGAAATTTATTTTCCAAATACATGGCACAGATAATTATATATTTTTTATTCCAATTCATTTCACTGGGAGACACCAGTTGTCAGTTATGCTAAGCTTTACAAAAAAGAAGTTTCAAAAGGATGCAAATCACCACAGCTAATGCAGTATCAAACCTACTCAAAAATCATATGATATCCAACCTGCATAAAAATCATTTTTATTCATTAAAAACGGATGGGGAATGGAAGTGTTTAGCATTCTGGTGGAATTCTTGACTTGGCTCCAAATAAAATCACATTTCATCTCGATCTACTCTATACAGTACCTATTCTAATGTAACTGAAGGTCACAAAGATAATAAAAGCAAACAACTGGAATTGGAAAGATCATTTGGAATTTAAATATATTAGTCAATGTATGGCATAGTTTTCTAAGACAGCTCATGAATGAATCTGGACAGGAGTCTGATGATAAGATGAGATCACTTTATTGGCCATATACAATCTCTTGTCAGGTCATGTCTACTCAATTACAGAGACTGTACAAAGTGAAAAGACCAGGCCAGGTCGAATCTACAGCAATTAAATCAAAATAAATCGCACTACCTTCCCACCTGGGAATACTACTTAAAGACTGTGAATTTATAACCACCACTTTCCACACCATTCTATACCAGTGCTATGGCGATTGACCCATCACCTAATTTGCAGCTCATTAATAGTGCTAACAGTTATCTCAGCCTTCACCACCTGATGTTTCTCAGTGTTGCACTGTTTAAGTCTCTATCGACTCAGAGTTAAGTCATTTATTTTTGAAAGCTAAAACAGTGCCTCTGATTCTGAATTTTTTACTCCAAACTAGCATACCTCAAACCCCTGTGGAGATGCTATGCTGATTATAGTGCTGTGTTTTGTACAATGATAGGTGGTTATGACACTTTTTAGTACCAATTTTTAGTATATATGCAGGGGAAATCCTAAAACATAACTCCTTTCTAATGAAAAAGAATTGTATATTTAAAAAGAATACCAAGATGAAAATTTAGACAAACTAAAATCACGGTTAAGAATTAAGAATTCATTCACACTATATTTTTATTGTGCATGAGCAATGACAATTATCCAGAAGAGTACTTGTCTTACTTTTCTCTTTGGTAATAAGGACTACATCAACCAGGCATTAAAAGGAAGGGCACATATTTTAGATCAGATCTGTGGCAATATTCATGAGTAGAGTACTGAATTAATAATGATTCAGTTCTTCTTCGATCAATAGCAATCTGCCTTCAAGCTTTAATGTGAGAAGGTAATAATGCAATTAATTTGAACCTAAGTGCTTTCCTTCTTTATGATTAAACAATGTCCTTCAATCACAGCAGTGCTCTACATTCTGAAAACTGTGATGTGACGCATTTTAAAGCAAGATCTCTCCCTTCTGGGATGTCTAAAACACAGGCCAAGTAAAATTGAAAGCATGTTGCAAAAAGTAAAAAAAAAAAAAGGAAGTGTTCCTCATTACCGGTCCTGGATGTTCACAGCTCTGAAGGTTTAATATGAAGCACAAACTCCTCAAAGATTGAATACATGCAAATCTGATTTGTAAATCTGGACCAAAGTTTCCAAGCCAGTGCCTAAGAACAGTGATAGGAGACACTGTTATATAATTCAGATTAGAACTCAAACACATACTTGGTTATTAAAGAACCCAAGGCACTGAATCCAGAACTCTAGCCAATATTCCTCATTGTTGCCTGGAATTTAACTTATTCAATTAAATTGTACTAATATGGAATTCGAATTTAAATTATCTTTATTTAATAAATTTCTAAGAAATACAAAAAATACACATTCTACACTGTCACTTTTTTCAAAGGATACAATCAAAATAAATACTTTTTATTTGCTGCTCAAAGACTAAATACAAAATTTAATGAGGACTGAAATATTTAAATTAACAAATTTGAGCTATTCAGATAAAACATAAAAAATCCATTACATTTAAAACACAAAAACGCAAACTTTAGACCTTTTATGGTCCATGCATCATAAAGCACTGTCATAAAAAATATAAATATTTTAAAGCAAATACACTACCGATATTAGCATTATATTAATACATGAAAACATTTACAAACATAATAATAATTGAAAAATTCAATACACGTTTTCACAGATTTTCATACCTCCCATTCCATCACTGAGCACATCTCCTCAACTCGCCAGATCCTCCCCAACATGGCCAGTCAGTGAACTAGTTCATAACTTAAGTTAGATTAGATACAAAAGAGCAAAACGATTTTTAAAAAATTCTTCTAATCATAGATTCAAAAGGCTGAACGGGTATACAAAGATGATATCAAATAATGTGTACTGTACAGAATACAACCTCAAACGGAAATAAATAATATATAGGAGATCAAGAGGATAAAGACCCTTTGCTGATAAAACAGCCGTTTCATTTCATTTTGTGATAAAAAGAAAAAATTCAGAGGCTTGAAATTTAAACTCCCTCAGTCCGGGGAAAGTATCACTTTAGAACATTTTAAAAAGCTTCGCTCATTGTCAAGTGAATTGTTTCACTGCAGTCAGCTTTTCCCCAGAGGGCTGCAAAACAATTTATTTTATCTTCCTGACATTTTCCTCACATTATGTCGCCTGTGCATGGTGAAGAATGGTGGTGGGCTGTAAAACGGAGGGAGGAAGGGAGACCAGATGAGTATGGGCCACTAGAAACCTTCCTTTCCAATCAATTCTACCACTAAAAATAAAAGCAAATGGCTTCTAAAGCCAATTTCATTGTACCGCTTGCTTTTTCCTTTTTAATGTGGACATGCTTGTGAGAAGTGTATTCTTCATTTTGAACTCTTCCACCTGCCACTGCACTCACATTAGGCCCATTCTTTCATACTTTCTGTGTTTTTTTACTTGCATGTTCAGCATATAGCATCCCTCTGTGTAATAATAAAAATGACTAATTCCTTGCTATCCAGCCATGCCGGTATCTGTCCAAATCATGCAGTTCAGGAGGGATGAGAACAACCAAGTTCAATCAGACTCGGCTGTCAGTAATTTGCAATCACTCCTGATGTCATTTCCTCTCCTGAAACACTATTAATACTGTATGTGATCCCCTTCACTCCCTCACATAAGTCTTTTGCATCCCACCTCCACTCCATCTCCCCCTCTGCAGCTGCCCCTTGGTCACTCCTCACTCTGCAGGGGGGTCCCAGCCTCCTCGTCCACTGGCCAGGAGGTCAGCCCTCAGCCATGCGGGTTCAGCCAAATTTTCACAAAACACTCCATAATCCGTTCAGTACACTTAATTCTTAGATGTCGTTATTCCCAATGAACAATAATTTGGCTTCCTTCACGAAATGGCAGGATGAGATCTTTGGATCAAAAAGTTATTAACTAGCAAAGAAAAAGAGGGGACAAATGGCCTGCCATTTCTAACCTTTCTTATGTTCTTATGTGGGGACCCACTGCTATATCCTATCTACTGGGTCAGCACCAGGTGACGACTTCAGACTCAACAGCCAACCAAGGACAGGAGGTTACAGCTGGAAATTGAAAGGGAAATAATTTAGGATGGGGTCTTTTCCAGATGTGGACATCTGGAAGAAATGTTCTACCTAGGCCCTGATCTCCAAAACTCGAGAATACTTCAGGAACTGGTTGGACAAAATTTTACATTCACTAAGCTACTGAACTACCAAACAAGCAAGACAAGGGGACCAGCATTCTCTTATTTGCAACTGTTCCTTCGTTAAGTATATTCACAATAATGTATTGTATACTATGACCCAAATGCTCTGTTTTTTTGTTGTTGATTATTTTCCATAAGGTAACAAAAGCCAATCTTGTGAGAAAATGATTTTCAATCCCAAACATCCTAGCTCCTTTGAGAAACATTATTTTAATTGCAGGCAAGAATTATGTAAGCTAAGCAAAATGTTTGTTGTTTTTTTTTTGTGCAGCACTTTCAGAGTAGACGCAAACGATAACAGTATTAAATACCCTGACTTTGATTTTCATGCAGAATCTCATCACTGTTTCTGTAGCCTGAAGCAAAGAGAAAAAATGTTTCCAATTGCAAGGAAAGCTTTATTTGGTAAAAAAAAAGTCTTAATTACTTATCATCATTCTAAAATGCCCTCTCTGATACAGCAAAGTACAATACAGCACTAACTATGAAGCAGAATGACAAATTCAATAAAAGAAGATGTCACAGTAAAATATTAACAAACAAGCACAATTTCTCCCTCAGGACATGGGGAACACTTTCAATGAGCTGTTTATAATAATTTTATTAAAATTACCCTTACATTTTCTGGCAACAAAATGGCCAAGGTTCTTTATTAAGATGCTGTTAATTATCCCACAGTGCTGTCAGACTTTGTTTTATTATTACTTACAGACAAAGTTAAGAGCAGCAGTGCTGAGCAGGTTGGGACTTCTGGATCATTAGACACCCTCAAACCATCCTAAAATTTTACTTTGATGCACAACTCAAGACTAAAGGCATTAGAAGGCCGTTTAAGGGTAAAGCTGAAGTTACAACACACCAAAAAATATTAACAATATTTTCAAGGAAGCACCATGGTATTTGCATTTATATTTATAATGTTTCTGAATCTCAACGTGAAGACGATTGATTATTTGATTAGAAAGTAACTTACTCCCTAAGACTCTCCAGCTGTTAAACATAAGAGCCAGAGACTCCAGAGAAAATGCTTCCCTGTCCAATTATAGCCAGCCAGCCTTGCAGGGTACTTGCCACCAAGACAAAACAACAGCAGTAGGCCTCTTAAGTTATCAAAAAGGGACTATATACATCTAAAGTAAAATTGGCAACAAAGAGTGTTACGCATTCCTGCAATTATTTGTTATAAATTCATATTGTACATTACTAACAGAACAATAAACACAATTTCTTGCAATTTGTAGCAGTTAAATACTAATATTACTTATAGCACCTCTGTCCTAATCAGGAGAAGACTAATAGGTTCAGCACAGCCAGGTGTCGTTTGCCAGATGTTTGACCAAGGTACTCTGTAGGAAGAGATTAGCTTTTGATTGCATTCTGAGTTTAGAACTGGCTCTACAACAACAGGTAAAGTCAGCACAGGTGATGACCCACCCCTGAGTAGTAAATAGCTAAAAGATTTCAAAAAGTATCTGCCCAGAAAACAAATCTGTGCTCCTTGAGTAGGAATAAAAGACAAAACATCCAGATCTCCCTCAGCATGATGTGTATAACTGAGGAATAAGACACTCCTGAAAATAGGTCATTCTTTTCTGGCTTCAGAAAGCATGCTGATAAGAGCCTGGAAGAAGAGAGAATATCTGAAGAAGCTGCTGCAAAGCTCATTACAGCTGAGATTTGGAGGTGTTTCTCCTACTGCTGATTGCAGCAGTAGATTCTTGAGGTGAGAGAGAGAACCAGTACACACACTGAGAAACAAACACAAAGCAAGATAACCCAGGAGTTTGGTACACTCTGCATACAAACCATTTATGTTTTAGCATATTCCAAAAACTACTGCATGTTTTGGATTTATTTTTCAGGGGTTTACTTAAAAGGTAATATGAATATGCACATCTGGAACACACCATCACTATCACAGCTCCAATACAGTAGATAGCAGATAATACAAACAGACGTACTTCTTCCTGTTTCTGATCTCTGACACAAATGCAAGCAACTGTTTGTCTTAAGGATAAGATTATTTCTTTTCAGTGAAGAGTTTTTTTTCTGCCAATATCCAAGACAAAGTTTTTCATCTTGCCAGCTCTTCAGATGCCCCATAGGTATTATATAGATTGTTTGTTTGTCCATTTTAGCTATTTTATACGGCTTATATAAAGCTATTATATAAGGCTTGCTGTGGGTCTCTCATACCACCATCGATTGCCTATTTTATATAACATCTTTATTTTCATAACAGACAACCACACAAAGTCTGTAAATTACTGTTTGTAAATACAAGAACACCATATTGTTACAAATTGTAGCATAATAGTTTCAGAAACCTAATAGCTAACTGGCATCTGAGTTGTTTATTCTAACATGTAATGGTACCAAAGGTTAATTCTAGAGTTTCACTATCCTCCAAAAATATAATTAAACCATAGTAAAACATGTTAGCAATATGGACCTGGAATTTAAATTTATAGCCATGTTTGAAAAATTGCATTGTCACTATTCTATTACTAGATAACAAAGATTCTTAGAAAGAATTATGAGTGCAGTTTTTCTTTCTGGTAGGTTTTTCAGAGAAGACAGTTTTTGAGAAATGTCCATGGCTCTGTGTGAAGGAGACTTCAGTTTAAATAGTAAATGTTCGATCTAAATGAATGGATTCATCTGGCAAAACAAATTTATCAAAGTAGGGATGACCAGAAACAAAGTCTGTGAATCTGAAAGTAGGTGTTGATTACTAGTGTAAAGCATAAGCGAACAGGCTGTTGCTTGATCTTTTAGCTCGTTTGGGCTATAGACACAGATGAAGTATCCCTTCAATGGCCCACATACTGTAAGGCTCACTTGTTTTTTTCTATGTTCTGATGCTGGACAGGGTTTATTAGGACAACAACACAGCAAAATCATGACACAAATTCATGACACGTATTCTAAAACAATTAATAAAAAAACTTCAAGTTGGGTGGAACAAAGAATAGTTATGGTTCTTATGTCCTTTTGTTTTCCAAGATTTGGATTTTTAGGTATTGTAGGTATTTGTTTTTGTGAGCTGCTTATGTACAGTAGACTTAGCTAGTTCTACAGTCTTCTGAACAGAGTTCACCTACAAGAACTACAAAAGCTCTTCTAAGCAAGGATAGGTCTACAGGTTTCAATCTGAAAGCTGCAAATTGCGTCTTCTTGGATCAGAGTGAGGCAACATAAAATTCAGACAGTTAAAAAGACAGTTGTGTTTCTTAAGAATCAGTACTACATAAATTCAGGTTACTGAAAATGCCTTGCACAGTAAGTGAAAATACATTTTACAACACATAACATCACAAGGTTTTAATTCATATGAGTAAATAACACCACATTATAATGTATTTGCTACTTCTAAGCTACATTCTTCAGGGTTGTGAAATTCAGATACTATGCACAGGTAATCTTTTCAGCTATTGGACTATCCAATGGTTTTGGCACTAAAATAAAATATTCTCCAGAATCCAGTCATCTCCAGAGAATACAGATCAGTACTCAGTTTCGCCAGCACAAGGGTTAGGAATTTCAGCCTGTTCATCACGGTAAAGATAGTCACAGAAAGATCACACTGAGATAACCAGACGGCGATGAATCACAAAGAACTGTGCTGGAGAATAAATCAGCTCAGTGCTCATTGGTTTTGATCTACAACATCGGTTTTCATTGTACCAACACAAAATTCAAATATAGGCCCATCAAAGATGTCCTCAGCGTTTTAGCTCTAGTAAGGCTCAGATGCAGTACTTACAGTAGCTCCAGTCAGTTTTGTTTGGGTGATCATTACACAGGGACTCTCATCTGGTACAAGCTTCAGGTTCCAACTCTTGTGGTTTGACCTTCTTTCTCTCCTCTCTTCCTCTTCCTTTTTTGTTGTCTTCTTCCTCTCTGTGGTCTTAATATGTTCTTATATAGTGTGTTTCTGGACTGATCATTAACCCACAACTTAATTACCTACCTGTAGGTACAGTGCCTTGCGAAAGTATTCGGCCCCCTTGAACTTTTCAACCTTTTGCCACATTTCAGGCTTCAAACATAAAGATATAATTTTTTTATTTTATGTGAAGAATCACCAACAAGTGGGACACAATTGTGAAGTGGAACGAAATCTATTGGATTTTTGAAACTTTTTTAACTAATAAAAAAAATGAAAAGTGGGGCGTGCAAAATTATTCGGCCCCTTTACTTTCAGTGCAGCAAACTCACTCCAGAAGTTCAGCGAGGATCTCTGAATGATCCAATGTTGTCCTAAATGACTGATGGTGATAAATAGAATCCACCTGTGTGTAATCAAGTCTCTGTATAAATGCACCTGCTCTGTGATAGTCTCAAGGTTCTGTTGAAAGCGCAGAGAGCATCATGAAGACCAAGGAACACACCAGGCAGGTCCGTAATACTGTTGTGGAGAAGTTTAAAGCCGGATTTGGATACAAAAAGATTTCCCAAGCTTCAAACATCCCAAGGAGCACTGTGCAAGCGATCATCTTGAAATGGAAGGAGTATCAGACCACTGCAAATCTACCAAGACCTGGCCGTCCCTCTAAACTTTCAACTCAGACAAGGAGAAGACTGATCAGAGATGCAGCCAAGAGGCCCATGATCACTCTGGATGAACTGCAGAGAACTACAGCTGAGGTGGGAGAGTCTGTCCATAGGACAACAATCAGTCTTACACTGCACAAATCTGGCCTTTATGGAAGAGTGGCAAGAAGAAAGCCATTTCTCAAAGATATCCATAAAAAGTCTCGTCTAAAGTTTGCCACAAGCCACCTGGGAGACACCCCAAACATGTGGAAGAAGGTGCTCTGGTCAGATGAAACCAAAATCGAACTTTTTGGCCACAATGCAAAACGATATGTTTGGCGTAAAAGCAACACAGCTCATCACCCTAAACACACCATCCCCACTGTCAAACATGGTGGT
Source organism: Lepisosteus platostomus (assembly GCF_059453375.1). NCBI lineage: Eukaryota > Metazoa > Chordata > Actinopteri > Semionotiformes > Lepisosteidae > Lepisosteus > Lepisosteus platostomus. Next base: position 11,297,468 of record NC_142633.1, on the reverse strand, counting down.
GGCAGCATCATGGTTTGGGCCTGCTTTTCTTCAGCAGGGACAGGGAAGATGGTTAAAATTGAGGGGAAGATGGATGCAGCCAAATACAGGACCATTCTTGATGAAAACCTGTTGGAGTCTGCAAAAGACCTGAAACTGGGACGGGGATTTATCTTCCAACAAGACAATGATCCCAAACATACAGCAAAATCTACAAAGGAATGGTTCACAAATAAACGTATCCAGGTGTTTGAATGGCCAAGTCAAAGTCCAGACCTGAATCCAATCGAGAATCTGTGGAAAGAGCTGAAAACTGCTGTTCACAAACGCTCTCCATCCAACCTCACTGAGCTCGAGCTGTTTTGCAAGGAAGAATGGGCAAGAATTTCAGTCTCTCGATGTGCAAAACTGATAGAGACATACCCCAAGCGACTTGCAGCTGTAATCGCAGCAAAAGGTGGCTCTACAAAGTATTAACGCAAGGGGGTCGAATAATTTTGCACGCCCCACTTTTCATTTTTTTATTAGTTAAAAAAGTTTCAAAAATCCAATAGATTTCGTTCCACTTCACAATTGTGTCCCACTTGTTGGTGATTCTTCACATAAAATAAAAAAATTATATCTTTATGTTTGAAGCCTGAAATGTGGCAAAAGGTTGAAAAGTTCAAGGGGGCCGAATACTTTCGCAAGGCACTGTATATCAAGGTGAACTTTATCATTGATTTTGATCAGGGGACTCCCCGCATCTAGCAAACATCCCCACTGCGTTGAAGCTACTGTAGAAGTGTTTACACTGCCAGGTGTCACAAACTTTATCCACATTTAAGAGACACTTCCTAGTCATCTATAACTGTAACAATATACAATATGCAAAAGCCAGCAACTTTATTTGCAGTTGCAACAACAGGGTAGTTTATGTGCAGAAAAGCAGAATAAGCACACAGAGAGACAAACCAAGCCTAGTTACACTCAGGATGAAACCAGAGGTTACAAGAGGATCTGAACAATCGGAGCTGTGCAGCTACTCCAAGATTAGTCATGCCCAGGGAGGGCTGTATTAGCATCCAGTTCAAGCAGTTTTATAACACATCTGGGTGCAGGCAGGCTAACAAAATGTGTCTGCTGCATTAGGCCAATGATGTCACACAGCTTCAGGCTAACAAGCAATAGGACTCAAGTGTCTAGACTGCCTCTACTGCAGAGCCATGAAAGGCAATGAAATTCAGTGCTCTGTATATACAGACAATTCTACTGAATTAACCACAATGCACTCACATTGAGTTTGAAGTATAGTTTCAAAACTTGAAAATGTGTAGAATCACATGGCTAAGTAATTGAAGAGCTTGAATAAAAAAAAAGATTGAGTTGCATTACTTTGTTTACCCCTTCTGGTGTCTTAGGGGACTAAAATGATCAAAATGTTAACAATTACCTTGAATTTATTGTATTATTGCTAATTAAACCCAATCTTTCTGCACAATTTGACCATGAAAATACTGACATACTGTAACATGTTCCAAAAACAGAGTACTGTAGTACAAGAAAGAAAACAACCTTAATATTAGATGATAACGTTACTGGTGTAGAATGCATTCTACATAAAATAAAATTAAAATATTTTTATTTTACCCCCGTGGATATTTTTACAATTTTTTTATTGCATACTAAAAGAGAAATACGTTAGTATTGGCTACCATACTGTCTATACATATGATCTATACAAATTATTGTATAACGTCAAAGCTGAACAAGAGTTCTGGATGTTTTTGTTTTCACGTGATGTAAATTGAGCCCAAGTGCATCTAATTGCCTTGATATGTGAGGTCACTCTAAAACTGGAATGGAGTGCACCTGTAGTCAGCTCAATTGGCTGACATGACTTCAGAAGAAATGCACCTTTCTATATAAGGTCTCTCAGTTGATAGGATATGTTAAGAGCACAAACTCTATCATGAAAACCAAAGAGCAGTCCATACAAAACTGAGAGGAGGCATACGCAGAACTGGGGAAGGGTATAACAACGTACTGTATCTTGGGTGTTGGAAGTTCCTGAGAACACGGTAAGGCCCATCATTAGGAAGTGGAAAGAATAGAAAATCACCCAGGCACCATTCATTTGCTCTCAGTGTTTGGGCAGATTGGCTTTACTGAGAGATGACACTCTGTCTTGAGGGATCATAGATTGGCTGTACAGGTGGGATAAAATACACTGAATCTCAACATGTTATTTCATTTCTAATTCCTAGAGTAAAGGCACTGCGACATTCAGGATACCATCACTTATCTTGATGGGTGCCTTTCTTAGTGTTTCAGTACATGCAAAGTTAGTAGTCATCCTATGGTTCATTTGAGATGTAAAGGCATGGTTAAAAGAAAAGTACAGACTCATCAGCTGGAGGTATACTGTACAATTTGCAAACCAATGAGCTGAAGAAAAGTCTGTTTCCAGATGTCATAAGGTGATATACCAAGGAGAATGTATTACTGTTCCTTCTCTCAGTACTATAATGCCTATGGCCTCAGGTCAGACACAAACAATTCAAAATACATTTTAAAACTCTTGCCTAAGTTTTGAGCACTAAAACTAGTGATCTGATTTGCATCTTCTTGTAACATACAGTAACTGCAGAGATGTTACTACTCTAGTAAGTTGCAAGTTTAAATCAGAAATGCATAATATCTGTTCATATTTTTAGCAACTTCATGTGTTATTTTACCTGTGAATTGTTTTCATCCATTTAAATGGAAAGTAAGTTAAATGTATTTGTTCTACAAAAGAAAAGATACCTGTTAGGATATATTATCTTTGTTGTTGCCTCTGAATTATATGCAGTACCTATATTTTATTTTTCTAATCTTTTCTTCAGTTACCCTAGATTGGAAAGTGTTACACTGGCATTAATTTATCAAATGCTCTCCAGGACAGTGTAGTTAATGCTTCAAATACTCTTTACAGAAACAGTAATAATGCAATAACTAGACATACTGTATTGTTAAAATATGATGTACAGTACAATATTTAGCACTGATACCCATACAGTATGTCTCCTTTAATGTACAGATTAGCTTCCAAACATCTGCTCTTTTTTCCCCTCTTTGTCAAGGGTAAATGATTTGCAGTTCCATAATTGCTGATGTGGGTGCACTCGTGCATGTAAGCACTTTGGGATCCTTTGAATTCAAAGTGCTGGACAAATGCAAATAAACTGTCATTATAGTTAACTGCCTATTTCCAAAACAAACTGTCATTTAGTATTTATAATTTCTCCAATCAAAATTTCAGTTCCCTACCTGTTACATTTTTTTGATATCAAGCAATGACTGCAAATGCTGCATGTACAGACCTTAATTCAGAGCACCATCTGATTTAATTAAAATCAGAAAGCTCAATTTCTCCTAGTTGGGAATTTCACAATCCTTTAATCCTTAGAGAAATTCTTTAAGAATAAGAAATTCAAAAGTGTCAACTAAAAAATAACTTGCCAATCCTAAATAAGATATACTGTACAGTAAATGTAACAAAGACAACTAATGTACTATTAATTGCTCATGATCTGATAAAGCTAGATTCAGGTCTAAAAGTACAACCGATTCATTATCGATGCTAATTTTACTTTTAAATATATTTCAGAACTAAGTATGATTTCATTATAGACTGCATTAAACCCTAATGATAATACAAATATACAGTATAAATACCCTTTTAAGAATTTATTTCTAGACAGCTGGGAGAAGCACCATTGTCCAAAACATTTAAAGGTTTAACCACTCCTTTCTTTTTTCAAACATTAGCACAATAAAGGTGAACTTGCCCTAAATTCAAGTGGTCATTGAAGACCAAAATAAGAATTCTATTGGAATTTCATAAAAAGTATTAATTATTTTAATGTAATGACCAGATATAATTAAGACAATATTGCATGCATATGATATATTAATTGTTTTCTTCAGCTGGTTGGATCTCCAATGACCCATCACTAATCAAGTTAAGAGAGCAAAGGGCTGCAAGCAAGAGATGTGGTATTTAATATGACCATTGACAAATGACCTTGTGCTAAATGAAACTGTGTTAAACTGGCAACTCTTTTGCCTTTAAGCAAATCAGTTACAGTAGATGTTAAGTAGTTCCATCAAATCTGTAGTGAAGTAAAATATTACGAATTCTTCTTAGAATATTGTGCCTTAGTCATTTAACTGCAATGGACACCAAAATGACAGAAAAAGTTATTATAGGCTCTTGCACCGAGCTACCATGTCAGCTCATTAATTTGAAATGTCTTTCTCTCTCTCTAACACTACTTAACTAAGCTACAGCTCCCAAGGCATGCTCCATGATGAACTTGTCCCTGTAAATTGGCCCTGTGTGCATGTGTGTCCTTTAAGAGTGCAGTGTCCCTGTCCAAGGTGTAGGGCATAGCATTGGTGTGCTCCATACTCCCACAACCCCCACTTTTAAATACACTTCCACATACAGTACGGTAGTTTGGTTCATGTTTCACCATTGATTCACAAGAAGTGAATTCTGAGGATTTGGAATATTGGAATTGTAGCTTTCTCCGTTAGAGCTCGAAAGATTTAGCTCTTCTAGCCTGTCAGAGAAGGACATTTTGTTTGAGACTGGGAACGTATGTGGCTCTTCTCTGGACCGATTCCACAGCAGGAATATTTCTTGTAAGATGGTGACTCCATTAATTTAAATTCTGTGCTTTTAAATTGTAAAATTACTTTCTTTCTTCCCAACATCAAGAAGATGTAGTATCAATATAGATCCACTTTATTTCATAAACCATTTCTGCAAGACTACTGTTTTTCCACTTAATGTATTTTTTTTTCTGCATGTGATCCTCTGCACAGGTTCACCTTACTATATGATTAAACATCATATTTCAGATATTTGCCCTGTCCTGGATATTATTGATTTTTTTTTTGCATCCCCTGTGATTACTAAGCCTCCTATTTTAGCATTTGTGGCCTTTAGTGTAGATCTACATTTTCTGTACTTTACTAATTATATTTACTGCCTTCTGAATGTTTTCTATTCATGGACAATGATTAAAATAAATGCACTAACATGAGTGTTTACTCCACAATCTTATGTAATCTACAGTATATACAACTGATGAATGAAGCCAAACTGTTCCCTAGGTTCCGTGGTGGAAACTGTGAACACAAGACTGACCTGTTAAAGTGAGCTAAGAGGAGTAGTTGACAAAGACGGTTAATTCAGAAGTTAATCAGGACCTTCATCCCTGGGGGCCTCAGTCTGAACCCTAGTTATTTACCTTACAAATTGCATTGATCAACCTCCATTCTGAAGCTTCCATAAGACATATGCCTATTTCCTAAGATAATTAGAAACATCTCCTGCTTTACAAAGAACTCAATCATGAAAACTTCTTGCAGTATCTGTTTGGACAGTCACAAAGCGCGTCTTCTAACAGCAAACAAGATTTCTGGTTGCACTCTCTCCTGAATCCCAGCTCTAGATTTCAATCCAGCTGTGTCTCCAGAAGCAGGAGAGCACAGAGCACTACACCACCCAGTAGGTCCCAGGGCTCTGGCTCCATTTTCTCCTTATTGGGACTGGACTTCACTCCAAGAAAGGAAAGGGTTTTCACAGCTGCAAACTAAAAGTAACTACCATACTGTACCTATTCAGTCACCCAATCACTGCATAACCCCCTGCAGTAAGGTAGACCATATGTGAGGCTGTAGGATTAATACTCCTCAAATAACCTTTTCATTCATTCCCTGTAGAGCTTTTATGAGCAGATGGAGTCAGCAGTGTTAGACCCACCACAGAACTCATCATAAAAATGAATGGATAAATAACATCTAACTTATCCTTAAATCCTCCATTTAAAGCAGTGTAATTCACTTTAGCCACATTCAGGGAGCACAGACAACAGCCATTGAAATGTTCAGATTTGATTTTCTTTACTCTCATGACTAACAGGTCGGAAAACTGTAGGCGCTGCACTCCTTGAGATCAAAGCCTTTTCCTCTTCTTATTTTATGATCCTGATGGACATTTAGGATCAATCCTTCCCCCCCCCCCACCAGTGTGATGCATTTTGACACAATAACGGCTACAAGACAAAATCAGCCTTCTTCCCAGGCTTAAACAGGACAAAATTTAAAATATTCTAAATTACTTCTGGCAAATAACTGAAAAAATATTCTGATCTAGTATAGTAGAAAAGTAAAAACAACAGACTTATGTATTCACTTGCCTGTGAATTAGCTGTCTGGTCACTCATATAACACATCAAGTTAACATTTTCACTTTAATTATTACATAGATTTGCATATTTTTGAAAACTCAAATAAGACCTGAAAACATTGCTATATGATGATGGTCTCTCCTCAGCTCCACATTCAGGGGATACTGTCCGTTCACTACCCCCTAAACAGTGTGGCTTAATCTGATAGCACGGGATAAAAAGAGCACTGCTGCCCTGAAAGGAGGTCAAAGGAAGTCAAAAGTAACTGGCTTTACAAGAAATGGAGCACTGGAATGCTTAAAAGGAGCTCAATTTTGCCAGGTCTCAACAGTAGATTGCAAGGGGTCCTGATGCAACAACTGCATTTAAAACCTGGATTTAATGGATTTCACAATTAGCAATCACAAAACAAACACAAGGAGTAAATTACACTTCTATGGATCTAGGATTGAAAGTAAAAGATTTCCCTACATCCAGAACTGTGATGTTCTGGAACAAAATACCTGGTTCCTGGGATCCTTCAGGAAAGAACTGAATGATATTTCTGAAAACAAGCAGGTGCTAGGAACCAAATAAACAAGATGCATCACATGACAGCCTCCGCACTGCTGTTCTTTTTTTGAAACATTAATCACCTCAACAAGAGTCATTCTTAACTTCTGCCTGGAAAGTGCATCCAAATGATTGCCTCATTCAGCACTTTTTTAGTACATTATATAATGGCTGCAGAAACTAAAATGCTTAACAAGCTCCCTGGACCAGGCAGGATTTAACAATGCAACTAAGAGGGGGGAGAGAAAAAAACAACAACTCAGTCAAAATTCTGAAGGAAATAGGCTGCTGCCTAAATCTACACAGAGAAGGTAATAAAAGTGCCCTGATGACACCAGTTCACTTTGTAATACAGGCTAAAACTATTAGCTCTAACTGAGTCTGAAGTGAACAGATCTGGCTCCCTGAAACAGCCACACTGTTCTATAGAAAATGTTCCTCTGGTGTACTTTCTGCTTCCCAGAGCCTGTCAGGTGATGAAAATTGAGTTAATTTCGATTTATTCATCTGTTGTATGGAAAGCTTCCTTTGATTAAGAAAATAACCTCAAAATGTTTCCTTTGTTGAACAATAAAATGTATGGGAAGCAGGTCTTCAGTATATGGTTCTATTAGATACACAAAATAATTGTTTTTACTCGAGACAGTTTTCAAGAATGGCAAATAAGATGCATTTACAGAATAATACAAACAATGAATCAAGAGATTGATGTAGTGAGACTCAACGATAATAATAAAGAATAACTCCCTACCACTTATACTGTAGCAGGTAATGGGAACTTCCCTCCACCAATGTGTTGCACCACCTGGATGATGTTACTTTGTATCAATTCTTCAAGCAAATTTTTTTTCATTCATGCAAAGGAGGCCTTTGCAGGATATGCACTTTTTTTAGGGGCACCCAATTCTCATCTGCTCTTTGGGAGACAAACTGTGGCCAGTTACCACCTCAGTTCTACAGTGTGATGTCTTTTCACATTTCCCACCATCCCTGAAGCACAGATTTAGAACTTACAGAATTCTTCTTCGAATGTGACTTGCAAGTTCCAACAGGTTGTAATGGGTTATGAAGAATGATACGGAGTCACTTTTTTAAATTTAGTTGGCTACTTTCCCAGTGCAGAAGTTGGAGATTCCTGGTAGATACCACTTAAAGTTCTCAATTGAGTTCTAACCCTATAACTCCACACCAAAAACATGAACACAAAAGATACTATTTGAACCCACCAGTCATAGTTATCTTTATTTATGTAACTAGGGCACTGTTTGTCCCATGAATATTGACTCTTCACAAGCTGCAAACATTAAAAGTATTTTGGAGATCTAAAATTGATTGGGCAAGTTGAAATTCTGATTTTTGTTGCTAGTGGTTTTCACACAAAATTTTTTTTGGGGGGGGAAAACGGGAAAGATTGGAGATGTTAATGGAAACTCACTTCTATAAACTAAAATGTTTGTGAACCACCATAGTCCAGAAATGTGGATTTATATAGCATTTTCTCATTGTTTTAAATGTGTGTGGACAGGTTTTAATTAATTTTATAGAGCTTTGTACATATGACTGTCAGGGCTCTTGAACATTTATATTTATTAAGACAACAGAATTCTAAAATATGCCAGAATTCCAATAATGCAATGCAAAACATCAAAATCATGGAAGGATTATAAAATACATATTTATGTTAATCTACGTGACAGTAAACATTCAGATTTGTTTGGTTTCTTATGCATTGTATTCTAAATCCAGAGTTAATTCAATTAACCTTGGAAAAAATACCAAAATAAATATTTAAAAGCATAAAGTCTGATTATTTTCTGCTTTTGCAATGTAGAACAGTGAGAAGTGAACGGCAATAAATATTCTTGAGCCAAATTTGTTATGAAAATTAATTATAACAATGCAGGGAAAAAAACTTGAATGTTTCTCAGCTCTTTCATATGTTTTGCATAACAACTCAAGGCCTACAAATTAGATACACTGGGGTGTGCATTATTAAGGTTTAGTATGCTACAATTAAGAATGACAGCACCCTAGGATGAGGTGAAGAGCACTTCAGTCATCTTTGTTCAGGTAATTTAAAGCTACTGGAGATGTGTACAAGATGAGAGCTATAGAACAACACTTGGACACTTCAGCAGAAGAGCCTGTTGCGGCTTGCCCTGCAGATGAGAGTGAAGGAAAGATAAAATGGTAATACTTACAGTTTGCTAAAGATGGCTGGCATGTCCATTTTAAAGCATTTAGCTTCTTGAACATGGCACCAGCTGAAAGAATTATTAGTGTGAGATGAGGCGATTGTACACCAGTGAACTTAATGCATTTTGAACAGCTACAATTATTTCTAACTGCCACTTATAGCAGGGAGACTGGTTTCGATTGTCACTGCTGCATCAAAATGCGTTTGTTCTAAAAAGAATGCATTGCTCAAAATGTAAAGAGGATGCGTAGAATTAAGGGGTAAAGCTGGAACTTAGCCTGAATCCCCCTCCTTGAGCAATTCTTAGGATGGAACTGCTGAAAAGCTCCTCTGCACTTTATGCTACAAACACGTGTCTGTACCTCACCAACTTTACTGTACAGCACCTTTGCAAGAGATGATCAGGCAAGGCTGGCTTGTTATTGTCCAACACCAGGAATCTTAAGGCCATAAAGCCATGACTAGATTAGGATGATTTACAGCCTCATTAACTGCAAGAGAAAACACTGAGGCTGAGTGCAGCTGTGCAGTGTGTTTACAATACACTTCTCTTGTAATATTTTTATCTGGTATGTTTTGTAGTAACTATGCTGTATTGCAGGGGTGTTCATTCCTGGTCCTGGAGGGCCAGTACGTCTTCAGATATGAATTCCAAATCAGCTCGTAATGAGAAAAACAGCATGGTTACTGTCTTAACTGGACCAATCTAAGAGCTTCTCCCAGCAGTTCAGGTGCTATTGCTTTAGAGAGACACAGAATACCTGCTAATACAACTACCCTCCAGTACTGGACACCCCTATTGTTTTGCCCTCTTTTCAAGCTCTGTGAGAATTTCCCAAGCTCATTTTCTCAGATTTCATGAGATACTCTAGGACAGTACATATTGTAAGATCACATGGGCACAAGAACAGGAAAAGATTGCAAGCAAGAGGAAACCATTCAGCCTAACTTATTTGTTTAACAAAATAGCTTATTGATTCAAATACTTCATCCAGCCATTTTTCAAATCCCAGATCACAGTGAATCTGTTCTAACAACACGGCAGAGCAATTTATTCCATGCAAAACAAGTTTCCACTACTATCAGTCCTGCATACAGATTTTCTATGTAAAGTATCTGCACACTAGGGCTGCGAGCTGAATCAAATACACCATATCCACAGAATTAAAATATCCAATCCCAAATCAGTTTATAGCGTAGAGTTGGGAATATCTGAAAGTATTGCGTTTTATCCTAAACGAATACATCTGCCACTGCCATTCAAATGAGAGTCAATTATCTTTCCCATCCATGTCTGAAACCTTCCATCAGCTTCCAAGCTATGAATCTACACGCTCTTCTCAAAACTCTCTGGACAATCTTTAAGTGTAAATACATTTAACTGCAAAGCCTCTTTTGCTTACTTCATGAGAAACAATCAAAACACAAACATTTTGCAGAATGAAGAGTTCGTGGTTGCCTGAACTCTGCACAGTTGCAAAACCATCAACAAAGACATGACTCACTCACAAGATGCTAAATGTGAATATTCTACAAATAAGCACTCTAATGATTGCATTTAATGGAAGTTTTCTCATACGCCTAACTGGGAACATTTTACCCTAAGGAATATCACCACAGGCAGTTCTTGCAATATCAGGACTTTTTCCTCTTAAAGGTCATTTTTGCTTTTTCAAGAAAAAATGTGCTACAAAGAACTTGCTTACGATAATCAAGCTGTTTACTGAAATGCAGATTCTGAGTAGTATCCTAGCACAGTGCCTCTAGTCAAAGTGCTTTAATGAGCCAGAAAGTATGATGTAATTAACAGACCATAAAAGAGGGTGTGTGCTTGTTAGCAGCAGGGATTTGGTGATGAGGAAATGTAAGAAATGGTTGTGTGCATGTAACACTACTTTAGCAAAGTCCAGTCTTTTTAATGAAAACCAATACGTTTTTCATCACCTGCGTTATACAAGTCAAAAGACAAGATGGAGTATTAGATATTTACTGGTTTAAGGTTAGGGACTGTTTCAAGTATAAAGCCTATTTCTTCCAGAGCATCAAGCTTGTGATACAATTTACAAGAGGTAAGTTTTTCTATAAGGCCATCTTATGGAGTAAATTGTAAGGGAAAAAGAAATGTTTGACTGCAGGCTCACAGGATGTGAACTAATTACTTTTCTTTCGTCAACAGCATGGCAAATAAATGAGTGTTGAGGCTCACAGTTGAAACTGTGAGTTGCAAGCTACTTCAATATGAAAATACATATTTATTTTACTTAATGTGACTGTGGACTTAGTTGTTTTTAAAGCCATGTTCCAAAAGACAAGAAACAATCTGACAAAATATCTGGCTCATGAGACAGCACAGCTGAACAGACTGGTGAGTACAATCACCGTCTGTGATTCCTAAAAGGCCTGCCTGCAGACAGACAGAAATGAAACAATCCTACTGGGAAACAGACCTGCAGGGCTCAGTCACCACCGAATCCCTGCAGATTCTGATTAGCAACTCATTGATCTCTACATTCCAGCTACAATACATCCAAGGAATTACATTTCAAATATCTGATAACATATCCTGTCAAAATCCCCGTAGACAAAACTGTAAATGACCTGTTCTCACCTCCTGGTCTGGATCCAATGAATAAAACATCTCACACTGCTGCCCTTACAGAGTTAACAGAACAATTCAAGGACACTCTTGTCTTTAAATGAGCTGTGATGATGTTCTAAGGCGTCTTTAATCTGTGTACTGGATTCATGCAACCCAATTCATTGATAAATGAATTCCAAGATTAAAGCTGTATTTAAGCACACTTGATGTTTGCCTTGTGGCTCTAGAAGGGGCTTGCATTCTAAGTGTTGTCAATACTGGAAGAATTACACATAACATTCAGAGAAGCAGAAGAATTATAATAATCTAGAAGGCTGCACATTAAACTCAGCAGTGAAGAAACTTCTCTAAAACACTTTTGAGCATGCAAAGCAAATGCATATGTGGTGTTATGCCTGTTATGATTACAAAAGTAATGTATTCTATCAAACTTCACTTTTTTGTAAAACTCAGATCTCCCACTTCATATGCACAGTAAAATATGGCAGTGATGCAGTTCAAACTCAACTCAGTTTAAATTCAGAAGTATCAGCTACTGCTTTCAAATCATTCTCATGACGGTGTCTACAGATTGGCCTACAAAGTTGTTTTTTGCAGTAGCAGTGTGGGCACTAGTTAATATTGTATTGATCTAATTTCAATAATATTTGAAGTCTGTAATGCCAGGAATTGCCAATTTAACATCAGGTGATGGAAATTCAAAAAGATTAAAGGAGGGAGTGATTCATTACAAATGAAGTGAATATACTGTCTATACAAATCACCATGAATTGTTATTTCTTTTTCACCACATTATTCAGAACCCATCGTTTGTCACATATTACTGACTGCAATAACTTAATCAGCCTACACTTCCAGAGGAAGTATCAACTAGAATGTGATAAACAGGATTACTACAGTGAAAACTTCACAACCGGAGGAGTTGTGATAAATATAAAGGGTAAAAATCTGCTTTTAATTAGCTGAAATTTCCTTTATTTAAAAGTTTAATTGACCTTTCTAAAGACAAAACCAGAATTAATTACTCAACAAAGCAAACAATGGATTCTGGAACTATAAATCACAGAATTAATTAAACTTAATATGACATTTTTCTGAATCCGCTTGTCAGTTGTTAATATCAATAGGTTATAATGCAGGGCACAAACTTAAACATAGTAACATTTCCTGGCAATAAAACTATACAACACAAGGAATGGAGAATAAGAATATTTTTATTTAAATAAAAGATTAAGTGAAATGTCTTGCAATTCACCTCATTTATGCATCAAAATATGACAATCCCACTGAACCTATAATTGGCAATCAATAGCATCACTCTAGCAATATTTCACAAACTATTTTTCCACATTCAATTCTACTATCCTACTATTCAGTACAGGGAGGATAAAGAGCATTTTTTCCTGAACACTTATTTGATTAATAAAGTGCATACAGTGGATCTACTGTAAATATTCTATCTGCACATGAATATTTATTTTAAAAAGAAAATAAGGACATTCTATATTATCTGAGCAAACTAAGAAACCAAGTTTCAAAGGCTTCTAGATATGTGCTCATGAAAACTGCTCTTGAAATACAGGATCAGAATACTAGCATGTATATGTATTACATAAGCATCATTCTGTTTTTAACAAAGACTAGGGGTAAAAGTTGCAAATGCTAAAGAAGGAGGGGTAAAAGTCATGAACCCCCAAATGTAAGCCAATGTAAGTTATCTGCATTTGGCAATAAATTAAGAATTTCTCAATTTAAACTTATTCAGATACTGTAGGTAACAAAACAAGATGGTCATCATCACATTTGTGAAATCAGACATGAAAATGAATTGTGAGAATCTAAGGTCTTGTGAAGGTTAGATAATGGTTATCAAAGCACGATGGGAAATCAGTTAAGAAGGTATTAATCTCTTTCTGGGACACAGTTTAAAGTTGGGAATTCAAGTCCAGAAGGGGTTTGGTATAGCTGTACAATGTCCTAGTTCAATCACAGCTGATAGATTGCACTTACGTCTTGTCATGATGTTATTAAAGGAATATAAATGTCTCATTGAAGGTTAACAGAAGGGCAATTAGATTTACGGCAGAGTTTAAGAGCATGAGTTATGCTGACAGATGGAAAGCAAGAAACCAGGTTTAGTCTGCAAAACCTGGTTTGGAAGAGACTGAATTAGGTCTTCATAATATTCAATGGAAAGATAATCAAACCGCCTACTGTATTTCAACGTTAGTGCACACACGGCTTTAGACTAGAACTTACAGTTGGTTTCCACCTTGCAGGTTCCTTAGACAAACAAATGTTTTGGTTGATGGAGAGCTCTCACACAGAATATTAGCTATACTTCCACTTTGGTGTCTATTATTGTCCAGCCAGCCAGATACAACTACCTCTAAAACGTTAAAGGCAGAGTCCTGCAAGTGACACAGTATTCCCTTGATATGAGCAAAGATTAAAAAAAATATTATTTCACAATTATAATTATGCTCCAGAAGGAATTAAATCAAACAAATGAAAAAGGATATTGACATCAATAAATAGGGAGATTTGTGTCCCTAAAATTTTGGGATAATGTGCTTAATATCTCTGGAAGCTTTGGACCACAACATCTTTACATAAAATGAGTTAAGAGCCAGCTCCTCTTATACAGTGCACAGCATGTGAAAGCAATTCAGTTTTAGTTCTGCCTCAAAAATACAGTATTTATTTATGTAACTATTCATTCCAAAGCACTTTTTAAAGACAGAAAGGAACCCACATAATTAACAGTGATACGTGACACGATGCACAAGCCATTACTGCACACCAAATAAAATCAATGGAGAGGTAAGAAACTACTTCAGCAGCTCAATGAGGAGGAACTTTAGAAAGGGCAGACTGAGCAAGCCAAAAGTAAAATCTAGCCAGGACACCAGGGCTAATGCCCAAACTCTTACAAATGGTACCTAGGCTCATGCTAACCAAGAAGTCAGGACCTCCGTTTGCTGTCTAATTTGAAGGATGCCACCTCCTGCAGCAGAACATCTTTGATCACCATGTAGAGTGTAAATTTCGAAAAGTCTGGTATAGAGAGCAGAACTCCACCTATTGTTTCCAGCTACAGTACCTGGTTTTCCATAGAGGTCTCCCATCCCTGTGATGACCAGATCGAGTCATGCTTAATAACTTAAAAGAGATCCGGATTTTACAGCAAAAATTACTTCAGAAATATCAAGTTACCTCTTGGACCACTTAGGAGCCGTGGTAGCTCAGACAGCAGGGGCCTCTAGCTCCTGACTGGAAGGTCCCGGGTTCAATCCCAGGTAGGGGGCAAGCGATGTAGCCTGCTCCAATTCCTTCTAGACAGGTCCACTCAGTCGGTTTTCCAAGTGAGAACCGGGGGTTAATCCTTCTGGGGGTAACAGGCCGGCCGGAGTGTGATGCTGACCCCATCCCCTCCACCTCCAGTGTCGGTTGGTAGAGAAAAATGGGGACCCCTGCCCCCCATTCCCCATGGGTCTTTATGGCCCGAAAAGGGGACCTAACCTACCTATTTAGACCACTTTATATGATACGTATAGAAAAATCATAATGCCCTGTTCTTTTTCATTACAGCACTGCAAGTTAATTTAGAAAAATTCTCTCATGAAAGGTACTATGGGGAATAGTAATTAAAGTATGAAATTACCTGCATGTAAAAGATCTTTGAATTTACAGATGGCTATAGGAATTTTAATAATTCATGAATGTGCTGTATTCTTGAAAGAATCTGTAGCTTCTATAAATCATACAACTTGGAATCTATAAAATTCAAGTGAAAATCTCTGCATCCATTTAAAAAAAAAGAAACACCACATACTGCACTGTAAAATGATCTTCTATAAAGGGAAGACACGTTTAGATTCATGCTGTCTGACAAGAGCAACTTTAATATTAATATTAATATTTTAACTCATGTCTATAATGTTTTATAAGCGACTGGTTTATATAAGACAGTATGAGAGGTTGTTAAAGTACAACTAATGACAGGTCTATTTACCTGATGTATTGATCAATGGCTGTTAAATAACAGCACATAAATAAAAAGGACTGTAAGACTGTTATGAAAATAGCACATCTTAGAGGTCTTATCATCAATTTTTTTTTCTAGTTGGATAAGTTCACTGAAAAAGTGAACTTATGCAACTGAATACTACTGTTTATGCTTCATAATATGATGTTAAAATTCCATATAATAAACAAGGAAAAGATTTAGACAATGGACCAAACTACTGAGATCCCACCCCAGTGCTGATCTGGATATTACTCATATAAAAGATAGTGAATATTGACATACAGTATATCACATTTACAGTATATACATGGTAGGTACATGGATTTTAAAAAACAAATCCTATAAAAGTCATATTAAACATTTTGCTTATAGCCATGTAACAGTTATGATTAGAATGTACAGTATGGAGTATGACAAACGTTTTTTTCTAGTTTAACTTCATGGTAAATTACAACAAAATTCATGGATATGTACAAAAGTTAAGGAGTTCCAGATGTAAATTTTTAAACTTGTATAGCTGTGGTGTTGCTGCACTAGGGATTTAAAGAAAGTAGAATTTTCCATTTCACATACAGTACGTACTGCAAACCTGCTTAACAGTTCTTTTATTATAGCACTAATATGAAAGCGTACAATGTTAAAAAATCTTTAAAAAATGCTCAAGAATCCATGACCTATCCAATGTCATCATTACCAGTACAAACAGTGAAGAGAACTTAAGTCACCTCAATACTGCATTTTCATTAAAAAACCTGGGCTACAATGCATACCACGAGATAACACTATTTGATTAAAGATTACACTCAATCCGGTCAAATACGGTAAACTAATCCTTGATGCATTATTACTATCGGGTAGTAAGGCGAGACCTGAAAACAGTGTTTTCTCATTCCCATTGCACTCTGCGATCCAGGAGCAGCTAAATCCCTCTGAAATATACCCCAGCTCTTTGAGCAGGACCCAGAACACAATCAATGTTTTTTTCCACCGCAGAGTACAAGGCATTATCCTGAAGCTGATGAGCTCAAGAAAAGAAAACAAGGCATCCCACTGTTTCCATTTCAATATAGCTTTAAGCATCTGTCTGAAATGAAAAAAAGGTCAGCTTTTTGAAGGAGAAATGACTCAGACTGTACATGAAAAGAGACCATGATTCAACATACAGGTTGGGAAAGAGATAAAATATTTAAAGAAATAAACTGGTAGAACAACACGTTGAGAGAGTGGTTTAAAAAATACAGACAGGGCACCTAAAAAAACAGCAACAGAAAAAGTGGGCAAGGCTGTGACTACAGCTGTGGACCTGACACAGCTAAATGTGGCACTGTTATTACCTCTACCATTGTGTACAATGCTTATTAAACAGAAGGCAGCTCAAGCAAAATGTTCACATGCATCTACCATTTATCATATATTAACCAATACATGTACAGAAACAAAATTGCTAAAAATAATTTTGTGTTTTGTCCCCCAAACCTGGACAATACTAGTTCCAGGGAGGAATTAGGTAGGAATTCAAAATTCCTAATTAACAAAATTAAATTAACCTGTTAAAATAAAGACCTTTTTAATTTTTCAAGATAGCAAAGTCAATGCACATCCAGACATTCAATATTTCCTACCAGCCCCAAGAAAACATTGACTCCCTAATGCTCTAGGAGCATTTAGAGTTGAATAAAGCATCACGCAGCCTAAAGATCAAGAGAGATTCTGTCAATCAGCAGCTCATCTGTCCACCTTTCAGCAGTAAGACAGGAATACAAATGACAAACTCGGACCAGCTCAGACTTCACTTTGTTGGGAAAATGAGGGTGCATTGCTCTTCCACAGAGAAACCTGCCAGCAGGAACATCAATTGTGGCTCAGCAGTATATAATAAGTTCAGAATGGAAGCACAGAATGTTACATTTACAGATCTGTACTTATAACTTAAACTTCAATTAGCAAGACATTACTGATCCATCTAATTTCAAAGCTACCCCAGCATGCCTTTCCAGATTATCATTATTATGCCATATGCTTTTCCAGATTATCAAAAACATAGCAGGCAAACTATATTTTTTGATAGGATGCTAAGGGGGACATCTATCAAAAATTTAACTTTTTCCCCATGATCATCACAGTTCAGTATGTACAGTATGTAAAAGAAAAATGTCCAATTAGCATTACATTATTTTAAAAATCAAGCGAAGCAAAACTATGAAAAACATGATTTTGATCTCATGTCCAATCACTAGCTCAACGTCTATCCTGGAACACGACCATTCAATCACAATTTGAACTTGGGTTACTTACCAAGTTCTAATATTTCCAAAGCATCTGAACGAACAACTACAGTAGTTTTTTGGAACGTATTTGTGCCTCGGTCATTTCAGGACTTCAGGAGCATTGCAACAACATTGATTACAAATATCCGTATTGAGCCAATTGCTGTTGTATATTTACAGTAGCTGAAACCTTTCAGGGCTGGGTGGGGCTACAATATGTCAACAGCCAGCCTGGTGACATGCTGGGAAATTCTGAGGACACAATGTTGTCACTTAGAGCTGTACCACTCTTCCATTTGTCACCAGCTCTGCTGTAGCCACTGTGGGACAGTCAGAAAACAGTATCAGAGATGTATAATAATTTGGATTTCCAAATTTTAACCAGAGAGAGAAAAGAACCCTGCCAATAAATGCTATCATTAAAAATAATATTCAAACATAATTCCCACATAAAATCAGGTTAATTGCTGAATAAAAATACTGTTAGCATTCATTCTGTAATCGATTTACTGACAAATATGCCAAAAAGGCAATTAATTGTACTGTAGAACAACAGGAAACCTTGCTGTGAGGATGATCATTTTAAAGACCCTAGGATAAATTACATGCTCCCCCATTTTCAAATTATTAAACACAAATTATTAAAAAATCTGAAAAAACAATATGAGGAGTGAGTTGCTAAATTGTCTCCCTTATTGAAATTCAACAGGCATCATTGAGAGGCTAGTAAACATAAATGCTAAAAAGCCGTCATTGGCAAATTGTCATGTCATACTGTAGCTGACAGGTTTATAGATGGTTAAACTCTCTAGACTAAATTATATTCATGGAAAAATATAAATAAAACTAAAAACCCTTTTTTTCATTTATTCAAACGCGCTTCATTTTACCCTTTAACTGGGTCATGTGTTAGCTCGTACCTATAAAAAGCCTTGTCCATGGAAATTATTGGATATAAACGTGCACAATTTTGACAACCTTTGATAAGTATGAGGTTTCCTAATTACAATTCTACATAAACATGCATTTTATTTTTCAAAGGGGTCAGTAAACCTTTAAAACTACAAAAAAGAGTTGAAGGATCAATGCAATCTTTAACCATGAACAACTTAATGCGCTACACCTTACTATGGAGCCTGAGACCCATTGCAGGATTCTCACAGAGCCAATTTAATAGTCAGGGAGGAGGAGAGCTTGAGGCACCCGAGTAATGGGAATTAGCAGATATATTCAGGCCTATGCAACTGTATCCATCTGTCAGATTTCCTCAGATCACAGGGACGGAAAGAAAAGCACTGACATAGGACGCCAAGCTATAGAGGCTTCTGTATCGGCTGAGGAACTGTCTTTCCTCTGATGTCGAACTCATCCGTGATTATAAGACACAAAGCCCATGAAACATTTTCATCTGCTGCACCACTGATGCTGGGGTCAGCTTCCACAGAAATGCAGAAATGTGTCAAGGACATTTCACTACAGACAGGATGATGTACCACACCGATTCCTGCCCACAGTGTTTTACCTAGTCAACAACTAAGAGAGGAGAGCCAACGTTCAGATTTAGTCTTCACCAGATTCTTGTTGCACAAACATTTTAATAATAAAGTGCCTGTAACCTTCAGCAGCAGCAGTTTCTACAGAAAGAGAAGCAGATCTACATTAGGACAGCAAAGCCCTAATGTCCTCCTGCATCTAGAGAAGAAAATTAGATATACCGTGATATATATATATATAAATGATACAGCATATAGGTGCAACAGAATTAACAATATATAAACATAATGGATAAAAAGTGGGGTTAATACACTGTGTTTAGAGAATTAAAAGCCATCTCCTCCAGGCAAAGAAGCTTGTGTTCTGTCACTGAGAAACTTAAACTAATCCCTACCTTTGTCAGCATCTGTTCTCCTTAATAATACATGATGTTCTTTCATGGGGAGATTCAGTCCCAGCTCATGGTTCCTGCTGTCAGCTTTGCCTTATTCCCTTTTCCAAATAACAACAGCACACTTCCCATCCTACATCTTTACCAGCAAGACGAATTAAAGCAGAGGGTTCAAGTAGGTCATGGAAAGGAACTTGGCCCATTTCTCCCAGAATTAACTGGCATTTCATCCTGCACAAATCATGCAGACTAACCTGTATTCTGCCAGGATACCACTGACACCCAACATAGCTCATGTCTTTGGAGTGCTCCCCATTTCCTGTTCGTGAAAATATTGCTGTACGAATGCAAGGCCATGCATTTCGAAAACCGGATCCCTATTTGTTCTAATAACCCAAACTTTATGTCTGATTGCAGCCTCTTTTTGCCTTGAATTTGGTTGGAATACTATGAAATACATTCATCTTAAATCAGTTTTTCCATGCAAGTAAAACAATTCTTAACAATGAACTTGTCCTAATTAATGAACTATCAATCCATTTTCTAAACACTTCTGCTTCATGGTTGCAGGGAGCCAAAGCCCATAAGGTAGGATACACCCTGGATGGGATGCCACTTCACTGCATGGCAGACACACAGACACAGGGAGAAACACATACTTACTCAAACTAGTGCCAATTTTCCCAGAAGCCAATCAACTTACCAGTATGTCTTTGGACTGTGGGAGAAACAGGAGCACCCGGAGGAACCTCACACAAACACGGGGAGAACATACAAACTCCACACAGATTGTATCCCAGGGCTGGAATTGAACCCCGTCCCCAGTGCTGCGAGGCAGCAATGCTAACCACAGAGCCAGCCCACATTAAGGAACCATTCTGTGTAATCTTTCTCGTGTGTGTAACATGCCCACCCAGTGATATGCTAATTTTTTAGGTGGAACACAATGAAGAGCAAGAAGAAAAGAGAAGAGGATAATGAGTTGCACTGAAGAACAGTGCCAGAAAGCACACAAAAGACTAAAAACCGCAGCCTACTCAGAAGGCTCTTTAAAAGAACCTTGCAATTGAACTGTAAATGAAAAGGCGATTTTTCAGCTCTCTGCTCCTATTCAGTGCCTTTCTACAAACAGACTGTGACAGCAAGGGTTATGCCAGTTACTGTAATCGCACACATTTCCTGTATCTTTAAAGCAGCCTGGCAGGGGTACTGCCTGGAGAGTACCACCTCATGCTTCTGAAATGCACCTCATAACTGAGCGGCATGCCACTGTACATAAGTCTCAGCTTTAATACTTTTGTCTTATTATTTCTGTTAGTGTTTGGGGGAAAAGGGGTATTAAAAACATTCGTACCGACATTTCCACAAGCCACAAATAAAATAAACATATTTCAAATTGTGGAACTAGTAAAACAGTATATATTTTTAAGGAATCAATTGATTATTTATTAACATCATTAATGGAAATCAATGCAAGTGTGCCTTCTCATTCCTGCACCGACTCATGTTTCTTGAATCTATACATTTTAATTGAAATGAGCACTCTGATTTCAGCATAGGATTCTAGCTGGCCAGAAATTTTCATTTTTCAATTTATTTGTTCAAATTATGTTTTTTATCAACAACATATTAGAAGAGTGCTGAGGTTGTCAAGATAAAATAGCTCAGTTGTGCATGCTTTTTTCCACAGTGCATCTTAGTCAACAATGAATTTCTGAGAATATGTTTATGAAAATAATTAAGGATTTTCATTTCTTAAAAGCTCATAAGGATATTTTTGGAACATATACAGCTGAAAATGACAGCTGTAAATGACAGAATGTAACAGTTCGTATCTGAGGATATAATCATGACTGAATTTTCTGCATTTACAGTGTATAGTTCTTTTCCTGTTAAGTGTCTTTTGCCAGTTTTTCCCAGTTAAAAACACTAAAACTCTAATTGCAAAACAAGATCCAAGCTGCTTTTTACTGACCATCACTGTCACTAAGGGGTTTGCCTCCTCAATCTCTCAAGTGCAGTTTAATGGTGACGTTGATCACTAATCCCAAAGCCTGTTTAACTGCATTTCCGTCCTGCAGTTCACAAATTGACATAAGTATAATGCTGTTGTGCATTTATTTTTGCCAGCTGCTGAATGAGAGAGATGTCGGCCTAATATTCAGTCCAACAGAAGAGATGCATGTAGAGTATAATAATCACAACTATGATACTTAAGATAATAATAGATAAAATGATAAAAAAACACATCATGCATTGAGAGGACAATGGATACATTCTGCTAATTTGGCTAACTGCTCATTATAACATCACTTTATTAACCCTTTACAATTTCTTGCATTAGGAATTATCTTTTCACATACCCCAGCTTGCTCTCCATGAGACACACAGACAGGGAGAGAAGCTTGGGGTCAGAGCGCAGGGTCTGCCATTGTACAGCGCCCCTGGAGCAGTTGGGGTTAAGGGCCTTGCTCAGGAGCCCAACGGAGTAGGATTCCTCTGCCGGCCGCAGGATACGAACCAGCAACCTTCCAGCCACAGGCGCAGATGCTTAGCCACAGAGCCACCGCTCCGCCCCAAATTATATTTTAGGGTGAGGCATATCATTGTGAAATAAACACTGAAAATTTCAAACATTTCACAAGGCCATAATTGACGTGATAATGATTATAAGGTGGTTTGGGCATTTTGTAAGGATGCCCCCGCAGTCGACTTCTCTGGGCTGGCTTGGGAGCGTCTGGAATCTGTTGCTGGAGACAGGGATGTCTGGGCCTGCTGCAACCACGACCCTCACCAGGAAAAGCGGAGTGAAGATGGGTGGATGGATGATTAACATTCTGCCCAGCTCAGGTTATTAATACTCTGAGCTGCTCAGGAGCAGACAAAAGATTTGAAAAGCAGATGCTATTTTTCAGTCAAAGTATGATAGTTCTTGGGATATACAAATTACTTTGAAAACTTTAATCTAGGTCTGTGATTTATTGATTTAATCTAGAGCAGTTTGTGATTACACAGAACACTCACAAGCTTTGATTGACTTATTAAACTGTAGTTTCACACGTTCATTCAACGCCTGAGCTAAAAAAAGGCCTGTAGGCAAAGAATCAACAAAATGGTCAAACACTGAAGAGAAAATATGCAATTTTAGTTGCATAATAAATGTTGGTTCATCACAATACAACCCTGAATCATGCCTGTTTTGTGGAGTTATAGGAAAAGGATGGAGGTTTGGGGGAAAAAAGACACCCATTTAGAAAGATTTAAAGAGGACCAGAAGAGCAATCTGCTGTTCCTAACTGGCCAATAACACACAGAAAATAATTTCTTAGTTGTTGCTTGCCTGTTACTTCAGAACTTTCTGTGGATACACAAAACAAGCTACAAGATGGCCCGGTATCACTTGTGCTGCTATAGGCCCAAAAGATTAACCAGTCAAATGTTTTAATTACGCAGTGTATCACAATGTTAAGAGCACAGTAGAAGAACTGTAATGAGAGACAACAGGATCAGCAACACAGAGTTTAACACTGAAGGAACCTGCAGTTGTTAAAAAAAAGCACAGCTCAAGCATAAAATCCAAAAACAATATGATAACAGCAGAAGCAAAAGTTCTTTTTCATCAATATTGTATTGCACAGTGTCAAATGTCAATCTCATATCATAACAACTATCTTTACATTATACAATGACCAAATTTGTAATTCTAGCATAATATTTTAGTATTAATGCAATTTATTCTTACCCAGTAAGAAGATTAGCCATTACCATGAGCCAAATGCACACAAATTCCTATGTCACATTTATGAGCTTCTTCATAAAGTAACAGTACATTCCCACAATGTTTTATGAGCTATTTCGTTTTCCATAACTCTCATGTGCAGTATGACAAAAATTTCCAATTCTGTTAAAAGAAAAAGACTGATTAAAAACCTCTACATCTGCCCTTTCTGCGAGGCAGTGCATTCCAGATCCAGAAATTAATCAGTTGCTACCAAATACCACAAAGCACAATAATCACAAGTAATTAAACCTTACTTTTTGACTGTAATTAGTACTATTTTGTATTAAAGCCATAAAAAGCATTTAAAATAATCATGACCAGTCAGAGGGCTAAAGTATTAATATACTCCATAGGTTTCATAAACATTAGTAAACTATGCAATACAAAAAAAGTTAAAATCCATGTTTTTTTCTGCTCCAAAATATGGTACATTTTTTCACTAGAGGTCATGGGCAGCTTCTTGTCTTGATGCTATCACCCAGGAGCTGAGGTCCCAGTGGAACATAAAGGCAGTGGCCTATGTTGTTACTGGGAAGCCAGTGTCTCCAGGGTATGGGAGGGGGAATTATTGTTCTGGCAGAAGAACACATTGTAAATAAAGACACAGCCAGTTCTGGGCTCTGGGGCAGTGACAAGGAATTATAAACTTGTCAGCTCGGATCTTCCTCCTGTTGGGAGAAGCTCTCCATCAGTCTCAGGGCTGCAAGGGCCACTGTAATGAATCCGCAATTGCACAGTGGAGGGGACCTACTCTCATAAAGCAGCAAACCAAAAGTGACACTCAAAATAAAATGTGTTATTGCTTTTTATCTTTAAAATGAAGACCCACGGAGATTATAATTTTTTTCATTACAGGTGTATTGTTTTTGATCACGTTCAAATGCAATGAGGCTGAATATAACAACCTGAAATATTCCTGGAAACGACAACATTACTCTTCTGCTTGCAGTTACCGATTTAAGCAAAAACAAAATAGCTGCAGGACTTGAGATCAATTAGTTGGTTGTGTCCAGATAGGTATCAGTTCTTTCCTTGTGTAAAAGTGGGAATATATGCCAATAACAGATGCTACAGGGACTATGGGAGAACAAGTGGAACTAATTAGCGTTTGCCGAGACACATGTTAAAATCAAACCTCTCATAATTCTTCCCCAGACTTCACACATCAACTATTAAAACCATATAATGTGTGGCATTTACAGGGGTGGGAACATTTCTATGCATCTCTTCCATAGAACTGAAAATCACTCTCCATTCAGTCAGGCCCTACAATGATAAGACTATGGTTGGGAAATGTTTCAGGCTGAAAAGAAATTCTGCAAAGAAGAAACAATCCATTGTGATCAAGGCTCCAAATCCCATCTGTTATATACAGCTGGTTAATATTGTATTTTTGTTGCATCAATACATATTTATATGAACGTGCAACTTTCAAAACCTGAAATGGATCGATCTGGCATGCAACGGACATCTTCATTGATTCCATCTGGCCTCTAATCTGCCCAATGATAGGAAGTGTGATGAACCACTACATTTTCATACAGTAAGTGTCAGTGCAATTGATGAAACCCAAATGCTCTGCTGTTTAAAAAAAGCCGTATCCCCACCAATGCAACATCCTGATGGAATGAGACACTGCCAGGATTACCACTAAGACATGAAACCAATATTCAGCACATTTTCTCTTAACATTTCACAAACAAAAATAAATGTTCAAGGCTAGACCTTGTATGTCTGTCCTTGTCTTGAATGATTAAGGTATACGCTAACAGTTTTCATAGTCCTGTGGTGATCTGGTTTTCAATTTGATATATCCCTCTTCTGAAAAAGTCTACTTTTAAGGTACTTATTAATAAATTGAAGTAACTGTAGACTGAAGGTTATAGTTAAGGTCATGGCTACACAGTTACAGTAAAAGTTAGTGGTCCTATTGAAACAAATGTATTATGAAAGCTGTGCATTGTGGAGCCAAGTTTGGACATTATTCTCATAAAACATGACAATACACATTAGAGGGTGCTGTAGTGGTTCACGCAGATTAACATATAGGATTCTGCTAGGAAGGACACACCAGGTTTCATGATATACTAAGCTACAGTACCTGAAAAAACCAACTAACTTCAAAAGCACCTTGTATATCATTTCAACCTATACCACACTATGAGGACTTAAAAATAGCACAAACTAACATAAAGCTACAACAACTCAAACATGCACTGTAATTCTAAATGAAATATTTCTAGTCTGTCATTTTCCTTTAGTCAGACATATGGTGAAGAACACTCTTTTTTCATTGCAGAGTGCATTAGTATTCCCACCGAAACATGCACACAAGAGCAATATCAAAGGAAGAAACGGGTAACAAAACCCCAGGAGCATTTTCTGAAAAAAAAAGATAATGGACGGGTGTTTCTAGGTGGCTCAGCCAGTGAAGGCGTTCATGTGGAGTGCAGGGTTGAGCCCCAAGGCCCAGATGTTTCTAGTTTGAAGTCCTATTGTATCACTAACTCACTCTTACCCAGATTCTCCCAGCAGCAGCAGAACTCTGCTGACAGAACTCCACCAGGGTAGGGCTGGGAGTCAGTCCAGGTCTCTTTCAGCTCTGGAACAGGCACTCCTGCATCTTGACACTGACAGGCACCTTCAGGCTTTACAGTAATGTCAGTAAGAGATGCACAGTGTTTCCAATTGGTGATTACTCTGGTGTCAGGAAATGTGTAGCTTTTCAGAGTGTCTACAGACAAATGACTCTGACAGGTCAGAGGAGCAAAAACACCCAGCCCCCTCCACTCTGCTACAGAAACAATTTGTTGCCATGAGATTGAGTCTGAACATTCTTAAATCTTTAAGTCTAGAAAACGAAACATTTGCCTGATGCGCTTTGTTTTCTTTATATCATGTCGTGTAGCGACGTGCCAGAAGTCTGAGGATTTTAATACAGATTTTCTTGTAAAAATATATTTAGGGTGTAGCATATTCGAAAGCAGCAACCAGTGTGCAATCTGGACAGCAAGTACTGTAGTATGATGACAGTATCAGGAGGTGAGGAGGACTGGGGGATATTCATTAAGGCAAGATCATCAAACACAACAAATGTATGAGACTGTCAGGCAATTGCTGGAAGCTCTTTAATAGTTGGGTTTTAAATCTCCTACTACCTGAACTCTATGGCCAGAAATACAGGTTCTTTAGGAAAATACAGACCTACAAAGTGGGTTGCATCCAGGAAAGTTGGACAGAAAAACGAAGAAAGAAACAGGGGTACTGAAAAAGTCTTTATATCTGAATGTACAGTATGAAATAAATTAAGCAAGAGAGAGGTAAATGTCTTTATTTAATGTGTTCCAGAAGTGATTACTGCAGGGGCTCATGATGTGAATATTGCATTCAGTAAGAGAATCTACATAGATAAGAAGGATGGACCCTTTTCTTCTGAGACAATCCAGGAAAATATTTAAAAAACATAAAAATGAAGCTTCATATTCCCAGATAACTGGGGAAAGGATAAGAACTGTGTGTCATGAGAAAATAAGCCTATGACTAGCCAAAGATCACACGTTCCTGCTTGTCTTGGAATCCTCTTGTGATAAGCCCAGGCAACTGTTCAATTGTTAAAAAAGGAGGAAAAAACATCAAACTGTCTTCACCTCAAAGGTGTGCAGATTTCTGAAAAAATTCCACTGTAGAGATGAGCAGGATATCAATAATACATCAAAGAACTGAGCACACAAAGCAGAGTTTATTAACACCTGGTTTGAAAGGCATCACAGCTAACTACCAGACTTCAGGCTCCACTAGTCACTGCTAGCAGAGTAGACTCAGGCAGAGAAAAGAAACAACCCAATTTCATTTCACCCAACTCAGTACAATTCAATTAACGTTAACTGCCAGGTACAGTATACTGTAGCACGAGTTTAGTAATGCAGCACATGAAAAGTATAATTTGCTAGAGTTTGCTTCATTGTAATACTGTAGCTGAAAAAAAGAAACATCAACAAAGATCCAATTTAATTTGTATAGCACTTAATGACTCAAATATCACAAGGGTAAGGAGATGCAACTAGTTTCTGGAATGAGGTTACAACCTTATAAAAAAAGATTTATTATTTTCAAATACTGTACAGTATATTATTTTCATATACAGTATACAGTAGAGTAGCTACATTGAAAATAAATGTTTAAATGTATACAGTCAGAATGCAGTCATGTTTTAATTATTATTGTAAAGACTTCCACCTCCTGAAAATTGCACTGCCATTAGTACAGGTAGTACCAGACATCAGGTAAATCTAATAAACTAAAAAAAAGATTAGCTGCATGCTCTGACTTCCTCAGGTCTTACTTTCCTGATATATTCAGTGCAATAATCTGTCATTGTTTGCTTTGACTAATGTTTACAGTATTATTTAAATACTTTCTGCATTGACTCAATCACAAAATCATCCCACAGGCAGTTTTGCAGTCAGGTTAGAGCATTGCATAGTATACTGTACATCTTTCATCCATCCATCCATTTTTTACCTGTACATCCAATTCAAGGTCACAGGGGAGTCAGTGTCACGAACCGCCCTTTTTCCCTATTTATACCCTCTCACTCCTCTCAGTCCTCGCTCACTGTTGAGATCGACTTGAGCCTTTCTCTTGTGAGCATACAGTACCTTACTCACCTGACTTCTGGATTCCGACCCTGTTTTGTCTCCAGCTTCGTCTTCGTTTCTGTCTAGTGGCTATTGGATTTGGATACCTTTCTGACCTGACTTCTGGATACCCCACCCAGCTCTGTCTCCGGCTTCGTCTTCGTCTCTGTCTAGCGGCTATTGGATTTGGATACCCTTCTGACCTGACTTCTGGATACATGACCCAGCTCTGTCACCGGCTTCGACTTCGTCTCCGTCTACCGGCTATTGGATTTGGATACCCTTCTGACCTGACTTCTGGATACCCCACCCAGCTCTGTCACCAGCTTCGACTTCGTCTCTGTCTAGCGTCTTTTGGATTTGTTTACTCTCGACCAGACTCTCCGAAACCCAACCAAGCCTGTCTACCCCGACCTCGTATACTGCCTTTTGCTCCTAGGATTTTGGACACCTACTCTCAGCAACGCAATAGGGTCCAACCACCTTTTCTCACAAGTCCCTAGTGACTTTACTGACAGTCAGAGTCTAACCCAGCAAGCAACAGGAGCAAGGCAGGATGCACAATGGATGCTAGTCCATTGCAGAGCACATACAAACATGCTCACATCCAAGAAACCAATTAACCTAACAGTACGTCTTTGAAACATGGGAGGAAACTGGAGCACCTGGAGGAAACCCAGGTGAACACATGGAGAACATACAAACTCCACACAGATTGCACTCCAGGTCAGGATTTAAACCCAGGGCCCCAGTGCTGCAAGACAGCTATGCTAACCACTAATCCCCCAAGCTGCCCTGTATATGTTTCAGATCAATAAAATGAACAGCATACTAAAAGCTGGCTTTCAGGACAGCCTGACTCGCATACAAAAAAATTTTTTTGGGGGTTTCAGAAACAAGCATTGAAAATCTAAACATACAATCACATATGCAGTGGCTAAGTGAAGCTCACATTAAGATACAGGTACATAAGGCATATGGCATGGAATAGCTCCATGCGAAGCTATCTCTCAACTTTCAGCACCCCTGAGACGGACAGTCTTTAGCTTCAGAAGTTACCAAAAATTGCAAAACATTGTAATTGTTCCCAGAGCATGCTTTTCAGTTTATGTCATTCAAAATTACTGGCAAAAACAGGCTCTATCACTGGCTAAATATGGTAAGATACAATCAAAACATACAGCATACCGTACATCCATTCTACTGAAAGTTAATACAGCCAGCAAAAAGCATGCACTTTGAAAACACAGCAGATCAGAAGACCTGGATTTTATATGCATACAACACAAAAAGTATCTCCCACAATCAATTCTCAGTGGTATGGCTCATATATAACTGCCTGGGCAAATTGGAGTGGCGTGTTTCATTTTACAGTACATATCCTCTCATCTATAAAGAGGAAGACTGTTCATATCTATTAGCAACAAGCTTGTGTGCTAATCCTGAGTGTTCATTAATACACTGGGTTTTTATTACCTTGCCACTATGTGCCACACAACATTACATTACACTGCAAAGCAACTGGTACCGTACACGACGGTGCTGAATATTTAAAACCATTTTCAACTGCTTAGACGTCTTCATCTTTATGCCAGGATAATTGTGAAAAAATCCAGCAAACTTATACAGTACTGTATATGTTCATACATATACAGGACTATGACTAGTGACGAAGTGGAGGATGCTACGGTACTTTAGGTATGCTCAACATTCAAGGCAGAATGGAAAAATCCAGATAATTAAGAAACAACTCATAATAAGTAAATATTCACACCCACAAAAATCGAACTTATATTCATCTGCAAACTATAAAATTGTCAGACATTCATGGTCTTACTTGCATTCAGCAACTCATCTGTTCAGTTGCAAAAATTATTTTTTAGAACAGTATTTTAACAGGATTTGAATTTTATTCATTTGTTTCAAGGAATTTTCTCAGTTGCGACGTCAGCATGACAAACCATAGTCTTACCCAGGCAGGGCAAGGAAAATTGAGAAGATTCAGATAAATCATTAAAAGGTAATATTTCAGGAAACAAGTCATCATTAGTATTGTAGTACCAGCCCTCATCATGATCATCAATAATAATGATATTATTACAGCCGCTATGCTGTTGTCCTTATTCCAACATTATTATCACCACTCCTTTACTTACACCTTAAGGATTTGTTCCCTAGTGCACAGCACTAAATTAACTACAGTAGGAGAGACAGCATAAAACTGTTTAAATAATAAAACCCGTTGTCCAGAGCTGACGCATCCCGAGCAAGAAAGAAGCAGACGGTGGCTCTTTGTTAGAAAAAAAGGGAATGAAACTCATTCCGTCACTGATCTTGAAGAAACGAAAAACAGGATATATTTTAAAAAGTCACATGTAGTTTTATTATTATTATTATTAATATTATTATTAATAATAATAATAATAATAGCCAAACATCATTTGACAGTTTAATTCTTACAGTCTGGTCTCAGCTTGATAAAACATGGGTTTAATTGATGATTCTATTTCCCCAAGAACTGACATCTCGTGAAGTTCAAAGTCCCATTTAGCTCCGCATCACAAGCATTCATAAGAATTGGATCTTAACCGTTTAAAAGCACCTTTACAAATAAGAATCGTCAGCGAACTCCGCGGGTTTCTGGATCTGTAACTGCGCTGCTTTATCATCATTGCTAAGTCTTACTCGTCCGCTCTGTAGCAATTCGGGCACACCGCCGCCACTCCTACTATACAGGGAATTTGATTAGCAGCACCTGTGGTGACGAAAATCCGAGAATGACAGCTTTGTGCACAAAACCTCATTCCGAAATACGGTATAGGAGGAATATTCTATGCGTTTTGACCGCTAGCACCTTGCAGACCATACATTACACTGTATGCGTGAATATACACGACATGTTTGATATATTTGATTTGTTTTGAGGTAGATATCTTACCAGCAATAACTGGCCGTCTCGCAGTCTGTTGATGCAGAAAGTCCCGTGAAGCTAGGCGTGCTCTTCTTAGCGACGGTACAGGTGAACTCAGGAGGTACAGGAGCAGGCAGTCCGGGGGACGAACACCTAACGGGAAGATAAAGTTGCAACCAAAAACTAAATGCAGCAGTGCCTTTTTATTTTTTGGCTCTACTAATAAAAAGACAGGGAAAAGCTAAGAGAGATGCTCTGCCGCTCTGGGCTCTCCGCTGCGCATCCAGCAGGCTGCTTTCTCTCGCGGTCTCGCTTCTGATGTGTAAAAAGGCATTGCCGTGTGTCACGTGACGCGTCCCGGTGCACGGCTCGCTGCGCTCCACCACGAACACCGCTGCGAGGACAACTTGCACTTACAAATGACCAGCGAGGTCCCAAAATCACCGTGCTCACAAGACACCCAGACAGGGACGTCCGATAATTGGTTACTTTTAATATTACTGGTTTTTTTTTACCCCACCAACGTTCATGTTGTCTGGGGGTGATTTCATTGAGAGACCTTCGCTGTAAAAATCAAAATTTTTAAAAAGCTTTTCTCATTGGATTTACTGTAATACGCTACATTGCAGTCTAAGGTGCCCATAAAATGTGGTTTCATAACTGTGTAAAACAGATGATGGATGTGTGATAAATTCATTAGCAACTGAATTTTAAAATGCACATGGGTTACATTAATCACAACACCACACTACTGACTAGTTATTAATATTAACAAATGCTACTCAATGCCCTGAAATCTCTGGAAAATAACCACAACCAAGCACAAGGCAGCTCTGAAAGCGTAAGTTATTTCTGCTGTTTCTCTTTCTCTGTTTTTCTGTGCCATCAGGCCTTTCATTCTCCAGCTAGACTCTATAAAGACTGATACTGTTTATTGACTATTTCAAGAATTCAGCAGGCAATCCTTCTCCCCACTTGTAAAAAATGTGGTGGGTATGGCCATGCTGTTGAAGCTGATAACCTGTTTGTTTTAAGAAACTGCTGGATAAGGATTCTTGGACCAATTAGCTACAAACTACGGAACAGGCGAGGGAGCATGAATGCCCTCTTCTCATTTGCAACCTTCCTTATGGTTCTTAAATCACAGTTCAGCTCCATAGCTTCAATGGGCATGCAACCAAAATGGACCAAAACCAAAAACTGATGAAGGTGCAGCCACACTGCCCTTTCACAGTTACTACTTTCACAGCAGCCCAAACTGCCAGGTGGCAGATAACTGGTCAAGCAGCACGCTGCTGGGGGGCAGTGGGCAGCTCAGCAGCAATTGCTGGGAGCTGGTAATGGGATCAACGAGAGACTGGATGGCCCCTTAGCTGGTGCCAACACACCTCCAAGGCACAGAATTTGACATTAGGTACAGGCGCTCACTGGCTGACCTGTCAAGAAATTCCAGGCAGCCCCTCTTTCTCCGAATTCAGGGACACAGGGGTTGCAATGGTAAGACAAATGGCTAGACATTTTCACAGTCCAAATTGAGAGGGTATAAAACGGCAATGTGCAAGTACCGTACACGGTGTTCAAATTAAATCTCAATATCATTTTAAATTAGTCTAAAAAAGCTGAAAAAGGCTTATACAAGAATGCAGCAGAATTTATTTGGTGCATTTTGCTGCATTTATCAAATAAACCACATGCTTTTCCCCCTCTTTTGAAAATATAAAAATGCAATATCATATTATCACTGCAAATACAAAAATGCAATATTGTATCATGGCATCATTGATATTTATTCTCTTCTTTACAGGTAATATACTGTAGCTGACAGGTAATGTGGACTATGACAAGTAGCAGAAGCCACAAATACAAATCACTGCTCCTTTACAGGAGCATATACCTGTGTTTCAAACACCTGCACTCTCTCCCTGTCAAATGGACAGGATTTTCTGCCAGAAACACCTTGTTCTTAAGTTTCAGATGGGATCTTGCTGTGTTGTACATTTAATGAATCTATACCGCAGCCCTGTTAAAAGATTAAAGAGCTCCACTTAAACTGATCCACAGTAGGTCTGGTTTAGTGCTTCAGTTGCTACCACACACAAATTCAAAATCCTTTGATCAAATCTGTCACTAAATGAAAAAGAAGCATGTTGTATAGCTCAGCAGGCCAGACTGCAAACATTCAGACTGTCAGAATTACCCTCAGATTTTCAGGGAAGAATTCAAAAGTCTTAACTTTGTCTTTAAGCTAGATGTGCTATGTTGGATCTGTGTCAGCAGCCTTTCCCTCTTTCTCCTCCAAGAAATTCATTTCTTTAAAATAATGTCAGTTCTTAGTCCCTTGCAGTTCCAGCTAAACAGGGCTGTCATTTTATAGATAAGAATTCAGTTGTCTCTGTTTTACTCTGTCAATCTTCCTAAATCCTGCAGAGATTAATATCCCTCTGAATACTTTGCAATTGTATTGCAATTGTCCAACCTGTGGAATTCTAAATGCATTAAGGTTGTGTAGCGCCTGACCAAGTATCTGGACAAATATACATTCCAAATTAAAGCACTGTAGATGCATTTAAAAAACCTGACATTATAATCTCAGAGCATTTAATGCAAAGCTTTTAATAAGGTTACAGCTCCACAAAGCAAATCAAAAGGAAATATAGATGCAACTGGCTGAAATGACAGATTAAGCAAACCTTTTTATATCCATCTCCATTTGGGAGCAATTTAGAAATGCTTTTCTTTGACTCACTTTTATAAACAAAACAGTCTACACGTACAGAAAATGAAATTGGAAACTATGAAAGCAGACATCTTGCTAAAGTGTTTTCACCATATTGTGGTTTTCTTTAATTACCAACTACAGAAAATGCGAGTAAAACTAAAAATGTCAAAATATCACTAGCAACGGATCAGCCCAGAACCTGCACTGTTTACCATTGACAAACATTATAACAGTAATTCTGTGATGTGTGCAACTCGAAAGTGACCTTCTCATAGGTCATGCCATGCCAATCTGCCATTTCTTTGTTTCAGTACATTATTGCATGGGAATTGTATGTTACTTTTTTTTGCTTATTTGGCCAAACATTTCCTTTAAAATGTTGAGACTGTCTGAGCTGACACACTAGCCAAATTTGCCGTTGTCTTCAGAGGCATTCCTGTGAAGTTACATAACCTCTCTTTCCCATCCCTCAGCACACCGAGGAAAGGGCTGGGTCTGTGGGGCTGTCCCCAGTACTTCAGACAGGATAGGACACTCCTATGGAATGTAGGTAGGGTAACTGGTATTTTAGTAGGGAAGGAAGGCCATTCACCTCCGTGCTCTGAAAGCATGCACCATCTATCATTTACCTCTTTTGTACATTGCACACCAGCAACCACACAGATTAAAACGTAGGACAGATACCTGTATAACTTCTATATTTTGTTGTGTTTCCTTTCTTCTCTTTTCAGCATGACATAAACCTTTACTTGTTCCTCTACAGTATTGTTTCATTTAAAAAGTTCAAAAATTGTTTGCACTGTGTAAATGAGGCTTATAGCTCTCAATATGTGGTATCATAAGAACCTTGGTAGGAGGCAGTTGGGAGAAGTTTAATGCAAGTCACATCTCTTCAATTCCAGTGTGTAAAACCAAGATTTGTTTCAAGTATTCCTCTGGAAAACAATTCAAAACAAAAGAAAAATCAATTCAGTGGCACTACAAAGGTATATGCAAGGTCATTTTCATAAATATTCGTACTTCGGCCTTTGTTGTCCTTTTTCATTTTATGTTCGGCCCCTTACTTTCATGTGCTGAATTCCAACAGTTTTCTGCTACCAGAAACGAACAGTAGGCACAATCTTTCTGCCAAGTCAAAGCACAGCAACCTGGGCATATATGAGTGCATGTTCTTTGTGACAGATTTCTTTTTCAACTTGACAGTTTGCCAGAGAGCTCAAGAAATAGACAGCAGGCTTTCACATTTGCAAAATAAATAAGCTCTAGTTTGACCTTTTGGTGCCTTTGTCACAATGTCTGAAATGCCGAATCAGACCTTATTATAAAGGCAATTTTGCTTTGCTCACACCTGCCCTTTGATGGATAAACTAGCCAATGAAGTTTGATATTTGTTAAATGGCCCTTCCTCTCCTTATTGATTTATTTAATCCACTCTTGTCTTTAGTGTGGCATTTCATTTTGTACTGTGGAGGTTGTATCGTTTCCTCTACAAGCTTCAATGGATAGTAAAGAGTTTCGCATTCCTTTTCCATACCAAGTGAAGCAACTTAAGCAGGACGTTTGTAGAACTTGACCTTTAGCAAAAGACGTTTTCGTCAACAAACTGTCTTAATCCTCCTTGATCAAAAATGTTTTTTTTAGCATATCTCTTGGCTTACAGTCCAAGCAGCAGTCCATTCTGAAATCCTCTTGGTAGCAAAGATGTCCTATCAAACCCACTGCACACATTTCACACAAGTTGTGGTATAAAAAG
Source organism: Lepisosteus platostomus (assembly GCF_059453375.1). Lineage (NCBI taxonomy): Eukaryota > Metazoa > Chordata > Actinopteri > Semionotiformes > Lepisosteidae > Lepisosteus > Lepisosteus platostomus. The sequence goes on along the minus strand of NC_142633.1, from coordinate 11,261,934 downwards.
TCTAAATGCACAGCATGCAAGAACTCCTTTTTACTGTCCCACTCTATTAATACAGTAATTGTAGAAGCTGCCCTGCAGCAACACATCCTTAACAACAGTGGGAGTGAATTACTTTGCAAGCAATGTATTGTTTCCAGTTGACACATTTCTCTTTAAGTTGTTCCACTTACAGATTGTAGTTGAGCAATTTAATCTTCAAAAGCTCCAAAAGACAGGACAGGTTAACTTCATCAGACTCTTGTTTTTCAATGGCAAAGATCACACTTTAAAGCAATAGATACCAAAGTTGCAGCGAATCTCCACTTCAGCAGAACCAAGGGTTACAGGCTCTGAAGTGGTTAACGGCACAATGCAAATCTCCAATGCTGCTGCTATCTCAGCCAGGGGGTAATGACTTGGAGATCCCTGTGGTTGGGCAAGCTTTACTGCACTCGTAATCACCACAGAGCAGATTTAGCTTGTCCACGGCTGCACTTCCTGCTGGCTGCCAGACACTGATTTCAGTCCAAATCTTCACGGAGACAGACATTTAAAAAAAAAATCTAAAAATAAAGCCCTCCATGGGTCATTAAGGGGAGGGGGGAGATTTTTCTAGGTTTATAGATTTTCAGTTTTGTACATTTTAAGTCTGGGTTAAGTTTTCTGTCATCTACATTTTTGCACTGTTACCACTAAGGGAAAATATGAAAAATCCAACAGAGGAGAATGAACACGGTCATATTTTAAAGATTGAAATAAAAGAAAGTTTACAAATGAGAGACCACTTGGCCCAACCAGAGCTAACCGATCTGGGGATCTCATCAGGTTTCTTTCCTGAAAAAAAGGTAGGATATCAGTATCCACAGCATTGCTGTATATAGGTTATTCCAGGCTCTCACCATTCCTTGTGTAAAAAAGTGACTCCTCAGTCATAAACCAGTCTGCTTCTAACAGATAGAGCTAGAGATATTGCTTTGAACCCCCTTTCTAGGAACTGGAAGTAGACACCCAGAAAATCTCCGTCTAGCTGGTCAATCGCCTGTAGCGTTTTCAGCCCAACTGTGTTCACTTAATAGTACAGCGTGGTGGAATGAAGACGGATACACCCATCTGGGCATTATTGAAATGAAGATACGCATCTGAAATCCCAAATGGAATCGGTTCACAGTGTCAACCCCGGAACCCGCTCAGAGAAAACAAAGGAGCTCAAAAAAAGACAGAATCCTCCAATACACCCACCGTTCAAGCAATGTCAATTTTCTGACATGTTACAGACACTGCAGAAATGTACAGTGCGTTCAATCCCAATAAAAAAGAAAGGCACACTAAAATGCTTGCTAAAATCAGAGCAAGCCTGTAGGTACCTAGGAAGTCATGGGGCTCACTGTTTAAGTGGGAGCTCTATATTGCACATCTGCACTTTAATACGAGACCGAGGTGTGAAAATGAGCTCGGCCAGCGAGAGAATTGGTACATGACTATAATAGCTTTCAGCCAACAGCTCTTAACAGGAGGCCTTTTGCATCTTGGATCTTCTTGTGTTCAAATTCAAGTAGAGTCAATAAGCATTTACAGTAGTAGAACACGTGAGATCTGTTCAGTGACAGGCTTGTAAAGCACTAGAAATGTACTGTACAGGGGTTGAGCAACAGAACAGAACAGACCAATTTGTGAAGTACCACTGAGCACAAAGGCTACAAAACATTAATTACAAGGCCTACATTGATCTCTCTGAGGTCACAGGTATCCAGCATTTCCATGCTGTAGATCTGCAATTACTGATGCATGTCTAAAATACTGTACATCTGAGAAAGGTTTAGAGTCGCGATTCATTTTCACAGGTCTAATTAGTATGGTAGATCAGGCTAAATTGTATATAACTTTTTCTTTCTGTGACCCAGTTTCAATCAGCAAACTTGTATGCGCATGAAAACATAGAAAAGGTCCAATAAGGAACTGCCAGTTTTCCAGAAAAAAAACACAGAATGTTTTGCATTTTAGACAGACACTCTCCAGAGACTGCCTCAGTAGGAAAATGCACAGACTATATTAAAAGCTAAGACATTTGGGAGACAGGAAGGCTCATTATTTTTGAAATTACTGCATGAGGACTCAAGAGTAAAAACTGAACATGTCTCATCCAAAACACGTTATAGCCATTAGGCTTCCAATATGTCTCAATGGCTCCATCAGACTACATTAGCAATGCACTAATAATTATACTTAATGATCAGTAAAACCCAGGATCTAGGACAAAACCAAAACCATTTATACTGTATCCTTTACTAATAAGTATTTAATATTAAAAAACATAACCTGCTCTCTGTTTTAGCACTCCAGGTATCTTTGATTGTGGCTTTTGTCTTCCATTAAAAAAAAACCTTGTAACTTTGTTAATTTGTGGTGATTTAAAACTTGCATTTAGCTCAGTGTTAATCATGATATAATCAGCAAAACAAAAATTCTGTGTAGGAATATGTTAAAAACCAGAACCCCTATTTTCAAAACAACTACTGTATTTTTACCTCTGGATCTCCCTATTGTACAGTGGGAACACACTGTATAATAGAAATGATCTACTTTTGGGCTCCTCAGCAACTTTCAGTTCCTACATATTTGTAAAACACTATAAACAGTTCAAAGAAATCAGTCACTACCAAGAACAAAATGTTCTAAATGTGACCAAAATTCAAAATATAGCAGCATTGTGACAGGAGGAGGTAACTCGTGAATTCAGTTCAAGAATGGAAAAGAAAAAGTGTTGTTTTGTGAGCAACATGAATACCATATCAAGACCAGTTAATCCATTCCTATCCATAATGTACTATAAACAAGGTTCTCTATGACTCAAGTCTAGTACAGAGAAAGGGAGTCACAGTCATTACAGCACTGTTTCATCATGATTACAAAAGATTCATACTGCTAGACATTAAAAACAAGTCAATTGGTTCCTATATTTACTTGTGGTTTGCTAGATTTTAAAAATCTTTTATACTGGTTTTTGAGCCTTAAGTCTCCACTTTGATCATTGTTTGTATTCAGAGGTCAATTCTTCTGTTTTTTTTAACCCATTGATTTGCAATTTTGTTTTCTTTATTCTTATGATGAAATCAAATAAAATGTCTTGTTTTATATATACATATAGTAACTAACACATTTACTCTAATTAAATTACCAAAATTATTTTGTCAAACAAGTATTCCAGAAAAACATACTAGACTGAAATATCTTCTAAAAGTAGATTATAAGGAAGGGCTTTTGTGTATTTTGTAGGGGTCTGAATCAGGTAATATTTTACAGAAGCCAATTTCTCACAATAGTTAGCTTGGTAGTCTGAATTTAAGCTATGTAAAATTTCAGAAAAATCAGTAGGCTAGTCGCAGTTGCATGACATTGATACAAAGCCACAAACTATCACATAAAAATAGCATTGCCTATTGCCCACCATTGTAAAATTGAGCAAAATAGTCCACTTAAGGTACAGTGCATCACAAGACTGTGAAAAGGTTTCAGGCACAGTAATAAGCCATCTTTAGAAATGATTTTTGTGCAGGACTGACAATGAGGCAACGTTACTCAGAAACCGCAGAACTTCACCAGCATGATGGTAACCAGGACCAGTGAGATTAGGGCAGAATGCATTCTCTCTGTACAAAATAAAGTCAGATTAGAAGATTCCAGATATTTATCTCTATAGCTCAGAAACTGTATGAACACAAGTAAGTAAGCGCTTCTCCCGTGTACAGTATCATGCTGTATAATCTTACTCATTGAAATGCACCTTAATAAGGCTATTTCATACGTCATTGATAAGGAAAAAGTCAAAGAACAAAAAGTGGGTAACCAATAAGCTTTTTTTATGCGTTTCTGAACAATGGCTTTATAGATGCCACTGTAATTTTCAGTGTTATTCTGAAGTCATGGAACATCACATTCCAACAATGCACTGCAGAATTAATGTTTTTCACAAGCTTCTCATCAGTGAGTCAGTATCCTCCCTTGGTGTGTTTTTAGAAGCTGAGAAGTCAAGTGTTCAGCACTGAGGATAATACAAAACACACACAACAGTGCTTGGATTCTATGCAGGCATGTTGAGGAACAGATCAGGTGAATTACATATCTGGGAAATCGGGGGTCAGTGTTATTGTGTTAAAAATTGTTGACTTATTATAAAGCTAAATCTCTTACATTTACAAAAGAACAATTACAAATCATATAAAATCACTTTATATAAGTCACAAAACTCTTACTAAAAGGTCAGTCCTCTGAGGTTCAATGGGTCAACTACAATGGATTAGTATTTTAGAGAAAAACTAAAAGACAACGAAAGGGGAATCGGTTTACCATTCACTGTGACTTTTTAATAAGAAGCATGCAAAATACTGCAGGAGAAAAGGTCAGAATTTGGAAAGTCCAGCTCCTGCATGGGGGCTTTTCAGCAGGGATCAATACTGCTTACACTCATTGGTGCTTTTCTGTACTTCACTTTAGCTTTCAGCTACCCATGAAATCTTCAGCCCTGTCACAACATATTACGCTGTGAGAAGCAGACGTGGCATTTTCTAAAAAAAAACTCAGATGTCAACAGAATGCTGAGTAAAGGCTTAATAAAAGTAGGAAGGATTTTCTTTTCCCCATTTATATATTTTTTTTACCTTGAGATATACTGTATAAATACAATCTCAAACAAGTGCCTTGTTACTTAAATTTACTGCTTGAACTTTATATTAATGTTTAATATGTGTCAGTGTTTGTTTGGGTAAAGAGACATCACATGACAGTGTGACTGCAATCTATTCAAAACTGATTCTCAAAGTATGGTCATGTATCTCATTGAAATAGGCATGGGTGTACTATCCACAATAAATAAATACAAAACAAAGCGATAAGAAGATTGCACCTTTTGAAACTTCTAAAACAACTGTCCCGGACAGTAAAGTTATGACATACTGTAACAGAGCAGGAATCCTGCTGTCAGAATGGGAAAGTCTATGAATTATTGGGGTTTTAAACCCATATACTGTATTGCTTATCAACCCTGGGTTTGAAGTATAATATTGATCTCTGCGAAGCAAGCAGCAATGAACTGAAAAGCTAAAACTAATCAGACTCACAGGGACCACACAACACACAGAAGGCCAGCTCCACTGTTCATTTAACCAACCATGAAAGCCTACAAGAGTCTTTCATTAAATCAGTACATCTCTTTTAATTCAGCAGCTCCAGGCTGCTAATGAAGGACAATGTTTTTTCTGCCTATATAAGACAAGATAAGGATTCTATAATCAAAAACAAATCAAGAAGAAAGGGACTAATAAATTAGGGCTGTACCTGTTAAGCACTCCCCCCTTGTCTGACTTTCCTGTACAGCTAATATGTCATTAAGCTTCTACGTTATATTATTTTCTTAATAGCAGTCATTTTCCTTTGTCTGAAAATGTGTTACTGAATGAGAATGGGCTTTGTCCTCAATAAAAACTTGAAAAAGAACAATTGCTCTTGTCCTCAATGAAAGGAATTCAAATTATTATTATATCCATTGCTAAATTATCAAGGTATTCTATCATTTGCATTGTAGCCAAAGCATAGCACAGGATATAAAAACAAAAGGCTATTACTTCATCTAAGACAAGGTTTCACTGTACAACAATTCACAATGTTGGCTTAAAGCAGTCCTGGGGCACACCTGGTAAAGACAACTGCCCGACTTTGGGTTGGATCATTCATCATGTCACCGAGTGGGGCGGTGTGCAGGGAAGGGTGGGATCGGTCCATTCTCCCACATGTGAGAATAAGAAGGAGTAGGAGGCCTCCTCTGACCCGCTCACCTTTGAGTCAGGTGCTTTTGAACAGGGTCCGTCAGGTGCTTGGGAGGCCACAGGAGACACTGTGGTGCTGACAGGCTTCCCGTGTAGGCAGTGAGTGAAAAACACACAACTGGCAAACCCCCAACGGGGTGAGCATAACAAAACAAATTGGAGATAGGACATTTCATAATAAGAAATCTAAATAAAAACGTTGTTTTTCCTTAAATCGACCATGACACATAATTATGCAGCATTTTGGCATTGTAAGAGCACGCTTGAGGGTTATCTGCTGCACTGAAATAATTCAAGGACATTCTCACCGCACTTACCCTAATTAAAGTTCAAGTGAAAGTGTTTTGTAGACACTAAGAAGAATAAAACTACACACTGGGCATCCAAGGCTACCTCTGGCAGGGATGAGCATTTTTGTGCTTTAGCTTGTAAATTATGCATGCTTTTCCCTGCAGCTTCTTCATTATAGCAATCATCCTGTTTTTTTTCTCCTCCACAAAAATGATGAATTTCTGTCTTCCTAGAGTCAGTTACCCAACACCACACCCATGTTTTCTCTTTCTACCCCAGTGTCAACCCAGTTTCTCCCTCCACTATGGGATAGAATACAATTTATGGACATTCTCCTAAGAATCTTGATTACACAACAAATGCTTAATTTAAACTGAGAAAAAGGAGAGACTTGCTGTGAAGTCTCTCGCACTAGAAGCAGTGAAGATTAGCTGCTAACTATCTGCCACAGCAATATCCTGTCATTAAAACATCTGATAGTCCTTGTGGCGTAAGGAAAGGGAATTCATCAAGACAAAGAACACCAAACACCTACAGTAGTTGTTATAGAGCCTCACCATATTAGATAAGATGTTAACCACCACAAATATTAAGCATAGATAGTCCTAGATAGGCATATTAGTGCCTAAACTGCTTTTGCTTCGATTTCACTCTACAACACCTATCAGACACAACAACCGGACTCCCTTGTTTCATGTTTCCCTCAAGATTTCATTTGCTGGTATATTATGAGGCGCTTGTATGAAATGGCAACTAGGTTCTGGACTTCCAATCAGAGTGCTGTGGGTTCACTGCTGCTGTGTCTTTGAATGGCGTCCATTAGGCTATTTCAGCAAACTGAAACGTATGAATGGGTTCCCAAACCTTCATGGAAAAACAGGTAAGTGTAACCCAATGTTAGCCATTCTGAATCGAATTATCAGACAAATAATAATGCTCAAATAAGCAGAACCAGATCAGATGTGGTCAGCTACTCTACTATAAGTGGTGTCGAGTAGACCGGTAGGTAGCACTAAATCAATGGTAAAGTATTCTTCCGATAAGACATTAAAGAAAGGTCCTGGCTTCCCAGTCATTGAAGATTCCATTACACAGAGTGTTAGGGTATTATTGCTATCATGTTAATGCTAATTTCTACTTTTACCTTATACAATATGACCTACCTTAAATTTCCCCTAAAGGCAACAATATCCTAAGTAATTTCACACACCTGATGTGCTTTGTAGCTGGAACATAAGGCCTCCATAGGTTCACCCAGGTGGGTATTGTTCTGCACTTCAGTAGTGAGTGAAATGGGTCCTCTACTCTACAGTACGTGAAGGTCTTGGGAATCCATTAAGATAAAAAGAATGCTATGCAAATACAGCACAAGCCAACAGTGCTCAAGAACTGGATGAAGTGCTATAAAAATGCCGCCAAAATACACACTTAGACTTCAGGTTCTATAATAGCTTTCCATTCTTGCCAGCTCTTCTCTGTATTTTTAAAATACTGTACTGGTACTCTGAGTAACAATTTGAAGACCATCCATTCTTTTTATCTTGCTAGCTTCAATAAGGAGGTACAGAACATCTTTGACCATCTGACCATCATTTGAACATTTTTAAATTCAGATATGACAAGTTATCCCACGTTAGCAATGGTGGAGTTGTAAATATACTGAGAGCTAAGCAGTTAACAATTTTGTGTTTATTTTGTGACATCAGGGTTAGTTCCTCACAGGTAATATACTATATTATCAAAATATTACACACTCTTTTACACTTAGGTTTGGTTAAGTCCCCTGTAGACAGAAATGAGATGCAGAAAATATTGACAGGGCATCTAATGAAACAACCTTTCTGGAGAAGCAGCATTTTCTATTATCATAATGTCAACAGAATCTTTGATTGAAATTGTGCTTGTCCCTAATGCTCATTGCTCTAAAGCTTTGTGGTACAGTACAAATTATCAGTGATTTATGGGATTCTTTATTGCATATTCTCAGTGCAACATACTGTGCTATAGCAAGTAATGATTTGAGAAACAAATGCAGAGAAAAAGACCTCTGAAAAATGAGCACAAGAGTATAATGGAGATCAGAGCTACAAGATGTGGTCTATTAGCATAACTGGACAGTCTAACCTTCCAACTCATTTTCCTTGTTTGTGAAATATTTTCAGATCCCCTTTCTATGGAATCATCACTGATATATTATAGTTCAACCAAAAAATAGGGAATCAATCAAAAGAATTCCCAGCAGGACATAAAGTCACAAATTAATCAACAGAAAGAAGCAGATAATATAAACTAGTCCTCAGGCAAGTTAATTTTAATTTCTATGCCGTATTACTTACTGAAAGGCACTTGATTGTTCACATGTATCCTGTTATTATCAGCAGATAATTATAGTGGATAAGAGCTCCATGGTTAGAAAGCTCTAGTTCTTTTTTAAAGCCGTTGATGCATTTTTAGCACCACTTACCACACAAATAAGTAACAAGGCTCTTTAGCAGTTTTGTCCTCTTTTTGACTCATAAATCAAAATAAAATACACAGCTCATGATTGTAAGAAAAGTTTGATAAGAAACACGGAGACATATTCTTTCTGGCTTGAAACTTGAGCCATCTGAGTAAATACCTCAAGGCATTAAAATGTTCCAAGACAGGCAGAATGCCTGTAATGTATATTTTATGAAAATGCATTTATGGCATCAATTTTTGATGAAGAAACCAAGGCTGGAGAATATTGCATCCTGAAAGCTACGGACAAGATTCTGGTTGCTCACATTTCAAGCACCTAGAGGTACTCAAAATAGACAAGCCTGCAGTGGCATTACCAAGGCGGGAAAATCATTTATGCAGTGGACTAGCTAGCCAAGTGTCTTCACAAAGAAGGCAGACACAGCCAAAACACAGAGAGAAGATCAATACTCCAAGCCATTGCTTCTACTTCAAGTGAGCTCTACTCTGCCATCTAATGTTGGAGAGTGGGAACAGAATCCTGTTAGGACTAACCAGTTCATTGTCATACGGTATGCACAAGTGCAATGAAATGCTTATTTGCGTGTGTGCTCCAATACAAAGACATTAAAGGAATCACCAAAAACAAACACAGAACAGCAGCAACAGCAACAAGTTAACTGTTCGTGGATAACTATTAATTAGAAATTGAAGTCTGTGTGTCTGTAATGCACTGAGTAGCAACAGAAACTGCATCTGATTGGACTCGGGGATTGTTACATACTAAAAGAATTTTCCAAAAACTTTCCAAATTGTATAATAAGGTTTTTTGTTCACAAATTAAGGCAGTTTCTTATCTCAAACATCCTCACAGCTTAGATGCAAATTCCTGTGAACATTTGCCTTCTATAACAAATACAAAAAAGAATGCTAAACACCTGAAAATGAATTTTACTGTGTTATGTCCTCCATTCCTGTGTCTGGTAAGTAGGTTTACAGAAGGAGACAAAGAATTAGCTGAAGGTTCCCACACCTAACCCTGTTTACCAATCTTCCCATCAGTTTCTCACACCTTATTGAACTTAAACTTAAAAAAGGTAGTTTTGGCATTTTCTACATGATGACCATTTAGCAGGAAGTATTAGAAAATGGAAGACCTGATTCATTCACAGGTGTGCAAATACAGTATAGCATGTTGAAGGTCACTAAAAAATACATTGGAACTCCCCCTTCAGCTGGACAATTCCAACATGTACTGTACAAAAAGCATAACATATAATGAAAAGGGCAGAAACCTTTGAAATATGACATGTATTTTATCCGCTGTGTCACAGAGAAGCACTGGCGTCTTTACCCGACAGGAATTAGTGGCAATTACAGCCAGCTTGACTGTCAAAACCTTCAGGAAACCCTTCTAAGTATTTCTTCTTAAAAAGCAGACACTGTAGCTTCTACACACTACATACTAGTACACATATCGTATACTAAATATGTATATACTCTATGTTCAATGAAATAGGATTGATTTTGAACACATATTAATAGTGGTAGTAGACACCTGGGTGGCTAAATCAGTCAAGATGCTTATGTGCATCTGGATGATGCCATGAGCCAGCTGTGACAGGAATTCCATAGGACTCAGAGCCTGGACTCAGACGTCTGTGCAGGTAAAACCTCCGGAACATGCTGGACAGCATTCAACGTATGCAACCTGAGCACAGCAGCTAAAATCCAAATTGAGGGATAACTAAAAGGACAATAATTAGCGATTACAAGCTTAAAATATGTTCCTATAGTGTTCACTATTTGTCATATAGTGAACAACAGTGTACCTAGCTGTTGTCAGCATGTTAGCTGGTGCTGAACAGCTTGGAATTTGTCAGTGGGACAACAGTCTCATCTGTTCATTTACTGTGACAGATCGTCCCAGCAGGTATTACTTTCACTGGTACATTGCTCAAAGGGGAGCGAGCACATGACTATACATCACTGCATTTGTATTGATTTATGTAAGAAGTCATTAAGATATGAGAAGAAAACAAAATTATATTAAATTTGGATTTTTTAAAGCATCTATATAAACTTTGCTTTTAGTATGTATACACCGAGCATCACAGGATCCCTCTCACTTACAATTGTCACAAATTACAAGGTATTTAGTAAAATTCGTTATTTGTAGCAGCTGCACTGAGTCAAAACAATAAATTAATTATGCTCATTAACAGTGTTGCTTAACAAGCAGTCTACTGTAAAAGCCAAAGGCAGTAGCAGGTGTAGCCACCATTGGAAGCAACTACAAGCTGCACAATCTGTTTTGCATGCTTTGCACCAGGTTTCAAATGCGATCTATGGGATTCTGTCCCATTCATCTGAAAGAAACTAGAGAAGCACGTGGCTGTTCACTGGTCTCTGAGTTCTCAGTGCCATGCTCTCTTTATCCTACAAATATTCAATTTGAATGATCTCAATACTTCTGCAAGGCACCTGGGTCCAAGAATTAAAAACACTCTGTACATCTGAAACTTAAATGACCTGATGGACCTGAAATTCAAAATACTTTTGTATACTTTATCAATATGCACAAACCCTCATACAGTTGATGGAATAAAAAGCATTTGATATTTAAGAGCTAGAATGACATACAGGCAATAATTCACTTAAAACACCTCATAACTCCTTCATAAACACTACTCAACCAATATAACACACATAGCCCATTACACACATACATCAAACACAGGCAAGCAATTTAGGGAAATGGACATCCATTAGCCCTTGACAAATTTTCAAGGAAATGGCAGTCTGCCTACTGTTTTTTTTTTCTCTCCAGTGGACTACAAAAGTAAAACACATTAAGCTTTACTATTATTATTATTCATTACATTTATAGAGCACCTTTCACCCCAAAGGATCTGAAAGAGCTTTGCTTACAAAAAAAGAACTTGCTTCGGCCACTATATACAGTAAATGCAACTCCCACCTACATGTAGGTGTTGTGTGACAGCCAGGCCCTACACAGCAGATCAGCGGGACAACTGAGAACTTGCTTCACCCATTTAACAAAGAAGGAGCCCTAGTAAGGCAGTATTCTACAAGTCCATTACAGAATTAGTCCTGATCATCAGGATTAACTCCCTTACTCTTGAACAGTAATAACCATGTAGTCAGTGTTGATTAAATGTCTCATCCAAAGGAAGGCACCAGCTACAGCAGTACTCAGTGTCCCAGGTCCCTCTACTGAGGTACTGACTTGGAAATTCTGGTCTAGAGGGTGGGGCTTAACCCACTGACCCACCAACAAGTTGCAGTATCATCCTGGTTTTCCTTGGATGTGTCTAACACTCAAATACAAATTTATTTGAAATGCAGATAAGAATTTCAGGAAATGAAAACAAAACATTTAGAATGCATAAACTATTTTTCACTAGTGGCTAGACAAATGTGATATCTGACCATAACATAAGTCAAATAAGGACCTTAGTAATAACCATAATCTTAAGTCAAAGAAAACAATCTGCAGCAACACATTTACGACACCAGGCAACACCAAAATCCAACGAATACTAAACATTGCACCTTATACCAGCTATTCACAACACGGACCTAACTGATTCAGAAATCTGTCAGTGTTTCCTAAGGCATCAGACAGGTATAGTACATCCATTCTCTTTGGTCCTGTCCTCCAATTTGCATGTCTTTCCAAATGTAATAAATCAACCATCTCTTATCTCAGGCTGTCTTGTCTTGTTATCTCCAGGCCCTTACTCAATTTAAGACCTATCATCTACTGACGACACTTTCAAACATTCTGAACCTTACTCTATTTTACATGCTGAAGAGTTATGTTAATGAATTTGAATTGCAGGAAAAAACGTACCCCTAACTCGCTGGTCTAATATAGTGATAAATCTAGTCTCTTTTGAAAAGCTCACAACAGCACTACTGCACAAGGCCACATAAATACATTTGTTTTTAAACCATTTTCTATGCTGTCCAAGAACACACAGCCCCCAGCACTGAATAGTATAATTCCTATTTAAAATCCTAAAATGAGGTCTTGGAAATACAGTATGTTACTAAGGTATTGGTTAAGCACTCAATAGCAAAAGCAAGGGCACCAGTACCCTGACACTAAATTAGTATTTTCCAGTTAAACAAATGACTAAATTGTTCTGTTAATGCTTTTAAGCATCAGGGAACCTAACATTTGCACCCTATTATTTAGCTAGGTATTTTACTAGACAGATTCAGGTGACATACCTTGCTCAAGTTTACAGAAGCAGCGCTTCATGTACAGGATTTGAACCCACAGAGACCTGCTCATGCTTTTCATTCTTTAGTGTCTCTCTCGTGTCTTTCCCACTCATCTACAGTAGCTAGAACTTCCATATCTATTTATTTTGTATCTGATACTCTTGATATAAGGTATGTTTTTTTCAGTACATTTGTTGATATTTATTTTTATTCTGTTGTTGCATGTTTGTGATGCATCTTAATCCTCTAGAATAATATAAGCAAAGTAAAGAACATCTACAATAAATAAAAATATATTGAAATAATGCAAAGAGAATAAGTGGTGAAATCTCCTAAACGTTTCCAAGGCCTTTCTCTAAACAATTCATCAAACAGAAGAAAGTGATGTTGGGGTCAAAATCTTTTCTCAATGTTACTGAAAGAAATACATCTTTCTGTATAACAAAAGGACAAGGAACTTAACAGTATGGCTCAAAAAGCTGAGATAGACAGAACCTCAAATCTGTCTGATTTCAAAGTACAAATAGCTGATGGACATTAGCTCCTCACCAAAAACTTCAAACGGTGAACATCAGATCTCAGCTGAAATTCAAGGCTCAGCATGAATAATTTTTACAACTGAAAAATAGCCTTTGAAGTCAGTAAGACCTGGGAGCACAAACACAAATACAAAAATAATGCAAATATGAAACAACCTCGTAGCAATAAAAATAATTTTGGAAAGTCTGTTGGACAAATCCAACATGAAAAGTGTGTTATTGACAAAACAAAAATTTTAATTTAATCTGACTTGCCTTTCCTGTAGAGAGAAAGGCATTCCTCCCAAAACAAGCTCAATCAATACTGGAATACTGGCCTTGCTGCTCTTAACACAGAAGTCAACACTGAAACACTAATATTGTTTGTTGAAGAAGATACAGTACAGAGAGAAAACAAATCTTAGGGACTGATACCTCAAAGACTAAGACAGGAAATCATGTACAGATTTTGAATGGAAACACAGGCGAGAAGGTACACAAAGTCACCTTTATCACTTTGTACCTGGACATTAATGCCATAAAAAAGCACACAAAGAAAGCAAACAGAATGTAGTATTGAAATGATCAAGTGTGCACATTCCCAATGCAGCACAGAGAGCAGACTGCCTCATAGCCCTTATAGCCCAGAAACAGACAGCTGCTCCTCTATCTCTCTGGGCACAGCTTTCCCAAGCTGCAATTTTTGAAACAAGGTTTTGTTTCCTCTCTTAACTTGCCTGGAAGCTTTTTGCAGAATCTGAACCATGTTACACTACATCTGATTTCCCCCTGCGATCAAGAACTCACGACTAACAAAAATCGAGAGAAGAGATAAAATAAACATTAGCACATCATAAGTATTTTTTGCAGCTTAAAAAACATGATTTTTTTACGTTCCTGCTTTCCTCAGCTTTTCTGACAACTTTATATATTTATGCTCATTTTTGATAATGTGACCTGCTACCTAAAGAAGCAGGAGAATACTGTAGATAAGTTTCAAACTGAACTTTTACCAAAGTAACTCAAAGATAAACTGTGACTTAAAATCGAACAAAAGTTGTTTCTCCAACAAGAAGTCTGATCTCTTCTTAAAACAGGCTCTTCCAAAAGCAGTCTGTTTTTAAAGGGGCTTGGTTCTGTTCCAGGTGATCAATTGACTGATTAATTAGCCAATAGCAATAAAGGATTCCTCACAGTTTCATCTCTCTCTCAACCAATTAGCCCTATTCCAAAAGGCCATGAAAATACAATTACTGAGACTGGTGCAGGAAGTTGTCCAGGCTCACAATTGTATTGTCTGCTTATTAGCCCCTAGTACTGGTGTTTTTCCATTTACATCTTCAAAAAAATGCAAACTTGTCATAGATGCTCTCAGTTTCCAATACAGTATAAGAAACAAATGACATTCAAGGAAACAAGTCATTGGAAGAAAATCATATTTTTTATTTTTGTTCCACATAGCTATGATTACTTTTTGAAAGTTTCCTGAAACCACTTAGGCCTATATATCAATAATGCATTTGCCGTTATGGTCTATGACACTGAATATAATGATTTTCTGAAGTTTGTTCTGCTCGCCTCCTGTCACTTCTTTGACTACAGACAAGGTGCCACCCTGCCACCTTGTTCCAGGGATAAACTTATAGTTCTACTCCAGATTCCTTTAACTGATTTAATTCATATTAAAATGTCTTTAAATGACTGTATAATTGCAAAAGTAAGTTGTCGGTTATATAACATGTTAATGTTCCCAAGGATAAGGAATATATCAACACTGTTTCCTAGGTCAGAGATAATTTTATCCAAGACCTTTCCCCCTCTAGAATCAAGCTCTTGTTAATATAGTTGGGACTACAGAGTGCAAGTTTTTATCTGTAGTTACATCTTTCATATGTCAGTACACATATGTGTACATCAGTACACAACTTTTTGTGTACTGTTCTGGTTTGTTTGTATATTCTGGACTGTGAGCAACTCTTCCTATAGCACTTCTCACTGGCTGTACTGATTGTATTGTACGTATTGTATCATTTCGTTACACTGTGCTGTTGGCTGAATTAAGCTGCTGTTGCACTGCAATTTCCCTCACAGGATCAATAAAGTATCTATCTACAGTATCTATATGATTCTCAAGGTCAGGTCTGCTAAGGTGACACTGTAGGTTACAACATATTGTACATGAAATAATATACCAATTGAATGCTGAAAAATCTTCACTTTATGGTTCATTTGAGCCCTTTTTACTCTTCAAAGCCCTGACCTCCAGGATGTACCTTCTCTTTCACAGATTGTAAAACTGAGAACAGGAGGCACTTTTTTACTAAAACACTGTGAGTCTGGAACAAACAACTGACTATGTTATTACAGCTGATGCCCTGGCTTCTTCCAAAAAGCAACAGGACAAGATCCTTGGACTAATTAACAACCAAATGAGCTGGATGGGTTGAAAGTCCTCCTTTTGTTTGCCACTTTTCTTATAGGTATGTTCTTACATACAGTGCACATACCTGTAGTTATGACCAAAACATTACTGGGACCCTTAACAGGCAGAAGTCTACATACAGTACTTCAAACCAGTGTTAACATCCGATTCAGCTCCGTTTGTTTGGATCTTCCTTAAGACCTTTCTATGAATTTTGATATGGAAGACAGCGACTCATGTTGCGCCTCTGGGAGGACTTCATTGGGAGTGTACAGCCTGGTGTCCATTCCAGTGGGGTTCTCAATTCAAACTGTAGCAGGGGGACCCCAGAAAAAAAGGCTCGATTTAAGAACTTGACATACCTGTATTACAATGGAGAGAAAGCTAGAATAGAAGAGAAAACTATTAAACTGTTATTCAAGTACTAGAAACCCCATATGAACTATTACCTTGTACAACTTTACAATGCTTCAGGGCAGCCACAGCGCAAGTGAGCAGTGAAAATAACCAGTTTAGCAAATGGATGTGCTGTCTCCACTTCTATATTGTAATTCATGGAACTCTGCAATTCCCTAAAATCCTTGACTTAACAGGAAACAATGAAAGACATAATTCTTCACAAACAGCCAAACAGACAGGCAGTAAAACATAATACACCTTCAGTGCTCAGCTTTATCAGAAGAGATTTGCGCTGCGCATAAACAATAATTGCCTCGATGTTTTAAACATTTCCCCACAATGCTGTGGGCCAATAAACCCTCCCAAAGCCTGAGATATGATGGGCTGGTTAAATAATGTAACAGGCTAATGGAGGCTGCACAGACAGACTTATAATGAGCAGTGGAGCTTGTTGTGCTATTTAAAAGACAGTCTATGTGTGTGAGAAGAATGCAAAGGAATTTTACAATACACCTGCCACTTGTTCACATTCTCAGCTCACTACTATTCAGGCAGCAGGCTCAATTCGTTCTGTTCTTCTCTCATTTGGCTCCCAAAGCTACTCGGCCAAGTCAATCAAACTCTTCTGCTCATTTTAAATTTTTAATGCACTTGTCACACAATTAAGCACAGGATGAAGTGTGGATTAATTTTGAAGTGATGGGATATTATTTTGTTTTCTAGCAAATTGGACAATAATGTTTGGATTATTTATTGCTTGAAGGATCATGTTTCCAAGACTAATGATAATTGTGCAGGCAGGGTGCTAGTGTCTATTACTTCATGTTGTTCTGTCGTCTTCAAAGACTTCATGTACTGTACTATACTCTCCTTCTCACAGACTCTTCTTGCCCAGCATAGTGGCAGAGCAAAAAAAAAAAAGTTCAGACATTTTCAACACCACCACTTTTTACCCTGCTGACCCTTGGCACTCTTGCTCTGTGTGGTCTTGGAATGTTTTCCTACCACATATCGCAAGAATCTTGATTCAACAGTGCTCACAACTGATGTTGCATCTTATACGCATGGGGTGAAATGAAATTCAATAGCATTCTTACATGAAATAAATATGATTCTTGAAAAGAGAAAATGCTTTACTCCCTTAAAAAGACCATCTTTGTCCAATGTGTTTATTTTTTGTATTTTAATAAAGGATATGATCCTGGGTCCCTTTATGTCAAAGCAATTAAGAAACTATACAGTAGATGACCCAAAGTCTCAAGGAGCAATGACTGCTTGGATTGGCAAGAGGTAGCAAAAGAACTGATTAGACTGGAGCACAAATATAAAATCTCATTATCAGAGTTAAAATACTAAAATGGGATGGACACAGAACAGACCGCCATTGGACCAGGGAAATATTTTCAAGGTATTGCACTTAAGATGCTGCAATATACTATCAGAAATTCACAGCTTGTGCAACACTAATCTCCACTATCTGAAACTTTTCCATAAGGGGAACAGGCTTTGAAGGGAGAGCTTAGAGATTCTTTAAGAAACAACCTCTAACAGGGAGCTTGAAATTAAAATTAAATGAAATGGGCATATGCTTTAAAAACAACAGAAGTGTTTTATTACCCCATCTCCCTGTAGCTGCTTTGGAATTTTATTAGTAACAGCAACTTTCTGAAAACCATTTGTGTGACATGCACAAAGGTTTGTGTTTCAGATTGCTTGCTTATAGTTCTCATCTGCAGTTCAGAAATCACAAATGAGGCCATCCATCACACAACGACTGGTGTGGCATCTACCTTTCTGTTTCAGCTTCTATTTTGTTTCATTAAATATGTGTCTGTGCTCCCCGGAGTCAGTCGCCGATGCCAGAAAAGGAACATTTCCTTTCCTTCAATGCTTTTGAAGTCAGCACTTGAAACGCAGGGACACGGTGTTTGAAGATTCTTTTACTAGGCAGCTTCTAAGAGTTTCAAATTGATTCAATTTAGCTGAGAAGGAAATGTAAGGAATCTCATTTCTATGGATTAAAAATTTCACAGAAAAACAACATTTAGCATGAAATCAATAAAGCATCTGGTGAAATTAATTTCATTCCCTAAAAGACAGACAATCCTCTGTTGCTCAACCTTTTATAACGGAATGAAAATAAGAAAAACTCACTGTGGAAAAGAACTTCATCAGTAGAAAAAGGTACATCACTGAGACAAAACCTGTGTGTAAGGCCTGAAGCCGGGAGCTGAGACATGACATCCTCACAACTGGAGATTCCAAATAGAGTGCGACTGTCAGAAAAGCAATCGGGAAAACTTTGTTTAAAAAAAGGTTAACTAATTTTACTGTACATACTGTATATATATATATTTATACAGCACACATGCATTTGATTGAGAAGAATAAGAGAAACATGAAGGAGTTTCTTAAGCAGCACAGGTTATTCTCTTAAGGTCCCTAAATCTCTCCTTTGGCTGG
This sequence comes from Lepisosteus platostomus, assembly GCF_059453375.1. Lineage (NCBI taxonomy): Eukaryota > Metazoa > Chordata > Actinopteri > Semionotiformes > Lepisosteidae > Lepisosteus > Lepisosteus platostomus. The sequence continues at coordinate 11,243,347 of NC_142633.1, read as the reverse complement.
GCTATTTCATTGGCTAGCTGTGGATCCCCCAACAAGCAACTTACAAAGCACAAAATGTCATTGGGATTATACATAGGCTTGAGATACAGTCTATAGTGTCCTTTCCACTCAACAGAAAGACCTGTGACACAATGATATACAGTATCATGGAGCATGAAAACTGCATCACACTCCTATTCACATTAACTGAAGATCTGTCACTTGTAAGCTTTATCATGCCTCCTATTCATATTAGCTATGGTTCCATCACTACAAGCGATATAATACTGTACTTCCAATTCACTTTAACTCGTCCATGCATTGTGAGACAGGCTATGCTAACAAAGACAGAGGGCAAATGAACTTTTTAGATAAGAAAATACAGATTCTTCAACATCCCCACATACGTGCACAAAAAATCTCAGCAGTGAACCAACCTGTCTGAAAATAAAGTCTGTTGTATAGGAGGAGAGGATATAGAACAAAAATATTTTGCATCATTAGATTTTCTTTCATGTTTTTAAAATGCAAATGTACCAGAGAAATTCATAGCTGCTATTGACATCAAATATGGCCCTGGGAAATATCAACATACAAGATATGCTTGTTTGCAAAATGAATGCTTTCCACACAAAACTCAATGCATGCTTTAAGGAATTTCTTATAAATCATCACAACAGGGACACAAGTTAAACTTCAGTACGGAAATCATTACTCCACAGTAAGTACAACAAAAGTACTCAGAAATAATCTGAAATCACCATACACGTATTCTATTTTTCAGAGAAAATGAGTAAGGGTCAGATGAGTTGTGATGAAGAAGTGCTGTAGACAAGTACAAGAGAATTGCACTAAAAATGAGAAAGTTAAGAGCAAAAGTAAGCTGGAAGTCACGCAGTAAGTCAGAATGTATATCAATACTCCAGGGTCTGGTAGGAGACTTAGGAAGACCTGCGGAGTCCATCTAATCTTCCCTGGAATGGGAACAATACATGGGAGCTAGGATCCCAGAGGAGGCCTGAAATGGTACAGTAGCCACATAAAACAAGAAAGAGAAAGCAGCATGAGAACTGTGGAAGGAAAGGAAAAGGGCTGGCGATGTCAGAGCACTGTGTACATGAAATGACATTTAAAATAGTCTCTTAAGGCAGAAATATAGAGCCTCCATACTCCCTTGTACTTAATCTTTATATTTACACAACACATTATAGAACTTGGGTCATATATCCCAGTCTTCATACTGACTTATTGTCCTTTGATCCTTGTACTTCAGAAAAGTGCCTAAAATACTGCAAAACTGAAAAGGTGGTCTTCCTTAGCCCAGGTAAAAGATGACATTACTGTGACATAAAAGCACACTACTAAAGACAACAAAGATCTCCAAACTGATAGACAGATAATGGAGGAAACAGCAGGTAAAAATATAGAAATATTATGTCCTATACATTGTCTGTAAGAGAAGGGAGCTGAGAATACACTATCTGTCCCCAGAAATAAAGAAGAATGTTGTTGTTTTTTTTTTTATTTCCCTCGCAGGTGGCTTTTCATCTTGGCCTTTCAGAACTGCTTTGTCTTCTCTTCAGCTGTCGCCTTCTGGTTGATCTTCAAAGGCTGCTTTCACAGTCGGGCTCTATCTTCACAGAGACACCTGAACATCTGAGCCAACTGTAAGGACAGCAGCACTGCAGCCAGAATGACAACACTCTCTGTCAGAGTGAGTACGTCTTTGCTACAGTTTCAGTTCCAAATTACCCATTTTATCTGTGCTCCTGACATTCATTTTCAGTTTCAGGTTCACTAGAGGCTAGAGGGAATCACTTTTTTAAAATACAATCTTTCATGCTCTATCTACTGTAAAGAATCATTATTCTTTAAATTTGCCGACTGTCGAAGGACCCTGGGATTGTAGACATTCCCTACATCTGGAAAGGGAGCTATTTTTGATGTTGGTTGTACATCAGTCAGAAAGTGGTACACATTCGTATTCAGGGAAAATGTTTTTCCATGGATGGAGATCTGAGATCTGACAAGATCTAACTAGAAGATAAGCCAGGCCAGGGCTGCTGAGTACTGGGACCGGAGACCTCCGAGGAAAACCAGGCTACAGCTGGCAGTGCTGTTGATAGTCTAGTAGGTGCCACTCCCTCTAAATTCCTTCTTAATTCATTCAGTAAAGCTACATCTCACTTCTCTTGAGCTGCTGTGTGCTGGGGCTGCTGGCTCATAATAGCTATTGTGTACTTTCCAGGTGCGTACTGCAATTCAGAGAGAGATGAAGTGGGACCTCTTCTGTACGTAGAGTACTTTGGGATGAAAAGCATTGGCAAGGGAAGTGCTATATAAATGCAATTATCATCAATCATTAGGGGTAGATAGCCTTGCCTGTGCCATTCCATTACACCCCTGTCTTCATGCCTGTTAACACTTTCTTATTTTGGTTATCTTCTAAGTTCACAGCAAAGAGTAATGTGAAATGAATGTGTATTTATATATAGATAGATGTCCGTTATGTAATGTCATACTTATTTGGAATATTTACTTGTACAGTTTATAGGTTTTGTAAGTTTCTGTGAGAGTAAAACATAGCTGCTTTGATGCAAGACAAATTTCTGAGAAATCGAATTATTATTGTATCACTATTTCTGCATGACAACGCCATTTCTTACTCATGGGGCCAATATAATGTGGAATTCTCAATTCAATCTATTTAACTGATTCAGACTTCTATTGGTAAGATGCACTGGCCCTTTGCACAGGGCTGACAAAGTGCAAGACATTTTCATGTTCCCTCTTTATCCCTGAAGACTTCACTTTCTCTGTGAATGCCATTCTGTATGTCAATTAGAGATGTGCAGTTACGCGATGAGGAAAGAAACCTCTCATCTCTACAGTACACTGCACAAATTCTAACTAGACCACTATATTTTAAAATAACAAGGAAGAAACCACTAAGGCTGCATCTGGTGCCTGCTGATGCCTAATCACCCAAACCGTTTCCAGAAAAAGGCATTGGTTACCTTTTCTATGGCCAATGAGAAGAATTGACTCAAAAGAAGCCCTGGCTGACATGAAGAACTCATGTATGCGATCTTTCTTAAACAAAAAAATCTCCATTTTGTATGCTGTAATAAGTAGATGCTAAAAATACATTTGTTCATTTCGCAAGTTCACCGAATCTGCCAAGTTGCCTTAGCATTGCCATCAGTTACACTGGATTTTAAACAGCAGGGCTCAAAGCCGTTTTAAGTATTCAGGGACTTTATGGCACTTAATCAAAATTATAGTAATCTGCTTCAAGCCAAAACATTGCAAGGGAAATAAATTCACATATTTGCATTTTAATGGCGACGAAAGTGACTGCATTTATATGAGACCAGACATTAAAATTTGTATTTTCATGTGGCAATGTGTGAAGCAAAAATCTCTTTCCACGTGCTTTGCAGCAGCCTGATATCGCCAAGGCAAATATTTAATTTAATCCACTCTCTTGAGCAGCAGCCTATCTTCAGAAAGACATATGTAACTTTCCTGAATAGTATCCACAACCCTGACTTTTGTGATTACAGCAAAGAATGAAAATGGAACATCACATCTCAGCTTTTATTACTCTTCAGCTTGATTCCTGAAGCCTTTTCAGGCCTGGCCTTGCTGAATAAAGAAATCCTGTAGAGACGTACTGTATTGTAGGTCTGGCTTGAAGCACTGATATTCTAGCACTGATTCACACTTACTGGATAGATCATGTGACAGAATACCCCCCAGGGACACTGGTACCACATTGATTTGCTACACAAACACATATATATGTATTAGAGTGTATAGTGACAATTCAATTAACCTCAGTTGGGGTTTTCAGTATAGTACAATATAGATGCACTAAAGTGCACCAGAAATGAAAATATTAAATTCCACATTTGTTAGCCAGCAATTTTTCTTGATTTTGTAAAATAAGACCCAAGATAAAAACAGTGCTTCTTAGAACTTGAGTTGCCAATTTACTCGCAATCATCCTACACATCAACGCAAGAAACAATGTTCTGTTTTTAATGTTGTCCACTGTACAATGGCCTATAGAAACTCATGACTATGACTACATATGTGTCATGACTAAACTCATGACTATGTTGAATGTCTAATGATAAACACTTCGAATAGCATGGTCACCTTCACGTTTCATGCCACTTCTCTGACCGTTTGGAAATTAGGTGTATAACACGTTCAACAAAGGGTCAAAACTGCTCTTTATTTATATTTTTTTTCTTATGTTCGTACTTATTATACTGTGTGCCTTTTATGTTGAAAGGCGATGTCTGCAAGGTCTTGAGAAAATGAAAAGTGAAAAATCTAGGGAATAAAAGGAATAAAATATGAATTGCTTACACTTATATAGCGCTTTGCTGGACACTCCACTCAAAGCACTTTACAGATAATGGGGACTCCCCTCCATCACCAGTGTGTGCGCCAGTGCCCTTACCACACACCAGCTATCGGTGGGGAGGAGAACAGAGTGATTAAACCAGTTCATAGATGGGGATTATAAGGAGGCCATGATTGGGAAAGGCCTTGGGAAAATTGGGCAAGTACACCCCTGGCTAACACACCTGCTCTTCTCGAGAAACCCTAGGCTTGGGATTAATGACCACAGAGAGTCAGGACCTACAGTCAGTTTTACAGCCGAAGGACAGCGCCTTTTTACAATATAGTGTCCCTGTCACTATACTGGGGCATTAGGACACACAGACTGCAGCGTGAGCACCCCCTACTGGCTCCACTAACACCACTTCCACCTGTTTTTCCCAGGAGGTCTCCCATCCAAGTACTGGCCAGGCTCACACCTGCTTACCTTCAGTGGGTGATTAGTTGCGAGTTGCAGGGTGATATGGCTGCTGGCTGAACCTGTGAAACTGAAAAATGAAATTGACCTGTCCTTCACAAGCTCTTCCGAACATAGCGTTCACTGTCCCCATGCACAGCAAAGCACAGGAACACCAGGGACACTCATGGTCACATACTAGTACCAGACCTTTAACTACAGAGATTAAGACGCACAAATCTGGAACGTTTAGATGAAAAATGCTTGGCTGATAAATCTTGAATATCAAAATATTGAAAGTCACCAGCTAATATCACTTTCCTGCCTGTCTCCCGCACACTTACATGCAGTACTGTCGCATGACCTTTCATGCTGTATCATCCATTCAGTCTGTGAATATATCAGTCCTTTGTCTCACAGAAGGTCGAAAGATAACTCTGCGACTCTGAAGTTGCCTCTAAAGGTGAACTGCTGTGCTTTATCTGCTCTTTCATAATAGTGGCATTCCTAATTAGTTTCTGCATGCAGGGAAAGCTGCCGTTTCCAAATCACCGTTTCTTTTCAGTGCTTTACAGTATGTAAAGACTGAGAGATGTCCGACTTCACCCGTAAACTCATGCAATACCAGTTGACTCATGAAAATGTTTTTTACCTCATAATGGTTCCATAAATAAAAGCACAATAAAACTGAATGTTTTGAAATAATGTTTAAATCGAATGTATGGCTAAATCAACATTATTTTATCAAAAGTACTATTAACCACAGTGATTAACATATCTGAGGAACAAAGTTTTTGTGCTTCTTAAAACATAAATTGGGTGTCTTGATACTGACTATATACTTTTTCTAAATTAATATATCAAGTGATTTATATTTAAATTGTATTGTTGCATAGGACGTTTGAATATTCACCCCCAATAAATGTCATTGTTATTAGTTTTTCTGTCTTTATTATGGCATTTACATTGGTTTGCAGTGGTGACCCATAATTTGTGTCTTAACTGAGGAATACCAAGATATATTATAGCACACCTGCCAACACACCAAACCTATGGTAAACTACAAAGAGCAAAAACGTCTTCATAAATCAACCAAGATATACTATCTCGAGGGAACAACTACATTTCTCACATTTGGAAAAAGGTGAGCCAATACTACACATATGTGTACGTTTATTCAAATCCACATGTGCTGTTCCATATGTCATATTTGAATTACACTGTTCACTGTTCTCCATCATCATCTGTTCTGGTGACAGAGGAAACCACTGAAACACACTATATAACCCAGGAGGTTAGTTAACAAACCACAGCATTTTTCTTAGATTTTCATTTTCGAAACTGAGATAAGAGGTTAGAGATTAAAACCATAATAAATCCACAGAGATTTCTAATAAATTAAAGTGAAAAAGGTGTCATCCGGTTCACGCTGGGTAGCAAATTGCCTTCCAAATGGGTTTTCTGCTCATTACTTTCCAAGATTCCTGTTGCACTACAACTATACTGATTGGCCATGACACATCAAAACAGAGCCAGACATTTCCACACAGCCCGGCATTCAATTATTCTCTGTTCTCCAAGAGGGCTCCTTGATAACTACTGAGACGTTTTGCGCTTGCAAATAACTGATGCCATTCTCTCAGTACCCAATGCACTAAAAGAGCATTTTAAATATTTTGAGGACTCTTGTCTCTATTTTATGACAGATTCTTATTGCATTTTTAAGTGAATATAACTTTTAATCATGGTTTTAATAAGTGAAGACACAAGAAAAGTTTCATATTTGAAAATCTTCTATCAAACATGATTAAAAAAATACTTTCAGTTTATTCCAGAGGGCTAATTTAGGGAAGATCTGTTTACTGTTTTTTTGTTTAATTGAAGAATTTTGTGTTAAGTTCTAAATTTAAATTTTAGTGTTTTGTTATTGCTTGAATTCTCTCAAATTAAATTTTAATTTTATTTTAATTTGCAATTTGAAATAGTTTGTTAACTGAGAAGGCTAGCAAAATGCATCATGTTGTAACCTTTCATTTGTTCTTAAAAGAAAAATGGGACTGAAGAGAGTGTTAATTTTTCCTTAATAGGTCTTCATTACTTTGTTTATTGTGTCTTCCAAGCGTGGAACAGACACTCTCACATCCTCAGGAGTCCTGCCTAATCATGCCATATAATTAATATTTTCATAATGACATCAGCATCAGTTCATTGTTCTTTGAGCATGACAGTTCCAAATATTTGCATTGCCTAAATAATTTGATGAATTTGAATTACCTTTCCTTTGAGATACTGAAACTCATTTACAGTTCACAGAGGCACAAAGAAGTATTTTTTATTTTTTTAAATTTCAATCAGTCCACTCTCTCCAATAAAAAGTACATTGGTAATTACATGGCATTAAAATGACATAATACAGACTTGTTTTGAGTCCTTGTAAAAATATACATATTAATACAGACAATGCTGCTTCTCTCATCATATAGAAGACGTCCAAGGATTGGACCCCTGATATGGTGTTCTACGTTTCTCTAGATACAATATCTTTTCCAATTCATTCTATATTAAGATTTACATGGAGAGGTCCAATCTTTCCATCTTCAAAGTATTTGCTATTTGATAGCAATCACAGTTGGAAAACCCAACATCTTGTAATCCCACAGCTTTTCCTCTCCAGCATATACTTCAAATGTTTGAAGCCTAATGCCAGGTGATTATCCAGGTGCCCAAAGATATCCTGTACTGAAATTGGAGGCCTCCAAACAGAACCCTGCTGCTCTAAATGAAGGTGGTGTACTTCCATCTCAACCACAAATCCTAAACCCCAGCTGCACTAGGTACAAGTTCAGTAGTAGAGGAAATGGGTTCTTCACATCACATCAACAACCCCTTATCCACTTATTCAAGGTCATGTTGGCCTGGACGCAAACTGACATACACTCTGAATGGGGTTCCAGTCCTTCGCAGGGCACAAACAGACTCACTCACATACTCATTCTAAAAGCCAATCAACCTTTGGAAAACGGAGCTCCTGGAAGAAACCCACGTGAACATGGGGAGTATATGCAAACTCCATGCCAGTTGCACCCCTGGAATTGAAGCCAGAACTCCAGCAGTGAGGCAGCCATGCTAACTGTGCTACTCCAGTGTCACTGTGCTGCTCCACTTTGGGGACTTTTGTCATGAAACACTTGTAACGATCCAGTATCACAGTGCTTCACTAAATTTTAATTTAAGGGAAAAATTTAAACCGGCAAGACTAAACAGCATTTCATTAAAAGTCCCAAGGGATGTTAAGCCTGGTGTCCTAGCCTTTCCCCCCTGGCCTTTACCAGTCATGGCCTCCTAATAGTCCTCATTGATAAATTGGCTTCATCACTCTGTTCTCCTGCCCATTGCTAGCTGGAGTGTGGGAAGCACACTGGTGCACTTCAGCTGTCTTCACATCACCCAGGTGGTGCTGCACACTGGTGGTGATGGAACATAGTCCCCATTGTCTGTATAGTACTTTACGTAGACTGTCTAGAAAAGAGTTATATAAGTGTAATGAATAAATAATAATAATAATAATAAACCTGATTGCAGCTGGCTCTTATATGTGTCAATCTCCAGGCTATTTTCCCAGTCTAACACATTCCCCCATGTCAGTCAGCCTTGCTTGAGGTCACAGTGGCTGTGTTGACGAGACATGTGGAAGGCAAGCATTTGATGTTTGAATGTCAGGAGAGAAAATGCCCCTCAGGTGGTGGCATTTGTTTTGCGGTCCATCAGTTTTGTACTCTTCACACTCCCTTCACGTCAAACAGAACGAGACAAGCATAACAAAGTTCATCAAATTAAAGAACCCTGCAAAATCCTTCAAAAGAGAATCCTTCAAAACTGCATTATAAAGGAGATGGTTATCGCACACAAACCAATTTCGAAATGTTTCAGCACTTATTTATACCACAGACACGTCTGTTGATATCTTTCCCCTAATGTTCTGCTGTACATTGATTCCTAATCAACAGCTACAAATCAGCATATTAGATACCCCATTTTTACTGGATTATTAATATAATACTATATATGATAGAGCAATACTGCTACAGAGTTGCAAATATATTACACTGCATTACAGAGAACTGATTTCCTGATTATTTGAAAGATCATCAAGAGGGGGACTCAGAAGTTATCTCCAGACTCTACAGAAAAGTCAGGAAACACATTTCCTTCTAGGTTATGTGTTAACTTTTCTAGTGCTGCCGTGCTGCTCCTTTCATGTAGTCATCACAGTAAAACCAGCTATTACTGCTCCTTCAAGCAGTGTTGAGTACCAACACACGGTGCACTTCCATCTGGATGAGAAGTCCCAAACTAATCCCCCATTATGGAGACCATGGGAAATAAGGTCTTTACTTTACGTTAAAGATCAAATTGTATTTTTTCAAATTATTAGGGGTGTTATCCTTGTTGTCCTGACTAAAACACACTCAGCTGGAGAAGCCATGTCTCCATCTCATCTGCTTTGGGGTGGGGCTGTGTGTCACTCAGCTGTGTGCTGCCCTTCCATGGGGGATCAAGCAGGTTCTCTACGGTATGTAAAGTGCTTGCTTTGAAATGGAAACAGCGATACAAATGCTCTAAGGAATTCGTTTATCTTATAAAGACCTTTGGCTGTTGTTATGTCGTAAAATAACAAATCAAAATTTACACATGAGAACCGGAGACCTTGAGGATTTCCTTGCAGTTTCTTTGGCTGGGATCTCAACCCCAATATCAAAGCTCAAAAACACAAAACACTGGCAAACATTATTTAAAATATGATGATATATATACAGTATAAAAGTATAGTAATGTCTTTCCTCAGTTGTCTCTCAGATGTTTTAGGAAATATTATAAAAACACACCATGCACTGTCTAATAGAACACCATCACATTGTACTGCTGTGGATTAATCACATTTTAACCTCTCCATAACTGTTGACCCTCTTACCTGATGAATCTATGAAAAGGAAGATTTGCTTTTGTGAGGCTATTTGTCTTCTCTGTCAAATAACTATGTAACCTACAGCATGTTTGAAAGCAAATTTGCTAGATGTAAACTGAGCTTCTTTTGGTGCATGCGGTCAGACTGACCCATAATAATCACCTTGTCATTTAACAATTCCAAAGTAAACTGTTTTGTGACACACACACACACTGCTGAATTATTATAGGGGCGCCAGATATTTAGATGATTCATTAGTAGCCATTACCTCCTCACAGCAGTGCATGAACAAAGAGAACCTTAGCATGATGTAAGAGCACACGACAGGTGCTTGGGAGAAACAAAAACACACCACACACTTTAGCATTTCAGTTTTGTTTTCATACTCTCTATTTTGCTGTACTCCAAATGTTTTTAAAGTCTGGAATGCAGAGACACACCATGCATCAGAGCACATGCAACGTCCTTTGTACAAATACAGTCTTAGATTCTATTGCCTGTGGCAATGAGGCAATATAGAGAAAAGATGACAGTCTTTTAGGTCATAGATCCAGTAACCTTCTCTCTGCTTCTAATTTCATTGTTGCAACTTATCAGAAATTCTACAAAAAGGGGGTTGCTCTGTGTCTTGTACATAATGACAGAACATCAACCAGTAAAAGTCATCTGACCTTCGTTAATAAATAAACATGAGATTCCTATTCCGACATGTTTGGCCTATTCAAAAATTGTATTGTTAGGACTGTGCCACATGGAGAAATGCAATTTAGGAGAATCAACAAAAGTTGAGTGAGAAATGGTACAACCACATCTTTCCCAAATGCAACAAGTTACAAATGACACAATTTGGTATCATATTGACCCCACAGCTCAGCTTGGGGTGTACAACCAGTTGTCTATGAGAACCGGTTTTGCATGGTAGCAATCGATCTGTTGGTATACTAGATTCCAATGTTTTGCAGTGCATAGTTTTTCTGAATAATTCATTTAAATTCCAGAGATTCCAATAGATGGCTCAAAAACAACCAAATAACGCTTAAAGCACTGGAGACCCTTCAAAAAGTACTAAAACATTTCTGGGTATAATCAACTCATTAATAAGCACTGTCTGGTTATTTTGTGCTTCAGTGCTCTCCACTGATGTACAAATATGCATGTGGGTATTTGGGAAAGAGTCAATCCAGAGACCAAGGAAGAATGAAGACATCAATGCATTCTGCACTTATTCTTTACACATATTAAAAAAAAAGCTAATTTCATGGTCCAGAGAAAGCCTAAGGCACCATGTGTATTTTAAGAAGAGAAAAAGAAAATATATCAAATAGTTATTTGCAAATGCCTTTAAAACTATTATGATCACATAACTATTCCGATTTTTCCCCCTCAAGAATTTGATTCTACCATCTTTTATGAAATTATAAGCCGTTTAAATGCAAGCTACAGAATTAGCAAAAAATACACCTCACAGCAATGTCTTTCATTTAAAGAGTTGAAACATTAATCTTGATGAATAAAAAAAACCAGAGCACTGAGTACAATCAAATAGAGTTTGTAAAAGATCATATCATAAACTGTACAGTGTATGGCCTAATTCTGAATGCATATTTAATAGCATCAAAAATGGTAAATAAATAAACTGTTCACTCACTAAACTATTCTCTAGTGAGATCAGTAGTAATTCTATAAACAGATGAAAGATCTGGCTGGGAAGGCAGCCAAGTGAGGAAATTCAGACAACCAGATGTTAAGTGATAAATAATCAAATCAACAGTGCAAAAACACATTTAGCTAAAGTCCAAGACGAGCAGAAGGATATGTGTTTAAGGGCACCTGCAACATTAAGAAAAACGCTAACAATTAAGGAAATCAGGGTTGCTGTTAATGTCATCTGCTCTACAGTTTCATTTCCAGACAGTCTTCATAAACAGTGTGTACCATTATCTTTTCCCCCCTGTCTGTCCTGGCTCCATTTGATAAGAACCAATGTCTGATTCTCAGCACAGCAGCAGAATCCACAGCTTATTGATTACCCCTTCAAGCCACTACATTAGTAACATATGAACAACACAGATTCAGGGTTTCTTGGAAGATTTGGGCATAGTGTACCTAGGGCAAGAATCTAAAAAAAAAAAAAAAGATCCTGAAATGTGTTTGCAATTTTGTGTATTTTTCTCATTGTGTACCCCTTGCAATTGGTTCTTGGGGATGCTGCTATCATTTGTCCTAAGCACAGAATTGTGAATTGTTCATGGCATTTCAGCATACCAAAGAAAAAAAAAATTCTGAAAAGACTGACTGGACAATGCTGAATTGTTGTACAGTCTTCATTACTTGTCAAATGACTGTTATGTAAACATATATCCTGATTCCATACTGCACAGCCTTGCAAAGAGATTTAGAAATCCACTTCTTGCTTAATAAAGACCTCTCAGCAAAGTAAATCTCTTCCACAGTGTTTCCATTTTAGCAATAAAAAACTTCAAGCCTCCTGCTGGCAAACAGGAAAACCAATTAACAATGACAACAGCCATAAATTATAAAGGTCTAATTCATCTGCGAAAATGGAAGATTTTCCTTATGGGTTCCAGTGCTACAGCACTTAATGTAGTGTAAACTAAGTAGTAATCATTGTCATTTAACTCTGGCACCATTTAAAATGCTGATGTTCATTTCTTCTGATTGCCAGTTTGTGAGCTGGGCAAGCCCAAGCATTTTTGAAAAAGAAATAAATACAATATTTGTGAAATCCAGCAACATCACATCTCTGTTAAAAGCTAGATTTGGCCTTGATTAATTACTGAAAGCATAAGTGGAAACTATGAAGAAATCGCAGTGAAAATTAAGTGGAACCTCAGATGGACAAAGTAAAAAAAAAAAGAGTGAAAGATCATTTGTGTAACACTAAGTTAAATTGGGAGTACTCAGAATAAGAGTAAAGAATAAATAAAGAGGTCTTGCAAAGCACCTCTCTAGTTAAGCTTCTGATTTTCCAGGTTTGGGGACCTTTAACATATACACATTCTCAGGCTTTAGCTATTCATAATGCTAAGCTTATTTTGCTAATAAAACAAAAACAACTGCTTTTGCTAACAAGGACCCTGATGGTGTCAGTGTTCAGCTGTTTAACACTGATCTTTGTCACTAGAATGAACTGTCGTGTGACTTTCAATATCTGCCTACTGCCTGGAGTTGCTAGAATACTCACAGTAGGTAGCAAGGGATGCCAAGTAGTCTATACAATATTTGGAAATCCTCTCCTGAAAAAAGGGTTAAACATTTTCAATATTAACATGAGGTCACATAGTGGCACAAACTTTTCCAGCAGACGGTACTGCCGTTTGAGAGACATGTGTTGATGAGTCAGTAGCTGTCTCAACAGAAGTTGTAGTTTTGCGCCAGTGCCAGTCAGCAGCACAAACCCCATCACAGACTGGATCTACTGTAGTTAATTGCAGAGACTGAATAATTTAATATGCATCAGCCAATCAAAGTTACAAATCTCCAGCCTCACTTCATCACAAAACGTCACAGTATGATCTTGTAATTATCATCCAGTATTTGGTGTTTCACCAAGGAAATGTTGCTTTACAATGAATCTTGGCAAAGCAATGTACTATCAGGATGTACAATAGACATCAATCTGTGCACTTCTTTACTCCAGCGGTGTTTGACTGCTGCAGATGAGTTTAGGCAGTCGGTTTTTGTGTTACACCACACTGCAATACCATACTACAGGACTGGCCAGTCCGGGACCTGGGGAGCTACAGGTTTTATAGGCTAGCCTAAAATAGTCAGTTTCTGAATACTTGGAATATGTTTGTTTTGACCAGTGAGGCAGATGACTTAGTTAAGCAATTAGGTTGTTTAGAGGTCACTTGAATTGACAATCACAACACTGTCACTCTCAAGGCCCACAGCTGGCTGTTTTTGACTTAATTAAAACTTTTACCTTAGCTTAATCAATCAAAACTGTCATATTCCATGGCTTGACAAATTAATGATATAACCTAATTAATGATGATGTAATTCTTGTGGACAATTCCAGGCAAAGACTCAAATTTGAGTCTGATACTGTGACACTTAGTCATACAGTAGTAATAAATTAGCAATAAGCAATAAATTTAATATGCATGATTGTTCAGCAATTTTCTAATGCCCAAATGCTCCTGAAGAGTATGTGTTACCTACACACTCATATGTAGGCAATGTTCTTGTTCTCAAAATGCTCTGATATTTGAACTTGTTAATCACCATCCTTAATTGGAGCATATTTCTTTGTTCAGAATCAAACCAAGAACAGCACTGTACATTTCCAGTAGATAGCATGAAAGAGACACTAAGCATTGAAATGTTAAGTAAAAGAATATTCTTTCACCTTGAACAGGGGGGCTGGCAAAACTGCAGGTTACCCTTGTGAAGATTCTGCAATTAATTAAAGCAGACCTTTCAGTGCATACCAAACAAGAAAGTCAAACAGCCTGCATTCATCTCCCAACAGGAGGAACAGCGAGAGAGAGCACAGACAGCACAAGTAATTAATTAACAGGAGTCACAGAGAGCAAGAAGAAGCAGTGACGAGCATGGTAAGACAAGAGGACAGGTCTGAAGATTGAGCAGGCTTTACACATTCCCATGATTTAATTAGCAGATCAAAGTATGTCAGTTGGATGAAGAATGAAAATTGCTTTAAGGTGGAAATATAAAGAAAAGGGGGCTGTCAGGAGGACATTTGATGAGATTTGATAGATCTATACAAATGATCTGCATATCAGAAAGACTGCAAGAAAGCTTCTCCTGAGATCCTGACAGCAACAATGACTTGTTAAATGTTTTTCTGTCATTGACGTGAAACAACTACAGCACTAGGTCTGTGCTTATTGTACAAAATTGTATTATTCAATTATACAGTTTCTTTTGTTTTGGAGGACTCTAATGAAAACCGGGGGTCAATTCAATAAAGTACTATTGCTCTGCTGTCTTCTCTCAATGCAGATTACACCAAAGTTATTTGATTATTACACAAAAAACAACTGTTCTTAATGGATTTGTTCTCCACTAAATTTTAAATTAGACTGTTTAAGGTTGTGTTTTACATTTTTTCTGTTATTCTCTATCTACTCTTTTTACAAAATAATTCATTGCCGTGATGCTCTGTGGTATACTGGAAAAGTGACAGAAGAAGGATAGAAGCCTGTCCTACACTGATAGCACTTTCTGCTCTCATCTCTTCTCATATGGGTATCTCTTTAACCCAAATCTCATCACAGCTGGGTGAGCTTTCAAAGGGAACACAGAACAAACACCTTCAAGGTAATTGTTATTCCACAAAGAGGACAAATAATTAGTGCTGGACTTCAAAAGACATCTGCTTAAGAGGTATGTTATAATTATGCAAGCTGCACTCCCGTATGCCAGGAGAGAAAAAAAAAGTTTTCTTAACAGCGGAAGGGGACCATGGTGAATTGAGTTGCAACTGCTCCGATTCCAAAGAGATGAATGTTAATTCTCCAGGGAAAAAAGTCAAGTCGCCACACTTCACACAAATTGAGTCCAGCAAGAGAGGAGCTAGAACCTGAGAAAGGTAACAAATCAGCCAGGGCCATTCAGCTCACCTCACTCATGTGATCGCTATTTTCGTGAAACTGAATCTTTTGAACTGCTGAACAGGGAAAACCACAAGGGGACCTGAACTGAAAGCTGTATTTAAAGCCCTCAAAGGCATTGACAAAGTCAAACAGATTGACTTCTTCAGAATCAAAAGAGAAACCCAAACCACAGAACACAAACGGAAATGAAGGAGAAGTACATTTAAAACTGAAAACAGCAGGTGCTTTTTCAGCCAAGGGTAACAGGATTTTGGAACAAGCTTCTCAGATGATACCCTGGCCTCTTTCAAGAAACAGTTGGACAAGATCCGCGGATTAATTAGCTATTAGCAACCAAATGGCTTCCTCTTGTTTTAACCTTTTTCATGTTCCCATGAAGGCTGCTTTGGATTAGAGTTATCAGACCCTATTTCCTCACTAATGAGACCCTACTGTTAATTCCGTACGCACAGACAAATATACAAGGCTCCAGGTGACAGCGCTATAATGACAGTTATTAGGGCGGAGGATGCTAAGAGATTACATATTTGTCCTGGCAGCCAGATGATGAAAGAGTTGATGCCAAAAGAGCCTTATTGTTGGCACAATTTGTACACTACCATTACCCACACAGGACACCTTTATTATGAATTTGTGTTTCTCTGCAGAGCAATACTGTAGTGTGAAGGGATGGGATGTGACAATGAGAGTTAAGACCTGTAAATATGAAAATTTGAACTTTCATGAAAGAATGGGAAAAGCAGTTCTCATTGGTAATGAGACTTGTGATATTGAAGGAAATGAGCATTTTTTAAACTGGTTAAAAATCTTCTACGTTACCCGCACAGTTTTGTTCTGTGTTCCTATCAAACTCCAGGTGTGAAACATCATTCCCAACTACACTGCACTAGTATCAATGAAAGTGCCACATACAGTATGCAAATAACGACTATTTTGACATGTAGAAAAAAACCCAAATGTCTCTCCTCTCATACCGTATAAGTATGTAGTATCATAGGAAATTAATACTTATTTCTCAATGAATTTGCTCACCTGTTTCTTTCATTAACACTGATTGGTAATGTGGCTCGTGAACCACTGAGTAAAACTGTACTAGAGCATAAGAGGGGTTAGAAACAACTGGAGGCCAGCAGCCCAGCTCACTCAATGAGCTGCTAGTAGCTTCTTGACCTAATAATCCCATCAAGCTGCCTGCATCTCTTGAGGGCGTTCCGGGGAATCAGCAACAACAGCATGGCTGAGCAGCCTGATACAGATTTAGCTGAAATCGAAAGGTCATACTCAGTTATTCAGTAAGTACATTTAAATGGATGGAAGTCAGTTTTGCAATAAATAAGATGTAATGCACAAAGAGGATTATGTTACATCAATACAACAGAAGCTATGCACACCTAATCTCCACACCTTACCCATGCTCACGATGTCTAAAGGGGCTGTGCACAGATGCTACAGTCAAGTGTCTTGTATAATGAATATTAACAAAGCTTAGCTAGTGAAATGTAATTTGCACACTCAGCAATTCACTTTGTCTTCAGGCTAAAAAAAGTCTTCCGATAGTGTACTGCAAAAGAATCTTCGATATGTTTTGGCAGCAAAATATAGATTATATAGAATCTGCAGTAATTAGATCGAGGCAAATTAAAAAATTAACGGGAGGCGTACTTGAGCACAATTGTTCCTCAACAGAACAAAGTATTAAAATTCAGGGCATTTTTTTTTTTTACATTCAGCTTTCAGGTTGAGCTGCTTATCTGGCTCAGTGGCCTGGGGGCTTGTATGGTCTATTAGTGTGCCCCCTAACATGTAGTTTCACTGTCAGGTCAGGCTCCATTTTTCCCCTAGCCTGGTGAACACATAGATAGAAAGCACAGATTAAGAAAAGCTCACCCGTGTGTGATCACATTAATAAGAGATGAGCTCTGGGAGGCTGGGCTACAATTTATTTCCACTGTGTGGTTCATCTATTTATTTTTAATCTTTATGTATCCAGCAGTTTATCCAAGGCTTGTGCGCATTAAGCTACAGTATGATGACAGGTGCAGTCTTCCACCCAGTCTCGAAAATAGCTTTTCAAAATAGCCATTTATTTGAAAGGCTTTTCTGTGGCATGGTAATTGCACTGCAGCCATTTAATCACAGTGAACAGTCACGCCATGGGTACTGGGAAGCTAGAAACAAGTGGAATTTGGGCCAGTGCCTGGGTGATTGGCCCTCAAAAGCTGAAATCTATAGCTGAGCCAGGCCACGTCCGGAAGGGACACGTTAACGCATAGCTAATGCAAGCCTCTTCGCAACCAAGTTTTCTCATCGTCACATTAATAGTGCATCTAATGAAAAGCAGTCAAGTGGAAATCGTACCTATGATTGTCCTTCAGAAAAAGTGGGCATATACTGTATCTGGTTTGTGCAGTTACATTAATTACGGAAGAGCCTTTCCCCATCTGTTGCTGTGTCACTTTATTAAGTAACAGAATACATTACAGTGCAAATCCTCCAAGGCTCAGCTGCCTAAACACTGAGATTAGAGGGACCTTTCATCATCTCCCATATGAAGGATGGTACAATACTGTATGAAAGGAGATTACCTGGACACTTCAAAGCCTCTTTAAAACGCATCACGATCTATCTAAATAGAACCATCTACTGTATATACCCACAAGCCCATTTCAATACTAGCAAATAATGCAAACCAATATAATAAAGTGTTAAAGCATGCAAAACCTCAATTTTGTACAAATGTCACATTTAATGTATATTTTAACACTCATGTCTGCTTTTACTCATACTAAGGACGTTTTCATGAAGTTTTTTGACACTGGCTCAGGAGGGGTGAATACTGTGAATACTTACAGCAACCTGTGCATACTGTAAATATCCCACTTCTCACTCATTTGCTTGTCCTCTTATTTCACTTTTTCATCCCTGCCTTCACTCCATCTCCATCTTTGCTGCACTGCCGGGCTCCTTCTCTGGTAAGCCTGAGGAGGTGGGTGGAGTGTTTCGGACTTCTTCGTGGACAGAAGTCTGTTCTACACAGCCAAGTGAGGAACCCCAATACAACCTGCCAATCAAACCTTGCCTCTTCTCTACCTTAAACAGGGTCTGACCAAACTACCCCATATGCTGCTCTTCAACACTTGCTACCAACAGCCCGGTTCTGTGGTGAGATCTTAAATCACTGTCAAACTCTGGGCCCAGTTTAGCTTGTAATCTCCACCCTAGTGCATACTCAAACTGAAACCACCCGCCAGGTGAGCATTTAGTAGTAGATGTCAGCTATAAAAACTGGCATAAGAAAGATTTTAGAACTGGAAATGGTAGAAATGTTCATGGATATTAACAAGACTTTTGCAAACAGTTCAAAATCCGTACAGCACGTCATATGCTTAAAAGCACAGCATGTAACTGTCTTCATTATTAACCTTCCTGTGCAGAACTTTCAGCAACTAACTAATGCAACTCCTCAGAATGAATTATCTGAAAAATCTGTAATATTGTTTAAAAATTCGTTGTTTGTAGACAAACGCCAAGACTTTAATACATCCATCCATTTTCACTCTGCTTTTCCTGGTGAGGGTCGCAGAGAATTTAATACATTTAAATTTTTAATTAAACGATAAAATTTTAATTTTATGTTAAATTAAAATATTGATGTCATTGCTTTGGAAGAGTCCATGTGCACTCACTGGCCAAAATATTAGAAATTCATAAGAAAATAAATAAACTTTCCAAATGGCAGCCAACACATGGTTGGCTTGAAAAGCATGAGGCAGACTTTCATCACCTTCCCTGCCCAGAATAAACCTCAGATGCCAATCCTATCTCACATGCCATTACACCCAGCAAAGCCTCAGCTGAAAGCCATCTTGCATGATCTACAGGATGTCTGCAAATATTCCACAACCTTATGAAAAACATGCGCCACATGCTGTTCAAGATCCTCCTACTGTCAGAGAGACGTATTCTATTATTCAGTGTGACAAATCTTAGACTTTCACCAGTGGGTGTCGATGTTCGTAACGGTGACAAAAGCAAGAACATTATTTTACAAGCATATCAAATCAAAAACATATATAAAAATATCAGATAAATTATTAGGCACTAAGAGATTTTATAGTTCAAATTCATCATCTCAATGCAACAACTTTTTTTTATCTTATGAAATGCTTGATTGTGCATTTATAAAATTATTCCACAGACACTTTGACACTGCAAGAGCAAGCCAATAAGAAATGATGAATTTACAACTTGAGTGCATCCATTTTTAACCACTTTATCCAATATAGGGTCAAGGGGGATCCAGGGCCTATCCCAGCAAGCAATGGGTGTAAGACAGGGTACGCCCTGGATGGGACACCAGTCCATCACAGGGCAGGCAGACACAGACACACTCACATCCACACCAGGGCCAGTTTCCCCCCGAAGCTCATTAAACTAGAAGTATTCCTTCGCACTGTAGGAGGAATCTAGCACACCTGGAGGAAACCTACACAAACAGTGGGAAAATATACTCCACACAGACTGCATCCCAGGAACTGAACCAAGGAAGAGCCACAGTGCTATAAGGCACCAATAGTGATCACTCTGCTACCCTGCAAACCTACTTTCAGGAACTTTCATGAACAAAACAAAATAATCTCACCTATTAAAATCCAGTCAAAGAAACCAAGAATCAATCATGGGACCTAGATAAAGGCATTAAGACAATTTTTGAAAGGTCATCACTGCTACATGGGTATGACAGGGACTAGATTCTGCCTCAGGTGCAAGACCTCATGAGGCCATAAGATGGCCTAATGCATTTACAGTACTTTGCCATAGGTTTCCACTGTAGCCCAAGCCAAGGAATAACTTTTCAAAACAGAGACAAAACCCATCTGTTGTTATATGAAGTGTTCTCTGCAGTCTCCCAGTGTTTGCTGCAGATCTAACATAACTGCACATCTAGCCTTTCCCTCCAAGAATATCCAACTGTCATTCAGCGTGTTAGTGGTTAGGACAACTTAGTGACCAATAGTCTGTCCCAAGTGTACCCACTGTATAATAAATGTTGGCATCTTTATTTTCTTATGGGTGCGGCTGTTAGGTGTAGGTCATTCTTAACCCCCTATCTGCTGGGAGTGTCACCTGCTTCCTTATTTGCTGGAGGTGACTTCTTAATATCGGCTGTAGACCTCCAGTATATAGGTAATGAGAGAGAACAACAGAGAGCTGAGGAGCAACATGGAGTATTGGAGTTCTGGAAGGCTCTCACACGAGACTTTATTATTGTTGTACCCCATATTTTGTTCTTTTTCTTCATGTTTTGTATTTGTTTTGTTTTGGATTTGATCTGTTGTTCTTTTTTAGTTGTTAGTCTGACTTCAACAGGGGGTTAGGCAGGTCAGCAGAAGACTTTTCTTTTTGTGTTTGTCGCATTTACTGGTTTACAGGTATATATATATATATTTAATTTTTCTTGATAGGATTCCATGCATTACCGTGTTACTGTGTGGGACCAGTTAACTTTAATTACCCAACTTACATCGTACCTGAAATTGTCAAATAAACTACTACTTTGTCTTCTTGACAAAATGGCACAAGTGCTGTTTGTTTTCTATATTTTTTTTTCTTCCCTGCTCGAAGTTTTGGGATAGCTATGCGGTGAGAATATACAGTGTGACAAATGAAGGACAGGGTTTCATTTTGACAGTCAAGATCTGGCATCTATGAAAAGATGGACTGAACTTGACTTGAAAACCTTTGTAGTAAACCTTCAGGAAAGAGAAATTGAAAGCTCCTTGTTCTCCTTAAGCAAAAAGGTCCCAGCATCAGGTTATGAAAAGTTATAACATATAACAGGCATAAAAAACCAATTTCAAATGAACAATTTTTTAAACTAGAGGTCGATGTTTTTAAACCACTGCAGTAAATCACCTTGAACCACAGTTTCACTTTTAGCAGTTACAAACATTCCTACAGTAGTTCATGTTCGAAAGAAAGATTTCAGTACATGGTCCAATAAGAGT
The DNA here is from genome assembly GCF_059453375.1 of Lepisosteus platostomus. Lineage (NCBI taxonomy): Eukaryota > Metazoa > Chordata > Actinopteri > Semionotiformes > Lepisosteidae > Lepisosteus > Lepisosteus platostomus. Next base: position 11,221,975 of record NC_142633.1, on the reverse strand, counting down.
TTTCTACTGGTGTGACTTTTAAAAAGCCACATCAAACAATAATAGGACATATATTGTATATTAATATCAATATTGCCATTTTAAATGCCTGGGGTCAAATTGACAATACAGCTGTTATAGACATTTCCAAAAGAGGAAGAATTCATTGAAAAAACTCGCATCCAACTGAAGGGTATAAGGCACCTTCCAAGCAAGGTTACGAAATCCAGGCTGTTAGACTGTATTTTTGATGGGGTGAGCTTTTAATCAGCTGGCACACCAAAATCAGTAATAAAAGAAGTGGGATCAATTTCAAGATGAGTAATACGAGAGGAAAGTGTCAAAAATGTACTTTAACATTCATAAATTCAAACAGGAATTATCAGAAAGCCACTTATCCGTGGTAAGAATTGGCAACCTGGAACCTATCCCAGAAGCACAGGGCCTAAAGCAGGCCTACCCCCCTGACAGCACACCAGTCCATCACAGAACAGACACACACAGTTTGACCTGCTAACATGTCTTTGGAAGGTGGGCAGAAACTAGATCATCTGGAGCATAAAGCACAATCTGTCAATGTATTAACTACTGTACATACTGTAGATGTACAAAGCAAAGCTTTAAATGACATGTCAAAATGTAAAATTCTTCTCTACCTTAAACAGGGTCTGACCAAACTACCCCATATGCTGCTCTTCAACACTTGCTACCAACAGCCCGGTTCTGTGGTGAGATCTTAAATCACTGTCAAACTCTGGGCCCAGTTTAGCTTGTAATCTCCACCCTAGTGCATGCTCAAACTGAAACCACCCGCCAGGTGAGCATTTACAGTAGTAGTAGATGTCAGCTATAAAAACTGGCATAAGAAAGGTTTTAGAACTGGAAATGGTAGAAATGTTCATGGATATTAACAAGACTTTTGCAAAGAGTTCAAAAATCCGTACAGCACGTCATATGCTTAAAAATCTGGAGCATAAAGCACAATCTGTCAATGTATTAACAACTGTACATACTGTAGATGTACAAAGCAAAGCTTTAAATGACATGTCAAAATGTAAAATAATCCTTCATACTTACAGTATGAGTAATATTAGGACTGAATTTAGATCACCGCAAAGGATTGTATCCAGCCGCACAGATCTCATTAAATATGGAACAGGTAAAGGTTTATTCCATGCTGAAAGGAAAAGAAAAGAGACACAGTGTTTTGGCTGTGAAGCCTTCTTTAGCTAGGCAGCTACTGTACTGTACCTACTTGAACTCACTGAATATGGCTATGTTTTCTCTTAACTAGGGGCTTGACTTCAATGTCTTCAACATCTGTGTACAAAAGCCTCTTAAAGAATGAATTCTGATTAAAATGAGGAAATAGATTCACTTTTTATCTCCCGATCTTAGTAAAAAAAATAAAAAGAAACAAGCTTTTGTGGAAAAGAAAAACAAATCTGCAATTTCATAGCATTGCAAAAACAGCATGTTAGTTGAGTATTACAATTGCCAAACTAAAACAAACCGGCTTACAGGCACAGAAGCACACATACTGAACAAATTTATTTACAGCTTTCAGAACAGCTCATTACAGCAGTCTGGAAATTCATCCTCCAGGGCCTGTCACTCCAAAGAAAAGGGCCTGTACAAGGCATTGTCCGTCTAAGTAAAAACAGCCCTGAAATCTGTTCCAACAGCCTGGCAGTAAGTGCTTTGGGTTATAAAATGTCTAAATGAGAAAGTCCTGGCACCTATTGAACCAAGATAAGAGTGAGCTTTGTTGGGTTTTTTTTTATTAAGATGAGCTTGTGCTGCATCAACACAGCCCATACACGTTCTGTTTGCGTGTACATAAAAAAAGAAGATTGGGAGTGTAAAGACTAAATCATACACCTGTACGTCAGTGCAACCCGTGCACATGAATGTGTTCTTTGTGTGCTGTTTTGAATAAAAGGATTCTAATTTACGGTGTGTGATACAGTCTGTAAATATTCTTTTAAAATATTTAATAACATCAGTGGTTGGATTACATAAACAAAATGTATGCAATAAACAAAATTACATAAACTGATACAGTGTCGGTTCCAACATTTAAATGAAAAGCCTGGCGTAACATCTTAAGTAATGGATACAGTACGATAATTCAAGTTATTTTAGAAGTCTGTATCAGGTAATTTCAACACTACATGACACGTTTAGTATTTTTTGATGGACAGTATAATTAAACTACAATATTTGCACTCGATTTTAGATTTGTCAGCTAGTTCGTCAGTTACAAAGAAAATAATTCGCAGTAGCTCTTTCACCTGTTGTCGTACGATCCGAGGAGATGCCATTCCTGTCGTTAAAAATGAATTCAAGACCAGAAAGAAATTTCAATTATCCCTCCATAAACCGAAAAATTACATTTATCGTTTGTCTCGTCAACAAACTTGTTTCGCTACCTACTTAAACGGGCAAGCAAACTGCAACACAGATGTTTGTAATTAGTCTAATTTGGCAAGAAAGGCTATGCTAGTCGATCTCTGCGTTGTCAAGACTCCTACTTGGGTTTTTTCGTTTTCTTTGTTGTTTCGCTGGAAGCAACTGAAAGCTCTGGACAGTCTTCAAGAGAAGAGTCTATGCTGAATACCATTTTAAAACTTTTAAAATTCATTTTCAAATAAGATTTTGTAATTACCATGGCTTAACAAATGTAAACCTACGTCCAAAACGCCCCCATTCTGTTGAGCAGAATACCAGAAATGTGCGTTTTATCAAAAAAATAATATTGACCAGTCTGCACAGTGAAGCGTGGACAGAAATGGTGGAATACTGCAATACTATATGTCCCAGTATTTTGATCATATTTTAATTACAAGTAATAGGTTTATTCCATGCTGAAAACAAGAAGAAAGAAAACACAACGTCTCGGCCGTGGAGCCTTCTTCAGGTGTGTGCTCCACGGCCGAAACGTGTTTTTCTTTCTTCTTTTTTTCCAGCATGGAATAAACCTATTACTTGTTCCTTTGCAGCCTACGCATGCTGATGTAGCTACCCACCCGAACCACTATTTTTTTAATTACTACTTCAATCTTTCTTTCCTTTTTTATTACCGAGTAGAATCTTCTGAGGAAGTTTTCCGCGTTATCATCACTAATTTGAAATACACATTTTAAAATGATCTCACTTTTGCCTCCTGCAAGCCTTTAAGAAGGGAGAACAGTCCTTTCCATTCGCATGTTCTGTCTCTACATCATTTTAGCCCAATCAGTGCACTTGCTGAGCAATCTTCAATCAGTGCACTATTCGGTCTGGAAAGCTTCTGTTAGTGTTGACCCCGCGTAAAATGTGGTAAGAAAGGGTCTTAAAAGGTTTTTTTTTTAAATCAAATTTCAGGAGGGGTCAAACCTTAACCTCGTACAGGTCTGCAAAGATCTAAATAAATATCAACATTCAATCGCAACCCCCCCTCCATTAGCGCAGTCGGCTTCCTCCGTCGGCCTCATAATCGAACTTGCAGCAATCTCATTCCTCGTAAAAGAAATGTTACATCTGGTCTTTATTGGTCTTTTTTATTGGTTTTTATTAAACCAATAAAATAGTCGATGTACCAAATTCATATTGCATCTTCACTCTATCTTAATTAGGGCTCAGCCAGACTAATGAAAGTGCATTCAGTGCCGTCAACATCTTTAGTATAAGAAATTCACGTGTTTCTTCTTTTTCATGACTGATCTGCAAGTACCTTCACAAACCACACAGCGCTGGTACAGCTTAGTACTGTATTTAGTGTTGTAGTGTTAGTGGACCAGTAGGAGGTACTCTTCCCTCCAGAGTAGAATTTCCACATAAATGACCCAGGAAACATGGACACTGCTGTAAGAGGTGCTGTCCTTTGGATCATATGTTGAACTGAAAGTTAAGTTGGCGACTTGGTCACTACATATCCCAAGACACTCTTCAAAATAGTAGGGGTCTTAAATCCAACATCCAGGACTAGGTCCACAATCTGAGCTTTCTAAACTGTCCTCTTTCCTTCAGATGGTGAAGTGCTTTTCCAGTGATGGATACAGTCCATAAAATCTGGCACTTATAAATAATTCCTAATTAGATGTCCAATTAGAATCTTGTGCTGAAAGTGTGGTTCTAGCACAAACAATACAAAAGATCATAAAACAGGTACCATGTGAAAGAAGTTGATATTCTTCTAGTTTTGTGAGAAATTCAATTTTATGATTTAATTCACACTTCCTCTTGAGTTCCCGTCTCACACACTGATGGAAAGGTAGAAGGAAAATAAACAGGCTGACCTGGCAGTCTTGATGTTTCTGGAGTCTGAAATTACATAGCGACTGTATTTTAAAGACATGGCGGACAAGTCAACCCTTAAATTACTGGCTGTCTACGAGCCGGCAGTGAGGTCACACAATTACGAAAAGGGAGAAAAATGTAAACCCCACCTGGACCGGCGTTGCTGGGGCCAGCCTGTCAGAGTCCATGTGGACTGCAATAGATAAGATAAGATCACTTTATTGGCCATATGCAATTTCTTGTATTAGGAATTTGCCTTTTCGCATACCCCAACCTGCTCTCCATCAGACAGGGAGAGAAGCTGGGGGTCAGAGTGCAGGGTCAGCCATTTATATGGCGCCCCTGGAGCAGTTAAGGTTAAGGGCCTTGTTCAGGGGCCCAATGGATTCCTCTGCTGGCTGTGGGATTTGAACCGACAACCTTCCAGCCACAGGCGCAGATCCTGAGCCACAGAGCCACTGCACCGCCCATAGTTCAGTTTACTCTGAAGGAGAAGTTCTGGAACAAATAAACTGTACAGAGGGATTGAAGAACCAACCAATGTCAACTGGGGACCAGAATACGCATTAAAACCTCTCCATTGTTTCCTCCCTCTTGCAGTAATCCTTACAGGATTACGGGCCAGATTACAGGATTCTGAAAATGTTTTTTGTCCAAGTTCGTTGAATAGGTTCAGCACACACAGTACAGTATATGTAGCAAATACTTGGAATCCTGCTGATAACAATAACATTATAATGCTCATTCAACACAAAAGGTCTGTGACCATCCCGGGTAACAAAGCCTAGGAATTGAACTGCGTAGGAGAAAACAGCTGCTCCAGATTCATTTAATATTGTATCTCAAAGTTTGACTGCTTCCAAAGGAGAGAGCACAAGTATGTTAAGGAATTCAGCAAGGGACAGAGTCAATATGGAGACACAAATAAAACCTAATAACCTTAAAGCTGTTACGCTTGTTGTGCTAAGAGGCCTTTTCAAGGCGCTTATTGTCCTCGGTTGACTCCGAAGCTGGCGATTTTGCCAATAAAGTCGTCAGCAGAGCCAGCGACCTGAAAAAACGCCCAGGGATTAGGAGAGAGAGTGAAGAAAAATAGGATTTACACGCGAAGCCCGGCGCCTGTTCACTCCATCACTGACAGATTCTATTAGGAGCAAACCTCTGTTTGTGCTAATGAATTAATATGCGCTACTGTCCAAGGATTCAGGCCGTGTTTGCGACTGCTGAAAATAGTGCTCCCCATTTTGACACCGCCTAACCCTCCAACCCCCTTGTCCTCACCTTCCTGCCTCTAGTTTTTCTAGAGGGGAAAACAGGACAAAAGTAGCGTGTGTCTTATGTATGCATTATTATTGGAAACTGTTACAAATGTTTATATTTAAAGTACAAACTGCATGGGAATTCACTTGTGCATGTACAATTCATCAAAATATTTCATTACATATATATTTATACACTGTACATATATATTTATATGTATATTGCTTGTATAGGTATATACAGTACAGTACAATATGTACCAAAGAGGTCATGTATACAAATAGTATAAGCAATTTTTTTCCCATGGCTCAACCTTTCAGCTACAGTATGTGCTTTGATAATTTTTAGAACAGATACGTCCATTTTTACAGCATCCCTTAAAAATACTTTTATATCAAAAATCAGTACAGAAAAAGGTCTGATCGCATTGGAGTGAAAAGGATGAAGAGAATTCCTGGAGAAATTTAAAGACGCTCATCCTCAACTCCCGGCCCTTCACTGGATTTTGGAGTAGACACTGCCCTCTTGCGGTAGAACAGTGGAGCTGCCAGTTTCTCGTCTTCGCCTGTGCTGTTAACCATGTGCTGAATGTCTTAAAGTACTGTAACGGCTTTCTGTGGAGCTCCAGATGTTCGGATTTCCATTAAGAATTCAGATCAAGGCGATTATTTATTTCTTATGAACCATTTTAGCAAAATAAATCTTATTTTTTAGTTCCCATAGCCATTTAAGGTGCTCGTTTGTACTTTAACCTTGGAATTTCATTGCCAATTGTAATTTCAGGCTTTCAATTAAGAATAATCAGATTAAAACTGTGGATTATGATAGGCTTCTGCCACGTGTATGCCTGTTTTTTTTTACAGCTCGTTACAGTTTTCTTAACATGATTTAGTTACACTTCTCAAGCAGCAATCCTCCGATGGAGAATTCAGGAATGAAGGCACGTACAGTATATGCCCACAGACTTGTGAATGAAGTGAATGTAGGTGGCCAAAATGAATTCCAGAGTGTGAGAGCACTCACTGCAGGGATACAGTATTTTAAGCATGCTCCTGCAGTTCAAAGTAAAGCACCCTATCTTACACTACTTTATGTTTTTGCATTTCTGACTAAATCAGTTGATATAGCATCTGTGTGATTACCAATTATTATATGTTGAGAGGTCAATCTGGGTTCCTATGGTGTACAGACGTAGCACACAGAACTATGGTTTTGGTTCTGACTTATTCCTTATTTGGTCTTTCAGAGAGTCTGCTGTCCAGACTGCCATAAATAAGATCACTTTATTGGCTATATACAATTTCTTGCATTAGGAATGTGTCTTTTTGCATACCCCAGCTTGCGCCCCATGAGACAGACAGATGGAGAGAGAAGCTTGGGGTCAGAGCGCAGGGTCAGCCATTTATACGGCACCCCTGGATCAGCTGGGGTTAAGGGCCTTGCTCAGGGGCCCAACGGAGTAGGATCCCTCTGCCGGCCGCGGGATACAAACCAGCGACCTTCCAGCCACAGGGGCAGATCCTGAGCCACAGAGCCACCATGCCGCCCTAAGACACAACAAACACAACAGATTGAATCCAGGCAAGAAAGTAAGTAAAGTTCCCCGCTTTGCGATCTTTGAGGCATAGTACAAGTAACTTTTATATGAGTAGCTTTGATAAGGACAAACCACCACAAATAGTTTCCTGTGTGTTTTTTTTATTGATTCAAACACCCATCTTTCATATCTTACAAAAGAAGAAAAAACTCAGGACAGCAGCAAGACTTGGCACATATTTGCAAACCCCCCCCTTCTGCTTCCTCCTTCCCTCCCTCCCCTAAACACACAGATTTACTTTTTGTAAGTTATATATTCAAGTTCTCACAATTTTAAAAAGACACTAATAAATTAAACAGCTAATAAATATTTTTACCTGTCACTGGTACCTGTGAAAGCAGAGGTGAGATTGCAGCATGTTATTTTTTTTTTCTGTCTTTTCCAAGTTGACGTTTTACACAATGAAAGGCTTAACCATGGTGAGTTGGACACACTATATGAACAAAAATGTTTTTTTACAAAAAGTAATTCTACCAATATACAAGCTGTCTCATTAAAAGTGCTGTATAATCTAGAGATCATTGTAAGTCTTCTATTTTACATGTGTGGATACAGTATTCTAATATTTACAGTATTTATCTCATTCATAATTGACCACACTAGATCTACACTCAACACTATATATATTTATAAAAACAAATTATAAATATTTATAACTATACACAAAAAGGAACATCTTCTGTCATCTTTCAGTCAGCAAAAAGTTTTTTTACATGTTTTCTTGCCATGGAATAGAATTCAGACAAAGAACAAGTAAACGCACCAATGAGAAGTTTGGACCCCGTGGGTTAGTATTTTCAGGTGTTTTAAAAGTATTTTTGTTTTCGGTAGGATCTTTAACATTTGTGTAGATTCCAGACTGGACATGTGTGTCATGTTTGTAACACTGTCAAAAAAAAAGATCTGAAGGAGATCATAGTCATAGGTTTTGTAAGCATTCACTTAAAAACAGATACTTCTAAAAATCAGTTTATGGATATTGTAGCTTTAAGTTGGAAAAGCTATGCTCCAATTTGCTTACAGCAGACTTCAGTTATTTTTCCAGTGCTTATGTATAATAAGAAGCACTGTAAAGCAGTTTAACAGATTACGAAAATGGTTAAAATGATGCCATCACTTGAAAGCCAGAGGTTAAAAAAATAAAAAAAACTCATTGGGGCATATGTGTTCTTTTTCCGATTCGTGTTTTGCATGTCAGTAGGCAACACATGTTCAAAAGGTCAGACTGACTGACAGTTTACAGTGTTCTTCTCTGCACTCCCTCACACACACAGCAGAATAGCGAAACGCCCAAGAGCGGTTTCTTCTATAAGTCTCGACACAGGACACATTGGAGTCTCACAACTGGGGTGACACGAATGAAGCAACGGTATGTCGATAGGCAGCTGTTAACCAGCCCGATACTTTTTGCACAAAAATACAATCACAATGTGGAATGATTGTCCTATCTCCAGCCTTTGGTAGGTGAATGACACCCCCCCTCCATGTTCCTCCCTAGCCACTAGTGAGGAGTTCCAAATCATTTGAGTGCGCAACCTGTGAAAGAAGAGTGCTTTTGGGTGTATATCTGGTTTATACATTCCACTACTGCTTGACATAATGTGCAACGACTGACACAAGTGAAACGAGCCAGATTAAGTTGGGGAGGGAGTGTGATCCACCAGAGCAAGACAAGAACGGAAGAACTAATTTCAGTAGTTGACATAGGAGCAGCGCCGTGTTTGTAATGTTCATTAAAGTCTACACATGCCACGCTGCACAATCTGCACCTCAAGGTTAAGGAAAACAAATATCCTTGGGCAAACAAGAATGAAGCAAGGGAAATAATATTAAAATAATGAACACCTCCCCTTGTCAGATGTACTTCAGGAAAAAAGTGACCCCAGTCTTTTGATCGTGAAACAGTTGCGCAGTTGTGAGAGGAACTCAGCTGGTTAATGGAGACCTGCGCCTTCCTGTGTTCACGACTTAACTTAGGAACTTGGGGAAGAAGGAGGCAAGACAAGAAGTGTTGCGTGTGATCAGCTTTTAACCAAAATCCCCCCCCCCCCAAAACAAACTGCTCCGAATCCCAGGTGCCAGGAGACATTCGCAGATTTAAAAGCAGTTTCTAGTCTATAAAAACAAGGAGAAAAGCTGGAAGCCACATTCAACTTGGTCCTCTCAGTAAAAAAAAAAGATCTCCTGCTGGCCTGTGCAAGGTGGAACAGGAGACTTACATTCATTTGGAAGGTTTATTGCTGTGTTTGAGTAAGGGGCTGGGAGTTGGGCCGCACTCGTCTTCGACAGACCTGGAGTGAAGGTAAAGTGTGTCACATGACTGCAGAAATGCTTCCCATTTGCCATCAGCCCTTGTACACTAAATTCAATACAGCACACAAATTTCTAACTGCATTGTACTGCGGTGGTCTTTTCTCAAAGCAATTAACCATGAGATTGTGGACTCCTACTCACTGCAACACAGACACATCTTTTGGCTTTCTCAGCTGATATACTACTATGCACTATGTCTAATAGTTCTATTCTAATACTAATCCACAAAACCATCACTCATTTATTACTAGGCCTCTTGCACATCATACAGTCAAGCTGGTGCCTAAAAATGTGCAAAATCAATTTCATCCTACCCGATTCATTTGTGGCCTTAAATGCCATTAGTTTAGAAATGCCTCAAAAAAGTTCTGGGCTTTAAAAAAAACAAATTACAAGCCCATACCGATTTTATTTCTAACTTCTGGATATAATACAAAATGAGATATCACTGGCTAGTCCTGTGATTGTACCTCCACTGCAAACAGTAATTTTCCATAAACACCGCAGAAGAATAAAAAACTTTCTAACATTTGATTAAATGTTAGAGAATGCCGTCCTTTAAAAAAGGACAACATCTTGCAGACAGTTTAGTCCTCAAATAACTGGTCTAGTAATTACAAAGCAAAGCGGACCAGTGCGCTTTCTAGGGTGGGAAAGGCTATCCTAAAACCAAAGTAGCACAGGAGCCGTTTGCAGTCGACACATCATCTTAAAAAGCATCATTGAAATCGACATGATTATACTTCATTTCTTATTCAAAATCCATGAGAGATTTTTAAATATTAAAAGCCACAAAACTCGTACCAGGAACAGGATGCCAAACAGTGTTTGCAAAAACTATATTTACACTACACTATTCTTAAAAAAATAACCGTTGAACTGTCAAGTCTCATACGGAGTCTATTGCTTTCTAAAATGTAACAAAAGTAACTAGGGACAGTATTTTCACATACTTCTAGCGATATGAAACCAAACTTTCTCTCAGACAATTTTGCCTGCATTTGGGAACTAATTTTGCAGTCCAGAGAAAAACTGACCAGGTTTATGTCCTGCTCCTATTCAAATGCAAATCCCCTGCTGAAGACTTATTGGTTCAGTGCCTCACCTTGATAACGGTACCTTCAAAATACAACTCTCACAGACAATGCAGTGAGGAGGTACCTACCAATAGCACTACTCAGACTTATAAATACAGTTAGAGAGCATTCAGTACTAAACAAAGGTGAGGTTTTGTGCATCTGGAAATCTGTTTGAACACTGCATGGTAGTAGTGCTAATGAAGTTCAGATAGGTAGCTGCGTCAGCATGCGTAGGCTGCAAAGGAACAAGTAATAGGTTTCTTCCATGCTGAAAGGAGAAGAAAGGAAACACGTTTCGGCTGTGGAGCCTTCTTTGGGTGTGAAACGTAGCTGAAATGTTGCGTTTCCTTTCTTCTCTTAGTGCTAATGTAACCCAAGATCCCATGTGGATAAAAGTCTTTAAAACTTATAAGGTAAAATCAGTTATTTTTCCTAAAGCCAGGTAAGGGGCCAAATTACAAACATTGCAAACCCCAACAGGTCATTAAAAGGCATAGGCCTTCACTGTTCTGTAACAGTAGTAGAGTCTGAAACTTTAGGAAGTAGGAATGAGATCTTGCACCTGCTTTAACAAAACACATTAGGGGATTGACTGCTTTCTTGTCCCTCTCCCCCCTCAAATACTGTCCCCAGCCCCCCCTCCCCCTGGTCCCTGTCAAGGCAAAAACAAAACAAAAACAGCCAACAATGTGGACAAACCCTCCCTATCCCGTAACAATGTCAGAAATGTGGTGGCAGCCACAGCGTGCAAGTCCGCTCCTGCAGCTGGCTGTGGTGCTGTGGTTGGAGTCCACCTGTGACCAGTGGGGCTCAGAGCTGGGAGTCAGCGCCTAGACTGTTGAGCTCCTCGGGGTGCTTCTCCGCTGGGTTGGCCCCTGCGCTTTGCCGGAATCCCGCCGAGATCTCGTCGAAGGTCCGGCCCCTGGTCTCCGGCACCTTGAAGTAGGTGAAGATGAAGAAGACCACCAGCAGGACACTGAAGATCACGAAGACGTAGGGGCCGCATAGTTGCTGAAGGATGACAGAAAAAAAGATGGAACAAGAGTGAATACTCCCACAGCACACAAACCACCGTCTTCACATGGAAAAGCATATCCGCTGAAACTTCTCAACCAACATCGGAACTTTTTACTGAATAGGATCAAGAAAGAAAAAAAAACTTTATGAAAGCTTTCTTTTAGCACAGAGGAAAGCTGGGCTCAAAGTGCAAACCCCTTCATTAGCTAATGCCTTGAGCAGAACTGCATGAGGCTCAATTATGTTACCTTAAACTTCAGAGGGTCAAAATTGGAAATGCCATACCCACAACCTGACATTTCAAAAAATAAGTTTTGCCCAAGTTCACAACTATGAAGCTGAGCAAGGGGAAAAAGAAGGCCTTCTTACCTGGATATACTGGAAACACATGCCCACAATGAAGTTGGCGGTCCAGTTGGAGAAGCCAGCCACAGCGAAGGCGGCAGGGCGTGGGCCCTGGCTGAAGAGTTCAGCCACGATGAACCAGGGGATGGGGCCTGGTCCAATCTCGAAAAATGCCACAAAGCCAAAGATGGCCACGATACTGACATAGGACATCCAGGACAGCTGGTCCTGCGAACAGAAAAGTAAACTCTTCTCAGCTTTATTTTGCAAAGAGAGTTTTTACAGCCGAGTTTTCTCTGAAGAGGAGGTGCAGTCGTCTGAGTCTTAGGTTCGTTCATCACAACGTTATTAAGAAAGTGGGTGTTGCTGGATAAAACTGGATTTTGTGGCCGGCTGACACAGCAGACCCACCCCGTCAGGGTGATGCTATAGAAGAGGGGAACACGTACCAGCAGAGCCAAAGCGATCGTCATGAGGATTGCGGAGCCAGCCATTCCCATCAGGCCAATGAGGTGCAGGGACCGGCGGCCGGCACGCTCCACCACAAACAGCTGGAGGGAGAGAAGAGGAGGAGCGTTACGTTTCCTGATCAAAGAGAAACTCCCACAGGCCACTGGGGCGAGCGACTCTGTCCATTCAGAGGAATTCAGTCTCACTGTATCGACAATCAGGATTAACCTTAAGCCTCCCTGATAGGCTAAAGCAAAGAACATGGAATAGATTCGTGACAGATTGTGTCTTTTTTGAAAAATTAACACACAAAGGCAGGCCCAAGCTGAAGTGAAATATGCTACCGCAGATCTACATGCTCAATTCTGTGGTTCTTAATATAGTTTGTTTTACTGGAAGAGGAGCTTTAAAAACATATTTCACAGCATATTTGTGAAAGGTGAGGCAGACAGACTGTATGGTATTTGTTCTAACGTAGCCAGCAGAGGGGAAATAAGTGTCCTCACCGAAACCACAGTGAAGGCCATGTTCACAACACCAGCACCGATGGTGGCATAGACAGGCTGTGTCACTCCTGCTTTCTCAAAGATATTGGTAGAGTAGTAGAACACCTGAAAAAGACAGTGACAGAGGTTATATGTAGAAAACAATGCTGACACACACTAAAGATACAACCCTTACTGCTGATATCTATTTTATAAGGATTTATACTTATAACCAGTTCTAATTCTTTGAACAAGTAACAAGTACTCTTTATATCTACATGACAACAGGATAAACCAGCTAATACACATGGTGAGATAAACAAACAATAATAACTGGTTTCCTAATTTGGATAAAGGGCTTCCTCTTATCCAAAGCCTTTCCAATTCACTTTGATTTTGCAAAAGGTAGCTATCGCACTTTACTCTGGAATGAGTCCTGCATGTTATTAGGTTGCATGTATATGGAAGCTAAGCTGGAATTTCTTGATGCAACCACCGTATGTATTGCCAGTCCTACTGCTAGTGACCTCTGGGAAGAAAAAGAAGTACTAACAGGGTCAGCTAAAACACTGTGAACCGTCACCACGCAGGGGGCGCGTGCGATTCGGCTCGCACCGGGAACAGCCGGCTTCAAGGCAGCAATGCTAGACGCAGCCCTTGGAATGGCCAGGAACCGGGTGGAGCAGGGCCGGAAGACTCACCGCGTTGATGCCGGACAGCTGCTGGGAGAGCTGGAGCATGATGGCAATGATGATGGGCTGGCGGTACATGGGCGAGCGGAACAGCTCCGGGATGGTCACCTTCTTCTCCCGCATCATCTGCCGGCTCTCCTCCTTCATCTCCTGCATGTCGGCGCTCACGTCCGTCGTGCCTCGCAGCTTCTTCAGGACTAACGGGGTCAGGGGGAACAGCACATACTTAGCACCTTGGTTCAACCCGTTACGTATCTGGGCACCCAGGTCGAATTTCCTTCCGACACCCAAATCTCCAATGACCAGCCTCTACAAAAAGTGAGGTGATAAGCGAGTGGGGAAAAACAGGCAGGGACAACTGGCCATTTTAAAGCTCTTATCCTCATTGGTCTTCTATGGAGAAACCGCCCAGTTCCGGTGATTCATTACCTCTGGGGACAGCGGCTTGTCAGAAAACCAGGACTGTTGCCTCCTCTGACTGAGGGGAGGCAGGGCTGCGACACTCACCACTCTTGGCCTTGTTCTCCTCGTTGCGGTTGATGAGCAGGAAGCGGGGGCTCTCGGGGCAGAAGGGCAGGATGGCGCACTGGACCACAGCGGGGATGAAGGTGAATCCCAGCAGGATGGGCCACATGGAGGCGTTGCCCATAATGCTTTCCATTCCAAAGATCTGCGAGACAGAAGGGAACCTCCGGTTACAAACAGGCAAGAGCTCACACAGGGGGGATTACTCTCAAAAGGCGGTCACATTTATTTGGTATGTAAAATTAACAGTATATTTTCCTAAATGTTTAAAGATACAAACAACACGGGATGGCACAAGGGAATAAAAATGAAATGGCATGTTCTCAGGTCGTACAAAACCAGAACACACTAGGCCTTCTGGGAACTCCGACACTAATATTATTAACATGTGGTCTTGCATGTTAACCATGCTTAGAGCTTCCAGACACAGTTAAACTGCTGTGTGCATGTCTACTAAACATAAGTAAAGCATTATGCACTGGTATTTTAATTTGGGACGATTAACAACTATTGCCCCCAGTTGACATTGATCCCCACAGTCTTCACTTAACTCTTCAGGTTCCCATTACCTGAGCCAGGAGGATTCCAATTACGATGCCCAGCTGGTGCAGGGTGCCCAGCGCCCCTCGGAGTGCAGTGGGAGAGATCTCGCCGACATACATGGGCACAAACCCAGTGGACAGGCCAGAGTACAGCCCCACAACAAAGCGCCCGATGATCAGCATCTCCCAGGAGGCTCCCAGTTTGGAAAAGCCCAGGAGGGCGGACGCGATGAAAGCCAGGACATTGGCCATGAGCATGGAGTTCCTCCTGCAAGGTGAGAGGCAGACATCAGCACTGGCACAGATCTGGAGGGGAAAGTGTGCATGTTCTTTTCCTGACCAGTATTCCTGCCCATCCATTCCCCGATTTCTGCAGTTGAACCCATTTCCCAGTAACATGGTTATGATATGTAACTCAGATTTAATTAATAGATGACAGAACATATTTACCCAGCAATGGATATGTGTTTTGCCAAAGGAGCACTCTAAAGGTAGGTAGTTCTTCTGCATTTCACTTATGCAACAGGTGCCAGAGGATATTCTACATGGAACTTTTCTAAATTATTCATTATTAAAAAGTGAACTACACAGTGCAATTAGAAAAAACAGTGATATTAACAAGCAGACGTCCTGATCAGTACGATATGTAACTATTTTACAAGTTCATGGGTCTTATACTGAATGAGCCCTTTTCATAGTTATGTTAAATGGCAGCAAGGCCTTACAGTGACCAATTAAGCAGGTGCTTTGTTAATCAATTTAGAGATCTGGAACAAAAATGTGAACTTGCTTCTGTCCCCAAGGACCAAAGTTCACCCTTGAGAAATTACATTTGATCATTTAAGGCCGATTTAGAGTGACCTATAAAATTGGCTGAATTGGGAATCTCCTGTAACAGTGCTGGAGACTCCTGTGCATCTCAGGAAAGGGGGCTTGGGCAGAACTTGGGGATTATCTTACCTCCCGAAACGATTAACGAAAAGCCCCACAGAGAAGGACCCGAAAATGCCCCCAACGGAGAAGATGGCGACAGAGAGTGACCACAGCGTGGTGAGGTTGGAGGGACTGATGGGCTCCTGATAGCGATCAAACCAGGTCTCGTTGTAGAAATTCTCAATGATCTATAGGACACAGGAGAACAAACAAATTCAGGCTAAGCAGGCTTTTCAAAACACAGTTCAGAAACTAAAAGTTCTTCACAGCAACAGACACACCTTCATATTGCCTCTTTTACCATACCTTGATTATGTGAAAAGGGACTAGAATAGTTTGACATGCATTGTGAAATACCATTTTATTAAGGGTAATATTTAAAGTAGGGTTTTAGAATTTCTTTAAATCATGCAGTGCTGTTCTAGGAATTAACAGAAATTCAATTTTTATCGCACAGAAGACACTCTTAAATTAAGTGCATTCAGTGATCAAAATATGTTTAATGTATTTTGTTCCAATATCCCTTTAAAAATCACAATACTAAAACGATTACATGACAGAATGAACCTAGGTGTCCATTTCCTCTACATTTAGGACAGCAGAGGGCAGACGATTTCCTTTTACAGCACAGCAGGAAGTTGGTGTCAGCTTTCCTCTCCACCACAGCGCAGTGTTGATAAACAAGCGTGTGCCTCGCCATTTACAAATGTCAAAAACCCCAGGCACGGGCACAAGGCAACAGCAACGGCTACAGGAGCCCTGCTCCCAGATTAGCCCAGCATCTCGGGAACGACGGGCCAAATGCCTCCCATCTTGTGTCACTTGAATACGTGTAATGACGTACAGCATGTGAGTAAAATCGCGACCTACGCGGATCACGAGGCAGCCCAGGTTATTCAATTTCACTTCCCCCTCTTCAGAAACTTTTCCTTCCACTCAGCTACACGTTCATTATCATGGCTGCTTAGTGGCACACACACAACAGACAAAAAGTAAGGGTCCATGCTGAAAAGATAAAACTGTGTTCAAAAAGCTGGAGCACATAGTGTTCTGTTTTTCCTCGTACCTTTGCCAAGTAGCTGGCATCATATTTAGCCAATGTGATCCATTTCAGCCAGTGTTATTGTAGAGATCAAATCTAAACTTACGTTGCAAACAATAAATGGAATTAAAAAGAAATTAATATATTCCTGTAGAGGACTGTTTAGAAAGACTTTAACCCTTGAGAGGACATGAACCTTTCCCTTTAATTTCACATGAATGAAATTAAAATAAATTCCTATTGCAGAAAAAAGGAGGATTCAATACAGTACTGGTGGACCTGTTTCAGCAAAAATGACTTTGTAACATTTAGGTGACAAATTTAGGTGACAAATAACTTTTACTCTGTAGCAATAAGACATAACTTGGACAGTAAGAAAATGTATATATAGTTGTACTTCAGTGAGCTACACAAGATTCTACTTCTTAACCTTCAGCTGTGTGTGTTTTTCCCCTTTAAGCTTAAACATTTCTAAAAATTGATTTTCCCAAAATTTTATTTTAAGACACAGAGAATTTCTCTGAGAGTGTTACATAAATCTTCAATTCACCAGGGCGTGTGAATTGGAAATGTGAAGAACACATTTTACATTCATCGAAATAAAGAAGCCCGACTATTTTCACACACTGTCAAGGCTGCAGACTGATTATTAGCGGCATGTGGCTCCGTGGAGTGTGTGTGTTCTGGTTATAATCATGAACCTTGATGCCCCTGCTGCAAGCCGGGAGTCTTAAAAGTACAAGGTATCCACGCTCTGGGAGATCAATCCCATGACCGAGATGAGACCCCACTGGTCTACATTCCAGAGCCCTTGAGAGAGCCGCAATCTAATCGCCCTGCAGCTATTTACAGTAGGAGCCAACGTCACTGGGCCTTCACATCTTCCCAGCTACAGTACATCAACTCCCGGCAGTCCTGCGCTGTCCGGTCACCTTATCTGTCACCCACCAAGGGACAGCACACCGCATCATGGCAGAGCTCTAAGTACAAGCTGCTGACTCCTCCCCATCCCTCGCTGGAACCTTCTGCAAAGATACCTTGTACAGAAGAGCCCCGCAAGAAAGACTCATTTCCTTCACATATCAAAAAAGGCAGTACAAGCGTGTGCGATGCCAGTGAATGTTATCAGGTTCCCCACCACCACCAGAAGAATTTGTGACTCCCTTAAATACCTGCATGCCACAGAGAGATGTCCTTTTTGAAATCTGCCCACTCTGATTCTCAAACACAAACAACGGCCAAGCCAGTATTGACCCTCTCTGCGCCGCCCCGCCTCATCCACCAGACTGAGAGGTCATCTCCTGCCATCTGCACCACTGTGACGTGAGGTGCCTGGTGCCACAGCTGCCAGCTTGATGCCACCATGCCCTCAACTAGGGATACAATTAAAATACAGTACCCACACTACATTGTTCCCCTGCGTGTTAAACACTACTTCTAAACAAATTTGTTTTTCAGATCCTTAGTGGTCAAACGTGGGAATCTCAGATATTGAAAACACGGAGGTCTTTGAAAGCTATAAATGCTAAGGATACTGTATGTTAGTCAGCAAACTGCTGTTTCATACTAGATAGAAACTTAATGTAATCTTGGCTCGCTTCTCCACTACAACATTCATCTTAATTATGACAGAATGATGTACACCACCCAATCAAACCTGCAAATAGTATTCTAGCATATAAAAAGGTGGTTTCAGCTTAGAATCAGGGCTGGGCAATGCAGATTAGTCTAACACCATAATGCTTAACCAGCAGTCTCAACAGAAATCCCACCAAGCTAAGGTCTCTGCTGGTAAATGGCACCACCCTCTCACCAGGTTTCCTTTGGACTATAAACTGCTTTAATAGTCAATTACAATACTTCTTATTTTATTGCTGCAAGCTCTGAAAAATAATTCCGTAAAAACACCTAAAATATTTTAGTTGTAGCACAAAACATTAGTAAGGTTTTTAAAGTCTGAGCACAGTGAGCAAACATGGATTAAAAGAAGTCTGACAGAGAGTGTCTGAAGAACGGCCTACACTTGCAGTGCCTGTATTTAGTGTTCCTCACATGTAGCATATAACCTCTAAAGGCACTGAGCAGACAGAAGAATGCGTCACTTTGGTTTGAAGAGAGGCCAGCTGGTTAAAAATAGCCCTCTTCCCTTTCATCGCTCCTGTCTCCTGACCCTCACCTTCTGCGGTGCGTTGATCACTCCGGTGTTGTAGCCAAACTGCAGGGAGCCAATCACAGCCGCGCCCACGGCCATCATCAGCTGAACCGTCACTTGCTGTAAAGGAAAAAAAAAGAGCAGAACAACGTTCAGAAAAGAAAGTCTTTTTCACAGGACATGTTCCAGGTATGGCACCTGTTCTGAGAACCTTCTTCTCAGTATCCACTGGACTCCTTGCTCATTACAGATTAAACACAAGTCCCTTAGGTTCAGATTTCTCATACTTGCTAGTCTTATAGCTTACATATTTTGGGGATTGTTGCAACTCTTGAAGAATCCTAAATTTAGAGAAAAACAATATAAAAGTTAGCCCTTCATTTGCTCCTCTATGGACAGCATGTTTACTCCATTGTACTTTTTGGACAATCAGTCTGTATAAACCTATGCACATTTTGCACATTTATTGTTTTTACAATGACTATTATCAGCACATTTTGCACACACCTATGTATTTATTTTTTATTTATTTAGTTTGTCTTTTGTTTTATAACTATTCTGATGTCTGTTTTGCTTGTCTTGGGCTGGACTGCTGTAACACATCAATTTCCCTACAGGATTAATAAAGTATTATCTATCTATCTAAAAGAATCCAGAATCATGGGTTTTCGTTATTTTGATTTTCGAAATATACTTGGCAATGTTAGTGGTCTTCCCCTCTTTCAGATATTGTTCAGGCTTCAATGAAATATTGCTGTTCACAACCAGTAAACTGACCAGATA